>NW_024543220.1:13441730-14060384 GCF_018167655.1 Microtus oregoni | reverse complement strand
GTGAATTGTCCGAGGTTCTGAACGAAGCCGGCTGCCTCATGAGACTCTGGTCCGCTGGTTTATCTGCTCCACTCTCCCAGGTCCCACCTCTTTGGGGCTGTCTACACTCATGGGTCATCTCTGCATGATGTGGCCAAGAATATGTGTGTGTGTGTGTCCTTGTCACCTCGTACCCGGTGAGGGAGCTACTGCAGCCGAAACAGATCCTCACAGCATCCAGAAGCAAGGACCTAGTCTGTACTCCGGGCTTCAGTGGAAGCTGAACCTATGGCCTCGGATTGTATGACTCATGTTTATTGAAACTGCTGAGAACATTCAGGCCCTGCTTGTGACCCTTTGTAAACAGGTTTTAGAACTAGGTCATACTGACTGACTCATTCTCCCATCCCCATCTAAATAAGCACATGGCTAGCCCCGGACGGAGGCTGGACATTCTGCATATGACTGGGGTGGTCCCCTCAGCTTGCTCCACTCCCCAAGCTTGTGGCCTTGACACTGGCCCACCCTTCCCTCTCCTGCACCACCAGCTCCCCTTCTGTGGATTTGTCCATTTGAGCGCAGGAGCACGCACAGGCCAGAAGAGGGCGTCTGATCCCTGGAGCTGGGGTTGCCGCTGCCCAGCGTGGCTGCTGGGAACCAAACTAGGTCCTCAGCAAGAGCAGTATGGGCTCCTAAGCTGAGCCATCTCTTCAGTGCCCAGTCCAAGAATTCTTGTACTTTTGTGTTGCCTTTGACATCTTGGAAATAGAAATACTCGTATCAGGAATGCATGGGGCTCTGTCGGTCCTTCCAGACGGACAAAGGATGGAAGTGTCTGTTAGTGAAAGAGTGTGTCTCAGGAATACTAATATTTTATGGCCTGTGTATGCTTGGTGGGTGTGGGTGTGTAGGGGATTCCAAACCTCTCTCTGGAGCACCATCTTCACAGAAGCACCATGAACACCCCACTTCCCACACAGGGGACATCTTTGTGCAATGTCTGTAAAGCTAAATATGACCGAGAAGAAAAGGATCATCAACAAAACCCATGGGGACCAAGCCATCAGGGTCTCAGAGCACATAACACACAAGAAACAAAGGACTCCTGGATGGTGGTGGCCCACGCCTTTAATCCCAGCACATGGGAGGCAGAGGCAGGTGGATTTCTGTGAGTTCGAGGCCAGCCTGGTCTATGGAGCAAGTGCCAGGATAGCTAGGACTGTTACACAGAGAAAACCTGTCTCAAAAAATAAAAATAAATAAAAATAAAAAAGAAAGAAAGAAACGAAGGAGTGTGGTAACTGATAAGCAAGGGTCCCCAGAGCACAGGACAGCAGCGGTGGAGGGTGGTGGAGCAGGGAAGAATGAAGTAGCCCCTCATCCAGCCCTAGCATCCAGTCAGGTGCTAGGCCAAGGGACTTCTTGGGGACACGCCTGAGCTCTTCAACCCTCCTGATTTTACTAGCTCTGGCCTCTGCCCAGACAAATCTCAAGAGCTGGAAAGCAGCCAACTGGAAATCCCCAACTAGCAGGCCACCAGGAACCCTTGAGACAGACAGCAAAGAGGGGGCCTAGGCATGTGGCTCAGGTGGTAGGGGGCCCGCTTGGCACTTAGGAGGTGGAGGCGGGAGGAGTTCCTGGTCCTCTTGGGCTGCAGGTCATCCTCGGGGTTTTGCCTTGCCCAGGGTGACTCCATTTCACAAGCAGCATCTGATTCCCCTCAGAGTGTAAACAGAGGCAGAGTGACGCAGCATCTTGGCAGCCGTGTAAACAGCCCCACATGCCCGGTACCACCCACAGGGAACAACCGATAGCTTAATCCTAAAAATAGAAAGGTCCCGCCCTCTACATTTATCAAAGCACATCGGGACTACAGAAACATGGGCGTGTCATAGACATATCAGAGATACCAGGGCTGGAGACTGCCCCTGAATGGCATGGGGGAGGGCAGCTAACACTGTACACTGGTGTGCGTGCGTGCGTGCGTGCGTGTGTGTGTGTGTGTGTGTGTGTGCATGTGCGTGTGCGTATGTGTGTGTGTCTGTGTGAAGGGACCCCAGCCGGCAGAGAATTCCCCAGTGTCCCAGTTGCCACCCTCTGCCTGTCTATGAAGCTTGTTCAGCCCCTTGCCTTCTCAGCCTGAGCCTCCTCTGGAACTTGACTGGGGTACCCTCGCCCCCAGCAGCCTCTCCAGGGAGCACTTCTCTGATCCTCCCTCCCCTGACACTTCTTAGGGGGTAGGCAGAGCTATCTTAAGATTTACTTATTCTCTCTCTCTCTCTCTCTCTCTCTCTCTCTCTCTCTCTCTCTCTCTCTGTGTGTGTGTGTGTGTGTGTGTGCCTTGTATGTGCACTAGAAGAGAGAGCATTGCCCCCCTGGAGCTGGAGTGGCAGGCGAGTGTGAGCCACCTTGCGGTGCTGGGAACCGAACTCTGCTCTGCTCTGCGAGAGCAGCAAGCCCCCTCCCTGCTCAGCAGCTCTCCAGCCCTGGGCACCTGTCAGTGTGTCAGCTCCCTGCTTTGGCTTACTCTGCCACGACCTTCTTAACCCTTTGTAGCCCTTCTGTAGCCCCCCACAACACACAGCTATGTTTTGTACGATGTGTAATGTGTGGCCTGAGACTTAATATTAGCTGGTAAGATCAGCGTAAGGGTTGGGAGGTGGTGGCACAGGCCTTGAATCCTAGAATTTAGGAGGCAGAGGCAGATGGATCTTTGTGAGCTCAAGGCCAACCTGGTCTACATAGTTTCGGGCCAGCCAGTGCTACATGGTGAGTTCTAGCACTATCTTTAAAAATAAATAAATAATAATAATCAGGGTGAAGATGGCTCTGGGGTAAATGTGATTATGTGCTTACCGCCAAAGCTGAAGATCTGAGTTCAGTCCCAGGAACACACAGGCTAGAGGAGAGGAAGAGGACGTAAACACGTCTTCTTCTGACCCCCAGACACTGTGGCACACGCACAGTGTGCACACACCTAAACAACCGTAAAAGCAGTTTGGGTTTAAGATCGGAACGAAGCAACCATGTTTGCTTTGGCCCAGGCTATCAAGGAAAGCGAGATCACCTGGCAAAGGAACGCTGACAGACTGCCAACCTCGTGGGTTTGTTGCTATGCGATAGGTTCTGGGCGGAAAGACACAATGGTGTTTGTTCATCTATGTCTCAGACACATGCTCTTGGCACCAAGTTCAAGGTTAACCTGGGCTACACGAGATCCTGTCTCAAAAAGAAAAAAGGGGTCTGGAGAGATGGCTCGGCAGTGGAATAAATCACTTCAGAGGACCAGAGTCCCAGCCTCCCACACTGGGGGGGCTCAGACTGCCTGTAACTCCAACTGTGGGGATCCAGCATCCCTGGCCTCCAAAGGCACCTGCACTTGTGAGCACTCACACATGTGCACATGCCCGTGTAAAATTAAAATGGCAATAAAAATATGTGTTTGGTTTTTTCAGACAGGATTTCCCTGTCTAGCCCTGACTATCCTGGAATTCTGTAGACCGGATTGGCCTTGCATTCACAGAGATCCACCTGCCTCTGCCTCCCAAGCGCTGGGACTAAAGGTGTGCGCCATCTCCACCAGGCTGAAATTACCATTTAAAAGGAAAAGTGGAAAGGTAATGAGAAGGGATGGGAAACACAATAGAGAAGAGGTCTGTCGCCAGTGCAGTGTGGGGTGAACCCCGGGGAGGGCTAACCACGGGAAAGGGGAGCCTGGGCTTGACTTCTGCTGTAACTCACTCGGCGAGGTTCTGGGGAGTAGACACCTGCCACACGCTGGCCACCATTGGCTCTGTCCTTAGCGCACTGGGCCCATGCCAGGCGTTCACAAGCACTGACTGGTCTGTTTATCTCGGAAAGTACCTTGATGCCAGACACTGATCTTTAAATTGATGTCACTGCAGCTCGTGACAACCCTATGTGACCTCGGATACGCGGTTGTTGTTATCATCCTCGTTTTACAGATGGGGCAACCAAGGCACGATTAATTAATCCATATCACTGACAGCTGGCCAGGCACCTTCCTGACCGCTGTGTGATTCTAGTTCATGTTTTAACTTTAATTTCTTTTTGTTTTGCATTTTTTTTACATTTTATTTATTTATATATTTTGTGTGTGTGCGTACGTGCGTGTGTGTGCATGCGCGTGGCGTGCGTGTATGTGTGTAGTGACACAGGAAAAGACACAGAACTTTCTGGGTTCTGGAAATCTTTCCAGTGCTCCCTGGGTTGGCTCCACAGGTATACACAGAGATGTGCGCGAAGGAGCCGCCCACTGGCCTGTGCTCCAAATATGCCTTAAAAGCAACTCACAGTTGAGCTGGGTGTGGCTCCTCCGGTCTGGAATCCCAGCCTGCAGGCCAAGGCTAGCCTGACTTATGGAGCAAGAACTTACCTCAGAAAAGGTGGTGATGGGGTGGCCGGCGAGATGGCTCGGAAAACAAAGGCGCTGCCGGCAAGCTCGGTAACCTGAGTTCAATCCTCAGGACCCACGAGATAGGAGGTGACGGCTGAGCTAGTCAGCTTTTGAAGCCATGTGGGTGACCCGAGGTAACGGACAGGAGGAAGAAAGGCTTCGCCAGGCTCACTGGTTTGGAGTTTCGGTCTGTGATTGGGCAGAGCTGTTGCTGCCATGCCTCTGATGTGGGGAAGAGAAGGGTACTGACCCAGCAATCCCCCTGAGAGCACACTGCCCATGACTGCTGACGCCCCCACGAGGCCCCGCCCCTTAAAGGTTCCACAACTTCCCAGCAATGCTAAGGTGGGAACCAAGGCTTTAGTCAAATGTTCTCTGAGATCCTAGAGAGGAGTGCCTAGGGACCAGCGTGGCAGCCTGGGCTCTGCACACAACTCTTCCAAAAGTGCAGTGGGCAGCAGCCTGAGACCTTTGCCTGCAGATACTGTGCCCCTGCCCCACCCCCACTCCCAGCCTCTAACGTGCTGGTTAGATTTTGTCACCAAGTCCAGGGCACCTTGGAAGAGGGAGCCTCAGTTGAGAAAATCCTCCATCAGATCAGTCCATAGGCACATCTGCAGGGAAGGGGCCCTTTTTGGATTAATGATTGGTGGGGGAGGGTCCAGCCCACTGTGGGTGATACTACCCCTGTGCAGGTGGCCCTAGGTTGTATAAGAAAGCAGGTTTATAGGTGGTGGGACACCTTTAGTCCCAGCACTCGGGAGGCAGAGGCAGGTGGATCTCTGTGAGTTCGAGGCCAGCCTGGTCTACAAGAACTAGTTCCAGGACAGGCTCCAAAGTTACAGAGAAAACCTGTCTTGAAAAAAACCAAAAAAAAAAAAAAAGCTTTTCCATCTCTCTCCCAAAGAGGTAGCTATTGCGGCTCCTCTCCTCTCCCCTCTCTGTCTCTCTCTCTGCCTCTCTGCTCTTCTCCCTTCCCCCTCCATAACCACTTAATAAATATCCAACCTCAAAAAAAAAAAAAGAAGCACAACCAGTAGGTTGTGCTGGGCAGTGGTGACACATACCTTTAATCCCAGCACTTGAGAGGCAGAAGCAGGCAGATCTCTGTGAATTTGAGGGCCAGCTTGGTCTACAGAGCAAGTTCTAGGACAGGCTCCAAAGCTACAGAGAGAAACCATCTATCTCAAAAAAAAAAAAAAAAAAAAGCAGCAGGTTGAGCCAAGCACAGAGTGCAGGTCAGGAACCACACTCCTCCATGACCTTTGCTCCAGCTCCTGCCTTGGCTTCCCTCAACAGGGTGGCCTGGAATATGACAGTCAAATAAGCTCTTTCCTCCCCCAAGTCACTTTCGGTCATGGTTTTTATCACAGCAACAGAAAGCTGACCAGAACATCTCACTCCAACACCACACCTAGCAACCCCTTAGCAACCTAGGACCCCACCTGCACTGGCTGCATGCACACCCTCTCCGAGCCATGGAGTTTCTCCTGCCTTCCACTTCCACAGGTCACACACTCCTTTTTGTGCGGCTACAGAAGGTAGGGGCTGCTTCAGCCTGGATACTGCACAATATGACAAACTGTGTCCTCAAACTGAACTTTGTGGGGGATCCCATATTTGCCTTCTTATTCCTCTGCTTAACTGGTGTGCTGGCTAATTTTATGACATCTCGACACAAGCTGGAGTTATCTAGAAGGAGGGAACCTCAATTGAGAAAACGCCTCCATAAGATCCAGTTGTAAGGTATTTTCTCAGTTAGTGATCAATTGGGAAGGCCCAGCCCTTGTGAGTGGTGTCATCCCTGGGCTGGTGGTCCTGGACTCTATAAGAAAGCGGGGTGAGCAAGCCAGTAAGCAGCCCCTCCATGTCCTCTGTATCAGCTCCTGCCTCCAGGTTCCTGCCCTGCTTGAGTTCCTGTGCTGACCTCCTCCAGTGATGGGTTACAAGGTGGAAGTGTAAGGAGAATAAACACTTTCCTCCACAAGTTGCTTTGGTCATGGCGTTTCATCGCAGCAATAGAGACTCTCACTGAGACACTGGGTATTTGCATCAAAACAGCACACAGTGAGGAGAGAAGTGAACATATAAAGTTCATATAACCTGACCTGTCAATCAAAACAGAGAACCACTCAAACTATTCCCCTGGTAACAAACTACATCTTGTTCCCTTACAAGGCAGCCTCAAAGGGTCCTTTCTCTTGGGTACCATCATTCTTGTGGCCGCCGTCACTCTTGGGTACCATCACTCTTGTGGCCGCCGTCACTCTTGGGCACCATCACTCTGTGGCCGCCGTCACTCTTGGCAGCGTTATTTCTGGTTGGTACTGCCACTGTGATGTTTTCTAGCTGTCTTGCAATCTCATGTGAATTTATTTCAATGCTTTGAATGAGATACCGGAACCTGCAACACCCAGCCTGTAGATAAGCAGAAAGAACACACGAAACCTCTGGTGGTGGACAGGAGGGGACTCGCTTCTTAAGTACAGGTGTCCGGTTCCCTCTCCTCTGCTCTGTGAGATCTTGGGGGCAGCGGGAAGGGGACACAAATTTAGATGTGGGATGTGGTGGTGTGTTGTGGGAGGCCGCTCATTTGTTCCCAGCCGCCCAGACTCCCGAAATAATCACACAAACATATTATTTAAATCACTGCTTGGCCTATTAGCTCTAGCTTCTTATTGGCTAGCTCTTACATATTAATTTAACCCATTTCTATTAATCTGTGTATCACCACGTGGTTGTGGCTTACCAGCAAGGCCCTGTTCTGCATCTGTCTCTGGTGGGGCTACATGGCTTCTCCCTGACTCTGCCTTATTTCTCCCAGCATTGAGTTTAGTTTTCCCTGCCTACCTATGCTCTGCCCTGCTATAGGCCCAAAGCAGTTTCTTTATTCATTAACCATTAAAAGCAACACATAGACAGAAGGACTTCCCATACCAGAGGTGATTTGAGGTGTGTCCTGAAATCAAGTATTAGCATTTAAGAAATATCTTTTAGATTTAGTTTATCTATTTACTTATGTGCGTGTGTATGCGTGTGTGCGCATGTACCCGTCCATTCATTCATGTGTGTGCACTTATGCAGGTGCCTCATGAAGTCTGAAGAAGGTTCTGGATCCCCTGGAGCTGGAGTTAGAAGCAATGGGTGCTGGGAACTGAACTCAAGTCCACTGTAAGAGCAATGAGTGCTCTGAAAAGCTGAGCCGTCTCTTCAGGCCTTAAGAAATATTTTAATCATGATCTTTGTGTTTTAAATTCCCTGAGCTTGTAAGTTAATTGCTCATACATTGGGGTGTGTAGACCCATCCCCTGGCTTGGGCAGCACTCACAAAAGTAGGAAAAATAATGCATTTTTCATTGACCCAGGAAGAGGTCCAGGGCTCACTGACACAGGGAATGACCAGGTGGTGCCGTGCAGGGAATTCTGCTTGGGAGGTGCAAGGGACGCATCACTAGGGAGGTGCCAGGAGAGTCATAGGACTCCAATGACTGGGGGACGGGGACACAGGGTGGGGGAGGGGAGACGGCTGACACTGGATGGGACACAAGACTTTCAGTTCCCAAGCTCCTCTTCAAGGAAAGGCCTGCAGTTTAAAGCCGTGTCCACCAGGAGGCGCAGAGCCCCCTTTGTGTCGGTGTGGCATCCCACGGTTCTCTTCAATCCAGGCACACTTTGCAGTACTGGCCCTGGAGGGACCTCTTGATTGAAAGTGCGGAGGATACGGTGAGAGAGAGACACCTGCATACCAAAGACTTCCCTGCCCTCTGTTGGCAGGCATCGGGAGAATTGAGGCCTTTCCTGCTGGCTGTGGTGAAGCCAGCCTTCTGGCCTCTGTGAAGTGAGTGCTCCCTCCACCCTGCTGTCATGGGAAGCTGAAGAGAAACTTCAAGAGAAACAATGTGTCCATTGATTCAAGGAGTAGTTCTTATGCACCTATTATATACCAGGCATTGTCCTAGACAGTGTGGTCATAGTGGGCATGGCAAGATAGACCTGCGATCCCAGTACTGGGAGGCTGAGGCAGGAGGATCAAAAGTTTCAGGTTTGCCTGGGCTACATATGGAGTCCTCAAAATAACAACAGCAACAAAAACAATAGCAGCAAAGAGAAGCAAAAGGAGAAAGTGTGGGCCATAGAGGCGACCAAGAAAGTCTGGACTGTTATGTGAGCAGTAGTAAGCACTGAGCAGGAAGTGCCATGGGGCTGCGTTAGAGCTGGTGGTGCTCCCTCCAAGACACGGAGGTAACAGCAGTGGGTTTCCTCCAGGACCTCTCCCTGCAGCCACTGTCCCCTTCCGCTTGGCCTGTGGTTCCCCAACAAGTGACAGACGCTATTGTTCATCTCCATAGCAAGCAGTTAACTGTGGTCCTACCGAGTGTGCACCATGGTCAGAAAGGCGGGGGAGGAGGAGACCACTGTCCACGTTCGGCTGGGATCTCCAGCTAGGGCCCATTCCAAACCCCGCCCTCTCAGAAAGACCACCATAAGTCCAGGCTCCTCCCCCAAGCTGCTAGCTGTTCAAGACTGGCCTACAGGGTATTTAAGCTCCCATCTCTAGGCCAGCCATGTGATTCTTCTTCTACTCCCTTCCCTCACCTCATCTCTCTGGGGACTGGAAAGGCCCACCCGGGAATGCTTGGTCCAATAAACCCGGTCTTTTTAAATTCGGCTTGATCTGGCTTACCGTGTCAGGCGAGAAACTTGTTATTGGGTACAGAAACATATTACTCCACAGCCATGTCTCCCCTAACATTTGAGAGCCTGACGTAGGGGGATTGCAAATTTGAAGCCAGCCTAGGCTACATACAGAGACGGTGCCAAAGGAAACCTCGGGCAGGGGGTGTGACCCACAGAGCCTTGCTCTGTCTTCTGCACAGCAGATGAACAGACGAGTAAACAAAGAGAATTTCCCAGTTCCATAAGCTGACTGATGCTCCAATTGAGGAAACACACAGCCTGGGGAAACAGAGCATCTGGAAAGTCCCCCGCCTCTGTTGTGACCCTTGAAATCCCAGCAGTTCTGAGAAAGAAGCCATTCCCCCTCAGTCACGGGGCACGTGCTCCTGGTAAGGTCAACTTCAGGTTCTCAGCCTGGGACTGGGCATGGGGCTGCCCGTTGAAGCCCTGGGGTGGAGGACTGGGGCTGCGCAAGGCGTGTGAATCACCAGAAACCTTCTGAGCATCAGGGACTCACCAGGGAGGAGGAAGAACAGAGACACCACGGAAGCTCAAGGGTCCAGCATCTGTCGTCACCCAGAACCCTTCAGAATGCACCATCCTATCCCAGCTGAAGTTGAAAGTGATTGCAATAAGGGCTATGTTTTCGCAGCAGGCAGTGACTCACCAACTCAGGTCTTATCAGTCACAAATGAAAGAAAGGACTTTGACAGCAGGTCCTGTCCTGAGCCAGGCCAGAAGGTCCCCAGTGAAACAGAGAAACAGGGCTGGATATGCGGCCCAGTTGGTAGAGTTCTCGTCTAGCGCTCAGGAGACCCTGAGTTCAGGCCACACAAACCGGGCAATGAAGCATAGATCTGCCAGCCCAGCACTCCAGGGGTGGAGGCGGAAGGACCAGAAGTTCAAGGTCATTCTCAGTTAAAAGGCAAGTTATAGGCTAGCCTGGGCTACTGTACCTTCTTTTGGGCAGGGAGGAATCTCAGATATGCTTGTTCGTCCATTCCACCCTGCAGACAGGGCAACGTGCCCACACCAGAATCCCGCTTCCACGTCGTCTCCTCAGGGCCAGCCAGCCGAGGTCAGGCACATTGCTTATTTCTCAACCTCGTAAAGTTCATCCAGGGCCGCCATGAGCCAGCAGGTGGGGAGAGAACCTGTGAGGACGGATGGCTTGAGGGCCTCTGGCTTCTGGTAGGTTCTGAAAGGCACTACCATGGCCAAAGTGTCTATTGTCCCCAGTTCCCCTCATTGGCTCCCACAGGCTGGCCACATGCCTTTCATTAAGACTTTCTTACCCGGGCTGGAGAGATGGCTCAGTGGTTAAGAGCATTGCCTGCTCTTCCAAAGGTCCTGAGTTCAATTCCCAGCAACCACATGGTGGTTCACAACCATCTGTAATGAGGTCTGGTGCCCTCCCTCTTCTAGCGATCAGGCATACACTCACAAAGGATATTGTATACAAAATAAATAAATAAATAAATATTAAAAAAAAAAAAGACTTTCTTACCCAAGCAGTGGTGGCGCACGCCTTTAATCCCAACACTCGGGAGGCAGTGCAGGCAGATCTCTGTGAGTTTGAGGCCAACCTGGTCTACAGAGCTAGTTCCAGGACAGTCTGGCTACACAGAGAAATCCTGTCTCAAACAACAACCAAAGACTCAGTTTCTCCTGCCCACGGCCCCATCCTCACAGTCTTTCCAAGTTTCTCCTGTCCTAGGACCATCTAGGGCTTGTGATAACCGAGGACAGGAACGTCACTGGCCACGTCTGCACACCCACACCTCTTCCTTGTAAATGCTCTTGTTAGTGGAGTCGCTCGACAGCCTGCATAAAGGGCCTGTTTAACTGGCAATCAGCGGCAAATGGCGTCTGCCCAGAGATTTCTGGCTATCCATCTGTGGGCTCAAAAGTGGACTAATTCTTCCTTCAGGCCCAGGAGAGAACTGCTCTGTAGTCTGCCATCTGAAATACATTTCTCAATTTCCCACCCAACTGTCTTCATCCTGGCTCCACCCTTTAGACTTCTTTGTGAAGATGGCAATGAGTGAATTCCCTTAAGATTCCCCAGCACGGCCAGGAATCCCAGTCACTCGGGAGGCAGAGGCAGGTGGATCTCTGAGACCGAGGCCAGCCTGGTCTACAGAGTGAGTTCCAGGATAGCCAGGGCTTCCCTAGCCCCAGTTCTGGGGGATTTTTCTAAGAGGAGCTGATGATGGCTGTCCTCTGCAGGGAGAGGGGGTACAGGGTTGAGGGGCCTGCTCTCCTTTTCCAGTCTGTGAACCAATCCCTGCGGCATTTCCCACAATTCCAGCTGACACATCTTCTCATGTAAGTCGGCTGGAGTTGGCGTTTCTCTCCTACAGGATGGAGAGGGGCAGGTTATATGTGTAGCCCTGTTGTTGTTTGGTGCCCTTCAAGTTTCCTCCTGAGCCATTTCTCCCTGTTGGTCCTGTGACTAGACATTCCCAGAAGGAGAGGAGGTGCCCTTTGCCTGGGATGAGACAGAGGGATTGATGCCTTGAAGCCCAGGTTTGAGTGGGAGGAGTCAGGCTGCCCAGGAATAATTGAAGTTTCTTCCTGGTTGAGGTTAAAGACCTGGCATTCACATGAGGGTCTAGTCTTAGTTTTAATCCATAGATCAAGAGTTTAAGAGTTGGGTGTGGTGGCTCATACCTGTAATCCCAGCACTTGTGAGGCTGAGGATCGCTGCCAGTTTGAGGTTCTGTCTCAAAACAGCAGGAGTTGATGGGTATCTGTGTACCGTTGTACCACTGAGAAACTAAGCTCAGATGAATGACCTCAATAGACATCGTGTCCCCTTTAGTTCATCCTTTTTCTTCTGTATGTGTGTTCGTCTGTGTCAGCGCGTGCCACAGTGGAGGAGCAGAGACTTCATCTGCAGCCTGCCACGTTAGCCGTTAGCCACAGGGGATGCTGGGACTTGGTTGCAGGAAGCCCTGGGTTCCACCAGAGCACCGAATCACATCAGGTGCAATAGTGACCTCTAATCCCAGCACTCACAGGGTGGACGCGGGGTGAAGAGACTGCCAGTGAAGGGTTTTACTGTGGCTATGATAGAGAGAGAACAGCCAGAGGCGTCTGGAAGAGCCCAGAGAAGAGAGAAAAGTCGGCTGAACATGGCCAGCAGAGTGGACTGGCCAAGGCAAGAGAAGAGTGGAGCTATTGAGACAGTGGGAGATAGCAGGAGAGTAAGAGGGAACAGGCAGGACTAGCAGAGAACAAAGGAGGGCGAGCAGCTGAGGCGGGATGGAAGGAGCCCAGGAGAAGACTAGGAGAGGGGTCTTCGAACTGTCTAACAAGTGCTTGTGAGTAGGGACTGGGGAGCCCAGAGGCAGCATGGGCTTTGGCAGGCAGCCACAGGTACCTGTTAATGGAGAGTCATAAGTCCCTTCTGCCAGAGGTGAGGGAAGTGACTTCCCGCAGATGGGAGCAGTGTTCACAGGTACCTGGGGAATGCTGGCTTTTATCCAACCACCAGAAATCCTCCTATAATTCAGACTGAAGTCTTTTCCAAGAATTTCAAGAAGTTCAAGGTCATCCTCTGCTATACTCTAAGTTTGAGGCCAACCTAGGCTATTAGAGACCTTGTTTCAAAAAAAAGGTGAGCCTCAAGTCAGCCAAGTACCCCACCAGCGGAGTCCCCTTTCTGCTCTGTAAGCTCGGCTGGCCTGGCACGGGTGAGCCAGGTTTATTCTTTGTGTACTTTCCAGAGGTGAGGCATGTGATTAAAATATTATTAGAAAATTCACAACAAGCTGAGTCACAGCTGAGCTGCCCTCAGTGGCTTTGCTTTCCCTTATCTCAGGGGGAGACACGTGACCTTGGTGGACTGACCAGCCAGCCGCAGTTGCTGGAAGTCCGCTGGGCTCAATCTAATCCCGCCGCCTGGAGGAGTCAGAGTGAGAGGAACTAGGGTTCCGGAAAGAGGCAGACTGGCTCCCCATAGCTGTGACGCAGACAGTACGGAGCCACTGGGGCCCGAGTCCTGGCTGAGAATAAAGGGTTTCTCCTTAACCGTGCCATTCCAGCAGGAAACTGTTCCTGTCTCATCTCTTCCCTAGAAAACAGGGTCCCCCCCCTCCCCGCCAAAGCCCCAGTCACATCTGAAACTCCAGCTGCAAAGGTTTTGGGAAATGGACTCCCGGATCCCCAGGTCCTGAGGCGGAGCAAGGAAGCTCCACAGAGGCGGCGTGGGCTTGATGGAAGCTACAGCTGAATTGATAGGGTGTGCTTACCACTCACAGAGCCCTGGGTTCCAGGATCCGAAGCCCCTAAACTGGGCGTGGTGTCCTCACCTGTGATACCAGCACTCCAGGCTTGGAGGCTGGGGATCAGGAATGCAAGGTCATCCTCAGCAGTTTAGCAAGTCTGGGCAAGCTTGGGCTAGTAAAGACTCTGTCCGAACAACAAAACAAACAACAAAATTTACTTTTGACAGCATTTCTGTAAGTGTGGTTTTAGGATTTGTGCTAGTTAAACCTGCCATTCCTTCCTTGCATGAGGCATCCAAGTGCTCTACCCACTGAGCCATCTCACCTGCTGTCAGTGCAGAAAGAAGGCAGCAGAGACAAACCTAGGAAGCCTTGTGATGGAAGAACAGATGGTTTGCTTGTTTATTTGGGGCTGTCTCCTGTAGCCCAGGCTAGCCTTGAGCTTCCTATAGCTGAGTCTGACCCTGAATTCTGATCTTCTCTGGGATTACACACGTGTGCTCCCTGTTCACGTCATTGGAGCGTTTTATGTTTTCGATCCTCGATTTCTTGATGTGTGTTCTAGCAAGGAGCGCTTCGTGCCTTTTACAGTAAGCTTTAAGAGAGCTCACTGTTGGGAACCAGGTATTCCCCCAGGAGGCCTTCAGCGGCTCAGCACCAACAGCTGTGTCATCACCAGCCACCAAACGCAACACTTGTCCCCTTAAAAAAGTCCCCACCGGGCCGGAGGGGTGGCTCAGTTGTTAAATGCCAGGCTCACGATATATATATATATATATATATATATATATATATATATATATATATGTATATAAAGTCCCCACCATCACGGCCTGTCTCTCTCTGTCTCTCTCTTGTCCCAGATTGAGATGGACTTTCATAACCGCCCCCTCACCCACCCACAGTAAATCTCTTGTGTGGTGTGATTTGATCCACCAAGGTACTCTTCCTCAGAAACCCACACCCTATTTATTTATTTATTTATATTTATTTATTTGGTTTTTCGAGACAGTCCTGGAACTAGCTCTTGTAGACCAGGGTGGTCTCAAACTCACAGAGATCCGCCTGCCTCTGCTTCCTGAGCGCTAGGATTAAAGGCATGCGCCACCACCACCTGGCTCTTTTATTTTTTTTTAACAATTGATTTATTTGTACTTTATGAGCTTTGGTGTTTTGCCTGCATGCGTGTCTGTATGAGAGTGTCGGATTCCCTGGGACAGGAATGACGGACAGTTGTGAGCTGCCTTGTGGGTGCTGGGTCTTCTGGAAGAGCAGTCTGCCATTTTAACCACTGAGCCATGTCTTCAGCCTCCAGGGTCAAACCTTTTAAACCCAGCAGTTGGAGACGGAGACAGGAGGGTCTCTGTGAATTCAAAGCCAGCCTCGTCTATATAGCAAGTTCCAGGCCAGCCAGGGATGTTACACAGAGAAACTCTGTCTCAATAAAATAAAACCCCAAATCCAAAACAAAACAGTCCTGGATGGACGACTGGAGGCACAGGTTTGACTGACGAACTCGGGCATTTGGCAAACGCCTCTTGTCACAGTGTGGCTCTGTCCAGCTCGCCAAAGGCCAGACACCCACAGCAGCTGAGGGAAGGACATTCTGGAAGCCCCTGAAGGGGAGGGGGAGGCTGGGAGAGAGGGAAACCTGGTAGGGAACTGGGAGGCTGTGCACTTCCTGCGGGGAAGGAACATTCACTCTGGGACACCTCTGGGCAGGAGTGTACGGTCGCTGTCCTCAGGTCCTCTTGCTAGGGACGAGGGGGGCACTGGTTGCTGAACGTAGGTGGCTTAGACAACCCAGTGAGAGCTAGACCTTGAGTCTGAGAAGTTCAGGAAAAGGGTGTGGCCCTGTCAGGTAGCTCTTTGCTCTGAGGTCATGGAGGGGCCCAGCCTCATTTCTATATGCAAATTCCTCTGCCGGGATGGGGACAGACATTTGGCCAGCCACGCCGCACACACACAGCACCATTTGGGGACAGTTTCTTCTTAGCTTTGTTTCTCAGCACTGACCCGAGACAAGTCTCTTCATTTCACTCAGGACCAAGTTTACTGGGTGCCCTGTGCCCAGGGCTGCACAGCCATGCCACACAGAGGGTACATGTCCACAGGGAGAAAAGAATTCTCTTTATTTGTGAATGAATACACTGTTGCTTGTTCACTTTCCTGACTGGGTATTTCAATAACTGCAAGTTTTTTACTATTACAAATTGTGCTAATGAGACATCCTTGTGGGTGTCGCTTGAGGCCCTTCTTGTGGGCGCTGGTGGCATTCAAGGATACCTGGTTTCTGAGGTGATATGGTTCCTGCTCCTGGTAGCATCAGCATCGGGCTGGGACTGGTCCCCATCTGTGTCCGTCCATGTGGTGGGCTTCAGGATGAGAGGCCAGGGCTATAGTTTGCAGAGTAAGAAAAGCTGAACCAAAAGAAACCACCCAGGCATCCATGTCCTGTTTACACCAAGCTTGGAAACAGCCAGGACCACCTAAGCTGCTGTAGTCATGCGGGGAGCAGAGGAAGAGTTCTGGGGACTTTGTCTCCTCCATCCCTCTGTCCGTCCCCCACTTTTATCCCTTCCTTTCCCCGTTCTATTTTTTTTTTTTTTTTTTGGTTTTTTTGAGACAGGGTTTCTCTGTAGCTTTGGTGCCTGTCCTGGAACTAGCTCTTGTAGACCAGGCTGGCCTCGAACTCACAGAGATCCGCCTGCCTCTGCCTCCCGAGTGCTGGGATTAAAGGCGTGCGCCACCACCGCCTGGCTCCTTTCCCCATTCTTCCCTCTCCACTTCTTTCTGATCAGGGTGAAATTCTGACTGTTCGACAAACGCCAGCATTCCTCAGGAACTCGGGAAGCCGTTCCCTCTACCAAAGGAGCCATTTCTCTTACCCCTGGCAGAAGGGACAAATGGCTTCTGAGGTGCCTATTAGCCAACCAAAGTGCATGTGGATCCCAGGCTCCCTCAGCATCACAGGTACCTGCTACACATTTCAGAGTTCATGCCGCATCTGTCTATTCTTACCTCCTCCCTTACTCCAGACTCCCCTGGTTCAGGAGCTCCCCTCCCCCCTCCCCACAGGCTACTCATCCTCCTTATAACCCTGCTACCCCAGCCAGGTTCCTTCTTTCATCTCAGTCCCCTCTTGATGCGCTCTCCTATTCCTCACTGTTCCTCTCTGTCCTCCTCTCTCACTCCCCCCCCCCTCTCATGACAAGCCCAGTCTGCTGACCATGGTTGTCCACTGCTTCCTCCCTCTGCTCTGGACTCTTCCAGAGACCCCTGACTGTTCTCTTCCTCATATCTACGATTAAAAACCTTCCGCTTAGCCATATCTTGGGTCAGTCATGTTGTCAATTTATACACTTCCTATTTCTTTTCTCTGTTGTAGGGTGCGGGGCTCATTGTTGTTGTTTATTTGTTCATTTGAGACAAGAGCTCACCGTGTAGCCCTGGCTGACCTGGAGCTCACTGTGAAGCCCTGGCTGACCTGGAACTCACTGTGAAGCCCTGGCTGACCTGGAGCTCACTGTGAAGCCCTGGCTGACCTGGAGCTCACTGTGAAGCCCTGGCTGACCTGGAGCTCACTGTGAAGCCCTGGCTGACCTGGAGCTCACTGTGAAGCCCTGGCTGACCTGGAGCTCACTGTGAAGCCCTGGCTGGCCTGGAACTCACCGTGTAGCCCTGGCTGACCTGGATCTCACTGTGAAGCTCTGGTTGACCTGGAGCTCACTGTGAAGCCAGACACCTGGACCTCTAAAATTAAAGGCACCTTTGATCCTGTTGTTGGATTTTGAGGCAGGTTCTCACTACTACAGCCCAGGTTAGTTTTGAGCTCTTGATCTTGTATTAACCTCTTACATATGAGATTATAGGGGTACGCCACCTGGCCTGTTCTATTCTGTACACAGGTTAGCAAGCTGTGTCCTTATTTGTGCATGTTGGGCTTTGTTTTTTAGACTTGTATATATACAAGCTTGCCTGCAGGTGTATCTGCACACCACATGCCTGTGTGATGCCCATGAAGGTCAGAAGACAGCGTCAGATCCCCTGGAGCCTGGGTTACAGATGGTTGTGAGCCACTCATGTGGGTGCTGGTAATTGAACCTGGGTCCTCCGGAAGAGCAGCCGGTGCCTCTGTCTCCGGCATGCTGGGCTTGAGGGTGTGCACGCCTTTTAAACAAGGGGTCCTTGGTGCTCATTTGTATTGTGCCCAGACACGCCCTGTGGCTGGCCCTGCTCCTCAGACCCCCAACTCTGTCTCTAGGGCTGTAGAGTAGGACTTGGTCTTGGGGGGCCTTGGACTCTGATGGGGCGGTACAGTCCCACTGCAGCCTCTCGTGGGCACTGACGATCAGGCGCGTCTGCGGCAGCATGGCTGAGCTGCTGGAAGGCCCCAGCCCTGCCCCTCCATTGGCTTCTTTAGGATGGGTTACGATACACACCAGAAAGTTTATCATCGTAACCACTTTCTGGTTTTTGTGTTTTGGTTTTTCAAGACAGGGTTTCTCTGTGGAGTCCTGGCTGGCCTGGAGCTCGCTCTGTAGATTGCACTTGTAAAGGTGTGCACCATTAAACATGGCCAAAGCTAGTGCGTGTGTCTAAAGCACGTTTATGCATATAAGTGTTTTGCTTACATATGTGTGTGTGTTTATATACGTGTGTGTGTGTGTGTGTGTGTGCATGGTGCCAACGAGGTCAGAAGAGGGCATTAGATCCCTTGAATTGGAATTATGGGTGACTTGTAAGTCACCACATGGGTGCTAGTAACGAAATCCAAGTTCTCTGCAAGAGCAGCCAAATCTCCAGTCCCCAGAGGTTTTTTTTTTCCTCCTTTGTTTTGTTTTAATTTTTAAGGTGAGATAAAAATGACAAGAAAAGCCGGGCGATGGTGGCGCACGCCTTTAATCCCAGCACTCGGGAGGCAGAGGTAGGCGGATCTCTGTGAGTTCGAGACCAGCCTGGTCTACAGAGCTAGTTCCAGGACAGGCTCCAAAGCCACAGGGAAACCCTGTCTCGAAAAACCAAAAAAAAAAAAAAAAAAAAAAATGACAAGAAAGAGCCAGGTATGGTCGGGCAAGCCTTTCTCTCCCAAAAAACCTCAAATCCCTACTGAGGAACTATTTGAATTCAGTGATGGCTGCCAGGGTGGGGGGATCACTTTATGGGGGGTTGTGCTGGTGGACTGATGGCCCTTGGACACAAAGGCAGCACTAATCACAGTGGGAGGGGCACACGTTGTGGGGTCCGGAGGGGAGTGGAAGGGTGGAAGGGGAGATTCGGGCAGGAATGTGATCAAGATACAGTGTATGTATGTACATATGTATGTCAAAGGATTAAATACAAATATTAGAAACAAAAACAAACAGGAAAACCCGTGGTGAGCCCATTCTCTGTAGAAGGGTCTGGACACACGGCTTCCACCGTCAGGGCCGTGTCCAGGGACGCACGGCACACATCCCTCCATGTTCTTCTAGCTCCTTCCATCTCCACGGATCCTCAGCCATGACCAAGGGGGGCTGTGGAGGTGATACCACCCCCCACAATCCAGTGTTTCCCCGCCAGGGTTTGCTTTCAGTTTCACATACTGGTAAGACATGTGGCTCGGGGACTCAGGTATAATAAGGAAGTTGTCAACTGAAACTGCGCTTGTTTCTCCTCCTCGCTCCAGTAGCTGAACCAAGCTTCCTATCTCCTGCACAGCCCAGAGGAGCGGGAAGCAGCCTGGGCGGGAAGCGACAGGTGGGGCAGTTGGGCCAGCCCTGCCCTCTGGTTGGCTACCTGTGAGCTCAGCTCTGGGAAGCAATGACATATATAACCCAGAAGCTCTGAGCCCCTCTGAACATTTCCAGCCGCCTGTAGAAGCTGCTTCTTCTCCCTGGAGACATCAGACTCAAGCCTCAAAGGACTTCTACTTAACAGGGCAATGCCCCGCTCCAGGAATCCCAGCCCGGGGAAGTCCCGGGACAGTGGCGACTTCCGTGGTTTGAGGTGGGTTGAATCCTCTCCTTGTGAACCTGGGCAATGGGTGGATATTTCAGGGTCCCGAAGGAAGCTAGACATAAGAGTAATAGACCCTAAGTCCAGACCTGGCTCTGCTTCTAGCTTGCTGATCCTCCTAGAATCTTTTCTTTCTTTCTTTCTTTCTTTCTTCCTTTCTTCCTTTCTTCTTTTTGTTTTTTGTTTTGTTTTTTTCAAGACAGGATTTCTCTATGTAACAGTTTTGACTGTCCTGGAACTCGCTCTGTAGACCAGGCTGGTCTTGAACTCACAGAGATCCATCTGCCTCTGCCTCCCATGTGCTGGGGTTAAAGGTGTGTACTATCACCACTGGGCTCTTTTTTCTTATTTTTAAAAAGATGGAAAAGGGGCCAGCTGGATGGCTCAGCAGGTACAGGCGTTTGCTGCCTGACAGACAGCCTGAGTCCAGTCCCTGGAACCACAGAAAGGAGAAAGGAAGGATAACCCCTCTGACCGCCACGTACGTGTCC
Organism: Microtus oregoni; assembly: GCF_018167655.1. Classification (NCBI taxonomy): domain Eukaryota; kingdom Metazoa; phylum Chordata; class Mammalia; order Rodentia; family Cricetidae; genus Microtus; species Microtus oregoni. The sequence continues at coordinate 14,040,591 of NW_024543220.1, read as the reverse complement.
CACATGCCGTGGCACCCCCCCACATACCCGCACCCCTCCACCCCACACATACAGTGCCCACCTCACATCACACCCCACACACACAGACATACACAAACACACACAGACATACACGCACACATACATGTACACACATGAGCACATACATACACATGGAAGAGAGAATTCAGGCCAGTCTAGCTGACCCACTGCAGTGCTCTGGGTTTTCTGAGGGATCTCCTGGGATCTTCGTGTGTTCAGGAAAGCACTGTGTGCTGATCTCTCTGGAACTGCAGAGTTCGAAGCCCTGGCAGGAGCCCTGCCCCCCCGCCCCCCCCCCCCCCGCCCCCACAATGTACTAGGACCAGCTGGGAGCATCAGAAAAGGATGCTCCGATGTGAGGGACTCAGGGATCTCCAATAGATCTGAGGTAATTGGGGCAACAGGCCTGATCAGTAAGGGGTTTGGGGACTTTCTTTCAGTTATGTAAAGGAAGGGAGTGGAATGGCCATAACTCTGGTTGAGTTCCCTCAGACTCCGCCCCTGTGCAGGAAGGGTCCTCAGCAGTTTCAGGAAAACCTGCCAGGGTGGGTCTGGAGGGTTCCCACACTACAGTGGGGGGACTTGGCACTTTGCAGGGCCTGTGTGTTGTAGGAACCCAAGAAAGACCCCACAGAAAAGATGGAGACCTTCAACTGTCACATTTGACAAGCGGGGCCAGGCGCGGCGCAGGACAGGCCCGGTGTTTCAGGAGAACGAGACCACCATGTGTCCCGTTCCGGGCATGGTAGTGGAGGCTCAGGGGTCTCTGAGGAATGTGGCAGGCAGGAGCTGTGAGAGGAGCCACACCGTGGCAGGAGTCTGAGTGATGGATGCGTAGTTAAGGTTCAGAGCCTGATGGAGAGCTGTGGGTCGCAGGGACCCATGAGAGACAGCGTGAGCACAGCCTAGCCACTGGCTGTCGGGTTGTGAGGCCCGCTCTGGGTTCACAGTCTTGTGGATGGGGTGCATGTGTCCATTGCACACACATGTGTGTTTAAAAGATGTTGCGTGGTGTAGGAGTGAGAAGACGGGGTTTGGAATGGGATGGTGGCTAGGGGTGGGGAGGGGTGGGGGATATTCAGGCCTAGCTCTCTGCTCCCAGCATGGGGACTTTGGCTGTGTGTCAGTGGCCCAGGACCTCAGTCCCTCATGTCAGACTGTCTGATTCATGGGGCACTGAGGTCACAGAGGTGAAAAGGCTCACAGTTTGTTTGTGTATAATTAAGTATTTGTTCTGTAAATCTCCAGGACCTGCCTGGCCAGGGGTGGGAACAGCAGGGAAGCCGCTGGCCAGGCATCCCTATGGATCTTAGCTGTAGGCCAGCAGCAAGCTTGGCCATGCGATTTTAGCCTCTTACACTAGAGACAGTATCGGACGTTCTGAGTTAGGGCAGGCTGACAGTGTGCACGCTGTGTTCCTCAAGGCCTTCCGTGGCTTCTGTGAGGTGACGTGTGTCGAATGCCTACAGGGGCGGAGGAGGGAGCACTTTGTGGCATGAGATAAACAGGCCAGGCAAATATAACGATAAGGTCAGAGTTCAGATTAGAAAATATGCCAAACACAGCCTCGTGCTGGGGACAACCATGCCAGCTTGGTGTGACTTCTCTGGTCCTCTGCGGCTGTGAAATGAGTCACGGGAGCCATTTTCCTACTGTAAGCTCTGGGATCTGTGTATCACCAGGCATTTCTGGCTAGAGTGGACTTTGTTCTGAAGGCTCCTCTCGGCCATGCCAATAAATGCGTTTACACCAACGGCTGGGTTTCTATGCAATATAGCTGGGTTGTTACGGGTTCCTGGTCTGGGCCAGGGCAGGATTCCCCTACAGTCAGGTCAGACTTGGGTGCAAAACTAAGAAACAGGGAAGGAGAGACTCACTTGTCCATGATGACTCTAGATAGGAACACCTAGAAAGATGAGTGGCCGAGTAACATGGGAGGTAGGTCACTTTCTTCTTAAGGAAACAGACTATCCCCAGAAGAAGGCCTCTCTGGGCAAACAGGCTCACCCACTCTGTCCCTGACCTGGATCTGGAAGAGTGTTTCTAGAACATTCCAAAGAAGGAGCAGGCAGAGGGGCCAGGGGAGAGTAGAGACCAGTTCAGTCAGTTGAAAGCACCTGAAAACAGCTGCCTGAAGGTGGTCATGGCGCGAAACGCCAGGACACCGTGGGCAGGAGGCTGGCAAGTAAGAAGAGAGCCTGGGCTTGAAGGTCAGGAGGTCTTGGGACCCTGGAGGGTCCTTCACTGGGAAACTTGGGAAGAGTCGTGGGACTGTGTGGATGCAGTGAAGTCAGGCAGCAGGAAGAGGCTGGGTTCATCTCCACCACTGGGGAAAACTGTTTCCATAGCAACCGTCCCTTCTTTCAGCTGAGTGGGGATGCTCTCCTACCTGCTGTGGGACGGAGCCCTGGGCTAGCCACCTCGGGGAAGAAGAGGGGTCTGAGCCGAAGAGGGTGTCCTATCAGTGATTGCTTTCATGGTTTGGTCGACCAGCTGTCCTGGCTGACAGAAACCCTGACCACTGTTTGGTCAATCTAATTAACATAATCAAGTCCACTGGTCTAAATTTGACTTCTCCTGTGTCTGCATACCCTCTAGCCCCAGCTTTATCAGCTTAAACACCAGAATATCCTGTTTTAGATGTACGTCAAGTCCCACTCAAACATCTGTGCTAAAAACACAAATGTGACTTATAGAAACGTGAACAGCTTGCTGCCCTGAGTATGAAACAGGCCAGGTCATGGTGTGACCATGTACCTCAGGAGACCGAGGCATGGCCGAGAGATCGAGGCTAACCTGGGCTACATGAGAACTTGTCTCTAAATCAACAATGAAGAGAAGGGAGAAAGGAAGGCGGGAGGGAGGCAGCAGCACCCAGAGCCCCGCTCCCCTCACGTGCTCTCTTCACGGCTGCAGCAGCTTGGGTCCTAGCTATTCCTGAACCTTCGGGTGTAAAGGAGACTCAGGGGCCAACCAGGCGCTTGTGCTTGGTTTTTCTCTGTGGGCTGCAGTTCTGGCCTTTGATTCTCAGATCAACCACAGTTGCGATTGCGCGCAGTGTGGGCAAGGAGGAGCGCGGGGTCCAGTTTCTGCTGCGGCAAAGGTCTCCTGACCAGTTAGCTATTTTAGAGTCGCAAACCCAAAATCTTCTGGGGATGTGGTCCTCTGGGCGGCTCCGGCGGTGCTACAAGCCAGCTGGAGAATCTGGTTCCATTTCCTTCTCTGAAAAATGGGGGTGGTGACCCTCTTCCCTGTGGGGTTGTCGTTAAACAAGATGGAAGTTTTAAATCGTCACCAGGGGAGGGTGGCCACACAGCATGGGAGGTGCGTGAGTGCAGGGGGGCACAGGTCAGTCTTCCACTGAACTCTCCTGAGCGAGCTGTTTGCTTTGGTTTTAGCCCAATGGAGACCCGGAGGGGCCCGAAGAAGCCTCCCACAGATAAGAGAACCCAATCCTTGGACCGGCAGGTTCTCAAGGACTCTGAGTCCGCGAACTCCAAGTACTCCTCTGGGCCCATCCACAGGAAGGTGCTTCGCAGGACAGCCAGCGATGAGACCAGAGGTTCTGGGAGCCCCTATCACGTTGCAGAGGCCCAGGAAGCTGTGGTCGCAGCGCCCCCTCTAGGAGAAGGGAGCGAATTTCTCCCCTGTGAGCAGGGGCCCCTAGAAAGCACTAAGAAAGAGAGGCCCCCAAAGCAAGCCCAGCAGAGCTGGATTAGCATGTTCCTGAATATCCTATTCCTGAGGTTTGATCTAGAGGAGCCCAGAGAAAAGGGCAGCAAGAAATCAAAGGGGAAAGGAGAGACCAAGCTCCCAGAGGCAACGGAGGAGCCAGCTGTCAGGAAGAAATCCCAGGAGAAGAGGACCAGCCGCAAGAAACCCACTCACAAGAAGCCTGCTCCTGAAGAGTCTACAGGGCCCCAGAACTCAGAGGCAGGAGGCCACGAGAACTTACTGCCCAGCTTAGCTGCCTCCCACGCCGCCGAGGAGGCTAACCTGGGGCTGATCTGCAGGGGTGAGCAGACTAGGGTAACCCTATTGTCCCACCCTCAAGGACCAGGGTGCTCCAAGTTTCCTACTAAATGTCTTCCACTGAGGTCAGATGTGGACAGTGGGGGACATTTCTATGAGGTTGAACGGTTGAACACTTAGGACCAACCCATCGGGGTGCCACCCTTCCATATACTGCATGGCTTAGGGCTGGTGACACCCCTCCGTCCCTTCTACAAAAACAGATAAAATGGTCGCTGTCTCATGGGTCGACGCAGCTCATACAAAAGCAAGTGCAATGAGATTTGGGGAGGAGTGGAAGTAGCTGATCTCTTGCCCCACAGGTCTATGGGTGCCGGCCAGGTGCTCTGTCTAGACCCTGCCCCTGAAGAACAAATCTGCTATGGTGGTTTTTGCAATGGCCGTCCCTGGAGCCTTTGAGTCCTCTGTGGTGAAGGAGAGAGCAGGCGTCCCTGCCCCAGGCGCCTCTGCTGCTGGGGATGGGGAGTGACGTCTCCTCCACTCCCAGAGGCCTCAGCTGTGTGCTGGAGGCTTCTGTGTAGCCACAGACTCTGATGGGAAGGAGGCTCCAGGGAGAGCTGGAGGGAGGGGATCCTGGCCTGAGACACCCCCCCCCCCTTCACTGGGAAATCCTAGCCAGTGTCTGATCGGGGTGAGGCTGGGGTCTGAACTGTTACTCGGTGGAATCCACGCCACCTGTGGGTTAACGAGGTCTGGAGAATGTCATTAACCCAGGCCTCTGCTCATTTGACTTCCAGAGAGACCAGAGTCTGAGATCCCCCAGGCCTTGCCCACCGAGGGAGGCCATGCTGAATCCTCAGAGAGTTCTGCCCAAGCCGCAGGTCCCCCATCAGAAGAGGACCCTCAGCAGCCTGACCGTGAGTTGCAAATGTCTAGGGTTCTTCTTTCCTTATGGGTAGGAGACTGCACCAAACTAGAGGGGCCACTCAGGGTGAGACCTAACGGGGTGAGTCTACACACACACAAACACACACACACACACACACACACACACACACCCCTTTCATGTCTATGTTGCCTCTTCTGGCACTGGGTGTGTATTTTCGAGTCTGAGAGGAAGGCAGAGGTTCCAGAAAGGCAGCTGGCAAGTACTCCTGCCTCTTAGTCAACGGGAATATATGCCTTTGTTTTCAATCTCTCAAATGTACTTAAAAATATAGAGGAGAGGGCTGGAGAGATGGCTCAGAGGTTAAGAGCACTGACTGTTCTTCCAGAGGTCCTGAGTTCAATTCCCAGCACCCACATGGTGGCTCACAACCATCTGTAATGAGATCTGGTGCCCTCTTCTGGCATCCAAGAGTACACGTAGACAGAACGCTGTGTACATAATAAATAGATAAATAAAGATTTTAAAAAAAATATAGAGGAGAGGGGCCAGGAGTGTAGCTCAGTTGGTAGAGAGCTTGCAGGCACACACAAGGCTGGCATTAGGTCCCCAGCAGCGCATAAATGGGGTGTGGGGTGTACGCCTGTAAGACTAGCACTGGGGAGGTGGAGGCAGGAAGGTTACAGATTCAAACCCACCCGGCAGTGGTGGTGCAGGCGTTTAATCCCAGCACTTGAGAAGCAGAGGCAGGCGGATCTCTGTGAGTTTGAGGCCAGCCTGGTCTACAGAGCAAGTTCTAGGACAGCCAGAGCTAAGCAAAGAAACCTTGTATAAAACAAAACAAAACAAAAAAAGAAGTTCAAGGTCACTTGTTACATAGTGCCTGCAGGAGACCAGTTTGCCTACAGGAGATCCTTCTCACCTATCACCTGTCTATCCGCCTGTCTGTCTATCATCTATCTGCCATCTATCAATCATCTATCTAATCTATCTTATCTATTGTCTATTTACCTACACCTCTACCTACCTATAAGTAGGCACTGAAGGTGTAGTTAGGCAGGGACTCTGCTTAGCACGTAAGAGGCCTTGGGCTTAAATAAATAAAACAGATGTACGTAATAACGGAAAGAATCGTCCAGTGGCCACAGCTAGGAGCTGTCACACTGCTTTGAAACATTTTCTCTCAAAACCATAGGGAATAAAAAGACATTTCATCTCTACGGACTTAAACAGTGCACAATCCAGACACCTTCACCGCCCCTAACCGATCCTAACACACCCTCCTCATCTAATCCTCTAAAAAGTCGGACCGTGCAAGAGGTAGAAAGACTTTTCTGTGCCCAGTTTGTAAGGCATTCAGTTTATAGCTGCCTCATAGGCTGCGTCAGGAAACCGGAAGCCAGGGGGACTGAGGGGCAGAGACTCTGCAGCTAGCCCAGGCACAGAGGCTCTCTTGTGCTTGACTTTTTGTGCAAGCAGACCTTTGGCACACGGCTAGTGGAGCGGGCACACCCCCCTGGGAATGTTCTCCTGCATGATGTGCAGCAGAGGTGATTATGCGTCAGGGCCACTGTGACCCTATGAGCCAGCCAGTGTCTTCTCTGAGCCTTAGGCTGGGGATCTGCCATTTCTACAGACCCCTGGGAATGGCGTAGGCTGGAAGACTTGGGGTCAGTCTGGGAAATGTTTCTAAGTCCTGTTTCTTGTTTGATGTCTGGACAACCTCTGAGAGAGACGGGGTGAAACTGTGACCCACATTTCACAGGGACAGTTCTAAAGACCCAGAGAGGGTAAAGAAACGTAGCCATTACTCACTAACCACAACACTGATATTGTTGTTGAAGCTCAGTTAACAGGGCAGACTGAATTCCTGGACATCTGGTCTTGAATCCCTAAGTAAAATGTCATGCTTTGGGCTGTTCCACCAAGGCTGACAACCTGAGTTCAATTCCTGGAACCCACATAATAGAAGGGGATAACAGACTTCCCAAAATTGTGCCCTGACCCACATGTGAACTGCTTCTCCTCTCCTTAATAAAAAAAAATTAAAAATTAATTTAAAAAACTTAAAAGTCATACTTTGGCTTCCCTGTGACTAGGGGTGGTTAGTTGGGGGACATGGGGCTTTTCCTTTAATGAGCGGTTGTGGATGCCCGAGAGAACCAGACTAGCCTCATTCACACTGGGGGTCCAGATCCCAACACTGCCGGTGTACTTAGGAGTGGTGGGACCCGTGCTCTCTTGCAGAGGAGGAGCTCATCTGGAAGATCGTGGAGTTGCTCAAGAGAGCAGGGGACCGTCTGGAGGAAGAGGTGAGGCGCTGGCATCAGAGACCACCTGCAGGGCTCCTGCAGCTTCCGGTTCGTGCCCCGCCTGCCCTTCCTTCCCTGTTAGCCCCACTCCCACTCCCTGTCTGGGGTTGCCTTGGCCCTCTCCCCAAGGTCAGGCTCCTAATTCCCCTTCTCTCTCTCTTCTTCTCCACAGCCAGCGCAAGTCCCTCAGCCGGAAGTGGCTCCACAGAAGCCAACACCGCCCCCCAGGAAGAAATCCCAGGAAAAAAAGCCCACCCTGAAGAAAGCCTTGTCCCTCAAGAAGCCCGCCTCCGAGGAACCCAAGAGAGCGGCTGTAGCCACTGCCCTTGGCCCAGAAACCCGACCCAAGAGGCCCAGCTTCCTACCCCTGTGTCTTAGTGGCCAGCGACTTTCTGCCTCCAGCAACCTTGGTGAGCAGGCTCGGGCAGTTGTCATAGCAACTGTGGCCTCCTTCCAGCTCTGAAATCTTCCCAGAGCTGGGATTGGCCAGTTTCATTCTGATGTCCACACTAGGCCTTGAGCAGTGTGGAGAGGGTTGGGGATGGAGAAGGGACGGAAGCTGGTCACCTCCACACGGCCTCACTTGGGTGCAGACAGCACACCTGAGCCCTTGATGGGACTGTATGCCAAGACCTAGGCCACTGCCATCTCTGAGCAGGGCTGGGGATGTTTTCGTGACAGAACTGGAGACTGAGGGCCTGGGCTCCCAGCTACCTTTTCTTTTTCCCGCTTAATATGTGTGGATGTTTTGCCTACATGTATGTCTGGGTACCATGTGCATGTCTGGCATCTGTGGAGGCCAGAGGTGGCATCGGACACCCTGGAGCTGGGGTTACAGATGTCTGTGTCTCAGATTGCCTTCTGTGTCCTACTGTCTGTCTGTGTCTCAGATTGCCCTCTGTGTCCTACTGTCTGTCTGTGTCTCAGATTGCCCTCTGTGTCCTATTGTCTGTGTGTGTCTCAGTTTGTCTTAGGCAGTGAGGAAGCTGGGTACAGGGGTGAGGAAGCCGGGTGCAGGGGTGAGGAAGCCGGGTGCAGGGGTGAGGAAGCCGGGTGCAGGGGTGAGGAAGCCGGGTGCAGGGGTGAGGAAGCCGGGTGCAGGGGTGAGGTGATGTGGACATAGTCACGTGACTCATCAAAGCTGGAGCCAGAGTTACAGGGACAAGGACCGATCACATAGGTTCTTCCTCCCCTGGGGGGCGGGGGGGGGGGGGGGGGAGGGGGGAAGGAACTGGTCTCCCAGACACATGACTAGGAGAGTTTCTGGCTCAGAGAGTGTCTGGAGTCATAAGAGGATAGATTTTCCTGCAAGACTGTTTAGGTCATGGACCTTCATTAACCTCACGGAGCCAGGCATCTTTTGTCCCCTAGTGAACCATGCCAAACAGGAGCTCAGTAGAGAGACCCGTGGAAAGGGGAAAGGGCAGAGAAACAGGGGGAACACAGCTCTAGGGGCCGCAGAAAGCCAAGCAGAGCCCCTGACCTGGCACAGCCCAGAAGTTAACTGAGCCCAACAGAACCCGAGGGCAAAGTACACTGGCACCTGCCTGGGCTCAGCGCCAGCCGCTGGACGTGGCCACACACTTAACTGCTCTTTCCTCTTCCCAGACTTAGAGGAGCCCGGATTCCACGAGGTCCAGTCTCTAGACCCCGGATGTTCACATCCCCCTGAGTACCACACCCCAGCTGCGTGTCAAGGACCAGCAGAGAGGTCACCGAGGGACAGAGCCTATGAATCCAGTTAGTACCCTGCTCCTCAGAGACCCCCTCAGAGACCTCCTCAGAGACCCTGTCGTGACTCTGCCATCTGAAGAAGAGAAACTGAGGCAGAGAGGGGGAGGCTGAGGCCTGTTTCAACCTCCCCTTGGGAAAGCGGCAGGCTGTGGGGACAGCATGGCACCCTTTCTCGGCTGGCCTCGGTTTCCTAATTTGGCAAGGGTGGGCTTTGCGAGTTGCTGGGGTTCCTGAGCCATGGTCTGTGAGGAATGGGAGGCCGTGTGGACAGGTTGCATCAGCTACTGTGTGCTGTCATTCCCGTTAGGGTGGCCAGCTTGAGAGTTGGGCTGAGGACAGAAAGGGGAAGTATTTTTATCACTTTATCGTTGGCGGAGCCAGGCCTGGATGTGAAATACTGTCAGGTCCACACACTTGGAGACCTCTTGGGGGCTGGGGGAGCTGGGGAGATAGTAGGCAGTGTTAGTGCCTCAGAAGCATGAGGGCTTACGTTTGCACGCTAGAGTGTTTGTGCAAAGAGGAGCAACAGAAGGGCTGAGGTGTGCAGACCTGCACCGAGGACGTGAGTGCGGGTCACGGAGGCTTTTGTAAGAAACCCTGTACTTAGCCGGGCAGTGGTGGCGCACGCCTTTAATCCCAGCACTCGGGAGGCAGAGGCAAGCGGATCTCTGTGAGTTTGAGGCCAGCCTGGTCTACAAGAGCTAGTTCCGGAACAGGCACCAAAGCTACAGAGAAACCCTGTCTCGAAAAACCAAAAAAAAAAAAAGAAACCTTGTCCTTTTCTTAGGAGAATTCAGGCGGAAGATCCTGGTCCTATTTAAAAACGCAGAGGAACAGAAGGGAGAGCAGGTGAGACTCCTTCCCCCGCTATCCTGATCTTCGGGGGACCCCCCACACCTCTTTGCTTCATTCTAAGCCCTGTACTGGCCTCCCCCAGACCTCACTCCCCAGTTCCAAATGCCATCACCCCCCTACTGGGTTACACTGTCTGTCTAGGCCGTAGTTTACCTTTGATCTTCTCGAAGTCAGGGACCCTGCCTCAGTTTCTCTCTTCCTCCCCATAGCAAGCTCAAGTCCAGGAGGCAGAGGAGGCTGGAGAAAACTCCACTCCCAAGGTGAAGTCACACAGGAAGAAGTCGAATCTCCGGCGGGCCTTTTCCCTCAAGAAACATGGTTCCAAGGATTCCAAGAGAACAGAGGCTTTGGGGACTCCCGGTGCTGCTAGCCCGGAGACCCGGCCACCCAAGAAGCACGGCTTTCTGCCCACGTGTGTCAGTGGCCACAGAGCTTCCATCTCCGGGGACCCAGGTGAGCAGGCTTCCTGCTGTGGGAAGAGTGGGGGCGGGCCATTTTCAGCAAGACACCCACCAAAAAACTCAGAGTTCCCTCTTCTTAAAAACAAAGACGTTGCTAGATCTGTGATTGTCTTTAGATGTCTCCAGGGGACACTGACAGAAACAGACCAGGGGACTGTTGGATGGGACGCACTAAAGCCTGAGGCCCGTTGCTGTGCCCTGATAGCCTGGTATTAGCCCAGTGCTGCTGTATATACACTAACACAGTACCCTCTCATTTGATCCAGGAGGTCTGTCGAGTTCAGACTGACCGGGCTGTGATTTTGCTGGGTGGGAGCCATGGCCTTGTCCCTATGCTTTTTCAACTGCAGACTGAGGAAGGCAGAGGCCAGAGAGGGAACACTGAGATCCCCTGAGGAGGAGGGCGGGGTCAGGGCCTCCCCAGGACTGGGATAGATGTCAAGTTCATCTACTTTTTCTGTGCAGAAGACCCCGAGTTCCAGAAGCTGGAGGCTGCAGGAGGGGAACCAGCCGGGTACCCAGAAGCTCCTTTCCGGTCTAGAAGAGTCACACCAGATGAGCAGCCTCTACCTGTACCAGAGGGAGCCTCGGAATCTAGTCAGTATATCCTGCGCCCACAGAGATAGCTTCTGCCAGCTCCTCTCGCACACGATAGCCCAGGCTAAGTAGGGATTGCTCCTAGGGGTAGAGAAAGCAGCTGAACCCTGCCTCCAGAGACCTTACAGTGGGGACAGGGACCATCCGTGTGCTCTTTAAACTGGGGCTCCTGGGTGAAGGTCCAGACGAGGCTTTGGGGGCATTAGTCCATTTCACTGCTGTACGCGGTTCCACCTTGGTCCGACTTGAGCTCCCAACGGCTCGTAATGACCTCCCCGTGGGTTTCCTACATACCTCAGCCGAAACCGGCAACGAGGGGCTGATGACCCGAGTGGCTGTCCGGTTGTGGCAGCCAGCAGCTGGCCACCCTGAGTGCAAGTCTCCATTCCCGACGTTAGGAGCCCTCAGTTTCCCCGAGTGTCAGGTTGGAGCCGAGTGCGGTCACAGGTGGAGGGAACATGGATCTTTATTTGGTCAGCTATACTGCTGTGGCAGGCAGTCTGTCGTGGGCACCGGGTGCCGCAGGGACAGCTTCTCATCCTTCTTCTCTTCCCTCAGAGGAGTTCATCATCCAGAAGTTGGTGGAAGGTCTCCAAGAGGTGGATGACGAGCTAGGAAGGCAGGTGAGTGCCCCTCAAATTCTCTAGGAGGATGCTGGGGCTCATGCACCCTCCTCTGATACCCGAGTCCTCCTTCTCAGTGACCTTGGTCGTGTCCCTGAACCTCGCAGAGCCTCAGCTGCCTCTTCTGCAAAACAGGGATAATTCCTGCTTGCCCAGTGCCTGTGTAGAGAATGCCTAAGGCACACACGCACGGCAGGTGAAGAGAATGTTGATTTAAGATAACAGGACACAGGCAGGCTAGGGCGATGGCTCAGCAGTAAAAGCCTGAGTTCAAAGCCCGAGCACACCTGTAAAAAAGCCAGACATGGCCTCGTGCCCCTGTAAGCCCAGAGCTGTATGGGGGTGACGACACACACACACCAGAATGTCAGAATGTTCAGTGGCTCCCCAAGCCAAATCCTCAGCACCCCAAGACCTGGCACCAACCAACCCTTCAGATCCTGCTGCAAGGACACTTTCCACCATGGCAGCCATGCTGGTGAGCAGCTTAGCTGGATCCAGTTCTTACAAGCTTGTAGCTTACCTGCCTGTGACCAGCAGTCTCCCCGAGAGTGACAGGCAGGTCCTGTGTGAGAGAGTGAAGGTGCCTCAGCTTTCCAGCCCCAGGACACCTGCATCTCACCACCTAGTGACCCAGAGACCCTGCAACCATGTGCAGCAGGGAGAAATCAACACCGAGCAGCCTCCACCATGGTTGCTGGGAGTGAGGGTCTGAAGACCCCAGCCCTCCCTAAGATGCATCCACACACCCACAGTCTGGGCGTCCTGTCCCAGGTCCTTATACCCCGTCAGTGTGCCCCCAAATCTCAAACCACAGGGGACCCAAGTCTTTGTTTTGGGGGGTCCCCTGTCCCCCAGGAGACCCCAGCTGCCATATCCAGCTATGAAGAGAAGGAAACTGACCAAAGGGCCTTAGAGTGGCGCTAAGCAGCCATTAAATGTTCTGCATGAACTGTCTTGCTTCTACCCCTAATCATTTTGGAGAGGGGGATCTGGTCTCCCCCATTTTTATAGCCAAGCAGAGGCTCAGAGGAACACGCTCTGCACGGAGTGATATGCATGTGGCTTCAGTTTTTGCTGTGCCCCGCAGCTGTGGGCCATTCCTGTACAGTGAGAGTGGGCGGTGAAGGGATTTAATGAAGGGGTGCTCACAACGGATACTAGGGAGCAGGCTGGGGAGGCAGGGACTCTGCCAGCAGCACTGACAAACTCCACTCTCGTTCCAGATCCGGCAGTACCCCAGCTTCAGGGACTTTTTCAATCAGTTCTCGGAAGCCTCCCTTAGGAAGCTGGTGGCCACCTTAGAGAGACAGAAGGCCCGCCTCTCAGAGGAAGACGGGAGCCTCGTCAACAGACCCCCACCGTGCGCCTTTGGCTCACTGAACAAGTTTGCTGCCAACCACAGCTGTGCCATCTGCACCCTCATGCAATCCAGAGGCCAATACCAGGGCCACAGTTATGCCCACTTCCTGTCCAGGAAGGCCCAGCAGGTGAGAGTCAGGGGAAGGGCATCACTGGGACACAAGGGACAAGTGGGGTCTTCTGACTTTTCTGATATAGTCAGACTCTAAAGTCTTCTCTCAAAATAACCTTTATTTGTTGTGTGTGGGCACATACACACGCACCATGTGTGTGAGTGCCACAGCACACGTGTGGAGGTCAGGGGTCAACTTGTAGGAGTTGGCCCTCTCCTGCCGTGTGGGTCCAGCCTTAGTGGCAAGTACCTTTACCTGCCGAGCCATCTTTCTGGCCCCTCAGTTAGACTGTTTAGGCTTCAGTCAAATGCCACCTCCTTGCCGCAAACTCCTGAGAGAGTTCTAAGCCTCAAAGGTCAAAGGACTGGCAGCCAAGGCAGGTGAAGCCAGCAGGTGGCGGATGCAGTGTGGATGATCAGACTTGAGATTGTAGCTGAGGTGGAGGGACTGGAGACAACGGGGGATGGTGGGGGAGGGCTGCAAAGGCTAGTGGACCCAGCGTGGGTGTGATAGCGGTATAGGAAACTTGCTGTTTGCAGAGTGGGACCTGCTGACTTGGCTGTGGCTCTCCTCCTCCCAGGACATCATGAGTCTGGATGGTCAGAGTCCAGACTGAAGGCTGCATCTCATACCCAAGTTCTTCCGGACTGGCCAGAGTCAGCAGCTTTGGCTAGAGACCCCGAGGACACTGCAGGATGGCCCGGTTCTGTGCTTTCCCAACACACCTGGAGACGAGCGTGGACAACGACCCTCTGTGTAGTTGACACCGCCCGAGACTGCTTTTCTTCCGGGAAACTGGCCCCAGAGGCCATGTTGGGGGTGGGCAATGGGTTGGGGTTAGTGAAGCAGGTTCCATCCACAGAACCTAAGGAGAGGTCACACCTCTACACCTCTGCAATCCACCATCATCAAGGAGGCTGACTGTGGGTGGCGGTGGCGCATGCCTTTAATCCCAGCACTCGGGAGGCAGAGGCAGGTGGATCTCTGTGAGTTCGAGGCCAGCCTGGTCTATAAGAGCTAGTTCCAGGACAGGCTCCAAAGCCACAGAGAAACCCTGTCTCAAAAACAAACAAAAACCAAAACTGCCATCTACCAGATCCTGCCAGATCCAGCTTTCAATGAGTCTTAGCTGGGGCATGTGTGTGTTGTCTGTGTGTATGTTGTCTGTGTGTGTGTCTGCCTGCGTGTCTGTATGTCTCTGTGTGTCTATCTGTCTGCCTGTCTGTGTGGGAGAGAGCTCAGGTGGAAAGGTTTTTTTACTGGTGGAAAGTGAATGGGAAAAGGGGGAGGTGAGAGGGGCCTCTGGGTACAGGAGAGGCAGAAGAGGAGAGGCGGAGAGAGAGAGGAAAGAGAGAAAGAGAGAGAGAGAAGGAGGGGGGGAGAGAGAGAGGAAGAGAGCAGAGATGGGAGGTGGGCAAGGCCCACCTTTTAAAAGGGGACCTAGCGAATGAGCACGGGAGGTGCTCTTAGTGGCTGCAGCTGAGGATCCATCCTGTCAGGACCTCAAGGGCAGGCCAGTGCAGATGCCTGAATACTAACACCCATAGACCTGCCCATCTGTCTATCTCTGTGTGTGTGTTTATCTGTCTGCCTGCCTGTCTGTGTGTGTGTGTGTGTGTGTCCGCCTGTTTGCCTGTCTCTGTGTGTCTGTCTGTCTGTCTGCCCGCGTCTGTATCTTTGTGGGTGTGCGGGGGAGGGTGTGTGGGTATAGGTCAGAGGTCAACCCCAGATATCCTGCTCCAGTTCCATCTACCTTGTTTTCCAGACAAGGTCTGTCACTGGCGTGGGACTCACCAAGTAAGTTTGTGTAATGTTGAGAGCCCCAGGGATCCACCGTTTCTGCCTCTCCAGTGCTGATGTCACAAGCGTGTGCCACCACACCCCACCATAAATGAGTCTTTGTTTTAAAAAATAATTTTTTTAGTTCAGTCTCCAGCCCAAAAAATGTACATGCATTCAAATAGCTGGGTCTCTGTAATATGTCCTTTACTCTGCTGGCCAAATAGTGTTTAATGCTCCTGGATTCATGAACGACCCCTGGGGACTCTGCAGGAGCCTGGGGTAAACTGGAGATGGGGGGAACCCCTGATCTGCCAGAATCCTACCAGCACTTGTGAAGATTCTGAACATATCTAGTGTTATTTCTATAATTATTTTATTGTTTGGAGACAAGGACTCACTGTGTAGCCCAGGCTAGCCTCTTGAGTACTACACCTGGGATACTTTATCATGGTCACATCCGAGGTCGAGGAGGGCCTCAAGCTGGACTGCTCCGGATGGCTGCAAAGGTGTGCACCGTTCCAGCGCCTATGGCCCGGGACATGCAGCCTTCATCCTGTCCTGCAATCTGTGGGCGTGACGAGAAGCTCCCACTCCCCAGGACACTCAGCCTTCGTCCTGTCCTGCACAATTTGGACATGGCAAGAAGCTCCGAGCTGATGGCTGTGAAGTGTCTTGAGATGGCTTCTCTTGTGACTGTGTTTATTTGCACAATTGTGAGGTGTGGGTGCAAAAGGCCCTGCATCCGGGTGCAGCCAGTCAGTGACTCAGATGGACAGTTTGTCACATGTCAGGTGACAGGGCCACTGACTCCCTGGGCCGCCAGCAGGAAGGTGTGGCCGTGAGCATTAAAGCCTGGATGACAGACGGAGTCTGGGAGTCTCGTCAGCTTGGAGACTATCGGTGGCCACATCAGGTTCTTGGCAAGCACTACAGGCTGGAGACAGCGTGAGGTGGGGAGGCCTGGACTCTCAGGCAGGGCGGCCTCACGCCCGAGGCATCCTTTCAGGAAGTCCAACTAAAACCATCCTTTTTTTTTTTTTTTTGCTTCAAAGTGTTTTTATTGGCACTTGGTGACCTCTTAATAGATTTATTTAGGCAGTATTCAGGGATGTGTCACTGATGTGCAAGAATGAAGTTTTGAAATGAGGGTCAGGAACCTTTTGTGCATAATTTATTTTTCTTTATTATTTTTATTATTAAGACAATCTCATACATAGTCCAGGCTGGCCTTGAACTTACGGCACTTCAGCTCTGCCTAATAATAGCTGGGATTACAGGTGTGCGCCATCACACCCAACTGTACACAGTTTCTTTTATCTATTTAAGGTTTGGCTTTTATTTTAAATTATGCATGTGTGGGTTTGTGCGCATGAGTGCAGCGCCTTCAGAGGCCAGAAGGGGGCACTGTGTCTCATGGTGCTGGGGTTGCTGGTGATTGCGAGCTGCCTGATGTGGCAGTTTCTCGTCCGCAGCAACAACCTTCCGGGTATGGAGGGTTTGGTATGAGTTTCCGATGCTGGCATCCAAGTCTCATTTTTGTACTGTGTTGTTTGAGCTAATAAAGATACTGACTTTCTCAGAGAGTGGGTTGGGTCTTTCTTGGGAACCTCTTTGCTCTATGCAAACAAAATGGCTGCTCCCCCCCCCCCCCCCGTACCATCCAGTAGATGCAAGATGGCCACCACCCTGCCCCATCCAGGACAATCAGAGGCCACTTGATAGGGGGGCCAAGCTCCCTGTGCTTGCCCTGGGTTCTCTCCGGATATTTCTCAGGTGATCTATCTATGGGGTGACACCGTGATGGCACAGTAACAAAGGGGTCATAGGTCGGGTGGTCAGGAGCCCCAAGCTTCCCATCTGCAAGGTCAGGAACAAGACACTGCCCTCCTGACTTGACTCGCTACAACCCTGTGAATGTCAGGGCGACTGAACTGAGGCATTAGACAGGGGAGGCGGGGAGAGGAGGTCAAGAAGGGGAGGGGGGGGAGAGGAGGTCAAGAAGGGGAGAGACGGGGGAGGGGGGGCAGCAGACCCAGAGAAGAGCCACGACTGAAAGGCCAACAAACACCTGGACCAAGAGGAGACAGAGCCAAAATGGCTGGCTTATTTAGGGATCAAAGAAGCTGGGGCCAGGAGAGTGATGCTCATGGACTGGAGAGGTTGGGATGGGGGATGTCAGCCAGGAAGACTCTGTGGCAGGTCCTTGTGAGTGGGAACCAAGGGAAAGACTGGGTCCACGCTGATGTTAGATAGGCATCTGAGCTATTTGTGCCAGTTGTCTTTGAGACCCAACAGTATCCGGTCTGAGTTCAGCTTGGGCTAAATTAGACCTGGTCTGCAAACAAAAATCAGTGTCTGAGAGTGCTGATAAAGGAAGGGCCAGCACACCTTTGATCCCAGCACTCACAAGGCAGAAGAGGGTGGATCTCTGTAAATTCAAGGCCAGCCTGGCCTACCTAGTAAGTTCCAGGCCAGCTAAGACTGCGTAATAAGACCCTGTGTTTAAAGGAAATAAACAAATGAGGGGAAGAAGGGATTAAAAGAGACTAAAGTTACCAGAGACGGCAAATGAAAACACGGGCCACCCACCAAATCTGAATTTCAGGTAAATGGTCGTAAGTCAGGCACACACTGCCGTGAAAACACCTGGTCAGTGTTTACCTGAGATTTTCAGTCACAAGGTGCCCTGTGTTTCACCCGCCAATCCTGGAACTAGTACAAAGGTCTCTCTTCATTAGTTCAAAACAGGAGACGTTAACCCAAGCCAAGAGAATCTATTATAAGGGGTTCAGGATCCTTGGGACAATGGTGACACTGGAAGGCTTGATATCCTCGCTCTGAGGGAAACAGTTGTTAATGGGGGTTGCGTGCCCTGGTGCCAGGGAACTGGCATTTCTGGGTTGAGATGGACGCTCCTGTAGATGAAGGTCCTCACACTTAAATGAAAGTTGTGTCTTGGGGGCTTGGGGCCGCACACCAACCTCCAGGTCCTGCCTCTCATGGCTTACACTACTGGATCAGCCAGAGTAGCCCTGGCGACATCAGGGATCTTCATTTTATGTTGGCAGTGGGTGGGTGGTAAGGAGGCTATCACATCTGAGACAGTCTTATGTAGCTCAGGCTAGTCCCTAACTCACTAGGATAGCCTTGAACTCCTGTCCCTTAGAGTTGAGCCACCACGTCCCTCTCTGGACCTTGATTCTTCGTTAGCCTTTCAGAAACCCATTTTCCCCCTGAGATGTCTGTTTAGGCTCCTCCAAGGGCTTCTTGTCTGCTGACCTTTGCCCCTGGGTCCTCAGTGGCCAAGCTGAGCTTGTAGCTGAGCATCAGCCTGGCTCTAGCTTTTGCATTGAGTATTTGTTAAGCAAATGCTGCTGGAGCCTGTGGGCAGCCTGGGCCTTCTTTTTGGGCCTGGCTGGGGTGGTTTCCTTTATAGGGGGCCATGGGGCACATCTTCTGCTAGAAAAGCTGGAAATGTTGAGGCTTATAGTGAGACCCGTCCTCGGATCCTAGCCAGAGTGTCTCCATCTTGTAGCAAGCCTTTGGCAAACCAAACCATCCTACCCACAGTCAGTGTTCTGCAGAGACCAAGAGGCTCAGAGAATACAGGCAAGCATGCAGCCCCAAAGTAGCCAGAGTCTGGTGACTCTGTGGTTCATGTCAGCCAGGCCAGGACCATCTGGACTGCGTCAGCTTGAGGTAGTGTTTCTTAGGTCTCAAATCAGGGTCAAAGGGCTGAGATGCCTATTGGCGTATCAAAGCAGCATTCCTCAGTCCCTACCTATTTCAGGGTCCTCCTGGCGGGCATACCCCGCCCCTGCCCTGAACACTCTGCCCTGGAGCTGGGCTACCCTTCCCCCGGTTGCTCTTCTCTATGTAGTCCAGTCATTTGGGCTACTTGGTCCTTTTACCCTTTTCCCTTATGGCCTCTTTGCCTCTGGGCCTCTAGGCTCCAGGATTTCCCCTCTCCCCTCCCTCATCTCCTCTGTCGGCTTGGAATAGGGTTGTGTTCGCTCTGGACTCTTCCAGATGCCTCTGGCTGTATTGTCCTGTGTATCTACTATAACCGTCTCGTCTGTCATATCTAGGAGCGGCCGTGTCCTCTTTTTTAATTTCTTTTTCTCATTCCACGCTCTCATGGGGTCTGCATCAATTCTGGTGGAGATTCAGAGTCGGAGAGCTATAGCTACGTTTAAGTTTAAATTACTGTGTTTAAAACAGAACAAGAATGCCTCTGACCTGCAAGTCCCACTTGCCCGAGGACAGATAACTTCCTGAAATGCTGGGCTGCTGTGCCTGTAAGATAACAAGCCACTGCCGGGCGGTGGTGGCGCACGCCTTTAATCCCAGCACTTCGGAGGCAGAGGTAGGCGGATCTCTGTGAGTTCGAGACCAGCCTGGTCTACAGAGCTAGTTCCAGGACAGGCTCCAAAGCCACAGAGAAACCCTGTCTCGAAAAACCAAAAAAAAAAAAAAAAAAAAAAGAAGATAACAAGCCACTGCTTTCCTTCTGCAAACGAGGTTGGTTGCCCCAACCACACAGGATGTGCTTGATCACACATAGGTGGGAGGTATGTAGGCAGGAAGTACGTCAGGGTGTATGCTTGCCTCTGATTGGACGAAGGCACGAAGTACATAGCCTTGTGGCTTTTGCCTTTATAGACATCGGACTAATAGTCATTCTCTGAAAATTCCGGGTATTGACCTGGCCGATATCCACCATCCTGGCCTGTTTTTAATAAAGCTTGCTTCCCAGCACTGGGGAGGCAGAGGCAGACAGATCTCTGAGTTCGAGGCCAGCCTGGTCTACAGAGCAAGTTCCAGGACAGGTTCCAAAGCTACAGAGAAACCCTGTCTCGAAAAACCAAAAACAAACAAACAAAATAATACTAAAATAAAGCTTGCTTCAATTTTAACTCAAAAATTGTGGTAGTGATCTTATTCTTGCCCAGCCGGATTAACAAGAGCCACCCCACAGGAGTCGAACACCTCAGGAATGCAGTTCTCCACAGTAACCCCTTTTCTCAACTCACTGTTACTCCTCAAGAACTTGAACAAAGCCGGGCGATGGTGGCGCACGCCTTTAATCCCAGCACTCGAGAGGCAGAGGCAGGCGGATCTCTGTGAGTTCGAAACCAGCCTGGTCTACAAGAGCTAGTTCCAGGACAGGCTCCAAAGCCACAGAGAAACCCTGTCTCGAAAAACCAAAAAAAAAAAAAAAACTTGCACAAGCCATTTTGGGGCTGCTGTACCACACCAGCTTGAGAGCAGATGTTTAATTTTACATGTCCCCAGAGCATCACCCACTGAGGCTGGAGATGTCTTCCGTGTGCCTCACTGTCATAGCGGTGAGAAGAACACTCCACCCTCACTGGTGTGGGGGATTGGACATTTTGTCCTTGACATCCTCCCCGTACTCCAAGACTGGGAAAGCACACAACTGCTGGTCTGCATGGCTGAGCCTTACAGTTCCAGGGGGATGGAAAATCTCTGGAGCCCAGAATGCTGCTCAGGTCCCTCCCTTGGGGGAGGCTTTGGTGGGCAGGAGACTCCTCAGGCAGGGAAACAGACATGGGGAGGGGGAGCAGACCTTCTGCACTGCTGAACCCTGGAAGGCTAGAGCAACCCCCTGGTCCCAACCGGCCCGTCTTGGGTGGGAAGCTGGACTTGGACTCCAGGACACTGGGGTCTCTCCTGCGTCAGCCAGCCTAGGCACTCTGTCCGCCCACTCCCTAGGAAAGGAGAAAGAATCATTTTGAGAGCGCATACCCAGGATATCCTGACCGAAGTTCCCCTCAGGCCTTCCTTCTGCTGAGCTTGCCAAAATCCAGAGATCTAGGATTGTTCCAAAAGCCAGTTAAGGGGTTCACTTTATTATCCCAGACCCCTTAGATATTCTGCAAAGGGGATCCCTCATGAGGAAGTGATTAAAAAGATGTTTGAAATATTATTCCGCTTATAAACGATTAATTGGTAGTTGTTTTCCAGAAGGTGGGGGTGGTCTCCAGACTGCTCAGTTCAGTGTGTGGTTAGCCTACTGCTCTGGGTACGGGTGCAGGAGGATCACAGACGCGCGGGTGGATCACAGACGCGCGGGTGGATCCCTTTGGAGGTCATCTGCGCACTTCTCTTCAGTGCTCTTCATTTTATTTTATTTTGAGAGAGAATTTTTTTGGTTTTGTTTTGTTTTTCAAGACAGGGTTTTCTCTGTATAGCCCTAGCTGTCCTGGAACTAACTCTTGTAGACCCAGCTGGTCTGGAACTCAAGTAGAGATCCACCTGCCTCTGACTCCCAAGTGCTGGGATTAAAGGCATGTGCCACCACCTCCACCACATCCCAACTTGCTCTCTCTCTCCTCTCCTCTCTCTCTCTCTCTCTCTCTCTCTCGCTCTCGCTCTCGCTCTGTGCGTGTGTCTTTCTCTTCCTTCTTTGGTTTTTGAGACAGGGTCTCACTACATAGTATTGAGTGACTTTGAATTCATTATGCAGACCAGGCTGGCCTTGAACTCACAGAGATCACACCCCCCCCCCACCACACACACACCTGCTTCCGCTTCCCAGGTGCTGGGGTTAAAGGCCTGCACCATGCCTGGCTCCCAGCTGTTCTCTAGAGCTGACTGTGGCTGTACCAGGAAGAAATGGGACTGGAGGACATTGCTCAGGTCGATACACAGCCGTCTGGAGAGGCAGGGACACCTGGGGACCCCCAGAGGGACTCCTTACCTCAGGGCAGCTGTATTCTTGGATCCGACTGGGATGAGGTTTGTAGGTGACCCAAACTGTCTTGGAAGTGGAGAGTACAGGAAAGTCCAGTGGACGAGGAGCAGACCTGGATTCCAGAAGCCAAGGACGCATGCGTGAGGGGGAAAAAGAAGAGCAATTAGAGTTCCAAACCCTACTCTCACCTGCGGTGTGGGCCAGGGTAGCCGCTTGCCCTCTCTGGCAATTACAAGATCCTGAAGAGCCCACCTCAGAGGTAAACTCAGTGTTTAGCCCTGAACCTTCACAAATAGTTTCGTTTGTTTGTTTTTTTGTTTTTCGTGACAGGGTTTCTCTGTGTTGCTTTGGAACCTGTCCTGGAACTCACTCTGTAGACTAGGCTGGCCTCGAACATACAGAGATCCACCTGCCTCTGCTTCTCAAGTGCTGGGATTAAAGGTGTGCACCACCACCACCCGGCCACAAATAGGTTTTTCATTTAAATGTTATATTTAGGCAAGTTCGAGGCCAGCCTGGTCTACAGAGTGAGTTCCAGGACAGGCTCCAAAGCTACAGAGAAACCCTGTCTCAAAAAACCAAACCAAGGGGCTGGAGAAATGGCTCAGCAGTTAAGAGCACTGACTGCTCTTCCAGAGGACCCGGGTTCAATACCCAGCACCCACATGGTAGCTCACAACTGTCTGAAAATCCAGTTCCAGGGGATCTGACACCTTCACACCAATGCACATAAAAAACAAAACAAAACAAAAAAGTTATATTTATTTCTTTACATGGTGACCACAGTTCCTTATTCAGGGGTCCCAACTGGACCCAAGGGGGTTTCCCCAGCTCCTGGCTAACATTGCTGTGGATGGAGCATCCACAGAAGGGACTCTGAACGTCGGCCCTCACCCATCCGGGACATGCCGCCCTCTCTGCAGTCAATCATGAGTAGATGTGAAAAGAGGAGCTACTTTTTATTTTATTTATTTATTTAATTTTTTGTTTTTTGAGACAGGGTTTCTCTGTGGTTTTGGAGCCTGTCCTGGAACTAGCTCTGTAGACCAGGCTGGTCTCGAACTCACAGAGATCTGCCTGCCTCTGCCTCCTGAGTGCTGGGATTAAAGGCGTGCGCCACCATCGCCCGGCTTAAAAGAGGATCTACTTGACGATTGAATAAAATACAAGTTCATGAACCCAAGAGGGACGTGAAAGAAAAGTCTAGGACCAGTAAGATGGCTCGGTGGGTAGAGGCGTGTACCCCCAAGTCTGGCAGCCTGCATTCAATTACAGGGACCCAAAGATAGAAGGTCAGAGCCAACGCCATAACGTTGTTCTTTGATCTCTGTGGCATATACTCATATATGTGCCCAAACAGAAATAGGAAGGAAATAAATGTCAAAACAAATATTTAATTTCTACTGAATGGACTAAAGGCCACAAGCAACGTCCTGTTGGTACAGGTAAGGTGTTTGCTGTCGGAAGAATGACGTGAGCCACGCATGTTGTCACGTGCTTATAATTCCAGGACTCGAGAGCTAGACGCAGGAGGGGGGGTCAAGAGTTCCAAGTCAGCTTTAGCTGCACACTGAGTCTGAGGCCAGCCTGGTCTACATGGTGAGTTCTAGGACAGTCAGGGCAACTCTGCTCAAAAAAAAAACAAAACAAAAACAACAAACAAAAAGGACCAACAGAAACCAGCAGCTGAGCAACAGCGCAAACCTCCAGGACCCCGCCCTGACACTTGCTGTTTTCTGGATGCTTTCCCGTTCACTGGGTGGCTTGCGTTGTACCCTCAGCGGCTTATGAGCCGGGTCACCCCTGTTGTTCAGGTCAGAAAATGGAGATCGGAGAGCCCCGATGTCCTAACTAAGCTCCGAGCCTGCCCAGCAGAGGAGAACTTTCTGTCCATTAACTGCATATCTCAGACACTTACTGCAGCTTGCTGGCTGGCTTCTTGGAGCGAGGGTTTCTCTGGAAGAACTCTCTGGTGGCATTTGTCTTCTGTTTCTTCTTGAACATCTTGTCTGTCCTGTTTGAATCCACAGCAAGACTGTCCCTAGGCAAAGAAGCAAGGAGGTGGTTTGTTATGGCCTGAACAGTGTCTGTCACCACAGAGCCTGGCCCCAGCTCAGGAGACCCCCAGCGGCATTGGCCGAGGTTGGTGTTCCCCAGCAAACATCCCTGATTATCGTTAACTATTTATCTGGACAATACCAGGCCAAGAGGGAAACAGAACCCACACTTATACCTACTAAATGTAGACACAAAGAGGTTAAAATCACACAAACGTAATATATACTTTATATATTTTAATTTACACAAACTGTGAAAAGTTTTTTTTAAGATTTTCTTTTTTATGTATGTGTATGTGTATCTACATGTAAGTATGCATACATGGAGATGAAAGGAGGGCTTCAGATCTCCTGGAGTTAGAGGGCTAGGCTGCTGTGAGCTGCCCAGTGCAGATGCCGGGACCGGAACTTAGGCCAGATCCTCTGCAAGAACGGTTTGGGTTCTCATCCACCATCTCTCCAGACACACACACACACAGTTGTAGAAATGAAATTATACATAATGGGGAAGCAGGTACATCTTAATAAACTTCAAAAGAGATTTGAGAGCTTATCACACCATCAGGTGTTGCGGGAGGTCCTCCCACTCCTCCAGCCTATAGCCGCTGAGATACCAGCCCATTGGGGCGTGGTCTCTCTCCCTTTAAAAAAGCGGCCACTTCCCTCTCCTCTCTCTCTTCACTTCCTGCTCCGCTGGCGACTAGACTCCCTTCCTGGTTGCGCAGAGGGCTGGCGGTGATCTGTAAGTTTTTTCCGCTTTAAATAAATACCACCCTATTAATCATAATTCCAAACTGGTGTGGCATTGTTTGTGACTTACGCCTTCAGTTGGCACCCAACGTTTGGTGTTAGGACCTCTCCTTCCCCAGCTCGGCTGCCGGCTGTGAGTTCGGCTTGGCGCGAGCTTCCCTTCCTTAGCTGCCGCGGCCGGCAAGTGGCCTTGTGGCCTGTGTCTTGTGCGTGGAGCCAGCAGCTTAATATAAATCATCATGCACTGGCTTTTATTGCTGCAGTTCTTTATATTTTCTCTTTAGACACCTCAGATTGACTTCCAGTCCCGACGCACCCTATCGTCTGCCTCCCCACATGGATTTAAACTCCACAGGCCTGCGTAGTCTCCGCCTGCTCTTTTCTGAGTCATTTTTAAATCTCCCTTGCAAGCACAGCTCTTAAGTGGCGCGAACCAGAGCACATGGTTGCTGAAAGCTGGAACAGCAAGGAAGAGCAAAAGGTGTCGAGGTTTCCCAAGATCAAATTCTTGGTGCAGGAGAATATGCTGATCCCCAGGTCCAAGCTCTTCCTTGCTGTTCCATATGTTTGGATTCTTCTCTGAAATAAATTCCAAACATCAAGGACGGTCCATTATCTAAAACTGCAGACACTAACTGATGGAAATCATGGGGGGTAGCTCTAGCATTAACCATCTGTACTGAGATCTGGTGTCCTGCTCTGGCGTGCGGGCAGACATTGAGGCAGAAAGTTGTATACATAATAAATAAATCTTTAAAAAAAATTGAACTCAGGACCTCTGGAAGAGCAGCCAGTGCTCTTAACCTCTGAGCCATCTCTCCAGCCCAGGTCCAAGCTCTTTATGACGATGAAGTACTGTGTCTATGTCACCAAGCAGCTTTAAATGCTTGGAATAGGATACAAGATCCAGCAAAAAGGGTTGAATCATATACCAGAATTAGGCAGGGACAGAGAGAACCCTTTATTGACTTTTTGCAAAGATTAATTAAGGCTCTGGACATAGGGGTAACAGACCCAGAAGCTAGACGAATACTTCTTGAATCTCTAGCTTTTGAGAATGCAAACATAGAATGCAAAAATATAATTGGGCCTTTAAAGTCTAGATCAGCACCTATGGATGAATGGATTCAGCATATGATGAATGTTGAGACGTTTAGCTATAACGATGAATCTTGGGTAGGAGAAGCGATTTCCACAGCAATGAGGAGACATCAAACTGCCAGGTGTTTTAATTGTGGTAAATTAGGACATCTGAAAAGGGATTGCAGGCACAGAATTTCTAGGAATAATATATCCTCTGGGAATGACAAAAATAGGAGACCTAGGCCTTCAGGTATATATAGGAGATGCGGTAAGGGCCAACATTGGTCCAACGAATGCAGGTCAACAACAGACAAACAAGGCAACCCGATACCGTCGGGAAACTCCTTGAGGGGCCTCTCGCAGGCCCCCAAGCCAACAGTGGCCCAGTCATTCCCAGTCACAGTGGAGAACGTGCCTCACCAAGAAAATTAAAAGTTCCATTTTCTGCTGTAAAAAGTAATACTGGTCTAAATGATGAAATACGTGTGGAGGATGAGTCAAAAAACCCAGTAGGACAGAGTAAACGTATATTTTGGCAGACTTCTATTAATGATCAAAGACCAAAGCTAAGAGTCTGTATAAATGGCACTTTTATTGAAGGCTTATTAAACACAGGTGCGGATGTAAGTATCATTACCCCAGAATCTTGGCATCCGAATTGGCCTCTTCAAGAGGTAGATGTTCAGTTCCTGGGAATTGGAACCCTATCTCGTGTAAAACAAAGCACAAGATGGGTTGAATGCATAGGGCCTGAAGGACAAATAGGAAGACTAAGGCCATATATAGCCAATATTGCCATAAATTTATGGGGCCATGACCTGCTACAGCAATGGAATACCCAGATTAACATTCCTGTAGTTCCAGGAACTCATAATTCTGGGAAGGATGTGATGAGGTATTATGGAAAAAGGTCACCAGCCATTCAGGCTGTACAAGAACATACAGCAAATACCAAACCTTTAGAGGTACCAACAGCCCTACCTTTAAAATGGCTAACTGAGAAGCCAATATGGATCAAACAGTGGCCTCTAGCTGAAGATAAACTACAGGCATTGGAACAGCTGGTGCAAGAGCAACTAGATGCTCACCATATTGAAGAATCAACCAGCCCTTGGAATTCTCCTGTGTTTGTTGTAAAAAAGAAATCTGGTAAATGGAGAATGGTGACAGATCTAAGAGCTGTCAACAAAGTAATTCAACCTATGGGCCCATTACAATCTGGAATTCCTTTGCCTTCTCTGTTACCAAAAGGATGGCCTCTTATAGTTATTGATTTGAAAGATTGTTTTTTCACTATACCGTTACAAGAAAAGGATAGAGAAAAATTTGCCTTCACAGTGCCTACTTATAATAATTCTCAGCCTAATAGGAGATATCAATGGACTGTCCTCCCACAGGGTATGCTCAATAGTCCTACATTGTGCCAATATTTTGTAAGTAAGCCATTGGAAATAATTCGTAAACAATTCCCCAAGTCCATAATTTATCATTACATGGATGACATCTTGTTAAAGGATGTTTGAAGAAGTAAAGAAAGTCTTGCCTATGTGGGGATTACAAATTGCCCCTGAAAAGATTCAAAGAGGAAATTCTATTAATTACCTAGGTTACAGAATAGGGTTAGAGAAAATTAAAACGCAAAAGGCACAAATTAGGAGAGACCGGTTAAAGACTCTTAATGACTTCCAAAGATTGTTAGGAGACATTTCCAGTCTACGACCAGCTGTTGGGATAACACCTGATCTAATAGTTCATTTAAACAAAACCTTAGATGGTGATAAAGATTTGAATAGTCCAAGAAAACTGACAGCTGAAGCAGAAAAGGAACTGACAATGATTGAGGAAAAATTACAGGAGGCACATGTGGATAGGGTGAACCCAAATCTTAGCTGCATCCTAGTCATATTGCCTTCCAGAATTTCTCCTACAGGGATTCTAATGCAGAGGGAAGATATTATTTTAGAGTGGATATTTATACCTAATAAACCAAGTAAAAAAATAAAAACTTATGTGGAAAAAGTCTCTGAATTAATTATAAAAGGTAAGCTGAGACTTCGTCAACTAGCAGGTATAGACCCAGCAGAAATTATAGTGCCTTTTACTACTGAAGAAATAAAAAAGTTATGGGAAGACAATGAACCGTGGCAAAGAGCTTGTCCTAATTTTTGGGGAGAAATTAATAGCAACTATCCCAAAAGTGGTAGACTTAACCTTATAAAAAGAACTTCTTGGATTCTTCCTAGAATTGTACGTGATGCCCCAATAACTGGAGGCCGTAAGTTCTATACTGATGCAAATAAATCAGGGAAAGCAGGTTACAAGTCAGATGAATTGAGTAAGGTGGAACAAAGCCCTTATAATTCTGTCCAGAAGGCAGAATTATATGCCATTCTTATGGTGCTAAGGGATTTTAAAGAACCTCTTAATATAGTTACAGATTCACAATATGCAGAAAGAGTTATCTTGCATATTGAAACCGCTGAATTTATACCAGATGACACAGAGTTGACTTCATTGTTTATCCAGGTACAAGACATAATCAGGACTAGGCTTTGTCCAATGTACATAACACACATCCGGTCCCATACAGGTCTGCCTGGTCCTCTAGCCCAAGGCTGTTGAAATAGGGAGCGGCGGGGCTGCTTCCC
Source organism: Microtus oregoni (assembly GCF_018167655.1). NCBI lineage: Eukaryota > Metazoa > Chordata > Mammalia > Rodentia > Cricetidae > Microtus > Microtus oregoni. The sequence continues at coordinate 14,012,617 of NW_024543220.1, read as the reverse complement.
GCCACCTGGCTAGCTTTATACCCGAAATAATTACACGGAAACTGTATTCTTTTTTTTTTTTTTTTGGTTTTTCGAGACAGGGTTTCTCTGTGGCTTTGGAGCCTGTCCTGGAACTTGCTCTGTAGACCAGGCTGGTCTCGAACTCACAAAGATCCGCCTGCCTCTGCCTCCCGAGTGCTGGGATTAAAGGCGTGCGCCACCATCGCCCGGCCTGTATTCTTTTAAATACCACTTGGCCCATTATATCTAGCCTTTTCTCGGCTAACTCTCGCACCTGGACTAGCCCATTTCTTATAATCTATGTAGCCCACGAGCTGGCTTACCAGGAATGATCTTAACCTGCATCTGCCTGGAGTGGGAGAATCATGGCGACTCCTGACTCAGCTTCTTTCTCCCAACATTCTGTTCTGTTTACTCCACCCACCTAAAGGTGGTGGGCCTATCAAATGGGCCTAGCAGTTTCTTTATTGCTTAACCAATGAAATCAACAGATTGATATATGACACTCCCACATCACAAGGCAACGCTAAGATTGATCAATTATTGATTGGAAGTGTGTTGCAGGCCTCAGAATTTCATAAGACGCATCATGTCAATAGTAAAAGCCTAAAGAAAGAATATTCCATTACTTGGCAACAAGCTAAGGACATTATAAAGAGATGTCCTACTTGTTCTTTCTATAATCAAACACCGTTGCCTGCAGGGAGTAACCCAAAGGGCACTAAGAGAAATGAAATCTGGCAGATGGATGTGTTCCACTTTATGGAATTTGGTAAATTAAAATATGTACACCACACCATAGACACGTATTCAGGTTTTCAACTGCCCTGAGCTCCGAAAAGGCTGATTCAGTAATCACACATTTATTGGAAGTTATGGCCATCATGGGTATACCTGCACAAATAAAGACAGATAATGGTCCAGCATATGTATCTAAGAAAATGAAACACTTTTTTGATTATTATAATATAAAACACATTACAGGTATACAAAATAATCCTACAGGTCAGGCAGTTATAGAAAGATCAAATCGTACTATAAAGGATATGCTGAACAAACAGAAAGGGACCGAAAATACCCCCAGAAATAGATTACATAATGCTTTATTAACCTTGAATTTTCTTAACGCTAATGACAAAGGAACGACAGCAGCAGAAAGACATTGGATAATGGAAAAGTATGCTGAACTAAATCAACCGATTTATTTCAAAGATGTGCTGACCTCTCAGTGGAAGCCAGGAGATGTGCTATGTTGGGGAAGGGATTTTGCTCTTGTTTCCACAGGAGAAGAAAAATTGTGGATACCATCAAAATTAATAAAGTTTCGATTTGAAGAGGAGAAACCTCTTGGAAAGGAGAAATGACAACTCATCCACAATGATGATATTCATACAGGTGGTAAGAAAAACATATAAAATGGGGGCAGGGTTCTGTTCTTATATCCACAGGAAAACACTCATCTTTGAAAAATTCAAGGGATCCTGGATGTTTGGATACTGACAGATGGAAAAATACCTGCCCAATAGGAAATATCAAGAAAACTGAATGGGTTGTGTAAGTAATATTAAACCATATTTCTAAATTTATAAAGCTGGTTTTGAAGTTGGACTCTGGCTCAGTCCCTCTCCAATTCCAAGTCTGTTAGTAAGAGAAAAAACCAGAGTTTCTGGAGTTTCTGTCTCATGTCAAGAGCCATGATATGGGACAGAAAGAAATATGAGTTTAGAAAACATCTTTGCTTTTCTTCATATCTATCATACTTTTCATTGAATATATCTATCATGCCTTTCAGTGAATATATATATATATATGTCTATATGATTAATGTTTAAGTTTTTCGCAATGAACAATGAGTTTTTCCTGAAGTGACATTTGAAGTTTCCAGGAAGAAGATGGGGCCCCATAACAACAGCTGCACCTGGTTGATATGATGTCATGATACTGATAGCGCTACTACAAGACCTGCTTTCGGTACCAGCTGCACAAGACAGTTCCAACTTGGTTAGCTGAAATGGTGCACATCTTATACAACATTTTGGCCAGACCTGCACAAAATACTCAGAGACTATTGGCAATTTTAAAAGACATTGATCTTGAAATTTAACCATCATTTTACTTTCACAGGATCCCCCAGAAAGAATGTTGCCCCCATGACAGCTGGAAGTAATTCTAGAGGACGACATCCCCTCTCCCAGTAAAGTTTGCCCTTGGGTTTAGGAACATCATTTAGGGGTTGATTATAATTAGTATACGATTGAGGGTTGGGGGAGGAATTTTATAAGCTCAGGGATCATTTTGAAAAAAAAAAAGAGGGATGATGGGATAATAGATTTGTAATTGTGAGTTACTGTTTTTAGACAAATATATTGGTATAGATTCTTGTATATTGATACAAAGTTAAATTATATTGACTATTGTATGCATGCATGTTTCTACCTCTGTTTAAAACATTTTTTTATGTATTGACATATATTGTATTTATATATATATTGTATATATTTACCATATTGCAGTGTACATTTCTACCTCTGATTAAGATACTTATATAATGTTTGTGTATTGATATATATTTACCTACTGCAATGTATATTTGTACATTGTTTATATTTGGAGGTCATTGTCCTCATTTGTTTCACAGTCGTTTATTGTCTTAGTCTTTAAGTTAGATAGGCATTGAGAATTATATAGATTAATAGTCATCTAAGTTTGTCATTTATAATTTTAGACTAATCAGGTTCTTTAGATATATAGAGATTATACTCAGTATAGATAGAAAATCTTCAATTTCTTCAAAGAGCTGTAGAAAATGGCCTTTAATCTAACTCAGAGTTTTGTGGTAGTGAGACACAATTGCTCCTGGCAACACTGCTCTATTCCCGAGAGAATGTTGAGCACCAAAGACACTCCACCTGGAACCTTTCTTTTTGGCAGAACTGGCCTTTGGGCAAAGAAATGCCCATACCTCAACCACTGACAGAGATACAGAGCATGCATCAATGGATAAAACAGGACTGTCATATCCTGCCAAGACAGGGTAAGATAGTTTTGAAAAGTTGCTTGCCTTTGAAAATGGTATGTCAGTTATGTTAGGCCTTAGCCAAAGTTGGTTGCTTCAATTTTGGGTGATTGCCCAGGTAGCTAGTTGTCTCTGTGATTTGTTGCATGTTTTGGAAGTTGTTTTACTGAACTTCCTAATTACCCAGGTAACATTATTTCCCTTCTCAGATCTTCGATGGGGTTGAAGACTATATAAATGTAGTTACTTTCTCTCATGACTTGGCCAAGTTATTTATTATACAAGACCTAAGCTAGTTAGAATAGGATATTTGTACTTATTGTATATAATTTCATAGTAGGTTTAGAACTCTCTTATTTAAACAAAAGGGCGAGGTGTTGTGGGAGGTCCTCCCACTCCTCCAGCCTATAGCCGCTGAGATACCAGCCCATTGGGGCGTGGTCTCTCTCCCTTTAAAAAAGCGGCCACTTCCCTCTCCTCTCTCTCTTCACTTCCTGCTCCGCTGGCGACTAGACTCCCTTCCTGGTTGCGCAGAGGGCTGACGGTGACCTGTAAGTTTTTTCCCCTTTAAATAAATACCACCCTATTAATCATAATTCCAAACTGGTGTGGCATTGTTTGTGACTTATGCCTTCAATCAGGGGTTACCTAAGGTGCTGTTAGACTTTTCCAACCCTGGCTTTACCCAAAACGAGACCCCGGGCCAGGAGTGCACACACTCCCAATGCCCTAGAACAGAGTGCACCCAGTGTGCGCAGGAGGGAGGCAGAGGGATGGCATCACCCCCATCAACAGGCGCGTTCCACAAAGCCCCTCACTGGGGAGAGAAGAGGGCACAAAGGGTAAATTATTGTCCCACAGACAAGAAGAGCCGGTGGGGCCCAGGCAATCATAAGGGTGGAAACCTCATTTAGCTGGCCCTCTCCCCTGAGCAAAGGTGAGAACATATCCTGGGGAACTTACCCCAGAGGCTTGTGGAGGGCTTGCTTCCTGGTGCCCGGTGCTGCCAAGCTTGTCAGCTGTGGAGAGGCAGGAGGCCCTGCAGACAGAGTGTACACACAAGGAGGAGTGAGGTGACAGGAGGGGGTAGTGGGTCACTTTAAACACAGAGATGCCAGACTTTGTGACACAGCACACTTTTAATCCTGGCACTCGGGAATCAGAGGCAGGTGGATCTCTGAATTTGAGGCCAGTCTGGTCTACAGAGCGAGTTCCAGGATAGCCAGAGACAAAATAGTGAGATGCCATTGTTAAGAAAACCAATTTTTAGAGGTATTATTTTGTTTTCTGGTTTTTCACAAACGGTTTCTCTGCGTAACAGTCCTGGCTATCTAGGAATTCACTTTGTAGAACAGGCTGGCCTTGAACTCACAGAGATCCTCTTGCTTCTGCCTCCTGAGTGCTGGGATTAAAGGTGTGCACCACCACACTTAGCAAACATAATTTTCTTAACTTTTTAAAAAATTTTATGTGTATGTGTGTTTTGCCTACATGTATGACTGTTATGAATATTTAAGTATGTGAAGGCATGTTGCATTTGTTTATGCTGCATTTGTTTATCAATGTAAGGATGTGTGTTTAGTTATGGAAAGCTGTGTTATTTTGCCTGCCCAAGGCACCTGATTGGTCTGATAAAAAGTTTAACGGCCAATAGTGAGGCAGGAAAGGGATAGGCGGGACTTCCAGGTAGAGAGAATAAATAGGATAGAAAAAAAAAAGGAGAGAAGGAAGGCAAAGAGAGGGAGCCGCCAGACAGAAGCAGTGAAAGTAGACGTATAGAAGAAAAGTAAAGGGCTGGAAAGATGGCTCAGTGGTTAAGAGCACTGACCTCTGGAAGAAGATCCAGAGATCCTGAGTTCAATTCCAGCAACCACATGGTGGCTCACAATCATCTGTAATGAGATCTGGTGCCCTCTTCAGGGGTGCAGGTGCACATGCAGTCAGAGTATTGTATTCATAATAAATAAATAAATCTTTAAAAAAAAAAGTAAAAAGCCCCAAGGCAGAAGGTAGATAAAGAGAAACAGACTAATTTAAGTTAAAAGAACTAAGCTAGGCTGAGCATGCATAACTCAGAAGTCCATATGATTTGGGAGCTGGTTGGTGGCCTGAAAAGGCCTGGTATATATGTCTGTGTGCAGTGACCCAGAGGCCAGACACTGTGTGGGTGCTCGAAGAGGAGCCAGTGCTCCTAAGAGCTGAGCCATTTCTCCAGTTTCTGGAAAGGTTTTTAAATCTTAAAAACAACAGCAAAAGAGATTGTTGGGACCATTTAGAGTCCCTGCTCTTCCCTGCTAGAGATCTTTACTTTCCTTCTGATTTTCTGAGTTTCTGAAAGCTGTGTCAAAGTTGTTTACCAGCTCTGCTTCACGAGCACGTGTTGCCTTGCCTTGGGGATCAGAGGATAAGGTTTTCACCTGTTGGCCCACCTGACTGTTGGGTATATAAGCCTCCGTGGTGCTATTGAAAAAAGGGCTTCTTACCAGTGACTAGAGGTCCGTGTCTCTGTGTGTGTGTTTGTGTGGGAGCTATATGGTAGTGCATAGAGTGCAGACAGGCGCTGTGCGCTGCAGAGACTCATCAAGATGGTTCAAGACATAAAAGCACCAAGCCTGACAAAGGCAGGTGAATCTCTGTGAGTTCGAGACCAGCCTGGTCTACAAGAGCTAGTTCCAGGACAGGCTCCAAAGCCATAGAGAAACCCTGTCTCAAAAAACCAAAATAATAATAATAATAATAATAATAATGATGATGATGATGATGATGAAACAAGTGAACAGTAGTAGAATCAGCAAAGAGTGCTCTCCTCAAGGGTAAGATCCAAGCTGTACACCAGGGGATCTGGTGGAGACCCAGGGCAGCAGCTGTGGAGGGCAGACGTTGCTGGCTCCTGCGGTGACATCAGAGGCTTTCCTGAAAGTGCTATGCTAGAATTTCATAATGAATTCCCAGGGCTGAGGTCTGAACATCTACCAGTGAGAGTAAGCAGGCCTTCGTCTTGAAATGGAGAATATTATTAGAACCACTGGTGTATGTGTGTGCGCGCGCACGTGTGCACTGATTTGGAGGTGGACGCTGGGTGTCGTCCTCGATATATATATATATATATATATATATATATATATATATATATATGTTGGATTTTTCGAGACTGGGCTTCTCCGTAGCTTTTGGTTCCTTTCCTGAAACTCACTCTGTAGACCAGGCTGGCCTTGAACTCACAGAGATCCGCCTGCCTCTGCCTCCCGAGTGCTGGGATTAAAGGCATGCGCCACCACTGCCCGGCTACTATAATTTTATGTGCATTGGTGTTTTGCCTGTATGTTTGTCTGTGTGAGAGCGTCAGGTCCCCTGCAACTAGAGTTACAGATGGCCATGAGCTGACATGTGGGTGCTGGGAACCGAAACCAGGTCCCTTAGAAGAACAGTGTTCTTAAGCACGAGCCATCTCTCCAGCCTCTCAATTAGATTTTTTAGAGAGACTCACAGATCTGCCTAGGCTCACCAGCCAGGGTCTCCTTGGATCTGCCTACCTTCATGGCCCCAGTGCTAGCTACAGGAGTCTGCTGCTGTACCCAGACTTTATGTGGGTTCTGGGGATCAAACTTGGATCCTCATGAGTTTATGTTTGTTGGTTAAACATTGTATAAATTGTGTGAGTTCTAAATATAGATGGCTTATTATTGTGAGGTCTTTAATATCGTTATTAACCTTATTAATATTTATCTTTTTAATAATTAATCAAAATTAATTAATTTGGTTTTTGAGAAAGGGTTTCTCTGTATAGTCTTGGCTGTCCTGGAACTTGATCTGTAACCCAGGCTGACCTCGAACTCAGATATTTGCCTGCTTCTACCTCTTGAGTGCTGGGATTAAAGGCGTGCACCACCATTGCCTGGTTTATTTTATTTCTTTAAGATTTATTTTATTTTAGCCAGTCAATGGTGGTGTATGCCTTTAATTAACCAACTGTTAATCTCAGGTCCACACTGTTAAGTGCTAGTCTCGAGGGACGGAGCAGGGAGACTCATACCTGTGGGTCGGGCCCATAGCTCTGGGCCGGGCTCCTCCACGGGTGTCAGGGCAGGTGGTGTTGAAGGACCCGAGGGCGGAAGTCTGGAGGCTGCCCAGGCTGCTGTGGCTGCCTGGGGATGTCTGAGCAGCAGTCCAGAACAATGAGGGGATTCAGGTGATGATTCAGGCACTGAGGATCCAGCCTCTGAGCTGTGCGCGGCTGCCGCTGAGTCTGAGGTGTGCGACACCGGTGGCAGGCTTTTTGTGCCTCGGTTGTCGTCAGCGGCCGAGTCCGGTTGACAGCCATCCTTCACTCCTTCCTTCAGGCTTGGAGTTTGAAGATTCACTGGGTCAGTGTCCCTGGGGTCAGTGGGCAGCCCAGGACTCATTTCCGGGCATGGCTGGGGTGGGGTCGACGGCGATGCTGGTGACTGCTTAGATGAGGAGCCCCCTGGTGACTCCACAACCCCGCTGGTCCTGGATTCGGGTGTCTGCACTGATGGGGAAGCTAGAGAATGGCCATCCTTCCTGTCCTCTTGGGGAGCCCCCTGAGCATGGGGTAGTGAGGAGTCTTCAAGCTTGTCCCGCTGAGCTGAGGGCTCGTGGCCAAGGGCAACTTCTATCTGGCAGTACACTTCCACCCTGGGGAAAATCACTCTCTTGCTGGGGGAGTCGAGGTAGGCAGCATCTAGGAGAAACAGCACAGCAGATTTGATATGCTCATAGTCTATTACGGGGGTGTGAGCGAAATATGATACATGGTCAGCCACGGTGGTAAACGGTTAGTCCCAGCACTCAGGAGCTGAGCCGAGAAGACCTGAGAACAGAGAACAAATGAAGGAGGATTTGGACATAAGGAGGTGGGGGAAGGTGGGGTTCATAGAAGGGCTCCAGGAAACTTCTGGGTTTTTTTTCTTTTTTGAAATAAGGTTTCATGTTATTCAGGTTGGTCTGGCCTCAAACTTACTATATAGCCAAGGATGACCCTGAACTTCTGATTCCGCCCCCCCCCCCATCGCTCCCATCTCCCCAGCTCTGGGATTACCTCAGGTGCCACACTGGAATATGAATACTGGACAGGTATTAAATATGAATATGAACAGGTTTATGAATACTGGAAATTAAATTTAGGTGTTTATGTATGCTAGGCCAGCACTCAGCCCCAGCCTCTCCAGAAAACCTTGGGGATGAGGGATGGCGCATGTGTAGGAGGGAGTGGGGGGGCGGGTTGGAGGGCTGCTGGTCACAGCTGGGTGCAGACTGGCCTCCTCCAGCCCCTGCGTCTTGTTTTCCACACCACGCGGGCAGCCAGCCGGGCCAGCAGCTTTCCAGCTGCGGGAGTAACTGTGTGGATGAGAGCTTTTGCAGGGGAGGGAGGAGAGAAAGGGGGCGGGGTCCAGGGTGGCACTATTCTGTGGGCGATGACTGGCTCCCCCGCAACAAGCAGGGAGTAATCTGAGTGCTTCCAAGTGGCGGGTGGGGACTCATAGTGTGGCTCTGGGTACCAGAAGGAATTTCCCAGTAGCTCCTGATCACATCCGGTGCTAGAAGAAAAATCCAAGAGGCCTTGCGTGAGGAATTGGAAGGGATTCACGCTTGGGCGCTGGCACCACCTGGTGGGTGATACGCGCATCACAGGGCGCCTGGGAAGAACCCCGGCAGGGCACAGGTAGGTGAACGAGGTGTACCCTGAGCTAGGGAAATGGAGTTGCCTTCAAATAAGTGTCAAATGATAGGATCTTCCTGACCTCAAGTCCATGACAAACGCCATCACCCAGGAGAGAGTGAAGGGTTCCCCAGATTCTGGCCAAGAGATCCTGGCCAGCCCCTCATCCTCCAGGCTCTAGGAGACACGATGTGACTCAGATGTAAACCACCATGGATGTACCTTTCACTCTCACAGTAAACCTCTAGGGTGGTCCCTGCCATTGCCCCCCCCATACAGATGGGGAAACTGAGGCCCCAGGAGACTCACTACTGCTCCATAGCACGAAGGTGTCAAGAGCTGGGGTACAAGCCCTTCTTTACAAAACTGGCAACAAGACTCAGAGAGCTGAAGTGATTTTTCCTAGGACTCACAGCTCCGGGGTGGGGCTGGGAACTCCTTGCCTCCAAAACCCAGGATGCTCTCTCTCTCTCCCTCTCCCTTCTTCCCTCCTTCCCTCCCTCTCTCCCTCCCTCCCTCCCTCCCTCTCCCTGCTATCAGTTGTTTTCTCATGTTCCTGGATGCTTGGATGCGAGTAAGGATGCAGGAGAACATAAGGAAAGAAGATAAGGGAACTGGAGAAGGCAGGGAACAATTTGAAGAAAGAATGTGTTTTTAGCCGGGTGGTGGTGGCGCACGCCTTTAATCCCAGCACTCGGGAGGCAGAGGCAGGTGGATCTCTGTGAGTTCGAGGCCAGCCTGGTCTACAGAGCGAGTTCCAGGACAGGCTCCAAAGCCACAGAGAAACCCTGTCTCGAAAAACCAAAAAAAAAAAAAAAAAAAAAAGAATGTTTTTAGTATACATTCTAGTATATATATATTATAGAAAATATCATTCAACCCTTAGTTTCACCCCAAAATATTTCTTTTCCCAAAGCATTTTTTTTAAGTCACAGAGATGTATAGCCTTGTCAGAATAAGGCATGCTGGGATCTCAGAGCCAAGTGAGACTGGGATAGAAAATTATACAACGTCCCCGAAGATCACAGGGAGGAAGGCTGGGCCAGCAGTAGGTGAGCACCCTTTGCCCTGGACTTCCTTTATCTGAATCCACATTCTAAGGAGTTAGTCTGAGTACGGACAGGCCTTTCTCCTCTCTCTCCCCAAAGACGCTTGCCACACCTTCGTGGAGTTTGAGCATTTTGTCTCCGTTCACCTGATAAAGGGGTTGGGTCCAGACCCACTAAGGTTAATGGTTCTTCCCTTTGATCAACTGTGACTGGTCACACCTACTTGAGACAGAGTCCTGAGCAGCCCAGGCTGGCCTGGGCGGAGCTGTGTGGTCAAGGATGACCTTGAACTTCTGACCCTCCAGCCTTCTCCATCACTCCTGTTTTACGCAGTGCTGGGGATTGAACCGGGGCTTTGAGCATGCCAGGCAAGCACTCTATGAACTGAGCTGCATCCCCAACCCTCACCTTGTTTTTAATCTCATAAACGTTTTAGAAACACTCTGAACACCGTCCCACATGTCACCCCACAGCCACCGTGGGCTGTCTAGGGCAGGGTAGGCTGCTGGGTCTCCTCGTGCCCAGCTTTCTCTGCGATGGCTACCCAGAATTCCATTCCCACCCCTGCCACCCTCCTTGCCCTCCCTTCCTCAGGCTCCAGCTACTCACTCAGCCTCCGCAGGTATGAAACGGCGTCATCATAGCCCCGATAGTAGTAATCCTGCAGGATCTAGGTGGTGACACAGGAGAATGAATGAGGGTCACTGTCCCCACCCACAGCCATGTTCTACATGCTGACACCAACCCCCTCCTACCCGAGACATGTCATCAAGCCCTGGTCTGCACGACCCCCCTGTCTACTCAGGAGAGCTGGGAAGCGATGGCTGCCATGGTGGGGGTGTCAACACGCCAGTCACCTGTTCCCAGGGCACCACCCGCCTCCCCTGTAGGAGAGGGTAGAGAGGGTAGGGTATTTCTGGGGAACCAGAGACCACACATCTCTGGGTCATAGGAAGGCTAGAGCTTTGGGTCTGGGTTCAAGTCCCAGCGCTGCCCTTCACTGGCTATGTAGTGACCACTCAGTCTCTCTGTCTCCACCTGTCAGATGGGGACAGTGACAATATCTTTGCAGAGGGTGTTGGGAGGGGTGTGTGAGAGGTTCTCTCCACAATGCTGTCTCTGAGGAGGGCTGAATTGCAAACATTTTGGTCGTTGCTGACCACAGATTCTGCCCCAGAATTTTGTTTATTTGTTTTGAGACAGGATGGCAAGTAGCTCAGGTTAACCCCAAACTCCATATGTAGCTAAGGATGACCTTTTTTTTTTTTTTTTTGGTTTTTTTGAGACAGGGTTTCTCTGCAGCTTTGGAGCCTGTCCTGGAACTCCCTTTGTAGACCAGGCTGGCCTCGAACTCACAGAGATCTGCCTGCCTCTATCTCCCAAGTGCTGGGATTACAGGAGTGTGCGACCACCGCCCGCCCGGCCTAAGAATGACTTTAAATTCCTGAATTCCTGACCCACCTGCCTCTACCTCCCCAGGACTGGGATTACAGACGTGGATCACTGTGCTCAGTTTCTGCAGCACTGGGGATCAAACCCAGGGCTTCAAGCATGCTAGGCGAGTCCTCTACCAACTGAGCCACGCCTTCAGCCCTGCTTGTCTTTTAGCAATCCTTTAATCACGGCAAAGGTCCAGGGGAACCCTTTGAGAGGGTCTCCTCTGATCTGGACCCCACGCGGACCCTCCTGTCTCTCACCACCAGGTCTGGCGGGAAAAGCGCATGTGTCATGCGGGTGATATTCTCCAGGGAGAACTGGAAGGAGAAGTTGAACATTCGGAAGTCATGGAAGATGGCCGGGCAGTCTCTCGGACAGATGTCCTGCTGGCTGCTGAAGGTGGAGATGGTAATGGAGTCTGTCCAGAAGGCGCAGGGCTGCATGCTCGTGAAGCCACCATCGATGTACCGCTGCAGGGACAAACAGACGCTCGATCAGAGAGGACATGGAGGCTGAGGTCCCCAAGAGAAATAGTGGGTGGTGTGGAACAAGGTCCCTTGCTGTGTTCACGGAGGCCTCAGGACTCCTAATTTAATATTCTGACCCTGGACTTTCTCTCTCTGCCATCTTGGTGATACTGGCCTCTGGGTGGTGTGTCCATCTTCCTGATGACTCAGGAGCAAGCCCGTCCCACAGCCTCACGGCGCACCCACTTCTAGCTCCATGGATGGGGTGGGGTCCTGCCGGTTTCCTTACCTAGGAACTGAACGGGAGATGACAGTACAGAGGCTCTGTACCCCGTGGGAGTCAGAAGAAAGCTTGCTGACAGAACATAATGTCTGGACCAGGGCTTCCATCCCCGCTCAGACTGTAGCAGGAGACTGGTCGCTGGTCACCCTGAGGCCAGCCAGAGGTGCAGAATCTTGGCCTGCCCAGGTCTACTGAAGCACAGTCCTGTTATCCTAGGACTCCTCTGATTTAATCACGGGCACAGGGAAGCCTGCGACCACACGCCTGCGACCACTGGCCCAGATGGCCCTGAAGGCTTCCTCACTCAGGGTCTCGGGTCCATGTGTTCTAGTGCCTGTTTCGTCACCCTGTCTTCTAGGAGAACACGGAAAGTCTTGCAACCCCGACTTGCTGGGTCCTCTACAGGGTGGGTGGTCTAGAGAGGGCTCCCCTTAAGAACCCAGGCGTCCATCTACTCCGAGTAGAAAATCTTCCTCCCCTTAGACGCTGTAGGACTCGGCTCACGCTCACTCACCTCACCCCGGTATGTCGGAGGAATGAACCCACAGTACACAGGAACGAAGCAGCTGCAGTACAGGGCCTGGGGAGAGACAGGGCTGAGACGCCGCAGGCCCTGGAGTGGGTGGCACTGACCCCAACCCCTGGCCACTCCGCAATTCCTTAAAGTAAGGGTGCTGGCCTGGGAAAGTTTCCGCTCAATCCCCGTGCTGTCCTGAGTGGGGTCCTTGGTAGGGTTAGCTGGACCGGATATCCTAAGAGGGGTGGCTTTGACATACAGGGGCTCTGCTGGCCATCAGCCTTCCACGAACCAGCGGCTGCCCTGGACCAGACCCTGTCCTCAAAGGACACTGAGAAGCCATCCTTGCGAGTGTCACATAGCAGAGGGGTGAAGGAGGTAAGCATGGCAGCTGTGGCCCCAGATAAGGGGACCAGGCGGGGTGGGATGAAGGGACAGGAGTAAGGTGAAGCAGGGGATGCCAGGCCAGAACTGAGACGGAACAGCTCTCGGCAGACATGGCCTGATTTGGGTGTGGTGAGCTGTGTTGTCACGGTAGGAGTGGGAGTTGGGAGAGGCCGGGAGGGAGACCGCAGCCATGAGCGTGAGGGGGTGCACTAGTCACTCCAGGAGAACTAGTCACGCCAGGGGCCTGCTGCTTGTTCACCCCAATCCCAGAGCTGGAGGCTGGGAGCTGGGCACAGGCTTGGGGAGTGGAAGAGAGTGGAGATAGCAGATGAAAGTCTCATGAAAGAAAGCTGAGCCAGGTCAGGGTCTGTTCAGCGGTCACAACTGGTCACTAAAATCTGCACCCAGGAGCTCAGCACAGCCCTTTCAGGATGGATGGGAACTTCTCTAAGTGGGAACTGGAGGGGAACACTCAGCCATTTGTTTACTTATTTTTGTTTGTTTGTTGAGACAGGATTTCTCTATGTAGCCCAGGCTGTCCTGAAACTCACTCTGTAGACCAGGCTGGCCTCTAATGAGTTTTGCCTGCCTTTGCCTTCCAAGTGCCGGAATTAAAAGGAGTGAGCCACCATGGCCTAACTTTATTTTTAAAGATTTATTTTATATGTATGAATGTTTCATCACCATTTATATCCGGGCGCAACTTACATGGCTGGTGCCCATGGAGATCAGAAGAGGGTGTCACCCTGGAAATGTAATTACAGGTGGTTATGATCCACCACGTGGGTGCTGGGAACTGAACCCAGGTCCTCTGGAAGAGCAGCCAGTGCTCTTAAACTCTGAACCATCTCTCCAGACCCATTAATCCTTTTAAAAAATATTTATGTCAGCCGGGCGGTGGTGGCGCACGCCTTTAATCCCAGCACTCGGGAGGCAGAGTTAGGTGAATCTCTGTGAGTTCGAGGCCAGCCTGGTCTACAGAGCTAGTTCCAGGACAACCTCTAAAGCTACAGAGAAACCCTGTCTCGAAAAACCAAAAAAAAAAAAACAAAAATTTATGTCATGTGGTGGTGGCACATGCCTTTCATCTCAGCACTTGGGAGGCAGAGGCAGGAAGATCTTTGAGTTCCAGGCCAGCCTGGTCTGCAGAATGAATTCCAGGACTAGCCAAGGCTAAACAGAGAAACCCTGTCTTGAAAAAACCAAAATAAAATAAAATATTTATTTATTTATTTATTTATTTATTTATTTTCGAGACAGGGTTTCTCTGTGGTTTTGGAGCCTGTCCTGGAACTAGCTCTTGTAGAACAGGCTGGTCTCGAACTCACAGAGATCTGCCTGCCTCTGCCTCCCGAGTGCTGGGATTAAAGGCATGCGCCACCACTGCCCGGCTAATATTTATTTTTTAATTTATGTGTGTGTGTGTGTGTGTGTGTGTGTGTGCGTGCCTGTGCCTTTTGTGTGAGTGCCCAAGAGGCCAGAACAGGGCACTGGACCCCTCGGATCCCCGGAGCTGGCCTTACAGATATGGCGAATGCTCAGTGTGGGTTCGATGACAAAACTGGGTGCTCTACAACAGGTGCTCTTAAAATCCCCCACTTTTCTAGACAAGGTCTCCTGTAGCTCAGGCTGGCCTCAGCCTCGCAGTGTAGTGGGTGACCTTGAGCTTGATCACTTCTGCTAACCTGTGGGTGGAACCCAGGGCCTCCCGTGAGCTACAGCCCCAACTGGGTGATTCAATCCTTGTCAAGCCTCCTGAGGACAGAGAGGGAGCACGGGTGCTGTTCCTCATCCTCTCTAAACCTGGGATTGCACTGAGACCCAGGCCCGGAGGTCTCTGGACTTGGAGGGGTGCTTCTGAGAAGCCCCAGATTCAGCCCAGAGGCTCTGCAGGGTGAAGGCAGAGGAAGGGGACATAGTGTGGAAGTCATGGGGCTGGTGGCGGACTCTGGCTGTTGGTGGGCCTCTCTGCATCACCTCCTGTGGCACTGCTCCTGGCAGAGATGCTGGCATGAAGGGAGCAAAGGGTCAGGCAAGCAGAGAAGAGAAGAGAGGAGGAGGCTGGGGAGAGAGCGGCGCTGGGCTGCCCGGGTTGCCCCAGGTGCTGGCACAGCCAGGGCCTTGCCTCGATGAGCTCTTCCTTGGACGTGTACTCTGAAACCACCACGTTCTCCCCGTCTGTGACTCTGGTGAGGCTCACGTGCAGCTTCCCGGTGGCAAACTTGTAGGAGTCCTCGGGCAGGACGTCGTACAAAAACTGTCGCATCATCTGTACCATCTTACAGGACGGGGACAGAGGGCCCAGGAAGGACTTCTTCACCTCAGCCAGGCCCTTGTTCAGCACTCGGAGGTACTCCTCTGTGGGGGAAATGGGCGGGAGATGCACCATCAGCCAGCAGTGCAGGACTCACAGGGATCTCCATGACGTGACCACTGCATCCCGCAGCTCACAGTGACAAGGCCTGGGGTCCAGACGCCTGGGGGACTCAGGAACAGGCCTGCCATTGTGCACAGGACAGAGGCACGAAGGAGGAAGTCCCAGGTCCCCCACAGGACAGACAGCAAACAGCTTCCCCAGCCTCCTGTGCCCATGCCTGGGGACTGCCACCAGGCCGTGTTTCTGAAAGTCTTATAGGAGTTTGCTCTGCAAACACAAATAAGATTGAAAGTCTTTACCAAGCAACAAGGGCGGTTGCTTAGAGGCCATAGACCCTTGGCAGGCCTCACCCTCACTGAGTAGCAGAAGATGACCTTGAACTCCTGATTCTATTGTCCCCCCCAATAGTCCAGGATTACAGTCTGCCCCGCAGGCTTGGTTTAATACTGTGCTCCATGACAGCCAGCTTTTTAAATTTATTTTTATTCATGTGTATGTATGTGCACATGTGTGTGTGTGGCCACAGAAGCTAGAAGGGGATGGTGAACCCCCATCTGACATGACTGCTGGGGACTGAACTCATGTCCTCTTCAAGAGCAGCAAGGGCTCTCAACCATCTCTCCAGCCCTCAAATATTGCTGTTTCTTGGTGCCAGGGATGGAACTCAGGACTTTGCACAGGTTAAGCCTGCGCTTGGCTGCTGAACTACACCACCGGTCCTTACACAAACGTCTCATGTGGAAAATTTTGCTTCAAGGTAGAGTCATGAATATGGAACAGGGACTTGTGTAGTCATGAGCTCTGCCGTGGGAGGCGGCCAAGTGGAGGTTGCATAAGCACCTTTGTCAGAGCCTTATCAACAAGATCCGTGCGTGGGCAGAACGGCCGAGTCTTACTGACTCGCAGAGCCTGGTGTTCTGAGGGCCTGGCCGTCGATCCGTGGCAGACACACTGAGAAGGTGACAGATTTGCCCAAAGTCACACATGACAATTTGGAGACAAAAGGAGGGTTTCTTCCTGTCACATTTTATAGAGCACAGATTATACAGCACCAGTCTAATCCCGGAGAGCACTCTGCTAATGTTGGGGTACCATTGCACAGATAAGGAAACTGAGGCAGGGAAAGCGTCTGTCCTGAAGCCATACAGGCAGAAAATGTTAGTTTAATGTTGTTGTTTTGTTGTCTTTTTCTGACTCCAGACCATCCCTCACCAACACCCATACTACACCTGCATTAAGTCCTAGGGACCCCATACTGGTTGTGAACACACATCACTCATGATCCTTCCTGGGCAGAGAAGGCCTGGCAGTTTCACAATTATATCCTTACCGCACACAGGCGTGAGCAAACAGCACTTCCCTCTGTGGGGGTGGTGGCCAGCAGGCAAGCCATCCTGGCGAGCGACTACCAAGTTCAGGCCAGAAGACAAGATAGACCAGACACGAGGGCTTTGGTGAATTGGTTTCACGTGGCCCAGGCTGGCCTCACACTGTGTAGCCAAGAATGACCTTGAACTCCTGACCCCTGTTCACTCCACCTCCCAGTGCACGCAGTCATCAGATGACGTGTTTAAAAGCTGTGTATTATTTATTACACACACGCCTGGACCAGTTGCCTGTACCATGTGTTTGCAGGGTCGCTCAGAGGTCGGAGTGGCGATAGATTCCCCAGAACTGGAGTTACAGGTGGCTGTGAACCGCCAAGGTGGGCGCTGGGAATCGAACCTAGGACAACCGAGAGAGCAGCCAGTGCTCTAAGCTGCTGACTCAGCTCTCCAAGCCTGTCTTTGAATTCTTCACAGGCTGCCGGAGTCACTGACCTCGCCTTCAGTGCTGCTTCAGCTTGTTCTACAGGTCTGGGGAGGAGCAGGAGGTGCCTGGGGACTGGAAGGGAATTTGCTCTGTCACCTGAAGCACACCTACTCCTGTGGGGACATGCGCCAAACAAATCAGATATAGGCAGACGTGTAGCCACAACTGTACTGTGGTCTCAGTACTCGGGAGGTGGAGGCAGGAAGATCAGGAGTTTGAGGATAGCCTGGGCTATATGATCCTGCCTCAAAAAACCAAACCAAGCAAGACAGAAACGCAGAGAAACAGAAAGTCTCGGAATTCCTCTACCCAGAAAAGAATGCCTGGTCTGTTTCCTTAGATGGCCTATTTGGTGTTTACACTCACAGGGAGCTGTGCTGAGTATTACTGGATGCACTCGTAAGTTACTGTTTAAACCTAATATATGCATGTGCCTTGCCAATAAACACCTACTTACATACTGTTTACATGTTTTGGGGTGTGGGGTATGTGTGTTGTAGATGCACCTCCCTTTGCCTGTGCGTGTGGAGACCATGATCTCTCACTGAACCTGGAGCTCACGGTCTCCACCTGACCAGCTGGTCTGAAAAACAAACAAACCCCCCAAAAAACAAAAACAAAAGCCACTAAGCCTTTAAAGGCCTGTGAGATGCCCAGTGGGTAAAGCCGCTTGCTGCCTCGCCTGACAGCCTGAGTTCTAGCCTTGTGACTTACAAGGCAGAAGGAGAGAACTGGCTCCTACAGGCTGTCCTTGCTGTCCCCATGTGCATGGACATCCACCAACAAACACTGGATTAGCTCCATTTCTGCTGCTGTGAGCAGACACTGTGACCAAGGCAACACATGGAAGGAAGGGTTCACTTGGGCTTAGGGAGAGGAATACGAGTCAGTCATGACATGGGAACATGGCAGCAAGCAGCAGACATAGTGGCCGAAGCTGAGGGCTCGCTCAGAGCTGAGAGAGAGCTAACTGGGAATGACTCAGGCTTTTGAAACCTCAGTGCCCATTCCCAGTGAGACACCATTTCCAGCAAGGCTACTTTATACCTCCTGAGCCTGCCAAACAGTTCAAACAACCTGAGACCAAGTATTCAAACATCTGATCTATGGGAGATGTTCACATTCAAACACCCCCCCCCCACACACACACACACAATTTTAGAGAATAGCCTGCCATGAGACTGGAGAGATGACTCAGTGGTTAAGAGCACTGGCTGCTCTCCCAGAGGACCAAGGTTCAATTCCCAACACCCACATAGTGATGCACAGCCATCTGTAACTCCAGTTCCCGGGCATTCAACGCCCTCTTCTGGCCTCTGTGGACATTGCATGCACATGGTGCACAGACATGCATGCGAATACACACCAGGAGGAACAATAATTCACACCCGGTTCTCTGCCCACACCCTGGATTCTCCTCTTTAGGACAAATTCCTAGAAGTGGGAAGGCAAGGTCAAAGGACTGCACGTCTTGGGCTTAACGTGCCTATTTTAACCATGGCTTGAGAACTAGAACAGGATTGGTTCTCAGTCTATGCTCACCCACCCGCTAGGGAGGGGTGTGCAGGGGATGAACAGCCGCAGAGAGAATGAAAATAGTGTTGACATTTCCAGGGTCCTTCCGTCTGAACACGGTTCAGTCTGGGAATCAGCTGTGCACCGCCCAGACACATACAGCCAGGGAGGGAGGGGGCGGCTGTCTGGTTTCTCTCAGCCTGGCGTTTGGTTCAGAATTCTCCCTTCCCGCTCAAGGCAGGCACACACCGAAAGGTCCCCGTCTTTCTGCGTCTTCTTGCTTCTCTCCTGGTTTCCGTGTATCTGTCCTCAGGGACAGACTGTC
The DNA here is from genome assembly GCF_018167655.1 of Microtus oregoni. Lineage (NCBI taxonomy): Eukaryota > Metazoa > Chordata > Mammalia > Rodentia > Cricetidae > Microtus > Microtus oregoni. The sequence continues at coordinate 13,993,752 of NW_024543220.1, read as the reverse complement.
CTTCCCTCCTCTCTCACTCCTTTTCTGTCTTTTTGGTGATGGGAAGAGGAAGGGATAACTGACGTGGTTAAACAAGTCTCCTGTGGTGGAGAATCAGGCAGGTGTGATGGTTCGTGCCTGTCAGTCCAGAGTTCAAGAGGTAGAGGCAGGAGGATTGCTTCAAAGGTCAAAGCGAATCTGGTCTACACAGAAGTTCTTCAGCCATGCTCCCATGGTGAGACCCTGTCTCACTCAAACAGTGAGAGAAGCAAGGGGGGGGGGGGGCAAGGGAGAGAGGAGAGGGAGAGAGAGAGAGAGAGAGAGAGAGAGAGAGAGAGGGAATGGATTAAGTTCTGCCACTGCGTAGCCCTGACTGTCCTGGAACTCACACTGTAGACCAGGCTGGCCTCGAACTCACAGAGATCCGCTTGTCTGTGCCTCCCAAGTGCTGGGATTAAAGGCCTGTGCCACCACCACCCAGCCAGCCTTCACTTCTTTATAAGTCCTTGGCTTTCCAGCACTTTCTCCCATCCAGTGGCCTCTGTGGTGATTCCTGTCATCACCTAGAGAGGATCTAGAGTCACGTAGCAGATAAACTCCTGGGCATGTGTGTCAGGGAAATTCTCGGTTGAATTCACTGAAGGGGAAAGATCCACTCTGAACGGGGGCAGAGCCCCTGTGAGGCCTGGGGTCCTGGGCTGCCTACGAAGGAGGAAGGGAACCAAGCACCAGGGTCCACCTTCCTCCCTCTGCTTCCTGACCAGCTGGCTCAGGTTCCTGCCAGTCAGGATGGATGGAACCTCACACTGTGAGGTACTGTGCGCTCTGCTCAGCAAACTCCGGGTTAGCTGGCTGCCCCCACGCAGTCCCCACTGGCCGCATCTACTTCTGTTCTCTGGGGGTGGGGGCTGTGAAGCCTCCCCCTCTTCTCGATGGCCTGTCAGGAGGCTGTCTCCACACAGGTGTTCAGGAGCCTCTCAAAGAGACTGGGAATCCTCCAGGGCCGACATCCTGCCACCCAGCCAGGCTCTAGGATGGTGGTAGGTGCTTGTGTTTGTCCAGCAGAGAGAACACCAAGAGAAAAGGGACTGTTTCTTGACTCCACAGTGAAGACGTCCGGCAGGAAGGTCACCGGGGCAGACAGGTAACAGAACTGATTACAATATACAGCGCCATACATCCCAGGCTGGCCTCAAACTTACTATATTGTCAAGAATGACCTTCAACCTTGATCCTCTGCCCTGTATCTCCCAAGGGATGAGATTACTGGAGGAGGTACTATACCCAAGAATCAATTGTATTGACTCCTGTGGTCACCTTGGGCTTCATAAGTGCCGGGAGCTTCAACAGGCCATGAAGGCGATAGATGCGGAGCTGGGGAGTCTGGGAACGGCAGTGTGAAGCTGCAGCTCCAAGTTACGGCTGCTCGGGGAGTCGTTGACATCTTCTGTGACCACACACGTGTACTGCAAAGCTTTGCCTCCAATCCCAGGGTCATACAGGCCATCTGGGCCATCGCTGGCTAGTTAAGGACCTTTATCCAACCTCAATTTCACTGTCTACAAAAGAAGGGAGAAGAGGGTCCGGAGAGATGGCTCAGCAGGTAGAGGCGCTTGCCACTGAGCCTGAGGTCTATCCCTGGGACCAACGTGGGGGAGAGAAGTCATTCGTAGAAGCTGTCTACTGACCTTCACCAAGCACGTGTGTCTTGTGTTCCGCCATGACCGTGCATACACATACGTGCAACACACACACACACACACACACACACACACACACACACACACACACGAGAAAGTTGGTCCTGAAGGGACACTGGAGCATGTGGCTCCGGCAGGCCTTGCCCTTCCCTCTCAGTCCCTCTGCCTCGCTAAAACCAGATTACCGTCCTAAAGCTAGCCACTAAGATCTATTCCCTTATTGGCCACTTCTTCCTCCTGAGGCTGCCTACCAAGGTCCCCCTATCAAAGTATTAAAGTCCAGCAATCAAAAGCCCCCTTTGTTTCCCCTAATTAGCACGCCCAGTTAAACACCTCATCCTAACACGGATTTCCCTTTATAAACCACCCCTTGCCTATAGCCACGTCTGTCTCCTCTCTATTCAGAGGCGTCCTTTGTCTTCCAGGACAGATACCCCTGCCCCCTGCCTCTTGTCCCCTTCCACACATCCCCCGTCTCCTTTACCACCACATCCTAGCCCATCCTAACACAGACCTCCCCTGTTCGCCTGTTAAAACGTCACACCTGCAAGCACATGCTGCTGTTTCTCTTTCTCTGCCGGAGCCAGAAAGCAGCCACTTTAACTTTCTTTCCTCATTTAATAAGGAATCTCTCTGTGAAAACAGGTGTTTTATGTAGTTTGGGCCTAACCCAGGGTCTGGGGAGGAAGCCCCCACTGTTTGGGGATCTCCTCCAGATTGTTCGCTTGTTTTTTGTTTTTTGGAGACAGAGTTTATTTGTATAACAGCCCTACCTGTCCTGGAACTCACTCTGTAGACCAGGCTGGCCTCGAACTCACAGAAATCTGCCTGCCTCTGCCTCCGGAGTGCTGGGATTAAAGGCGTGCACCACCACCACCCGGCTAGGTGGTATATTTTAAATGTGGGTAAAAATTTCTGCTTTGGAGCTAAGGATGTGGCCCAGTTGGTAGAGTGGTTGCCTAGCACACATGGAGCCCTGGTCCATTCCCAACACCGCATATACTGGATGTAGTGGTGTACACCAGTGACCCCAGCTCCCTGGAAATGGAGGCAGGAAGGTCAGGAGTTCAAGGCTAGCCTCTATTGCAAAGTATTTTGGAGGCCAGCCTGGGCTACATGAAATTCTGTCTCAAACAAAAGAAAACAAGAACTAATAACCAAAAGAAAAATCTACTTTACTGAGTTATTAGATAGTTTGAAAGTTCCCTGCCTACGAGACAAAGTAGGGGTTGGAGAGATGGCTCAGTGCTTAAGAGAATTGGCTGCTCTTCCAGAGGACCCAGATTCAATACCCAGCATTCACATGGTAGCTCAGAACCATCTGGAACTCTATCTACTTCCAGGGGATCTGACACCCTCTTCTGGCCTCCATGAGCACTTCACACATGTGGTATTCAGACACACATGCGGACAAGACATACATGGACATAGTAGAAGCATGGCCCATGTCTGTGGGGGTACAGGGCCAACATCGCTCTTTAACGGGGGAGGGATAGAGGCTTAGTTTCAAAAAAAAAGTTGGGGGCTAGAAAAGTTACTGAAGGAGAAGAAAAGAGATAATTTGATGCATGTATATGCTTTGATCAAGAAGTGGGAAATGTTTACCCCCTTCCCACGAGCAAGAAGGTCTCACTAATCCTTAGTATTCGATGCAGTGTCTGGAATCCAGGCAGTCACTAGGCACTGACTACATACAGAGATAATGAATAAATTAGTGAACTTCAGAAATCAAAAAGGGACACTGAGGCCCAAGGAGACAAATAGCTATAAAAGATGGCGCAGAGTTAAACCTTCAGCCTGCCTTCCTTTCCCCACAGAGAAGGCAAGGGGCGCTGGAGGCCAGCCCTCTAAGCAGCTGGATCCTGCTCCCAGGTGTGCAAGAATTAGGCCTGCTGTGTGGGATGGATCTAGGTTGGAGGATGGGGTTGCACACACATACTCACGCACCCGGTCTCAGTAGACTGGTAACCTAGCAACAGCCTCCATCCTAGCCAATCACAGTTGGCCAGCAAGCTCTCCCTCATATTGAGAAGACTGCTGAGGGGAAGATGAGGTGCGGTGGTCTCTGGGGAGGCACAGGGGGGGCAGATTCCCAGGGAAGCCCTGGCAAAGCTCAGCATCCCTGCACAGGGAACCTGTGAGCCCGAGACTCCGGTCTGGCTCCAAATTGCAGGCAGAAATCCCAGGTGTGTTTTCTCATGGGTCTGGCTTGACTAACTAACTACATTCTAATAGTAACTATTATTATTATCTTAATGAAAGTGGTCCACCCAAATAGGCTTTCCCAGCCACGGTCTGTTTATCTTCACACAGACAGCTAGACCCTAGGGACTGTGACCCTGGCTTATGCAGAGGCAGTGATAAAAGCATTTTGTTTTAAAGCTACGATGTCACTGGTGGAAACCCGTGGGGACCCCCTGGTACTGCCAGTTTTCAGCCAGAGGAGGTTTTGTGCCAGGCAAATCTAAAGTGGAAATCAAGTCTATAAAGCAAGCAAACACATGGCTGCTAAGGGTTGAAGCCGATTAGTCTTGGGCCCTGTGAGAATTTCCCGCCCCAACTTAGACAGGAAACCCCTCAAAATTCCTGGAAAAGGGTAGTTCTAAGATCCTGGGTCAGAACATTAGATGCAGGGAGGGTGGTTCAGGGGTTGACACTTGCCAGGAAGTCATGAGACCCCGAGTTTGGTCCCAGAACCCATATAAAAGCTGAGTGCACGGATGAGTAATAGTAACCCCGGTGCTGGGCGGGGGAGTCAGCTAGATCAGGCTCAGCAGCCAGCCAGTTGAGTTTAACTAGAGAGTCCCAGTTCCCTGTGGGGGAGACTGAAAAGAAAAAAAAAATAACAGGTGGGTGGCTCTTGAGAAAGACATCCAAGGTTGACTTCTGACCCGTACACACAGGTCCACACAAAAGCATGTGGGCGTGCACATGTATGTGCTGAAAGGCAGCCCCTCACACACAAACACCAGTACAGTACATGTATGTACTGAAAGGCAGTCCCTCACACACAAACACCAGTCCAGACTCCATTTGTCTATTCTTCCAGGTAGACATTCCAGTCCAGGGTAAGGTTGAAGCTGAGTAGAGGGGTGGATGGACGGATGGATGGACAGATGGGTGGATGGATGGATGGATGGATGGATGGATGGACAGATGGGTGGACGGATGGGTGGATGGACAAATGGGTGGATGGATAAATGAGTGGATGGGTGGATGGACAGATGGGTGGATGGATAAATGGGTGGATGGGTGGATGGTGGATGGACAGATGGGTGGATGGACAGATGGGTGGATGGATAAATGGGTGGATGGGTGGATGGTGGATGGACAGATGGGTGGATGGACGGATGGGTGGATGGATAAGTGGTGAGTGGGTAAGGGTGTGGGTGGGTGGCAGATGAATAGGTGGGTGATAGCTGGGTGGGCACCCGCTGTAAGTCACACACTGTAGTTAGCAGAAAAAGACCTTACAGGAAAACTCACACCTTCCACCTCTGCTCCGGACAAACTCAGCCGAAAACAAAAGCTCTGACCTGTGTAGTGCTTACGAGAAAGCAAGACAAAACAATGTTCCCAGATGGTAACAATCGCTGTGCAGAGCCTTCTAACCTCCCTGTTCTAGAAAACTGAGGTTGCAAGCGCATCCGGGGCGACACCTGTGTGCACCCTGATGGTGCTTTCAGACCCTTGGGGTTGTGCTTGGGGTCTTCTGAGAATGCCACACAGACCTTAGGGTACCTAGAACCCAGACGCGCCATAGAGCAGCCTCTTCTGCTGCCTCCAATCAATACAGGTCCCCCAACAGCCTCCTGGGTTTTCGGAAGGCTCCAGAGCTCTGACTCCCAGAGGGTACTGTGACGACAGGGAGGCTGATTCTCCTGCAGTGTGCGGCAGATCTAGGAAAGTCACACACCGGCCAGATGACTTCTGGGACCAGAGTGGGGGTGGGGATGGAGAGAGAGTGGTCAGACTAGCCTTGGCCTGAAGCCTTTTCCCTTCTTGCTAAACTCCACTCAGAAGGGCCACAGGGAAGCAAGCCCTGGAGTGAGTCACCCAGCCACAGGGACTTCGTAACTCCTGTTCTCAGGGTTGGCAAAGCTGTGACACCCATCAACATTCTCGCTGGGAGAGTCCAGGCTCTGCCACTACCTATCTGAGAGCAGGCTAGGAACAGCAAGAACCGAGTGCCTGGTTATGCCACGCTGGGGATCAGACCCACCTCCTGCCTGCGAGGCAAGCAGTCTGCCCATTGAGCCACGTCTCCAGTCCTAAGAATTACTGTATAAAGCCTTCTACGGTAACCGCAGTGTTAGGGCTGAGGTGGCATGCCCTTGGTCAGTGCTGCAATTAAATAGTGAGGTTTACTGTTAAAACATTTTTTTTTAATGGACAGGAAGGTTCACAGATGCACTATTCATAATAGTTCAAAGTAAAAATCACCCAGATGTCCATCACCAAATGAGTGGATAAATAGATATACTATACCTACCTGGTAGGATATTATTCTGCCATTAAAAAAAGTTGACTGGGGCTGGAGAGATGGCTCAGAGGTTAAGAGAACTGACTGCTGTTCCGGGGGTCCTGAGTTCAATTCCCAGCAACCACATGATGGCTCACACCCATCTATAATGACATCTGGTGCCCAGAACACTATATACATAATAAATAAATTAAAAAAAGTAAAACCTTAAAAAAAAAGTTGACTGGGGCCAGGTGGCGGTGGTGGCGCACGCCTTTAACCCCAGCACTCGGGAGGCAGAGGCAGGTGGATCTCTGTGAGTTCGAGGGCAGCCTGGTCTACATAGCGAGTTCCAGGACAGGCTCCAAAGCTACAGAGAAACCCTGTCTCAAAACACAAAAACAAGCAAACAAAAAGGGCTGGTCCTGCTACATCCTGGTGAATGCTGATAACGTCATGCTGGGGAAAGAGGTCAGACACAAACTAGCGCACACGATACATGTCTCCTGCTATGTTAAAAACGAAGAATCAGGTTATGTTAAATGTGTCCCTCTGAAGAGACCGAAAGGGGATCAGTGACTTCAGGGGACTTGGGGGAAAGTTCCTGTGGGGATAATTACAGCATCCTGAAATTGTCTGTGGGACTTGTCGCACAGCGGATAAACCAAACAAACTTTGTCAGGTGAGCCGCATGGTAAGTAAACCATGTACCAATAAAGCAATAAAGCAAAAGGCTTTTGTTTGTTTTTTTTTGTTTTGATTTTTTGTTTTTGTTGTTTTAAGGGGGGAGAAAAAGTTGTAGGCTTTGGGCCACACAGGCAGCTTTTCAAAGTGGGGTGACCTGGCCTTGGGCTAAAGGAACAGTGCCTTAGCCATCCATGGGCAGCCTTCTGTGGCTCAGAGAGAGAGAAAGTATAGGCGTGAATACAGCCTACACTGCTCCTGGGAAATCATCATCATCATCATTATTATTATTTTTATAGACAGATGTAACAGGGCCCCAGACCTTATCACAGCTGACTCCATGATAAAAGGACCCATTCATGCTGTAAAACTGGGCACTTAGAGAGCCATCGGTCAAAACTAAAACAAAGACCTAATCCATCAAAGTCCATTGCTCCCGGAAAGTCTCTTAATGTACTTGACCTCGGTTTTTAGCTTCTGTAGCTCTGCTTCTGGCTAGCTGTTCTTGCTAACTGAAGTATGCCCAACCCAGAACATGGTTTTTGTGCTTAGAAGCTCACCCTGAGAAAAGCCCAGGACTTCACGGGATTCCCAAACACCCAGTGTAGGCCCCGGCTGGCTAAAAAAGACTTTCCATCGGCATAAACCATGTGCAAGCAATCTTCTCTGGTGACTACCCCACAACACAGTCTCCGGAAGCCCAGGTTGGCTTCAAATGCACCATGTAGCAGAGGCTACCCTTCAACTCCCCGATCGTCCTGCCTCTAATCCTGGAATTATAGGCTTGCTACAGCATGGCAAGGCTTTTCTTCTACGTTTTCTTTGGGGAAACCAGGTCAGAACATCAATACATCATTCTTTTCTTTTATGTTGGGGGTTGGGGGCACAGGGTCACAGGACAGTTCATCCACGTCTCTTCTTCTACCGTGTCCTGGAGGTAACTCGGGTCACCAGTCTGGGTAGTACGCGCCTTTACCCACTGAGTCACCTCTCCAACCTAGCTAATCTTTCTTACTGTGTTTTGACCCGTGACGTCAGTCCACAGTCCGCATGCTCAGCAATGCAGGGAACACCAAGGCGGCCACCGGTTGGCTGGCCAGTCACCCTGCTTGGGCCTCCCTCAAAGCCAACTGTGCCTTTTCCTCAGCTTGGCCTTTCCCACCTGAAAAGCTCTTGTGAACTGAAATCCCCCTCTCTGAAGCTGTGACATCAGCTTCAGGGGCCTGTGCTCCCACCTTCTGGACACACAGGTTTCTCCACTTTGTCTCTGTCCTCCCACATCCTTGCTGGAGGCTTTAAATCCTGCCCAGCCTGTCTCTGCTGGCCCTGCTCACCCTGCAAGCATGGTCAGCTCCCTCAGGCAGTCCTGATTGGAGGACCCAGGCCACACTTCCTCTCGTGTTAGAGCTACAGCCAGGCGTGGTGAGACTGTGGTCCCGGAACACGCGAGGTGCAGACAGGGGAACATGAGGCCAAGGTCAGCCTTGGCTACATGGAGGCCAGCCTGGCCTACGTGAACCCTATCTCAAGACAAGGTTAAGAAAGATAGGGAAGGAAGCTCAGACGGTACGAAAGAAGGCTTGCCATCAAGGCTTTTTTTTTTGAGGGAGGGGAGGCTCTTTCTGTAGTAGCAGCTGAATGGGTGGGGTTTCTAGACCACTAAATCTTTATCCTTTCATAAGAAAAAGAAATTATTGGGGGGAGGGGTGGGAGAGATGGCTCAGTGGTTAAAAGCACTGACTGTTCTTCCAAGAGGACCAAGGTTCAATTCCCAGCTCCCACATGGCAGCTCACAACTGTCTGTAACTCCTGTTCTAGGGGATCCAACACCCTCACACAGACATACATGCAGGTAAAACACACACACACAAATACACACACACACACACACACACATATATATTACAAATAAATTATTCAAAAAATGAGAAATTATTTTTGGGTTGGGGAGATAGGCCCTTGGCGCTAAGCCTGAAGACCTGAGTCTGATTCCTGGCACCAACATGGTGGAGAGCGAGAACAGGCTGCTACAAGTTGCCCTCTGACCTCCACGGCTATGTCACAGTGCACCTGCACCCATCCACTCACACACTGAAGAAATGGGTGAGGGAATTTTAAATGCCCTATAGAGAAACTGTTTTCAAACCACAGGAAATCTGGCGGTGTGAAAACGTGTCCCGCTTCTGGCCCCCTCAGAAATTCTAGAACCCCGCTGGTTGTCATGGAGACTGCCTCTCCTCAAATAAACTGAGGCGTGGATGGGGACGTCATCTCCGACGACAACCAGGCAGGGTGCTAAGTGCTTTTGCGCTGTCTTCACACAGGGTGAGGTAGACCCCCACCAGAAGGTGGACCCTCCACAGCCTCTGCTTCCCCGGGGAGGAAGCATGAAGCAGTTTCTGGTCAGAGAAGCCCTGAACGGGAGCAGCTCTGAGAAATAAGACTGAGCTTCAAAATTTGCTTAAAAACAAAAAAAGACAGGGTGCCAGTGGGATGGCCCAGCAGGCAAGGTGCTCGCTGCCAAGCCTGAGGGCCCGTGTTTGATCCCCGGGACTGTGGGGAGCAGAGGACACCCTAAGTGAATAAAGTTGAGAAATGAGGGCACTGCCAGGTCAAAGACCCAGTGCCTCAGCCTGATTCCCGGGACTGGCAAAGCCTTCTCTAGTCCGTGTGTGGAAAATGTCCACCGTAGCTTTCCCCAGCCTGCCCACTGCCTCCCTGCAGACACTCCTCCTGCCATGATTAACTAAACCTGCCTCGTTGGCTGGCTGTATGTAATAACTTGCCTCCTGGTTCATCTGTAGGCATTACCCTGCCTCCATGTATAGAACAAGCACACAGCGTCCAAGGTGCTGTGGCTTCCCCATCAGAAAGCGCAGCCCACACCATCCTAGCCTGTTCCGTCTGTGTGTGTCTGTCATGTCTTCGTTCCCTTGATGCCCCAGCCAGGGTTCGAGGACCCAGGCTGTGCAAGGACATGGCATAGGACATACATGGCGGAAGGAGAGAACCAACTCCTGAAAAGTGTCTGACTCCACACTCACTACAGCACCTGTGCCTCTGCACACGAACACACGTGCATGCATGCATGCACATAAACTCATAATACATAAATGCAACAAAAGTCTTTTCAAAAGCGACAGATCTCCAGTTAAATACACAGAGTTATCACATAAAATACAAGATAATGAGCGCACTTGACAGCCACTCAGGATGCGTGTCAAATCCAGGTGAGCAAGAGCAGCAGGGGAAACCCTCAGGCCATCCTGTGTCAGTGCCGAGCCACCAGGAAATGCTGTGGGAAAGGAAATCCCCTCCCGGCAGTAAAAACTACAAGAGCCTTAGAAATAAATCTAGTACTAGAGGCTGAGGCCGGAGAATCACCATGAGTTCCAGGCTAGCCTCATTTATAGAGTAAGACAAAAACAAAGCAGAACAAAACTCTTAAATCGCTAAACCCGATAAATGACAAACACAGTGTCTTTATTAGAGGGGAAGTGGCTAGAGAGACGCGCTGTATTTATCATGGCAAGGTATAATTTCAGATAAAAATCACAGCAGAGAAGGAGCTGGGAATAGCTGAGGCACGGTTAGAAGAAAATGGAGGAGGAAGGGAGAGAAGGAGACAGAAGAGGAGGAGGAGGAAGAAGAGGGGGAGGAGGAGGAGGGAAGCGGTTCTCTGGGCCCCAGACAGGCACCTGGTGTACAGACATGCATGAAGGCCAAACTTCCATAAACATAAAAATAAAAATAAATACATCATTCCTTTAAAGTTGTCTTGAAAATGCAGGGCTGGGTGGCGCATGTGTGTGTGCATGCGTATGCTTGAAATTCTGCCACTGGATAGGCAGAGGCAGGAGGATCCCTGGGACTCCCTGGACAGGACAGCTAGCCTAATTGATGAGTTCCAGGCCCCTGAGAGACTGACTCAGTAGAGGCAGACAAGGTTTCTGAGTTTAACACCCAAGATTGTCCTCTGGCCTCCACATGTGGGAGCAAACACTCAGACAGACGCACACTCAGACACACACACAGACACACACACAGACACACACGCTTGCACAGACGCACACACAGACACACCCACACACAGACGCACACACAGACACACACACAGACACACACATACACACACACAGACGCACACACAGACACACACATACACACACACAGACGCACACACAGACACACACACACAGACACACACTCTTGCACAGACGCACACACAGACATACATACACACACACTCGCACACACACACAGACACACATACTTGCACAGACGCACACACAGACACACACACAGACACACACACAGACACACACACACAGACACACACACTTACACAGACACACACACAGACGCACACTCCTGTGTCTCTAGGGATTAAGCTCTACAGTCACTTCAGCGAACCCTGTAACGCAGTATAGCAGAGCCATGCAGGCTCCCCGGAGTCGAGAAGGGCTTGCATGCTTTAGGGGTGTGCCAGACACAGTGGCCCTCCCACTACAGCACTGTTTACAACCACAGGACTCAGGGCAGCCATCAACAAAATGATGAGCTGCGGTCCGATGTTAATGGTATGTGGAGACTTGGGTCCAGGCCTCCACTGAGCTTCCGATGATGGGTCAGCACTTTAACCGCTTGTTCTTCTGTCTACATAAAATGTTCCCCCCAAGATATTTCCTTTAAAATATTTTTTAGGGGAGACTGGAGAGATGGCTCAGAGGTTAAAGAGCACTGCCTGCTCTTCCAAAGGTCATGAGTTCAATTCCCAGCAACCACATGGTGGCTCACAACCATCTATAATGAGATCTTGTGCCCTCTTCTGGCCTGCGGGCATACATGCAGGCAGAACACTGTATATATAATAAATAAACCTTAAAAAAATAAAAATATTTTTTACAAAATTTTCCTTGTTTTTGTATGTTGGTTTTGTTTTGTTTTGTTTTATGAGACACAGTCTCTCTACATAGCCCTGTCTGTCCTGGAACTCAGAGATCTGCCTGCCTCTGCTAGGATTAAAGCTGTGCACCACTATGCACAGGCCCAAGCTAAATTTCCCAATATATCCTCTCACTACATCAGGTCTTAGTAAAAGCTCCCTCCCCCCATTGCTAACCCTGCATCCACAGAGATAGTGCCCACGGGAGCAGTGTCCCACGGAAGTCCACTGTCTGTAAAAGCTCCCCTTCCCCCATTGCATACCCTGCATCCACAGAGATAGTGCCCACGGGAGCAACATCCTATGGGAGTCCACTACCTGTAAAAGCTCCCCTTCCCCCATTGCTAACCCTGCATCCACAGAGATAGCGCCCATAGGAGCAGCGTCCCACGGAAGTCCACTGTCTGTAAAAGTCCTCCGTCCCCCATCGCTAACCCTGCAGCCACAGAGATAGTGCCCACGGGAGCAGTGTCCCATGGGAGTCCACTCCACACAGCAGCACCATGGTTTAAAAGGCAGTAAGTGTCCACGCTGGCCAAACTAGGTTCAAGTTGTGCCTTCCCGAGCACACTGTATCACCTCAGGCAAGTGGTCTAAGTGTCCTGTGATTCAGTTTCCTCCTCTGTGTCATGGGAGATAATAATAGTTTTTACCTCCGAAGGAATGGTGAGGCCTGGATGAGTTGATAGCTAGAAACTCCGAATGGGGTCTGATACAAAGGACATGCCACTTATCAGGACTTCACAGGGCAGTAAAATGACTGAGCTGGATGTCCACACCCCTGCTTCCATCCTGCCCTACTCATGAGCCATGCTGGATCTAGGCCTTGGTCCCCCACAGAGGCTTTTTCATGACATCCTTCCATTCCCCAAATTCTGTGATAGCCTCAGGTGGGCTAAGCAGGCTTCTTATTTCTCTGACGGAATGAACTGAGCTGATTCTCAAGTATTGTCATAAACTCACTGGGATGGTGTATATTTAAGAACTTGCAGCAGAAACCAAAACTGGGGATGTGGCTCACTGGGTAGAGTACTTGCCTAGCATATGCAAAGCCTTAGGTTCAATTCCCAGGACCACAAAAATGGGCATGGTATGCTGTGGGATAATGCTCTTGTGCACTGTAAAGATTTGGCACTCATATTAGTTTAATAAAAGGCTGATTGGCCAGTAGCCAGGCATGAATTTTAGGTGGGGCAGCCAGAATAAGAGAATTCTGGGAAGAGGAATGGCAGAGAGTCACCGGCCAGATGCAGAGGAAGCAAGATGAGAATGCCTCACTGAGAAAAGGTATCAAGACACGTGGCTAAACATAGACAAGAATTATGGGTTAATTTAAATTATAAGAGCTAGCTAATAATAAGCCTGAGCTAATAGGCCAAACAATTTATAATTAACACAAGCCTCTGTGTGTTGATTTGGAACTGAATGGCTATGAGACCAGGTGGGTTGGAAACTTCCATCTACAAATGGTGCCCAAATGTTTGGTAAGAATCTCCACATAAAGCCTAAAAAAGCTTTTTAAAAAAGGATTCTAGACAGACAAGAACGAGTCAAGTGCAGCTTCTTGATAACCATCTTTTTTTTTTTTTTTTTTTTTTTTTGGTTTTTTAAGACAGGGTTTCTCTGTGGCTTTGGAGCCTGTCCTGGAACTAGCTCTTGTAGACTGACAACCATCTTTTATCTGGTAGGCTCTGTTTGCTAGAGGCAAGCAGAGGAATAGCTCCTTTAAGAAAGGCTTCCTGACTCAGCATTAGTGGCAAAAACCTTGCAGCTCTTTTAAGAGGCTCTGCCACCAAACACTTAAATGGTGTTTATGAGCAGCGGGTATCAGGCTTCTTGGTGGTGGCATAAACCCAGAAACTCCACAGAGTTGTGGCAATAAATGAGGCTCCTGTCAGTACCTCCACCATGAAGCTAGACTCTCAAAGAGCTAAGGAATGGGATGAAGTCAGCTGCCAAAGTTGCAGCTTTAATCCTAGCCATGCCTCTTAGCTGATTAAAGACTCACGTGATCCAAAAAAGATAGAGATATACAGTAAAAACAGATTCAGAAAAAAACACAAACAAAAAACCCCAAAAACCTCTAAACAGTTTACAGTGTGTTTATAAATATATATAGGCTTAGGGGGAAAAAGAAAAAAGAATTAAAAAAATTCATAAAAAAAAAGAAATAGAGTAGCTGGGCATGATGGTGCATGTCTTTAATCCCAGCACTTGGGAGGCAGAGGCAGGTGGATCTCTGTGAGTTTGAGGCCAGCCTGATTTACAGAGTGAGATCCAGGACAGCCAAAGATACACAGAAAAACCCTGTCTCAAAAAAACAAAAAGTATGGGGCTGGAAAAATGGCTCAGTGGTTAAGAGCACTGACTGCTCTTCCAGAGGACCCAGGTTCAATTCCCAGCACCCACATGGCAGATCACAACTGTCTGAAAATCCAGTTCCAGGGGATCTGACACTTTCATACCAATGAACATAAAATAAAAAGATAAATAAATCATAGAAAAATTAAAAATAAAAGAAATAGTTTTTTAAAAGGCACATAAAGATGGAAAATACACAGAGAGTCTGGATACTGTATATTATTGTGTGTCTTTGTATTGTTCTACTGCTGAGGAAGGAGCAACAGCTGCTAAAAGGACATTTGATTATAAATACTGCTGGATTAATCCAACCTATATACATTTTTAAAATGTCTTGACTTCAAAATTTAAGTCAAAAGAGATGTTGCTTTGGAGAAGAGGTTTTGCTTTTATTTCCAAAGGAAATGAGAGGCTGTGGACTCATTCTGGGTTAAGAAAAATAAGGTTTGATTGAGGAAGACCACCTGAGAAATCTCCAATGGGAAAGAATGGCCCCAATGAGCCAATGTCTCAGAGCACCTCTGTTGCAGTTTCCTCTGAGTTCTGCATCCAGAACAGCTTCAAGGCTGCTGGCTGAGGTAATCTAGTCTCACAGATACTCCAGTCAGGACTTGACCATAATCCTAAATTTTCTTTGGGTTCCCAAAGAGTACCAGCACTGCCAATCAACAGGAAGTAGCCTAGAAAACTATGCCCACATTTTAAAAATGTATTATGTTTGTTTTTGTTTAGAGTATTAGTTACAAGTTGTTATGGATAATGGCCAGGAAAAAAGCTAAACAAAGGAGATTAGATTCAGGGTTCTTGTTTTGAAAAGAAAAAAGGAGAAATGGTGTGGGATAATGTTCTTGTACACTATAAAGATTTGTCACTCGTATTGGTTTAATAAAATGCTGATTGGCCAGTAGCCAGGCAGGAAGTATAGGAGGGGTGATCAGACTAAGAGAATTCTGGGAAAAGGAAAGGCAGAGGGTCAGTTACCAGTCAAATGCAGAAGCAGCAAGATGAGAATGCCTCACTGAGAAAAGGTATCAAGACACGTGGTTAAACATAGACAAGAATTATGGGTTAACTCAAGTTGTAAGAGCTAGTTAATAATAAGCCTGAGCTAATAGGCCAAACAGTTTATAATTAATACAAGCCTCTGTGTGTTTATTTGGTACTGGATGGCTATGGGACTGGGCAGAACAGAAAGTTCTGTCTACAGAAATGCATGTAACCCCTGGAAGAAGAAGGCAGGAGGATCAGTAGAAGTTAAGGTAATCCGAGGGAGCACTGTCTCCAGGGTGAGGAGTCTGCAACCCCAAACGGGGCTAACTCTTACCCCAGGTCCCTTCTGAAGGCCTGACGTCCTTTCCACTAGACAGAAAGACATTGAGAGCTTACCCACTGAGGACCCTGAGCCTAAGAAAGATCCCGAAAATCTTGCTCCTCTCTGCCCCAGCTGGGGAAGGAAGAGGACACTAGGGCCTGCAGCATGGGTAGGAATTTTAACTCTCTTTTCCCATTGTCTCTTGCAGACTATTAAAAAGACAGAGGTACCTTGCACATTCGTGGTACTTAGTGAGCCCTCTATGGCCATGCTCTGGGAGCCCCACTCCCAGTGCAGAGGTCCAGGCAGCGGGGCACTGGGTGCGGCCTCCTCCTCAGAGAGAACTAACTGCGGACACTTCAGCTGGTCTCGTCAGCTCTACCTTCTAGCACATTCTCAACCCAACCTCCTATCCATCCCCATCCACACAGCACACTCATCTTCTACCTCCAACCCAAGCTGCCTAGCCATTGGGGATCCTTAAAACCCCCCAAACTAGATGGTTGGCTGTGTAAAGAACTTCCGAGGTCCGGTCACCAAACAGTTCATGCCCGTCAGTACAGCTCCTGCTTTAAAAACCCGGGTCAGGGCATCGTGGGATTGCCCTGATGGAGGAAACCGAGGCACAGCCAGCTCAGCAACGGGCCTCTGTTTCCACCAAAAGGAATGCCAGGGCTAGGACTCCATCTGCGGGCACACTCTCAGCACCCCGCAGGTGCCAGCACTAGGTAGGAGCTGGCGTCTGTCGTCTCGGGTCACCTGCCTCCACCTCCGACTTCCCTCAGGTCCATCACCCAGGGCTCCAGGAAGTTTCTTTCTCTGTGCGTCCCCTTTATGCGACCTCCTCTTGGAGGCCACCTCCTCAGCATGGCCCTCCCTGAACATCTTTCGAACACAGTCCGCCTTTCTCCCTTCATGCCAGCTAACTTTAGTTTGTTCACAGGCCCCTGCCCCTTTCCCTCATGACAGGAGGGACATCCCTATTTAAGTTTATCTGTCTTTCTTTCTAAAATGTTCCAGAACTTCAGTTCCACAAAGGCCTGCATCCCGGCCTAGCACTGAGCAGGTAGGGGTGGTCAGGCCTGTGCTCTACACTGATGGACCAGGAGCCTGTTGCTCATAGTCCAGGGTCAGCACTGAGGCTCCTGACCCACCAGGGCGGAGGTGAAGCTCCTACACTGTGCCCACTTCCGTCCCTGGCTTCTCCTGCCACCTCAAATCTCAGACTTATATCTTTCCAGTGGGAATCCCCTCTACGCTAGAATGTGAGAAGTATTTCCCCTCCCTAGGTGTTTATAGAAGGAAGCCTAACCCAGCCTCACTCATGACAGGCCTGAGGGAGGAGGAGTATATGAGTGTGTGTGCAAGTGTGTGAGTGTGTACAAGTGTGTACATGTGTGCGTGCACGCGTGCCTGTGTGCATGCGTGTGTGTGTTGGGATTGGGGGCTATGCTTCTTTCCTTCTGGCTTGGGACACAGAGCAGCTCCCAGCTCAGGGTGCCGTGGAAGACCTCTGCTCACCAATGGGTACCCTGGCACACCTCAAGACTGACCACCATCTCCTGAGCATCTTGTGCCCTACCTGCCAGACCTGGCTCTGTTCCCAAAGCACTTCCGAAGTCACAAGGTCCTGCTCAGAGGAGTCCCTTTAGCAGCCCCCCGCCCTGGCCCCAGAGACCCCAGAATAAAGGTCTTACCCATTTCAATCCCACAGATGACCAGGGCAGCGATCACCGCGCCGGCTGATGTCCCAGCAAAACGATGGGCTGTGTCCAGCATCCTCGGGGCCAGGTCTCGCAGAGCGTCCACAGCCCCAGCCTGGTAGTAGGAAAGGAACCCGCTCCCCGAGAAGGAGATGGAATGAGGGGTGTCTGGGTCCCCCTTGAACACCTGTTCCTCCATCTTCGGGGCCTCTGGCCTCCCAGTGGAGGCGGAACCCGCACCCGTCTGTCTCCTTCTCCGCCAGCCAAGAGCCTGGAATGTGGCGACTCTACTGGCCCAGCCAGGCACCCATGGGTGGTTCGCCCAGCCACTGCCTGGGCCTGTTTAGCTTTGCTAAGAGGCACCCCAAAAGACTAATAAGGGACCCCAGGGCCTGGATAAAAGGCAGACAGCCCTCAGAGTCATGGGCAAGGTCTTGGTCCTACAGACCCCACGCTGTCTCCATGACCTAACTAGACTCAACGTCAGGCACAGGTTCCTCGTGCTCTCTCCACCCATCCCAGGTGCACCTAGGAGTGGGGCATTCCCTGATCCCTGTTCCGGAGAGGCGGAGAGGCGGTGCCTCTCAGCCCTCAGCATCCAGTTGCAAAATCTCTGCCAGTGCCTCACCCGGTGCCTCCCTCCCTGACAGGCTGTTGCAGGGACAGAGTTATGAGCCACCCCCGCAGGGCTCCTGTGTCCCCCCACTTAAGCCCCAGGACGAACTGCTAGGTGGCTCTGGCTTTCCAAGGGGAGGAGTAACTCCCACCCGCACCCCTCCCCCACCCCTCCCCAGACTGGAAATGTTCTTACATAAGCGCCTCTCTGTTTATTCTCATGTTAGGATTGGCTCTGGGTGAAACTGTACCAGAGAAGTCGGACTCGGAGGGGGGGCGAGGGGGCCTTCTTAAGAGTCTAGGAAGGCAGGGAGCAGAAAGCTAGGTCATGCCAAGATGATCACACGGATAACAGGTTGTGGGTGGGAGGAGCGGGCATGGGGTCCCATGTGGGGACATCAGGGTCAGGGCAGGAAGATGTTTCAGGACAGGGGCTTAGGGGACCATGGTTAGCTCTAGGGCTGCCCAGCATAACTCCTGGGGAGGAGGAATTCTCTTCCCAGCCCAAAATGTTACTGATGATCACTAAGGCAGCAAGAATGTCCCCGCTCCTCCTCCCTCTCCTCCTCTCCCCTCCTCATTCTCCTCCTCCTCTTCCTCCTCCACCATCACAGCCATCACCACATGGCAGTAGGACCAGAATTAGAACTGAGACATCAAGTTGTCCCCCTCCAAGTCCCAATCCACCCCAGACTCTGTAGGTGGTAACATCAATGTCTCTCCGGGTCCCGGGAGCTCCCATCAGCTCTGATCCAAACTGGAATTACACAGTAAGAGCCATGTCGAGCACCCACTAACGAGGGGGTGCCCCAACGTTCCATCTTATGCAGATAGCTTCAGACAGCTAATTGCCAAATTTGGAGGGCAGATTTTGATTAGGAGCGTGTGTGCGCGTGCGCATGCACTCATGTGTGCGAGTGTGCAACCATGCGAACACGCTAAGAAGCAGGGGCCAATGACTTTTGGCAATGGAAACAAGAAGTGCCCCTCCTCCCCTTCCGCAGCTTCCCCAAACCAGATACTAACAGGTTTCCTGGGAGTCTGCCAGGCACATGTGAAATAAGCAGAGACCCATCCAAGAGACTCTGTAATTAACTACTAAATTGTGTAAGGCTAGATTGCTTCCAGAGGAGTTAAGGAGGGGGAGCCCTGTGAGCTGGAACATCAGAGAAGCTGGGGATGATGTGGGGAGACCAGGAGGACGCAGGGCGGGGGACAGCTCTGGCTTTCTTGGGAGGGGAGGCCTAATGGGTTCAGAGGTACAAGAGGAAGTTGACTCCTCAGCTCTGCTATTTACACGCCGTATGGCCCACACAACGTCTTTGCTCTTCTCCCCGTTGGCAAAGCAGGCAGTAGTCCCCAAATTGGACAGGGGTGCTGTAAAGACGACAGATAATGGCTGAGTGCCTGGCAGGCGGTGTGCCTGTCATTATCAGAAGGCAATAAAATCCACGACTTCTGGAGCAGACGGAGCCTGGAGTCCGCCTAGGAGAAAGCAAGGTCAGAAGGGAAACAGTGACCTCCACGAAGCCCGTGCAGCCCGTGACCTCCGTGTAGCCCGGGAAGCACGTGACCTCCGTGAGCACACAGCCGGGCTTGACCGTGCACCTCAGCTGGCGAGTCTCGGAAGGCAGGTGAGGTCAGGGCTGATGATCCAAGAAAACAGGGTGGCCAGGCCGAGTGACGACTTGTCAGCAAAGCTGTTGCCACAGAGAGTCCCAGACGGGGGACTGGTTGGGTGAGCGAAGTGATTCACAGGCAGATAACGCATGTTTTTCAGCTTGAGGGTAGGGAGAGGCAGGGTGCCTTTGGCAGGCCGAGAAACCGGGACGCAGCTGAGGAAACTGGATGGATAAAGATTTTATTTATTTAATTTAATATCTGGGGGTTGAAAACCACTGGCTTTCCTTGCAGAGGAACTGGATTTGAATTTCAGCACCAACATGGGGTCTTAAACCATCTGTAACTCCAGTTTCAAGGGATCTGGTGCCCTCTTCTGGCCTATAGGGGTACTGCATGCACATGGACCACAAGCCATACATGCTGGCAAAACAGCCCTACTCATAAAATAAAAAGATTTTCAAATAAAATATTTTTAGCCGGATGGGCATACCTAGATCTTTGAGTTTGAAGACACATTGGTCTACTATAGAGCAAGTTCCAGGACAGCCAGGGCTGCACAGAAAAACACTCCAGAAAATAATTTTTTTTAAAGGTGGTTGCACACCTTTAATCCCAGCACTCAGGAGGCAGAAGCAGGCTGATCTCCAGGAGTTTGAGGCCAGGCTGGTCTACATAGTGAGTTCCAGGCCAGGCAATGCTACACAGTCAGATTTTGTCTCAAAATGAAAAAAATAAGTGCATGTTTGTGCTGTGAATTCGGTCCCATAGCCTTGTATTGGGGCAGCTTGGCCTAATGGGCGTGGTCTTCTGAGGATGCGTGACCTGAAACGGACCTGGGCGAAGGGTTACGCGGTCTCTTGGATGGTGTAGGAGCTGCCAGAGCCATGGCTTGGAGCTTCCCCCTGGCCTTTTTGGGAAGGAGGGTGTTGCATCTGCAGTGCGGAGAGCTGGTCCCCGAGCGGGAAGAGCCAAGCAGCTGGTGACGAGTCTCGAGTTTCTCATTCTGTCTTGTAATCGTTGTGCACGAATTTTGACATTAATAAAAGGTAACACAATCTCTAGACTTTTCTTTTTTGCTTGTTTGTTTTTCAAGACAGGCTTTCTCTGTAGCACTGGAGCCTGCCCTGGAACTTGCTCTAGTAGACCAGGCTGGCCTCAACTCGCAGAGATCCGGCTGCCTCTGCCTCCCGAATGCTGGGATTAAAGGCGTGCACCACCACTGCCGCCCAGTCTTCCCTCTTTATGTGTGTGTTTGAGCTGTCTGCACCCTAGGGAAATCCTGACCCAGATACCACAGATGCCCTAGAGAAACAATTACATCACTCACAGAACCCGGTCCTACACCAGATGCCCTCAGTTACAGCAAGGACGCAATCGTGATGCCTCCCTAGAGTGGGACACAGGAGTGAACACCGTGTCACAGAAAGACACCCACGGCACTGACCCAAGGCCATTACTGTGGGCACAATAGAAAGCAACTGTAGCTGGACCTGGTGGTGCAGGCCTGCATACCCAGAATGTGGGAGGCAGAGGCAGGAGGATCAGGAGTTCAAAGACAGCCTTGGCTATGAGGCAAATTTGAGTCCAGCCTGGTTCAGGTGTGGGACTGGCAGAAGGTTGAGTGAGTAAATTGTGCGTGCTGCTGGCGCGAGGCCCCGAGGTTCCAATCCCAGAAGCTACAAAGGGCCAGGTGCAGCGGCAGGCACCTGTAATTCCGATGCTCCTGAAGTGAGATGCGGGGTAGAAACTGGAGAACAAAAGGACTTTCCTGGACTCGGAGTTCTGAACCACACAATCGCAAATTTAAAGCCCTACAAGCTAAGGAGGGCAGACAGAGGAGACGTGGTTGTGGAGGGGAACAGCTGAAGTTGTGAAGGGTGAGGGGTGGAGGCAGATCTCAGTCCCAGGAGAGGGAGGACCGACCCACAGCCAACCGCACACCACAGAGGTGTCAGGTCCTCCAAAAGGACAGGCCCACTGACTTGGTCCAAAGTTGAGTTACCTGGTAAACACTCTGCTTTGCTTAGAAACCATGCAAAGTGGCTCTTGTTTGTCAGGAAAAGCCACTCCTACAGCCCCCAGTCTCCGGAGAAGGTTTCTAGTTCTCTCAACTCAAGCCTCCAATGGGTCAGAGCCCCACACTACCTCCCACGCCATTGCAGCTAACCTGCCCCCTCCCGCTGCAGCATAACCGGCAGGCTCTCCCGCCACTTCTACTGCCTTTGCTCCCACAGCCCCAGGAACTGCCTGTCTGTTTTCCCCACCTCTCTGGTCCCGAGAGGCAGCCACTGCAGATGCCTCTGGCTGTTCTCTCTCTCTTATCTCCAATAAAAACTTTCCCCTTAACCATAGAGTTCCAATGGTTTCTTTCCTGCGCCCCTCACATTCAAGGGGCATGGGCAGAGGCCCAAGTGTAGCCAACCCAGGACAGCCCGAGTGCTCTCCCCTCTGGGACCACACCTTAGTCCGAGTCCCAGCAGGGTCTGCAATCTTGTTTACAGAACTTGACTTCCGCACAAAGCTTCCACTCAGAGTCTGTCTCCGTGACCCTCATCTCTGATAACATCCGCCCTAGCGCTTTGAAGTCACTCCAGAGTCCTCTGTGCCTTCCTCACCCCAGGTGTGTGCGACACGCTTCTGTGGACCAAGGCCAGCCAACCGTGGGTGGGGTCTTTTCTAGTCCCCTTTCAATGCCTGGGTGTTCCTTCAGAACCTGCCGTGTTCAACTCAAAGGGAAGTTAGGGACAGAACGTAGTGGCTCAGTGACAGAGTACATGCCGGCTTATACAAGATCCTGGGTTCACCCCAGCACGGCAAGAAATAAAAATAAATAAATAGGAAGAAAGCTGCTCTGACAGGGTTATTGTCCTTGCGCTGTGGAAGTATGGTCTGGCGGAGGGTTACCCAAGCTTCCCTGGGACCCACGTAAGGGTCAGAATGAACTGACCTCCCAAAGTCGTCCTCCGATCTCCACGGTCACGTCATAGCACTCAGATGCCTGCAAAAACACCCCACATGCACACACACGAACAATTTAAAAATTACATTCAGTCAAGCAGTGGTGGCACACGCCTTAAATCCCAGCACTCGGGAGGCAGAGGCAGACAGAATCTCTGTGAGTTCGAGGCCAGCTACAGAGAAACACTATCTCAAAAAACAAACAAACAAACAAACAAAAAAGTTCACTAAGATGGCTCAGGGGTAAAAGTAAGGCACTTGCCTACAAACCTGGGACCCAAGTTCAATCCTGGGACCCACATGTGGAAAGAGAGGCCAACTCTAAGGCTGTCTTCTGATTCGCTACTAAGTATGAAGCGGGCCATGGCAGCTCAAAGGAGAACACCCCCTTCCCATAGGCTCAAATAGTTGAGTGCTTAGTCACCAGCTAGTTGAACTGTTCAGGAAGAATCAAGAATTGTGGCTTTGTTGGAGGGGCTGTGTCACTGGGAGTGGGCTGAGCTTTAGAAAGCCCACGTCAGGCCCACTAGCTCTCCCTCCACCTGTTGCCTACAGACAGCCTGTCTGCTTCCTGCCTTGATCATGGACTAATTCTCTGAAACTGTAAGCAAGCCCCGATTAAATACGTACTTATAAGAGTTGCCTTGTGTTCTTCCAGAGGTCCTGAGTTCAATTCCCGGCACCCACATGGCAGCTCACAACTGTCTGTGACTCCAGTTTCGGGGCATCTATCTGACCCTCACACCAATGAACATAAAATAATAAAATAAAAATAAGTTTTAAAAAAAGAGTTGCCTTGCCTGGGCACGTCTTTAATCCCAGCATTTGAGAGACAGAGACAGGCAGATCCCTGTCCCCAGGAGGCCTGAGGACAGAAGTGCTGAAGGCTGGTGGCCTCCAGCCCAGAGACCCAGATGAGATGCAGATAAGGGTATGCGCTACTCTGGACTACGAATGTGACCTATTTTACAGAAAACTGGTGTGGGGATCTGAGTGACATTGTGGCCAGGTGCACACATCCCGGGCCTCTAGACGGAACCTGCAGGAACCCACCTCCAGGGCAGCTCTCCCTCCCCCACTTCTCCTTCCTCTCCCCTCCCTGGTCAGGGTTCCCAGGTGACGACCGTCCTTCCTGCAGATGTGAGCTTTGTGGAAGCAGCCAGCAAGCAGGTCTGCGGTGACAGGGTCAGTGTCAGCATGGTGGACAGCAACAGGCCTCGGGCTGCTGTGGACTCACACATCGGAAGCAACACACTGAACGATCCAAGAAATGATGGCAAAATTTATTGAAGCCAAACTTCATCTACCTCATGATGGAGCAGGTCACTCCTGTCAAAGGAACAATGACCATTTGTGCCCATCAAATAACATGGTAATGCCAGTTGTGGCAGTACGCTCCAATCTTAGCATCTGGGAGGCAGAGACCAGCAGGTCTCAGGCAGCCAGGGCCACACAGAAAAGTTCTGCCTTTAATAAAATTAATAATAGCTGCGCGGTGGTGCACACCTTTAATCCCAGCACTTGTAAGGCAGAGGCAGGCGGGTCTCAGTGAGTCTGAGGTCAGCATGTTCTACAAAGCATTCCTAGTAGAGTTCTTTCCAATGCCCAAACTGGAAATAGCTCATCCATCTGCAGAGTGGGCAAACTGTGCTCCTATAATGAAATCCGCTGCGCAGTGACAGAGCAAATGGCTACATGAGCCACAGGACGGGTCAGAAACACAAAGCTGAATGGGAGAAGCCAAACATGGAAGTGTAGGTGGCATGCGACTCCACGTACATGAAATTCAGCAAAAGGCAGTCGCTGGGAAGCAGAGCAGGGCTCAGAAGGCAAGGGAAATGTCCTGTATTTTGACCTGGGTGGAGGTTTCGTGGTTGGACCCACTAGTAAAGATTCACGGGGACTCAAGCTGCATCTGCTGTATCTTAGCTACTCCTTGTAAAGCTGAATCTGGAACAATGCTGTTCAAGGCTTAGGGATGTATCTGTGCCACTTTGACCCCATGGCCTTCCAGATTGCCTCAGAAGAGACCTGTCCACCTGAGAGTGACTTCTCATCCTTGACACTGGCATTTCTACCCAAAAGCGGAGACGGGAACTTTCCAGATGACCGAAGAATTCTGTGGCCATTTGTTGACTCGTTCCTGGATATTTGCACAAGGGCTGGAATCTGGTCAATGGCCCATGTTGTAGTTTGAATATGAAATCTTCCCTAACAGCTTACACGTTTAAACACTTGTTCTCTGGCTCGTGGTATGTTAGGGAAGGTTACAGATGTCAGGTCCAAAGGAAACTCCATTTCTCCAAATTCCAAACGGCTGTCTGTGATGTCCATTAGCATACCAGAGTCCATGCTGGCATCCTAGCCCTCCTCACCCCTCCGCTACCCTAAACCGCCCTGAAGCAATTCATTCTCCTTATAACCCTAGTTTGGCTGTGTTCTCTGACTCCCTTTTTCCTCTCTCCCTCTGCTCTGCTTCCCCCAAGGCCAAGTTCAGTCTGCTGGTCATGTGCGGTCTGACTTCTCTATGCTCTGGGCTCTTCCAGATGCCTCTGGCTGTGTTCTCCCTCATACCCACAATAAAACCTTCCCCTGAACCATCCACTGAGCGTCTATACAATGGAACCTGTAGGAGGCAGAGTCTCACTGGAGGAAGGCAGTACAGGCTGAGATCATTTTCGGGTCACCACTCTGCCTCCCAAGTGTAATCCCAGCCTTGGCCTCCATCTTTGGAGGCCTCTCTTCTGTGCCCCTCGAACCTTGACCCCTCCTCGAGAAGAGTCAAGGTAGCCTGCCAAACCTTGATCCCTCCCCAGGAAAGGTCAAGACCACTCCCACAGGCTGTTTAAACTGCTCCCCAGAAAACAAACACGTGGCTTTCCCTTTTCCTCTCCGTGGTGGCATTGGTGGCTTTGCGTTCCCCTCAGGGCTACCCTGGAGGGCAGGTGTCTAATTAAACCAGGATATCTTTTAATTTGGTCTGATTTGGCTTGATTGGGATTATTTTGCATTGGCGGAGTGGAGTGGCTCAGTTAGGAAATATTCCTAACACCAAGAGTGGATGCAACATGATCAGACGGCTCCTCCCTCCTGCTGCCGCGTCCACGGTGGACTGTATCAACTGGAACGGTGAGTCCAAGTAAGCTGCTTCTCCCTCACGCTGCTTCTGTCAAGACTATTTTATCAGAGCCCTATGAAAGCGAGGAACAGGGTGCTGGAGAGATGGCTCAGAGGTAGAGCACTGGCTCCTCAGCCAGAGGACCTGGGTTCACAACTGTCTGTAACTCCAAGCCTGACACTCTCATACATACATGCAGGCAAAAACACCAACACACATGAAATAAATAAAAAGAAAAGAACAAACCCGTCTGTGAAAAGGCACCCCACAGCCTAGTTGTTGAAGGGAATATATTAGAGAACACTACTAATATTTTAACAAGACAGCAATAGGAAAAGTCTGGCTTAGTACCTTTCATAACAGAGGTTGAGTCCACACTGAAGCCAGCCTTGCAGGATAGGGGACAGCCACCCAGTACAACAAGCTGAAAAACCTGATGTGGGACGCCCACGGCTCAGTGGGTGAAGGCACAGGAAGGGCCTGACATGAGTTGGGCCAGGGACCCGCATGGCGGAAGGAGAAAACAGATCCTGCTGGATATCCTCTGATCTCCACATACCAATAAATGAAGATGGGGCTGGAGGGATGGCTCAGCAGTTAAAATGGAAAGAATTAGTAACTTTTTAAAATTAGGGAAGATTTTCGTAATAACACTAAAGTAGAGAAAACAGTTATTTGTAGGTGCTTGGAACTTGGGCACTGTCTCCTACACGCTATTTAAAAGATATGCTTTATTAATTATGTGTATGTGTATGGAGGTTGGCATTGCATGAGTGCAGTACCCTTAGAGGCCAGAAGAGGGCAATGGGTCCCAGGAGCTGGTTCAGGGTGCTTGTAGTCTCTCATATATAGGAGTTGCTCCCCACTCCTGTCCCCAGAGACACAGTTTCTCTGTGTAGCCCTGGCTGCCCTGGAACTCACTTTGTAGACCAAGCTGGCCTCAAGCATGTAGCTCTGCCTG
This sequence comes from Microtus oregoni, assembly GCF_018167655.1. NCBI lineage: Eukaryota > Metazoa > Chordata > Mammalia > Rodentia > Cricetidae > Microtus > Microtus oregoni. Next base: position 13,967,331 of record NW_024543220.1, on the reverse strand, counting down.
CCTCTACCTCTCAGGCAGAAGTTGCTTCTTTTTAAGAAAATTATTTATGGGGCTGGAGAGATGGCTCAGTGGTTAAGAGCACTGACTGCTCTTTCAGAGGACCAGGGTTCAATTCCCAGTACCCACATGGTAGCTCACAACTGTCTGAAGATTCAGTTGCAGGGGATCTGACACCTTCACACCAATGCACATAAAATAAAGTTAAATAAACCATAAAAAATTAAAAAAACATTAAAAAAAAGAAAATTATTTATTTATTTTGGTGTATGAATGTTAACCTTGGAGGCCAGAAGAGGCAAGTCTGGATCCTCTGGAACTGGAGTTAGAGGTGGTTGGTTGCACGCTGCCGTGTAAGTGCTGGGGGCTGAAACCAGACCCTCTGAAAGAACAAGTATCAGATGATCTCCTGGCTCATTGCTCCAGCCCCTGGATATTACTGTTAAATTTAAAATTTGAGTGTTTTGCAGGGCGTGGTGTACATGCCTTTAATCCCTGCACTCGGGAGGCAGAGGCAGATGGATCTCTGTGAGTTCGAGACCAGCCTGGTCTTTAGAGTGAGTTCCAGGACAGCCAGAGATACAGAGAGACCTTGTCTTAAACAACAAAACAATAAGATTTGGGGCTGGAGAGATGGCTCAGTAGTTAAGAGCACTGGCTACTCTTCTAGGGGACCCAGGTTCAATTCCCAGCATCTACAAGGCCATTCACACCAGTCTGTAACTCTAGTTCCAGGGAATCCAATACCCTTACCCAGACATACACGCAGGTAAAACACCAATGCGTATAAAAGATTTATGTTCTTTTTAAAATTCCACAGAAGGCAGGTGTGCCAGCACTCTGGAGGCAGCAGCAGTCAGATCTCTAAGTTCAAGACCAGCCTGATCTACAGGGCGAGTTCCAGGATAGCCAGGGCTACACAGAAAAACCAAAAAAAAAAAAAAAAAAAAAAAAAAAAAAGATGAATATCCACAGAGGTTAGGTAGTGAGAAGCGAACATAGGTGGAAGAAGGCATCTTTCAGGGAAGGGAAAATATATTGTGTTGTCCTATGCCAAATGAAATCCCAGTACCAGGAACAGGTTACCTCCTTCTAAGTTGTTGGTCAATGGTGCCCTATAGATTCCGCACCCTCAAAAAAACCATTAAAGGCTATTGCCAATGTTATCCATTACCCTCCAAGGCTAAAGGTGCTGACTTGACATCACCCCACCCTGTGTCTTCGAGACTTTCTCTCTGCTGCAACCAAACACCTGAAGACATTTAAACGCTGGGCGTGGTGGCATATGCCTTTAAACCTAGCACTTGGGGAGGCAGAGGCAGGCAGATCTCTGAGTTGTAGGAACTTTGTACCAGAATAAACCCCTTTTGTTTCTGGTTTTTCGAAACAGGGTTTCTCTGTGTAGCCCTGGCTGTCCTGAAATTCAACCTATAGACCAGGCTGGCCTCAAAGATCTGCCTGCTTCCAGAATTCTGGGATTAAAATCATGTGCCACTATGCCTAGCTAACATCTCTTTACTTAAAACTGTTTGTCAAGCATTCCGTCAAAGCAATAAAAAAAGTAAATGACATACCCTCTGTATTTTTTTTCCCTCTTCGAGACAGGGTTTCTCTGTAGTTATGGAGTCTATCCTGGAACTCTCTCTGTAGACCAAGCTGGCCTTGAACTCAGAGAGATCTACCTGCCTCTGCCTCCTGAATGCTGAGATTAAAAGCTTGCATCACCACCACCCAGCTACCTTCTGTATTTTACAGTTGCCTTTGTAATTCAAAATATAATCCATAAATAGGGATTTTTAAACCCGGTTCTCAAGGCTTGAATGAACTATTTCCTCTTCTCAAACTTTTAGCTATTGCCCAAACAAACCTATCTTCTTTCTAAACCCTCTTGGCATCAGGTCCCAGCTGGCCTTGGAGCTGTCAGCAATGTCTTATAAGCCGGGTGTCTTTGCGTTGTTCGTACAACACACGGGTATCCATACACTGGAAGCACTTCATAGATGGCAGACAAGCTGGGCCCTGGAAAGGTGATCAAGAGCTGTGTTTCCACCACATCAGAGGACCCTGGCAGGAAGGGCAGCAGGAGATGGCTAAGTTGGCAAAATACTTCCATAGAAGCACGAAGACCTGAGTCCAGACCCTCTAGAGCCATTAAGGCGGGGACGGGAGGATGGGGAGAGCCCTGTGACGTGCATTTGTAATCACACGGTGGGGGGTGGGGGACAGGAAGGAACCCGAGCTTGCTGGCCACTCAGAAGCTGAAGCCTGTCTCAGCAGAGCGGGTAGAGAGCACCTTAGGAGACACCCAACATTAGCCTCCAGCTGCCACACGTACCACACAATGTCCTTACAAGTCACAGCCAGACCATGAAGTCCTGGAAGCTGGTGGGTGGGTCTTAGCTGACTGACCTTGCCCACGCCTTTAATTTCTGCAAAACGAAGGCCAGGCCAGTTGCAAGGATCCTTCCAGTTATAGGCGGGTGACACGAACCTGTGTCCCTGCTGCCCATCTATAGAAGGGACAGCAAAGGAGGCTTGATCTTCCTAGTCTCCAGTCTGGTGACTGCCGAATGGGTGCCAAGATGCCAATGGAGTCACTTCTCCAGCATGGCACAAGAAAGCCAGAGAAGGTAATGGTGGAGGCATGGCCACCCTCCCGACCACCCTCAGCCCCGCACGGTGCTGTCCTCACACCCACCCGTGAGATCCAAAGCACAGACGAGCCCATTCAGAGAAGTGGGTGGAGTTAGGACAGGAGGCCCCACCAAGGACACCAAATACAGCAGAGCAAGCCACTGCCCATTAGAACATTTATTTCTCAGAGAGAAAATAAGACATCATATTATAGTAGGTAAAAGTAACTCTTGTATTCTTTACAGGCATAGATTTTCTGTTTATTACCTCTTATAACCATCTGTTATAAACAACTCTAGAAGGCAAATAAAGTCACTTTCTACAATAAATAGAGCATCGTGTGCTTCACAGCAGATGCGACAGAGGCGCGAGGCCCCATGCCACAGCAGGGTCTGAGCCGCCTTCTGTTCTAAAGGGAGCAGTTTCTTGAGTGGGACTCAGAGAGAGTGAAAGGTTCGGAGACTGAAAAATAGAAGGTAAGTGTCGGGGGAGGGAGAGAGACGGGGAGAAAGCCCCGAGATCTTACAACACAGGTTTAGACAAGGGTCACAGAGTCCACAGCTGACCAACTACCTGGGGAGAGGAGGACACATCGGCTCCTTTAGCTAAACCACACTGCATGGCTGCACAGTGGAGGATTCCGATAATGGAGAGTATAGGCCTGAATAACTTAGCGACAGTATCTTACAGTTATATACACCACGCCTGTCCCAGCTGGTGCCGCGCTCTTTACTGGACAGAACCCCGCCCTCTCTGTGAGTTTTGTTGGCTCCCTTTTAAACTCTGGCTCAAGTCCCAAATGTGGAAGAAGTTGGTGGTTGACTGGCTGCGTTTTAAAAAGTCTGAGTATGTAAAAATGGCAGTGATCTCCCCAGTGACTTTGTTTTGCCCAAAACCCCCTATGAAAAATTTAAAACAATTAAAAATAACATCAAGATAGAAATCAACATGGCAATCAGCGGTCCGCAAACCCGCCTGCGGCTTTGGTGCTTAGGAGGTGAAAAGAAATGTCAAGAGCAGAAGCCTCTAAAATTGCGTTGGTTTGTCAGTCAGCATTCCTCATTCACAGTTTGTTTTCCTTCCTTTGGGAGGTGAGGGAGGAAGTTGAGGAGGTGAAGGTGGGGAGAAGGTTGAAGACAGGGTATCAAAGAAAAAAAGGCCGTGTCCCTGCTCTGGGCAGCAGGAGCAGAGCAAGGGAAGGGTGCTGGAGGGCAGCCCGTGCCCCTGCTGCAAGAGGAGGGACAAGCAGCATGCCAGCTGAAGGGCGTGTGCCGCCCTCAATATCCATGCGGCCTTCCGCATGGACGGGGGCCCACCCTTGGCACTCCTCAGCCAGACGGAGGGCGGGAAGCCCACTCCATCCACAGAGCATGCGCACACAGCCGAGCTAGGCATGTCGGCAGCACAAGTGGAAGTCTGTGGGTGTGGGGAGACTGGGGTAGCTTCTACCTGGGACTCAGGTGGCTGGCAGACACCTAATCTAACATAGCAGCTGGCCAGAAAGGAAATGGGCATCAAAGAAAAAGATGGATTTGGTGATGTTGCTGTCAATTTGGCACGAGGGAGAGAGGAGAGCAATGGGAAAGGAGAGCCCGGGCTGGGTGTGGACGATGAGACGAGGAGGGGTGAGAACGGGTGATGTGGGGGGAAGGGGAGCTCAGTGGGTTCCCGAGGGACCCTGGCACATCTCTGGGATCAGTGTCAGAACCTTGCCTGCCCTGAGGTATGGTTAGCTGGGAGAGGCATGGAGGGAGCAGTTGGCCCCAGAAAAGCAGCCTAGGACCTGGTGCCCAGTGGCCCAGGTCCACTCCCCGGCTGGCCAAGACTCTCAGCTGTTTCTGCTTCTAAGTGTTCTTCAGTGGAATGTCCCCGGGGACCTTGGGTGGGAGTTTTTGGCACACAGTGGCCCTTCAGGGGAACCACTTGATTGGTCAATTCTGGGCCTTGCCCTTGGAGACCCAGTCCAGTCAGGGCCTGCCGTGAGAAAGAAGCTGCCGGTCAGACACTTGGCAGGGGCAGAAGAGGTTTCCCGTGCCTCAGGGACAGAGGAGAGGCAGAGCAGGCAGACACAAGCCCAGTTCCACTCTTACAGGTAGCTGGAAGTGACAAAGGAGTGGGGTCCACGGACTCGGCTCAGGTGGATCATTGCACGGTCATAGGCCACCTGTACTGACTTTCGGATGCTGGTCTTGCGGCCTTCCAACATCTTGAGTTTGTCCACAGTGTCCTCCACACCCAGTGGTAGGACTTTGTCCCTTGGAAGCCACTGCCTGAAAGGCAAGCACAGCTGAGATGTGGCTACACTCCTGCAGTCCTACAGGGGCTCCTCTGGGTCACGGGGAAGGCAGACTGGAAGGCCCCAACTGTTCTCCAGCAGGAAGGCCTAGCAACCCCACAGGCCTGAGCCTTGCCCTTGGGCATGTCTGTTACCAACAATTCTACCTCCTTTTGACAGTCAGGGATGACAGCACTTTGTCAGCCACAAGCCCAGATCCCTCACAACGGGAGGATGGAGACGTGTGTGTGTGTGTGTGTGTGCTGTGTTCGGCTTTCAGTTTAGTCTTTCTAGTAACTAGTTACCATGACAGCTGCCTACCCAAGGTCATGCCTGTCCCAAGAAACGGGTGGCATTTAGTGACTATTGGCTTAAGGGTGCAGAGATCCCCAATTCTCAATACCTCTCCTGAGCTCTACAGAGAACAGCTGAGGCCTCTACTGGACACTGCCCACTGCCTGGGGCTGTGGACCTACCCTGCGGCTTTCTGGGCCACCTGGGGAAAGGCTCCTCTTGAGGAGCTCCCCCTTACTCGAAGCACCATTAGCTGGTGCTGTTAGGAACAGCTACCACAGGCAGCATGGGCCTCTTACCAGGTGCGTTTGTTGTCAAAGAAGAGGACAAGGAAGAGCTTCTCTCCAGCCTCTGCCTGCTTCTGCTCGCCCAGCTTCAGCACGTCCAGTGGAGGGACAGGGATGGGGACGCCATTGTGCAGGAGGCCCTCCCGGGGCATCTTGGGATCGATGATCTAGAGGCAGAAAAGGAGACAGGCTCTGAGCAGGGGAGAATGGAAAGCCACAGGACCAACCATCAAGGCACTGAGAACCTAAGCACAAAGGGTTCAGGTCTACAGATAACCGGCGACGGAGGGGCTGGCATGAGCTGCTCCGTACCCTTCCCCAGTCCACTGTTCTACTCTCTCCACAGACTGAGTGGGACGGAGCAGGCAAACCCTCTCCTCACAGTGTCTATTAGGGAAGAACTACAGGCTGCTGCCATGATGGTCTCTCTTCACCACCTTTGCAATTCACGTCCAGCACCCAGGGTCTTGCCCCATTGGGCACCGAGGCTGTGACTGGGCAGAAAGTTCAATGTGGCAACAGGGCAAGCCCTGTGATTCTATGTAACAGCCTCTGGCTACACACCACCTTCCCAAGGAGTGTGGGGCAGATACCTCTGTGGTAAGACTGAAGAAGAGACAAAAAGATGGCTGAAAGGGTCAGGTTTGAGGAAGAACCAAAGCACTGGAGAGACTAATCTAGGCAGCAAGCCCCAGAAGGCAGAGCCATCTTATCCTGAGGGAGTGCACCACAGCACAGCAGCTCTCCAGTGAGCAGGAGCCAATCAGTGCACAGCACAGCAGCTCTTCAGTGAGCAGGAGCCAATCAGTGCACAGCACAGCAGCTCTCCAGTGAGCAGGAGCCAATCAGTGCACAGCAGCTCTCCAGGTCCGTGGAGCATTTCTGCTGGCAGAGCTCACCACCATCCACACACCACCTCACGTTAATCTGACAGGTGTCGGCAGACGGGGGCAGCACCAGCACAGGAGGATGGCGCTAAACCATGGCTGAGACTGAAACCAGATGCTCGCAGCAAAGGCGATTACCGGCAGCCTCCAACACAGCCCCCACTTCCAGAGCAACTGGCTCATAACCTCTTGCACAGAGGCCAACGAGACTTGGAAACTGACAGAGGAGGCAGCCTTAATTCCTATGCCCTGTCCCAGGGGACCTGCTCTCAGACCTCTGGGCAGCTGCCAGCACCCCATATCCCCCAAGACAAGCAGTTGAAAGCAGGGGCTCTGGTAAAGAGTTTACCCTAAGGCACCAAGAGACGGCTCGGCAGTAAGAGCACTTGCTGCTCTTCCAGAGGACCCAAGTTTGGCTCCTAGTACCCAAAGGGTGGCTCACAACCATCTGTAACTCGAGGTCCAGGAGAATTTGACACCTTCTGACCTCCTCGGGCACCAGACATGTACATGGTGCACATACATACATACATACACATAGGCAAAATACGCATACACACACATTAATAAATCTAAAATGAAAAATTTCAAGACTCTAAGAACAACCGACTTCTAGTCCACCCACCAGCTATGCAGTGGTCAAAACCATCTCCCAGCCTGTCACTCTTCCTGGGACTGAGGCTGAAGATGTAATGAGAACAGAAACAGCCCTAAGCTACCAGAGAGACAGGGGATTACTCTCTTGTCTCCACTTGAACATGCTGGTCATCAAGAACAGGGAGGATGAGCCGACACCTGAGGACAGCTGTCATACCCAAAATGGTACCGGTCCATCCACTCAGTGGACAATGAGGTTTACGGAACACAGACATGAAGCTGGTGGGAAGGTTCAACATGCCATACAACCAATGTGCAGATCCACTACCACAACCGCAACACATGAACAGCAATGGAGGGAATAAGATTTAGCCGGCATGCTAGCATGGGGTGGTTTGCACTGCTGTTGCTTTTCTGTTATTCCAAAACACTCCCCCCACACACATTTATTTTAAAAAGATTAAAATACAGTATAACATGCAAAATCTACATGCACAGGAAAAGGGATGCAGGGCATGCACCAAAATAGAAACACATGTTGTGTTCAGGTGGTGACTGAATTTCTTCTTCTTTTTATTTTTTGAGACAGGGTCTCACTACGTAGCCCTAGGTGGCCTGGAACTATGTGGACCAGACTGGCCTAAAAAGCAGTGAAAACTACCTGTCTATGCTGGCATTAATGGCATGTGCCACTATATCCCAGTGTTTTGTTTATATTCTAAAGACTCATGCATGGTACAAATAAATCAAAAGCCACTCCAAACCTGCCAGCATTAGTCACTTCCTTAATGACCTAGCTGGGTCCTGCGGTCTCATTTTTACAGGACTTCCAATTCAATGTCTCCAGCAATTGGATCAGTGTGGACTTTCCACACCTGCCATAGTAAGAGGGGAACAAGGCAGGCAAAATGAACCAATATGGCTCCAGGAAGTGGTATGACGTCATTGAGACAGGGTTTCCTCATCATCTCAAACAGGATCAGAGTTCCTGCCTTATCTTAGGAAGCTGCTGTTGGGCTCAAGAGTCACAGAGAGCCACGGCTGGAAAGCCCAGAGTTGTGCATGTGAGACAAGGGTGCTGGGTGGAACTGACTATGTACACCTTAAATTCTACCAGGTCCTTACAGGACCCAAAGATTCCCAGCTTGTGGTGTCTTCCAGGGCTCGTGGCCATTTCCTCCCAACTTGGGAGAGCCTTAGGAGACCGCAGTCCAAGTGGTGCATAGTTGTTATTAGCCACTAATAATGGGGGGATAAACCAGAACTATTTTCCAGGCAATTTGGCAACTTGTGCCAAAATTCTGTACAGATGTTAGCCCTAGTGGGTACTCCTAAGAAATGATCACGATTGTGCACCAAGGTAAGGCTAAGATGCTCACCGACAACAGTGCAAAACTGAATCTAAACGGGAAACTGGGAAATGGTCAAAGCGCGGCACATGAGAGCAACTGAAGGGTGGTGTCACCATTAAAAAAAATGACATGATGGAGGTTTTCATCATGTGGGATGCACACGTTCATGTATGCGGGGAAGTGACAAGGCTAGAGGCGGTACTGCCTCCCATGCACAGGCTTATGCATGGGAGAGGGTGCCGAGTGTAGTCCTGAGGACAGCACAGGGCACGGTTTTTAATGCAGTGGCTCTGAACAAAGGCTTTGCATCCCATGTTGAGCTCTGGAATCAAATTCCAGCCCTGCTACTTATTAGCTGGCTAACAGAGCTAAAAGACCCTGCCCCTTCCCTACAAAACAAGATCAACCATTCTGCCCCGGGCAGGTCAAGGATTTAGTGCGGCAGATGTTTCTTAACACAGCTAAGCATTGTTAGCAGCATCTTTAAACTGCACCAGGCATGATCCTCCTACACAGAAGCAGATGAACGACGCTATGAGGGCCCTGAGAACCTGGTCCCTGCACACCTGGAGCCTTTTGTGTGTGTCGCGGGGAGGCCTGCTCGGTTGCCCCAGGAGCGCTAAGCCCCCTCCCCTCTGCAGTTAAAGGTGCCTTGACTCCCATCAAACTCTGCCAGCTGGATCCAATCAGATAATCCCCCAAGGCAAGGCAGGGCCAGAGCCAACGGGGGAAGAGGGAACAGGAGGGTGTTGTCTGGGGCAGACTCACCAAGGCAGGGTAGGAGGGGTAGCCTCGGCACTTGGCCCACACCAGCTCCAGGGGCTCCAGGTCTCCGCGGTCTTCAAAGGGCATCAGGAGGCTTCTGCCTGGGGGTGGGGGAGGGGAGGAGACAGAGCCCAAAGGGGACTTGGCATGGTGCCCCAAAGCCTGCCTGTGGCTTCCGTCTAAGCGGGGCAGCCCAGGATCAAGTCAGCAACGCCCCTCCACCCTTCCTTTTCCTTGCCCTTTCCTTAGGAGTTCTTAGATTGGGTCAGGTGTCAAACTAACCCTCTAAATGGCCAAAAAATAAATATTTCATCCTGTTAGGAGCCATGTGGTCTCTGCGGCTGTAGCAGGGAAATAGAGTCTAAACAAATGAGTATGCCTACTCACCAATAGAACTAGTGTTTCTGACACCGACATTTGAATTTCATAGTTTTCATAACTGAAGATGTGTTCTTAGCTCACGACCCACATAAAAGCAGGCGGCTACAGTTTACCAACCTCTGAACCTGAATTCTGGAACGGCTTCCTTCATTAAATATCAGGGCTTCCTCTCCAGGGTGTCTTAGGGAGAAGGGCCATACCCTAGCCTGAGCAGACAGTGCTGCCTGCACCCAGGGTAAAAGTGCAGAGAAGAACATCCTAGCAGAGCCATTGGCTAAGCATTTTCCTGACCAGGCCACAGTGGGCCATCCAAGCACCTGGCTGCACCACAAACCAGCAAAGTCAAGCAGTTTGGCAGGTCTTTGATGACCCTAGGTGTGCAGCCTCACCAATGCTCTGAGCACCACAGAAGCCTCTTTCCTGCCCCACACCTACAAACTGTGAACGGGGAGGTGAACACTCATCCAGCTAAGGAAAAGGGCTTGAATCTGAGAGAAAGATGTGTAATTCTTTTTTTTTTGGGGGGGGGGGGCAGGGTTTCTCTGTAGCTTTGGAGCCTGTCCTGGAACTAGCTCTTGTAGACCAGGCTAGCATCGAATTCACAGACATCTGCCTGCCTCTGCCTCCCGAGTGCTGGAATTAAAAGTGTGCACCACCACCGCCTGGCTGAGATGTGTAATTCTTACCTAACAAGAAAGGTGCTGTTTCAACGCCAGTGAGTACAGAAGGTCAGCCATGAACGGATAAACCTACCACCGAGGAGGCTGTGGAGAAGCCAGCGTAGCCACACACTGGTGAGGCCACAGAGGTCAGCCCTTTTGGAACGCACTTCCCCGCAATGTCCCAGGAGCTTTAAAATAAATCTGCTCCAGTAACTTCCTCTTTGGCAACTTATAAGAAAAGTAATGAAAGGATTCATTGCCTTCTGTGTGCTGGAAGCTGGAGCTAGCCAACATCCACCAGAACACATATCAGTCACAAAACCCCGGTTGTTAGGAAGATGGTCCCAGTATCATCACAGCAAAGAAAGCTCATGAGCCAACAAGAAAAAGTATCCGAGTAAAACCTGGTGCGTACAGAAGTGTGTGTATCAGATTTGCACTTGTTAAAATGTGCCGAAAAGAAACGGAAGCAACACAGAAATGGAGACAGCTGTGTTCAGATGATGAAGCTATGGAGTGCAATTCTTTTTAAATAACCTTTGGCACCAATTTTAGTACGGGGGTTTAAAAAGTAAAGGGAAAATGTCACCACCAGAAGCACAAAGTGTGTCAGATCCACTTCCTGGCTTCGAGTTTAAATGTATATTTGTCTGGACGGGAGACCTGTCGTCTGAGTGCAGACAGTCACGAAGTAATGGAACTCAAAGGCATGCATCCATCAACACACACTGGGAAAGGGAATGACATTAAGGCAGAAGGAAGCGGCTGGACCAGGTAAAGAACCCTGTGCTTTATAGGGAACTTCAAAGACATGGCATCCACAGTGCATGTGACAGCCTAGTTAAGAAGTATTCTGCTCTGGACCTGCTCCATCTGGGAACCACCCCAGCCTCACCCTTGCCCTTGCCTTGTCCTCATTTCGTGAGGCTAAACAGGCATGACCTACAGAGCTAGAGGGGTCTGAGTGACACGTTATCACTGATGGCCCTAGAGAGCACAGCCAGGCAACACCAACCGAAACTATGAACACACCCTTCTTCAACCTGACAGCTCAAGAATGAAATGACCTCCGCAAACAGGCTGCTCAGCGCAGCCCTGATGACGAAGACACGTTAAATGTCTGTCGTGGGAGAGCTACAGAGAAGAAATGCAGACTTCCCCCATACAGTGTGCCACTGGCAAGCTGGGAGAAAGCAAAGGATTCCTAGCATACACCATGAACGCGAAAGAAGGAATGAATGGTGGGCCCTCACACTTCTTTCCAACACACACAGGTTCCAGCTTGGATATACAGTAGGGAGCTCTGGAAAAACAACACAAAACATTGCAGCTGATGCTCCAGAGAGGAATGCGGGCTTTCCTAAGAGCCCACTGGACTTCTGTTACCATGGGCACGCATTAAACTGTGCTCCCTAGTTTGTTTTTGTTTTGAGTTTTGTTTGTTTGTTTGGTCAACTTAGACACATGCTAGGAACATCTGGGAAGAGGGACTCTTGGCTGAGAAAGGCTTCTATCACACTGGCCTGTGGGCAGGTCTGTGGGACATTCTCTTGACTAATGATTGATACGGCAGGGCGCAGCCCACTGTAAAGGATGCCACCCCGGGCATATGGCCTTGGACTGTTTGAGAAGTGGGCTAACAAACCCCACACACAAGGCTCCTCTGCTTCAGCTCTGGCTGACCTCCCTTCGTGATGGACTACGAGCTGTGAGGAGAAGAGAACCTTACCCTCAAGCTGCTTGTGGTCATGATCATTATCACAGCGATATAAACTCAAAATACAACACAGCTGAAGAGTTTTAAAAGAAATGTTAGTGACGGGGAGCGAAGGCCACCTCTCTAGTCAGTGTTTGTCTGGGGGGGCCTGCAGACTGACGGCCAGGTCGTGAGCCCCTGAAGTGCAGCAGTTCAGACAGCTTGCTCCTCAGCACGTTTCCCCAGCTCAGACTCAACAGTCTCCTCACCTGAGCCACTGTGGTCCGAGCCTCCGTTCACACCGTCCAGGAAGGGCACTCGGGACAGGGCTGGCTTCCCACGGCTGCGTTTGGGAGGTGTCAGGCCACTGCGCACAGAGAAGAGAGTTGAAGTGAGCAGTTTTAACTGGAACAAAGCTTCTCCCACTTTTCCACCTCTGACACAAGGGAAAGACAGCGTCTCCATTCCCTCCTGGAAGTTTCTACCAGAAACCAGTCCACCCTTGTGGAGGAACAGCACAGTTCATTCAGAGGGAAGGTCACAGTGCTGGGCCTGGCAACCGGGGCGCACCTTTAATCCCACAGGAAGAAGCAGGCAGATCTCTGAATTCCAGGCCAGTTTGGTCTACACCGTGAGAGCCTGTCTCATTAAACGGCAGGAAGGTTTCACCTCAGCCTCTCACTTGTTTGACTCTGCACTCTCGGGGCTGGAGAGATGGCTCAGTGACTGTTCCTCCAGAGGACCTGGATTCAATTCCCAGCACCCACATGGCAGCTCACAACCAACTGTAGCTCCAGCTTCATTGAACCCGACACCCATCATAAAATACCCATGCACATAAAATTAATATATAATCTGCACTCTAGGCTCCACATGCTTCATCTTGACAAACCAATTTATTTTTGAGGTCCTAAAATTTGCCTCTTTTCCAAATGTTCTATAACAGGCATGTCTTCTTTCCAGAATTAGCAAAGACATTTTAAATTGGGAAAAACAAAAAACACCACTTCTCACTTCCAAATGGTTTATGTGCTAAGTTTTCCTTGGGTAGGATTTTTTTTTTTAAATTTGATTTTTACCAACTAAAAAGGAGAGCAGTTTCTTTCTTTACAGAAGGCTACCGCAGAGAGGCAAAGTCTGGTGGGTGAGATGGGTTAGTGGGTAAAGGTGCTTGCTGCTGAGCCTGAGTGTGATCCCTGAGACCCACACGGTACAAGAGCTGTCCTCTGACCTCCATAAACATGGTGGCACACATAAACACAACAGGATACTTCTTAAAAGGAAGTTAAATGCTGGGCATGGGGGTGCACGCCCTTAATCCTAGCCCTCAGGAGGCAGAGACAGGCAGAGCTCTGTGAGTCTGAGGCCAGGCTGGTCTACAGAGTGAGTTTTAAGCCAGCCAGAGATACACAGTGAGACCTTGGAAAAAAAAAAAAAGGAGGGGGAGGGGAGGGAGGGAGGGAGGGAAAGTAAACTATATATATACTGGACAAGAAAAGAAATAATAACCATGGCCACCAGGGCACCCACCCGCCTGTGCGGTTTTAATGCACAGTCTAGAGCTGAGAGCTTCTGGGCAAGGATCACGCGGCTGAGAACCTTAAAAACATTATGGCTGCCGAGTCTGGCGGCCATATTTTTAATCCCAGTACTAGGGAGGCAGAGGCAGATGAGTTGAGACTAGACCGTCTACAGAGTGGTTTCAAACCTGATTAGCTATACAGTAAGTCTCTGTCTCAAAAATAAATAAAAATATTGCTGATACATAATTTTCTGACCAGAAAAAAATGGTTAGAGAGTCAATTTTTTACAAAAAAAGCCAAAATATTTAGAAAACCCTGGATGGGATAAAACGCAGCAGGGAGTGGGAATGGCTACAGTGCAGTACTCGATTTCACTGAGTCACAACCGAGTTTATGCTAAGAAAATTCAGCTTAACCACAACCATGACTCCCATTCCTTCAGTGAACAAAGCAGGGACTGTTTGGGAAACTATGCCAGGAATCCCCAGTTCATACGGAGGACCTCGTGCACTCACCCAGAAACCTGTCCATGGACTCGAGACTGGCGTGTCTCTAAGCTTACACCCTGACCTGGACAGGGTACACAAGGAGCAAGCAGGGCAAGGCAGCTGAGAGACAGGTAAAGGCTACCTCGTCTCATCCCCTCTGCGACCCTGGCCACCCAGCAGTGCTGTGGAGAAGCCACGAGTTCACACACTGCACTCTGGGGATGGTTTCATGTTTTCAGACCACTACTGTTCTACCGCAGAGTGCCAGAACGGGCAGGAAAGGCTTGGAAACTAGCCCGCAGAACAACTCTGTGTGGCTCTGAGGAGGCAGATGGATGCTGCATATAGAGTGTAATTTCCATCTACCTCCTCTACAAGAGAAACTGTGGGACCTGGCATGTACTTTAACAGTGACAACTCACACCACAGGTGCTGGAGGGACGACCCACAAAGGAGGGTGCGGCTGGGCGTGGTGTGGCATGAGTGTCACCCTTGCGCTCCAGAGGTGGAGTTAGGGGGGCCAGCAGTCCAAGGACCAGCTTCAGTCACAGTGAGTTCCCTGTTTGCAGTACATGAGACTGTCACGGAGTGCAACAATGAAAAAGAAGACCGTTTGAAAAGGCCGTGCACAGAACAAATGGGCAAAAGAGACTGGGCATGGGCTAGACAGCAGCGCACACCTTTAATCCCAGCTCTCAGGAGGCAGAGGCAGGAGGATCTCCATGAGCCTGAGGCCAGCCTGGAGTGGAGCAGAACAGCCAGAGCTAAAGTGAGACCCTATCTCAAACAACAACAAAAAAGATCGTATGGCTTCCGTGCAAAAGAAAAAAGCTTCCTTTATATTCTTCCTAGCGTACTGGAGAGGAAGGGGGCTGGGATAGGGAGAGAGAACACTGCAGTCAGATGTAGTAATAAGAGCGGCGGGGCTGCGTTCCCAGCACCCTGGATGCCTGGCTAGCTTATGTCCGAAATAATAACATACAAACTGTATTCATTTAATCACTGCTTGGCCCATTTCTATCTAGCCTCTTCTAGGCTAATTCTCACATATTAATTTAGCCCATTTCTAATCATCTATGTAGCGCCCCTAGGTGCGCTTACAGGGAAGATTCTAGCCTATGTCCATCCTGGGTCGGAGCTTCATCGCGTGAGTCTGCCTGGGAGCTGGGAGCATGGCGTCTCTCTGAGGCGTCTGCTCCCAAGGGGAGAGCTGTGGAGTCTGAGCTCACTTCCTCTTCCTCCCAGCGTTCTGTTCTGTTTACTCCTCCCACCTATCTTCTAACCAATGAGGGCCAAGCAGTTTCTTTTTATTTAACCAATGACCTTCCTCCATCAGTCAGAACCCTTGAATCCCCAATTTTGCTTCATCTTTCCTAAAATTTGTGTGTGTAGGTCAGAGGGCAACCTGTGTGTGTGTAGGGGGGGGGGGGCTGGCTCTCTATCTCTACTGTGGTATTTCTGGGGACTGAACCACATCATCAGGCTTGGCAGCAGTGCCTTCACCTATAAGGTCCCAATCCCTCTGTTTAAGCAGACTGAAAGAGGAAATACTGCGGTTGGGGACATGGCTCAGTAGTTAAGAGCACTGAATGCTCTTCCAGGGGATCCAGGTTCAATTCCCAGCACCCACATGGCAGCTCACAACTGTCTGTAACTCAGTTCCAGGCGAATCAACACCCTCATAGACACAAGCTGACAAAACACACCAACGCACACCGGAACCAGCAGGCTATCCTAGTCTGCTCCTTACGGCTCACAGCTGGGAAGCGTGCCCTTTCCACCTTAGCCAAGGGCCGAAAGGGGACCGATGGGTGACCTCACTCCTACCACCTCCAGTAAACTCAACTTCCAGGCACCTGCATACTTGTTCAGCTTAGGAGTTTTGCTTTTGTTTTTTAAGCAGGGCTATGCTATATAGCCTGGGCTGGTATTGAGCTCATGGTTCTTTTATCTCAGCAGCCTAAGTGTTGGTTTTACAGGTATGGGTCGCAAAGCTGGGCTTAAGCACCTATCTCTGAAGGAAGCCTGAGAGCAAGCAAGAAGCATTTCCTACCATTTTGAAATCTGTCTTCTTTAGTGCTGGTAAACTGTCTCTGCTCCCATCTACTCTGTCTTTGGAGGCTTCAACACACAAGCAACAAGCATGGGCAATTCTGAGGTTTCGTGGGGAGTAAAAGCCCAGGGCCAGTGTGTAACTGGAGGCCCTCACAGCTCCACCTGGAAGCTCAGCAGGCAAGCAAGCGTCAAGGGCACACACACCAGCGAAGGCTGCTTTGGAAGCCTTCAGATACAGACCAGCCTTTCGGTGGACCCTTTCAGCAGGCACCACTCCCTGTGGCACCAAGGTCCTCTCATCCAAGCACCCCGCTCTACCCCAGAAAACACAGAGCAATGAGCTCAGTAAACTAGACTTGGGAGAAATGAAAGCTATGGTCTCAGAAATCCTCCCTTCAGGTTAAAACAAAACAAAACAAAAAAAAAAAAAAAAAAAACAACAGAAGCCTATCCCTTCTCAACAGTGACAGGTAACCTGGAGTCTTTGAAAAGAGGGCCTTTAAAGTCTCATACTTGCTCACCCCTCCAATCTCTCTGAAGAGGCCACTGCTGTGGGCACTGGGTGTAGCTGATAAATGCCTGTAAGTCCAGCACCTGGGAAGCGGGGGAACAAGGGTTGAGAGCTGGAAGCTAGCTTGAGCTACTTAGAGTGATCCTATTTCAAAAAACCAAGGGCCAGCTCCAGACATATTGGTAGTATACGCCTGCCATCTCAGCACCTGGGAGACGGAGGCAACAAAACTGCTTTGAATTCCAGTCCAGCCTGGGCCACACAGCAAGATCCTATTATCAAGAGACAAAACAAAACCAAAAAAGGCTCAGGCTGTGACTAACTGGTAGAGTACTTGCCTGGCACATGTGAGGCCCACGGCTCAATCCTCAGGGCCACAGAACAGAAGCCAAAACAATCCAAAGAGACCAACCCTATGAAACTCTAAGAGGCTTAGTCAAAACCACGTGTGCAACTAGCTAGGCTATCCACGTGTGTGCGCACCTGGGTGTGTGTGTCTCAGATGGTCACTTCCCTGGGCAAAAGGAGGTTGAGCCCCACAAACTCAGCAACATTTGAAGGCCAACTCCTTCCCTCAGGGCTCCCAGTTACAGACTAGAGACCGAGGAAATGGTAGTGAGAAGAAAGTCCTTTCTTAAGAAGCAAGTCCAAACTGTCCCTGAATGCAGAAGTAAGGAAAAAGGTGGTGTCAAGGCTGCCCGAACTTGGTGGATAAATATCCTTACCTGCCAGCTTCAAATGCCAGTCCTCCACTGAGACCCAAACTACATTCCGAGTCAGACCCGCTTTCAGTGTGCTTTCCGAAGCCGTTAGTCACGCCTGCCAAGGACACACAGAGTGAGCCTGAGTATAGAACCCCCCTTCCCTGACACACGCCTCAGAGGACTGGAGTGGGTAGGAGGCTGCTCCCCCGATAAGGACAGCATCTTAGGTGGCCGTGAGCAGACTGTATTACCTGAGCAGCACACACCCGACTACCGAGGAAAAACGTAGGACTTCACCCAGGCAGGCTCACAAGTCCCTGGCCTGCTCTAACTTCGAACCTGCTGATACACACTCACGAGTCCGCCCCATCCCAGCTGGCGGCAGCAGCCTCCTTCTTTGGGGATGATGGCAGAAGCTGAGGTAGGATAAGGGCTCGGTATCATCCGCACCCAGAGATAGCTCACAGAGCTAGGAAGCGTTGCAGAGGGCAGACTTTAAGAGCTACAGCAGCTCAGATCATTGAAGAATGGAGCATCAGAACCTTGGCTCCAGGCTGAGTTTGGACCCTGCCTTCTGTGAAACAGAGGAAGCTGATGGTCTGAATCCTTTTGCAGCAAGACACCTCAGGTAGAGAGGGCTGCTTCATTGTCCTAGGGTCACCTTACCACGGAATGCTTCCTTTTTTTGAATCTATTGAATTCTAACTCCAGAGTCCTCCAACTCTGACCACTGAACAAAGACTGAAGGAGGATGGGGCCCCTGATTTGAGAGCTGCGACAGAAGCCATGGTTAGAAAATTGTAAGGCCAGCCAGACCCACTGAGAGCAGGTGCCTGAGCCTAACTGGCCTTTCCTCCAATATGATGACCTCGATGTGAGTCCCAGAAGCCCACTGTGCCCTGCCTGCTTTCTGAGCTCCAACTACAGTTGTTCCTGAGGGCCTGCATGTGAGGGCTAGGAAAGGAACGCTGCTGCAGTATCCCCAAGCATGAGAGTCCAGGCTGACGACGGGGCCTGATGACCCCACGAGCAAAGGCCTTCATTTTTAGTTCAGTGTTCTCCATGCTGTTTGGCTCAGACAGAGACAGAGAGCTGAAAAGATGACAGTAACTGCTACCGTTGGCTGCTATTTGCTGTGCTCCTAATGTGCCCCAACCTCAGCACCGCAGGGTAGGAATCAGTAAGACGCAAACAGGCTCAGAGAGGGCACACAGCCAATAGGAAGTCAGGATCTGAACTTCAAGCTCTTGTTCTCTATCCTAAATGTCTAGCCTACTACAGAGAAGTACAGGCAACAGGAAGGACCTTCAAGAGGAGTCTTCTCAACTCCAGGTCGTTTCCTGAATGACTCTGGCGGCATCACCCAACCCCACACTTTGGGCTCTGTGATTTTTTTAGCAACTCCGGGGACCGCTCTACTTTCTCCAGGACTGGGACTTTCGTGGAGCCGGAACTGGTACCTTCTCCCCACCGGGGACCAGCGCACAGGACTCCAGTGACCTCCTCTCCCACCCACATCACTGCTGCTGCTGGCTCCTGTGCTGCTCTGTGGACATGCAAGTGCATTCCCACCTCCAAGACATTTGCTCATCTGTCCTTCCTAAAATATTCTTCCCCTAGATGCCAGCAGCTCAGACCTTCAGCCCCTTCAAACCTTTACTCAAATGTCCCCTTCCCTGACTACTGTGTCTCGTTCCACCCGGCGCTCTGTCCCTCTTCTCTAACGGTTTGACGTGTGGCTTTTTAATTGTCCCCACGGTTTCTAACACAAGACCCTCATTTGCCTTTCGTCTATTTCTTCTCTAAGAGAGATGTTCGTGTTTTGTTCACTAATTTTCCTCCAGGGCCTAAGGCAGTGTCTGATAAAAATATCAAGGGCAAACTGAAGGCAGGAACCATTTTACCACATAAAACCTTACATCCCCCTCAAGGCCAGTGTTAGCCCGGCATACAAGCTGGCCCTCCGAGAACAACTGCTCTAAGCCTGTTTTCTCAGAGGCCACCAGAGATGACTGTCAGGGGAAGGTGGCCCGTGGCAAGGCAAGCAGGCAAACAGATGGGAAATAGCAAAAGAAGTCACAGGCAGGATCACCTGTCTCTTCCTCTTGCTGAGGGGACCTCTCCCCATCACTGTCACTACAGCTCCTGCTCCTTGGCCTCTTCCTGGAACAGTGCTCATCTTCCGTGCTGGCTGGAGAAGCTGGAGAGCCCACTGCACCATGGTCCTCGCCATTCTCCAGGGTCCCGTCTGGACTCCTCTGCAGCTTAACCCCATTCTTGGCCTTCTTGAAGAGGACTGATGTACGGCGGCCCACCCCACTGAGAGGGGTACCAGGAGGGCTGTCAGGGTTTATGAGAGACAGTCTGTCAATGCCATTGTCACTGAGCAAGCATTGCAAGGGCTCGCTCCCCAGCTGCAGAGCTGATTTCTCCAAGAGCTCATCGTCTTCCACCTTCCGGGACTTTAGGGACCGGCTTGAAGGCTTGCTGTCACTGATGGGTTTCAGGGTGGGGGGATCTGGGGGGGACTCCTGCTCAGACAAGGACGGTGCGGGCCCAGTAGGCTCCAGGGTTGGTGGGGCAGGTATTTTGGAATCATCTGTTGAGAAAAAGAGAACCTGCTTGAACATTCTAGCAACGGTCTGCTCCCACCAGCCAGATAACGACTCTGATGGGCAAGAAAGCCTGAGAGGGCCACCTGTTTGGGCAGTAATCCGGTGAGGTTTCAGCTGGACAGACTGGAGGACACCAGAGTTTTCTCACCTGTCCTCGGCTTTGTTTGTGGGGACACACAGCAGACAGAAAAGGTGTTTGCAGATTTAGGGAACTCAGACCAAGCGCATTAAGTCAGAGCTTCCCAGATCAGTCTGCTCCACTTGGAACTTTACTCCCAAGCCACAGCTCAGACCCTCCCATGTGAACCTCTGCGACTTTACCCTGAAGCCCTCCCTCTGAGTGACGCTGGGGCCACTGGCCATTGTGCACGTGTCAAGGAGAGGAACTCTATGACGTGCTGACTGCCACATGAGCATTACGAAGAGTCACAATGGTCACCTATGCGGATTCTCAATCATGTACCTGACCCAATCCCTTCAGTGGGAGCCTTACCAAATAGAGGTAACTCCTGTGTTTAGGCCATGTGAGTGGCAGGCCTCCCCAAACCTCGGGCTCAGGGCAAGGGCAGGTATCAGTGAAATAATTCTGTCCTTACCAAAGGGAAGGCATGGGAAGTAGCTCAGCTCATAAACAGCTCCTGGGATTTTTTAGAATCAGATCCTCAGTTCACAGGGGATGGTTTAGAAAGCTTACACGTGACTCTAATAGAACGTTGATTGCAAATATCCCTTTACACTTGAGAAAGACACCTGCTTAAATCAATTAGGCCTTTTATAGTCTGACACCTGTCTGGGATGGCCTACAGCCTTGGCCAGCTGAGATTAAAACCAAGAGTCAAGCCAGGTAGCGGTGGCGCACGCCTTTAATTCCAGCACTTGGGAGGCAGAGGCAGGTGGACCTCTATGAATTTGAGGACAGTCTGGTCTACAGAGCAAATTCCAGGACAGCCTGGACTTCAGAGAAAACCTGTCTCAAAAAACAAAGCAAAACAAAAAACCAAAAAGCCCAACCAACCAATATCCCAAGAGTCCAGAAGAAGGGTCTTCACATCCCTTCCCCTCTCACATCCCAGGCTTCTCAGAGCTTCTCCAGAGTGGCAGAGTAAGCCGTTTAGCTGTACCATACAGTACCACTATATCAGGGGCTAAACTGCCTGATACCTACCTACTACGTAGCTGCTGGGCTCCGGCACCCTAATCTCTACAGCCCGCCCACAGCCCTACACCTAACCGTTCCAGAACCTCTAGGTCCTCTGTGAATCCAAACCAATACAAGAGCCAACATCTATTCTGACAAATAAATTTTATTCTCTACTGATTGCTAAATATTTGTTAATAGCATCCCAAATGAGATATTAAGGAAGACCCCCTCCAAGGGCTTTGTTTACCTTCAGGATCAGACCAGACTTATACTCAGGGGAGGATACTCTCAAGAGATGCTAGCCTCTCACTCCTGACTACCCTACCCACTCCGCACCCTGCCTGTCTGTGACCCTCTCTCACCTCTGTCCCCATCATCTTCTGGCTCCGCTTGCAATGCCTGCTCCAGAACAGCTGCATCCCCCCGCGGTCCTGCTGGCAGCTCCCCATTGGACACGGTCTTGTTCAGTGGCAGTACCTGTGGTGGCACTGGCTGTGCTAGCTTTTGCCGAAGAGCATTGATCTCCCTGCGTAACATGCGGACTCGACGGGTGCGGGCCCCGCTTGACCGCATTGCGCTCACCAGATCCAGTTTCTCTAGCAGTTCCTTCAGCTGCACCTCTGGGGACAGATGGGCCCGGTTCTCTGGGAGGAGGATGTTGTCCACTGCCAGAGAAAAGGGAGGACAGAAGAGGCTGAATGACGAGCCCAGCACTGAGAAAGAGAAATCTTGTGGATGCAAAGTAAGACCCTGGAATGCCCGGGCCAGTGCCTCCCAGTAGGCCTTGGCCCCACAACACTGCTGCCTAGAAATGGTGGATGGGAATGTGGGGAACAGCTCCAGGGAGCATTCAGTTACAGCGATGGCCATACAGCAGGCATGCAGTGGTCTAGCAATCCCTGGCCAGAGATTTTCACCAAGCAGAGACGGGCAGTGTGGGGCTCACAGGCATTCTACTTTCTGGTCCTCCCAGCCCATGCTCCAGAGAGGTCCAGAGGCCTTGGCTTTCCAAGCAGACAGCTACGCCTTTTCTACTACTCAACAGGCACTCAGCGCACCAACTAAGCCTCAGAGTTATTCAAGCCGCACACCCATCTGCTCCCAACCACAGCTTTGCACCTCCAAGGCCCACCCGATCCTGGGCTCTCTGGGCCCTGTCCTTGTGCCGCTCGTTCATCCTGATCCTTCTCCTCCCTACCCACCCAAGCTTCTCACCATCCTCCCAGGAGAATCGGTAAAAGTCTTCCAATTTGGGTGACTCGGGCAAGTGGGTGCCCCTCTCGGGATCATAGCCGATGTTCTCTGCCTGCCGACGAGCGTGCCGCAGGATGGCCCCTCCCAGGTCCCGCAGGCGAACAGCTGCTCGGTGGAAAATTGTGTCTTTAGCGTTATACTTCATGCAGTTGGTAACTATAAGGTTAAAGTCCTCCTCAAACTCCTCCAAGGTGTGGTACAGGTGAGATTCCAGCTTCCGCCTCATAGTAGAAAAATCCATTGGCTTGGATATGAATTCCAGGTAATCTGGAACCTAAACATATAAAACCTGTACAATTACAACAACTATTTATGAGCCACGCAGGCACACCCTTCACTGCTACTCTGACCTCCCAACTTTCTGCTGTGGCCATGTCAGGCTCACTAAGAGCTTCAGGGTATGGTCCACCCAAACAATGGGCAAGTCTATTAAGCCTGCCAAGACACCACCCACCCTCACTTCTGGATGCCCTGTGGTTCAACCCCTTCCTTCCTTGGCCTACTCAGAGCTTATTTCCAGAGCAGGCTTGCTGCTCGGAGGGACAACTTGCCTCATCCAGGCTGACGGGTTCAGCAAAGATGTGTGCGGGGTCCTTCTCCTGCAGCAGGTCCAGAGTTGTCCTCAGCAGGACTGTGAACGGCATCAGCTCCAGCTCCATGGCAGCCTGCTGCACCCTGACCTGTGATGAAAGCAGGAGGAACCAGAATGTTCAACAGAGACTCACAGGGTCTTCAGCCTGACTGCTGTTAATCACCTGCCACAAGGTATGAAGCTGCCCACCCCATGGGTAAGGACACCAAGAGGGCTAGATGACTTGAATGTCTCCCAAAAGTTCACGCATCGGAATCTTAACTCCCAGTTGTGAGGGTGGAGAGGTGCTGGCATCCTGTGGGCTTCACCCTTAGGATGAGTTAGGAGTCCTGGAGCAGGCTGTCACAGGAGCCACCGCGGTGGAGACAAACTCTCCACTCGTGCATCCACAAGACCAGCTGTGGCATGGAGCCTTCTCACCAGTCTGTCACCATGCCCATACTTCCCAGCCTGCAGAGTTGGGAGCCTAACCAACTCTCCTTTGCAAATGACCCAGTCTGTCATAATCTATTATAGCAGCAGAGAATAGATTAGAACAAACAGCTACTTTAAATGTTTTCTGTATATCAAGAACCATACCAAAACATACAGAAGTAGTAACAATTATTGATTATAGTAATTAATAATCCATGTTAGGTCCCAAGTAATGGCCTAAGCATTTTTAAAAGATTTACTGTTGGGGAATATTACTTTACTTTAAGGTGTGTTACTTGTATTGATGTTGCATTTGTTTAACTCTGTGAAGCTGTGACTGTGCCTGTGTAAAACACCTGATGGTCTAATAAAGAGATGAACGGCCAATAGAAAGGCAGGAGCAAGGATAGGCGGGGCTGGCGGGCAGAGAGGATGAACAGGAGAAAAGAGGAGGAGTCAGAGAACAAGGAGAGGAGGATGTCAGGGGCCACCCAGCCAGCCCCGGAGTAAGAATGAGAATAAGATATAAAGAAGTAAAAAAGATTTAAAAAGTCCAGAGGGAAAAGGTAGATGGGTTAATATAGGTTAAGAAAAGCTGGGAAGAAAAAAAGACAAGCTAAGATGTGCATCCAAAACTAAGAATAGGCCTCCATGTGTGATTTATCTGGGAGCTGGGTGGCAGTTCCCCCAAATGCCAAAAGAGTAAAATGGACATCAACAATTTACTTAATTTTTAGTTATGTGTATACGTTAGTGGGGTGGCCAGTCTCAACACTTTATGTAACACTGACTGCCAGGTAGGTAGAGATAGACACTTCCACTTCTCAAAGAAGGGGAGACAGAGAGACCAGGTAACTGGCTCCAGGTCACACAGCTAATGGGATAAGTTAGCATGAAGTTCCAGACAGCATCCACAGAGTACTCCAGACCATAATGCCACTCTGCTCTTCTTCCTGTATTATCTCAATTAATTAATGACATAATAACTGAAGCAGAAATTAATACCCCACTTTATAAATATGGTACATAAAGTTGCCATGGGTTACCTGGTTGGAAAATAACCGAGAAAGCATTTGAGCCTGGGCCTTAGTTCAAGCACACGGATGAAACTAAATGTGAGCACACGTGATTCTCACGAGCACTGAGCACTCTCGCTGAGAACATCTGTGTGGGCCCAGGGTGACCAGGGAGTCCAGGCTCATCACTCAAGAAGCACCTGCAGTGGTACCCTGGACAATGTTATTTTACACGTGTGCCTCTTGTCCACATCAACATCGACCTGCCTACCTACCCAGAGCCAGGGCCTCTCCCCCCTCCTCTCATTTTCCTGAACAATCTAAGCAACAGGACCTAGCCTGGATACAAATTATAGTTTGACCTGTGGAGATCTCAAGAGACGTCCCCGGCCACTCATGCTAAGCACAGTGAGAGCCGCCCAGGACGCAGAGTGGACCTCAAGCTGTGGATAGGAAAGAAGGACTTGCGCTTAAACTGAACGAAAGGAGGGCAGCTTGAACCCAGGCCTTGAAAGCAGGCGGGTAACAGCCACAATTCTTGGACTAGGGAAGTCTGGACTTGTCATCTGTTCAATTAATAGTATTTGCTCTGTGCCATGTGTGGAGCACTCCAGCAGACGCTCCAGCAGGGCAGAGAATCGGTACGACCACTGATGATAGCAGCAGCTACCACCTTGCCGGCTCATGTGCCAGGCACTAGTCTCAACTTTTACGTACATGAATTCATCTGTTTATGATGTCAGCTCTGCCGTTATCACCATGCTAAAGACGAGGAGACGGAGGTATTCAGAGATTAGGCAGTTTAATACCACAGGAATAGAAAGCAGCAGAGCCGGGCCTTAGACGCGGTCTGGCTACATACACACCTCACGCTCCATGTACTATACCACCAACCTTATCACTCCCCGTGGGCAGGGACTTTTAGGACGTCTTGAACTGAGCCTGGTCATTTTTTTTTTTTTAATATTTATTTATTTAGTATACAATGTTCTGCCTGTATGCCTACAGACCAGAAGAGGGCACCAGATCTCATTACAGATGGTTGTGAGCCACCATGTGGTTGCTGGGAATTGAACTCAGGACCTTTGGAAGAACAGGCAATGCTCTTAACCACTGAGCCATCTCTCCAGCCCGAGCCTGGTCATTTTAAGTGACTCCAAATCCATAAATACTTCAGGCCCAGGAGAACCTCAGGCTAGAGGCTGTCATCTTGCAATGTCATGCAATGGCTCCAGAAGCTTTTCAAAATGTTCAGGTCAATCTCCCTCCAAAAACCCCTAAAACAGGGACTCCAGTCATGGCCTCAGGCAGGAGGGACTAGGTAAGCTTAGGCTCCAGGCCAAAGGAGTTGAACCACAAAACAGAAGCCACCAGAAGCACTCCACCCAAAACCAAGTGGGCCGACCACAGAGCCCACAGCGCTCTCAGTACTGAGGGAAAAGAACGCTGGCACCAGATGCCACAGAGAAGAGAGGGACCTAGAGAGCCTGGCCGGGCACCTGCTCACCTGCTCCCTCTTGAGTTTCTCCCTTTTGCGGATGAGCTCAATCAGCAGCCGCGCCCGCTCCAGGTCATGCCGGAGTTTCTGCCAGTACTTCAGCTCTTCCTTCACGGCACTTGTCTTCTCGTCCTGCTCCCGCTGAGCAAGGCAAGAACAAGCGACTGTGGTCTCCGTCCTCCCACAGCCCCTGCTTCCCCCACATGCACCATGGCTGCTGAGAGCCCCGCCCCAATACCACCCGGGACCTTTCCTCCAAGCTTCCTGACACCAAGATGATTCTTTTTTTACTAAAGCAAAGCTGAAGCTTATTAAAAAGGTCTTTTTTAAAAAAGATTTATTTATTGTACACTGGTGTATATATTCTGTGTGAGGGTGCCAATTCCCCAGAACTAAAAGGGAATTGAAGACAGGTCCTTTAGAAGAGCAGTTAGTGCTCTTAACCACTGAGCCATCTCCCCAGCTCCCACAGTAACTCTTTGGTGCTGCACAAGAACAAACAGTGGCTCATGCCTTTAATCCCAGCACTCGGGATCTCAGTGAGTTTGAGGCCAGCCTGGTCTACAGAGTGAGTTCCAGGACAGCCAGGGCTACACAGAGAAACCCTGTCTCAAAAATCAACACGAAAAAAGGAGGGGCCATTTGGGAGGGGGAGGGAAATGGGAGGCGGTGGCGGGGAGGAGGCAGAAATCTTTAATAAATAAATAAAGATAAAATAAAATAAAAAAAAAGAAAAAAGAAAAAAGAGGGGCCAGGTAGAAGTTAGTGCCTCAGTTTAGCTATGACATGTAAACAGGATGTCCAGTAGCATGAGACCCAAGGACAGACAGATGGGGACAACTGAGGAAGGAATAACCAATGACATGAACATGGGAAGGGAACTAGAGCAGAAGACACTTAGCATGCAGTGACTGCTAGCGCAGAACGGCTGCCATACCTGACAGGCCGCAGGCTACAGGGTAGACCATCAATTCTATATTTAATAGGACATGTTTGGGGGCAAAGGGCACCTGCTCTTACTTTACACAGTGGGTCCACTCTGGCTCTCAGCCCAACATCTGGAGGATTTTGCCTATGTAATTGAGACATTGGACTGGACACTGCCCTAGAGTTTATCCTTAAATCAAGCCTTGTAGTGATACTTTTTTTTAAAACAAAAATAGCTCTTAGCCTCAAAGAAACTGAACTTTTAGCAGATTCTACAGCCAAGTTAATAATATGGCTTGAGATCATTTAAGACTATGCACTTGGGAGGCAGAGGCAGGCAGATCTCTGAGTTCCAGGGCAGTCAGTGCTACACAGAGAAAAATTGTTTAAAAAGAAAAAGAGAAAGGAGACTGGGTACCCAATCCGCTGTCCTACTGTGCACTCCGCCTGCAAGAGAACAACGGCGTCAGCCTTCTGGCCTGAGGTTCCCGTGCGATCAGCTTTTACAGCCTAAGCACAGCTTTCAGTTTGTTAAGTTCTTCCACACCTCTGCCCAGACTAGTGTCTGTGAGTGTGCACGCATGAGTGCGTGAGTGTTGTGATCATCATTTGCTGAAAGCCGTCAACAGATTAGAAACAACCTTAAGACAAATTTCCACCATAAATTTTGGAAACAATGTGTGGATACATTTTGTTATGGTCTCTGCAGTATTGCATGTTTCTGGGTCAGCTGGGGTAAAATGACTGGAATCTGGGCTGGAGAGATGGTGCAGCAGTTAAGAGGACTGGCTGCTCTTGCAGAGGAACAGGGTTCAGCTCCCAGGACCCACATGGTGGATAACAACCATTTATAACTTCAGTCCCAGGCCACACAACACCCTCTTCTGGTCTTTGTGGGCAACAGACACCCACATGGTACATAGACATCCATGCAAACAAAACAAATCTAAAGCAAACAAACAAAAAATCAGAATCCCTCATCAGTTCCCATGCCATGCTTTCTGTGCTGCAAAATTAATAGAGGAAAGCCCTTTATTAGGTACAGGCATGACAGACATCATACCCAGGCACACCTCAGAGGCACGACAGATCACACACACACAGTAGGCAACAAACTACAGATAGGCCAGACAGATGGACGACACAGAGAGAGAAGTGGAGAATTAAAGTTTGGTCAAATTAATCCAAGAGGAATGGCCTCTCTGAAGCCCTTTAGTAGAGGAACCAATGCAGTGTCTCCTTCAGAAGGGGCAGCTGTCAGGTCTGAGGGTCTGGGTAGTTATCCTGGACAAAGCACCCTGAGGTGATCCCTATAGGCCAAGGCTACTCAGGGGGCTCAGGGAGGAGGCATGCCGCCCATCTCCACATCATTCCTCCTCCTCGCCCTCCCTGTACCTACCTGCTCAGCATTTCTCTGGGACTGTAAGTGGGAATGCAGGCGCCTGATGAGGGGAACACCATTCCGAGCCTGCCGTTTCAACAGCCAGTAGTTGTGAAGCCGCTGCATGAACTGGGTTTTCCTCTGAAAGGACAAACCACTACAGATCTTGTTCAACCTTGAGTAGAGGCAAGGGGAGAGAGACAGGTCAGCGGGAAGCTCGGGCTACACACAATTGCGCATCCTATCCAGACCTCGGTCCACTTCTGAACCTTCTAGAGGAAGCCAGAGAGTGACTAAACGCCTCACCTCGGGACAGCCGAGAAAAGACAGCAGAGCTAAGCAGCTCAGACTGAGCAGGACGGGTTCCACCTGCTCCTCCACAGGGCCCTCTCACAGCAGCCCTGCTGCCTGCTGTCACTCGCTGTCAGGGCAATACAGAGAAGCAGGCCTGTGCTCCTCAACCCATAACCCCCTCTTGATGAAAAGCAGCAAAAAGAAAACAGGAATTTGAGTAAGCTGTGTGCTATGTGGCCAGTTTCCTTCCTTTGGTGGCGGAGGATCTCACCGAACCCTGGGGTAGCCCACGACCAAGCTCAAAGAAAGCATGCCAGATTACTGCTTCCTGCACCCACATGGAATCCTCAGAGTAATCCAGCCTTGGCGGGGTTTTGCATGTGTACACATGTGTGAGAGAGATGAGTCTCACTATATTATCCAGGCTGGCCTGGTACTTACGATCCTCCTGCCTCAGCCTCCCAAATAATGGGATTATAGGCAACACCCAGCTGACCTTTGATTTTTCATTTAAAAACTCTTAGCATCCCCAAAATGCCTAGTTCTGAACCAAATGGAAAAAGGAGAAAACAACAACAAAAATCTAGACATATAAGAGGACGTAAGTTCTGATATTGTAGTCAGTTAAAGGTTTAAGATTGAGTTCAAACTAGGGAAGCTGTGGGGTAGAGCAGGTAAGGGTCCAATGAACGCCTTTAGGAAGAGCAGCCCCACTCCCACACCTAACTAAAGGCAGGCACCTGACCAGCGCTCTTAACGTAGCTAAGATGGTAGCCAAAGGGGGATCTGAATCCACGGCCCCTTCACTAGTACAGTACACGCCCACGGCAAACAAGGCCCCGTGCTCTTGTATTCTCCTCTGCTTTATCTCTTCGCCCCACTCCACAGAGAGCTAAGTGTAGCTAATCGGGGTGAAACTTAAGAAAGATAGGCATGTTCAGCGGGCCCTGCCCATCAAAGCCTTCTCCATCTCCAGTCACATGTTCTCGCCCCAAAGCCAAGCTTACCTAGGCCTTTCCCCTAAGGCCAGTTCCCCACCGACACCCATGCCAAGCACACCTGCCCGCCTGCAGGCCAGCCCCCCTGCCCTCCCCTGCCTCGTGGCTATGGTGGGGTGGACAGCATTTGTGCAGGTAGGGGAGGAGTAACAGTAACAGAAGCAGCAGCAGCAGCAGCCACCATTTATTGAGCGCTCACTATCTGCCAGGCACTGTGCTAAGTATTTGATTCACGTTGCCTCCTTTATTTCTCAGAGCTCCATCTGGTGAGTTTGCCACATACCCTGGCTTAGAGCAATTCAGCAGCTTACAAAGGTCACACGGGTATTAAATGGCTTGTTTGTTCTTAGACAGTAGAGCAGCTCCTCAGACAGAAGCTATGACAACCAAAAGGTAGCCCCAGGGCACAGACACCCTATAAATGGGGACTAGGCACTGACCCCGACTTCAGATGACCGAGGCCAGCTCTGTGTCTAGGAGACACACTCAGGAGTTGCCGAAGTTCTCCAGAGCCTCCCTGTCCTCATCTTGTTCTGCTATCTTCCCCGTGCAGCAAGTCGGGCCGCCTGTTCCCTCACACAGCTGATCTACAGCCTACCAGTACTCCTCTGTCCCTAACCTCATGGAGACTTGGGCAGAAGGCAGCCTAGAACTTACAGCCCCAATCTGCCCTTTCCACCTAGCCCCACCCCTTAGAACAGGATGTGGCTTGTAGTAAGTGCTCAATAAACACCTCGTTGAATGAACAAAGGAGCCAACAACTTTACCTCCTGTGGCTGTGGCTTCTTCATCTGGGAATGTGGGAGAAGGTGCAAGGACTACATTAGATGAGCAGTCTCCAAGATCCCTTCCTCCTCTAACGCTACATACTTTTCTTCCTTTCCTTAACCACTCCCCCAACCCCCCCCCCCTCGGCCCTTTTTGGACAGGGTCGCATTGTGCAGCCCTGGCTGGCCTAGAACTTACTATGTAAAACAGGTTGGACTCAAACTCCCAGTAATTCAACTGACTCTGCCACCCAAGTGCTGGGATTAAAGATGTGCATCCCCACATCCAGCTACACTGTCTACTTTAAAAGGAGTCACCCTGAAGTGGCCTCTGCTGGAAAAATCTTCCCTAAGCTGCCCACCCTCCAGCAGCCCCAAATACCTACAGCACTGCCAGTTTAACACAGACAGTGATCTATCTGCAGACTCTTGGGGAGGGTCCTGGTGGCTTGGCTATAATGCTGAACTTTCCCCTGAATTTAAAACTTCTCAGGGAGGACCAAGCTTCCCACAGCCCTCGTGGATAAAAAGTCCCCATCTTTCCCAGGGCAGTACTTGTGGGAAGGCAGGTGTTGAGCCCTTAGCCCAGTAGCTCTCCATTTAGAATATTCTATCCCCACATGGGTTTTGGGGAGCCTCTGTGAGAGCCGTCAGGGTGGTCACAAAGATGAGGTGACGTGAAGGACACAGACCAGAGATGATAACCACCTAGAAATCCATGGACTAGTTAACAGTGGAGACAATCCTGTTCTCAATGCCATTCAGTGTCACTGAGACACTACCACCTAGGTGAGACACTGCCACTCGAGTTTCTAAGCAAATAAGTGATTTATGTCACTCTGAACCAGAGCAAACACATTACTTGTAGGGCACGGCCAAAAAACACAAAACATGCCTTGGTTCCAAAGGACAAGCTTGAATACAGGAGCGCAGAGGAGCTCAGGTATTCATCAACCATATTTGGAGAAGTCCTAGCCTAGGGTGAGGACCAAACCAAGAGCCCTTGTGATGAGGCTCACCTGTAAGAGGGTATCTGTGGGACAGTGACCATAGGGACAATGGTGGAAGGTGTCTCTCGGCTAGCTTCCTCTGGCTCCTTCTTGATCTTCTGCTTTGAACTCATCTTATTCTTCTTGGACACCCCCTTGAGGGGGCTGCCCACCCCACCTTGGCCTTCCTGATCTTCCTCCCCTGCTTCTTCCTCTTCCTCCTCCCGGCCACCCTCTTTCAGCCCATCCTCGTCCCCTGCCTCACTGAGACTTCTGGGTGAGTCGCCCTTTCTCGGAGAGTGGGCCTCACAGTAGGCCGTCTTCCGCACAGTAAAGATGGTGCCGTTGAGGCTGGTTTCTCTCATGGGTTCAATCTTCATGAAGAGTCCGGCCCGTTGTGCACATGTCACGTGGAAGGCGGTGTAGCAGTTCACTTTATGGCACTGGATGGCAGCACCCAGCCCTTTCTGCTTACAGATGTAACAGGTTAGTTTCCAGCGGGCAGGTGGAATGTTGTCGATGCCCTCGATAGGCTCCAGGAACACGGTATTGGCAAAGCAGACTTCAGGGATCCAGATGGCACAGACTACATGGGCCCAGTGACCATCACTGGTCTGTTTGAAGGCCCCACCTTTATTGGGGCAAAGGACACAATCCACCGGCCGAGAGGGAGACTGCAGGCAGCAGCGGCAGAGCCACTGGCCCTCTGGGATATAGGGGACGCCATAGCACTCCTGGTGCACGGCTAAGTTGCAGATGTCACAGAACAGGATGACGTTGCTGTTGTGGCATTCATCGTCCAGGCACACACAGCAGAAGGCGTCTTCGTCAATCAGTGACTGCTGGGCGCCGCTGCTGCGGCTCTCCAAGTACGACTCCTTCTCCAGCCGGTCCACCAGCAGCTCGAAGGTATCTGCCGACACCGAGCTGTGCCCGTCTACGCGGCGCTTTTCGTTTACCATGTCCAGCCAGGCGAGGTCCTCCTCGTCCATGTCATATTCCACCTCTGCATCCAGCTCTTCAGGGGGCTTCTCAATGTAGCGGTAATAAGCAGCAGGCAATGGGGGTGCTTCTGGCTGGCTGCCTGTATCCACCACACGGAAGCTGGGCTGCGGGAGATGGAAGGAGGTGCCAGATGCATGTTTGGAGCAGGACTCCTTCTTCTTGCCTTTAGACGAGGGTTTCTTGGACTTGGCGGGGAGCTGAGGCTGCTCACTGTTTTCCTTGTTGCTGTTGCACTCGGTGATATCCTGCGCGGTGAGCTCATCTTCAGTGATGATCTTGAGCGGGTCATAAATGCTGATGCGATGGAGGCGGCCATCGATGTCGACCTCCACAATCCTCTGGGCCTGGGCGTAGGTCAAAGTCTCTCGCGTGGGTGAGCACTTAAGACTGTACGGGGATGGGGACCTCCGGCCCTCGGCATTCTGCCGTGACTTTCGACGAGGCTTCCTCATGGCAACAGGAAACCGCAAAGATAAGCCTGAGGAGAAAAGACCACAAAAGTGTGAACTGGATATTCGGTGCGACACACACACACACACACACACACACACACACGCATTCACCCCTTCCATCAAGTGGACACCAAGAGATCCGGCTGTTTCCTCCACACCACAGCACTGTGAAGCACCCTTGAGGCAGCGTCACCTTCTTTAAGTCTTTTTACAAACATCACTTATCAGTGAAATGGTTATTTTTGGTTTTTCAAGACGTGGTTTCTCTATGTATCGGGCCTATCTGTCGTATGCCACCCCATCCCCGCCCCCGGCTAGTCAGTGAAACTTTTTTTGTTTCTGATTACTTTTAAATTGCAAACTTGGGCCAGGCAGTGGGGGCACACACTTTTAATCTCAGCACTCGGGAGACAGAGGTAGGCAGATCTCTGTGAGTTCGAAGACAGCCTGATCTACACAGTGGGGTCCCAGGACAGCCAGGGCTACACAGAAGCCCTGTCTCAAAAAACAAACAAACAAACAAACAAGCAAGCAAGCAAACAAAAAAGAAAAAACAAGCAAGCTGGCAGTGGTGATCCACACCTTTAATCCCAGTACTGGGGAGGCAGAGGCAGGTGGATCTCTGTGAGTTCAAGGCCAGCCTGGTCTACAGAGCTAGCTCCAGGATAGCTATGACTGTTGCACAGAGAAACCCTATCTCAAAAAAGACAAAAAAAAAAAAAAAGCAAAATCCCTCAGCTCATCAAGCAATGAACTATTCTCCTGCTTTTCTTTTCATCTAAGTCACATAATTTACTGTGTTATTTCCTACGTCTTTCAGCTAGAATGTGAACTCCATGGAGGAAGGAATGGCCTGCCTATCTCATTGGCTGCTGCGCGCCCTCAGTGTCTGGAGGATACCTAGATAAGTGAGCACCCGCAAGTGCGAGGTGATTGAAACTAAATACTGTGTTTGTGTGTGTGGTGTGTGTATAGACACGTGTGCACGTGTACCTGCCCACCCAAGCACATGTGGAAGCCAGAGACAGGTTCCACGAATCTTTTGAGACGAATGCTCACTGGAGCTGGAATTTGTGGCTTCGGTTAGATGGTCAATGAGCACCTGAGACCTGCCTGTCTTTGTCCCCGAGGGGTGGGGGTTGGGGATCAAACTCAGGTAGGCCTTCATGCTTGCGCAGTAAGCCCTTCACCCAATGAGCCCTCTCCCCAGCCCTGAAATTAAGCACTATGACCCCTGTCCTAGAGGAGCCCTAGGCAACTAAAAGGTCAGAACATAGACAGATCTTTATAATATGATGCAAGGTGAGATGTAACCTCCTCAGGATACACGCAACGCTGGGGCAGTTGATGATGAGAAGAGAGGATGGTTAAGGGTTCCAAAAACAAGACACTAAATCAGAAGGAATGTTTGCGCCCAGAAGCTCAAAGCCAGCAACAAAGTAAGACCACGCCTTGTTTGTATGTTTGCTTGTTTGAGACGGGAATTCTCTATATAGCCCTGGACTTTGTGAAATTCAGTGTGTAGGTTACTATGCCCAGCTAAGGTCATGTTTGTGTTGTTTTGTTTTAAAAGGAGGAGGCAAAGACAGTATCAGTGACAAACATCTACTTTCTAACAAAAAAAAAAGAAAGGCTGGGCACTTGGGAGGCAGAGGTGGGCAGACCTCTGAGTTCTTGTAAGAAATAAATAAAATCACAGGCCTAAGGCCTCTCCCAAGCCATCTTACCATGGTTAGAAGCCCTATCTCTTGGTCCTGTCCAGAGTAAAGACATCTGAAATGCTTCAAACTTTAATTCCCAGGGGACTCCCTGCAAAAAGCTGTACCGAAACTGCTCAGGACATTTCCAACTACAAACCCTGCAAGCTATGGGAATGCCTCTAAATTTAAGTACCTCAGAAATCTCTATGCTGTGACCTTTCCATCTAATCTACCCTCAGGTAGCAGAGAAAGCCCGATGCTTCCCACAGCACACTCTGGACTAGGGAACCACACCAAGCCCCTAAGGAGCAATGAGTGACAGGCAGTTCCCAAGGCCATCACGGCCAAGAAGAGGACAACAGCTAGGCACATTTTAACAAACTACAATGGCCTTTTCTTTTTACTACTTCTCACAACTACCTCGGGAGGCTGTGCAGACATTATCTCCATTTCAGGCATGAAGAAAAGCTCAGAAAACTGACTCAGCCGAAGCTGACGTGACTCCAGATCTCCCGTTCACGCTGGAGGGTAAAGAACACCAGTGAGGTACGGCAGTCTTTACAAAGATGTCTGTACAATCTACGTTCTAATTTTGGTCCTACATAACTGAACAAAGTTTCTCATGTCCCCGTGTCTCCACATGTCACCCACAGATCGAGGGCAGTGCTGGCTGTAGTGGCATACTTTGAATCCCAGCATTCGGGAGGGAGAGACAGGCCTATCTGTGGAATTTGAGGCCAGCAACGTCTACACGGTTTTTTCAGACCAGCCATAGCACAGAGTGAGGCTCTCCCTTAAATATATATATGGGCTAGAAAGATAGCTCAGCAGTTAAGAGGACCTAGCTTTGGTTCCCAGCTACCACATTGTGGATCACAAACACCTGTAACTCCAGTTCCAAGGTATTGGTATCTGAACTCTCAGGGGGACCAGGAATAATAAACATCAGGCAAAATACCCATGCACATAC
This sequence comes from Microtus oregoni, assembly GCF_018167655.1. Classification (NCBI taxonomy): domain Eukaryota; kingdom Metazoa; phylum Chordata; class Mammalia; order Rodentia; family Cricetidae; genus Microtus; species Microtus oregoni. The sequence goes on along the minus strand of NW_024543220.1, from coordinate 13,932,210 downwards.
AATAAAAAAATTAAAAATAAATAAAAGAACAAAAATATCTACTTTTTGTCTGTCTATTGTTCTCTCTCCTTTTTTTGTTTTGTTTTTTGAGACAAAGTTTCTCTGTAGCTTTGGAGCCTGTCCTGGAACTAGATCTTGCAGACCAAGCTGGCCTTGAACTCCAAGCGTTCACCACCACCCGCCTGGCACACACTAACTTTTTTTTTTTTTTTTGGTTTTTTGAGACAGGGTTTCTCTGTAGCTTTGGTGTCCATCCCGGAACTAGCTCTTGTAGACCAGGCTGGCCTCGAACTCCCAGAGATCCGCCTGCCTCTGCCTCCCGAGTGCTGGGATTAAAGGCATGCACCACCACCGCCCGGCTACACACTAACTTTTTAAGAGTCATCACTGACAACCGTAGTGATAGGCCCTTTAAATCCCAAGGTGTGACTTAAACTAACCTGGCTGAGGAGACAAATGAGGCAGGCACACAACACTATTTGGAGCCAAAGGCAACAGAACCCCGACAGCAACTCTGTTCTGGTTCCCGAAGCCCTGGGGGCACTAGACCGGTTACTAATGTCAAGGTCTCAGAAGCAGCCCCAGCCAAGAGCCGCGCAGTCCCCAAGCCTCCAGGAGCAAGGCGCCTCTGGGGAGGGAACGCACACTTCAGTAGCGATTTTGAAGAGTCGATAGTGCCGGCCTCTACCCTTTCTGCAGTCCCAGGAACCGTCTCTCAACCCACCCCCAACTTCCAGTCCCTGTCCTCGGGAGCAAACGGCGGGCAGTGCTGCGGCCGCAGGGAAATAGTTTCGCCTACAAGGAGCTAACAGCTAGACCAGGTTATTTTTGGCGGGAGTTTCCGTACGTACACAACTCTTACCTTACACACACTCCCTCGTATCCCCAACACCCCCTCCAGAGCCGTCCTGAGCGGCCCCTGAACCCCAACTCGCCCACCTCACCCTCGCCCCCGAATGGGGAGTTTTCAACAACTGGACCGAGCCCGCCCTGCACGCCACACGGGAGACTCAGGAGACCAGGTAAGACCCCCAGACCAGGTTCCTGCCCCGTAAAAGGGGCGCCTCTTCCAGAACAATCTTCACCGCCCCGACCCCCGAAGGAGGAAGGAGAGAAACGTCGCCCCCAAAGCCCAGAGGGTGAGCGCACCAGACTGACGCCGAGCCCGACCCTCACAGAAAAAGCGAGCGCCACCGAACGAGGGGGCGGGGGCGGGGAGGCGAGCCCTCATTGGCTGCCCGACCTGCCTGTCAAGCGGGAACCCGGGCGCCCAGAGCGGCCGCCCAGAGGCGGAACTCTCCTCTAGCCTGGCCAATAGAAGGGCACGGGGAGGGCGGGGCTTAGCCGCTCGGCTGCCAGGACCGGAGAGAAACAAGATGGCGGGTGCGGGTGGGGGTCCTCGCTTTGCAGCTCCCCCTCGCGCGCCTTCCCCGGCTCCGCCGCCGCCCTCGCTGCAGGGCAGAGCTCGCGCGTCGCCCTCGCGCCCCGTCGGAACGCCCCTGTGCGCTCTGGTCGCCCCCCCCTCCGTGCGCAGCGCTCGGTCCCCGTCGGCCCCCGCCGCCCCCGCTCGCTCCCGCCGCCGCCGCCCCCACGTTACCTCAGCCGCCGGCCGGGCCCCGGGCTTCTGGGGGGCCCCCTGGGCGCGGGCGGGCGTGCGGGCGGGCCGGGCTACCGAGCAGGTCCGAGCGCGGCCCGGCTAAGGCAGCGCGGCCTCCTCCCCGCGCCGGCCCCTCCGCTCCGTCTCCCCCGGCCCGGCCGCCGCTCCCGGGGGAGGAGGAGGGGGAATGGAGCAGCCGCCGCCGCCACCGCTGCCGCCACGGAGCCCGGCCGAGGGGAGGGAGGGATCAGCCCCCAGGCAGGATCCGCCCCTCGGCCTCCCCCCCGCCACCTCCACCCCTTCCCTCGCTCCCTCCCCGGCTCGAGCCGCCGCACGCGAAGCGGGAGCGCGAAAGCGCGGGGAGACCGGAGCGGATGCCCCCGCCCGAGCCCGGCGCGGCGACGGTGGCTGCGGCGGGGAGCCGGAGCGGCGGCGCCACCGTCACGGGCCACCCGTCCCCGGCTCGGCCTCACGGGCCTGCCCCGGAGCTGAGCTAGTCGGGGTTCCCGCTCTGCATTCAGGGAGCCATGGCCTTCCCCCATCCCGGGTGGCGGGGTGGAGGTCCCGACGGTGTGTGGTGTCCACGGGCGGGCGCAGGTGGCTGTACGGCTCCCGGAAAGTCGTCCCTCCCTAGGTCCCCAGGACAAAGGTCTAGCGATGTCCACCCCATCCCCTCCCCCAGGGAAGGCAGCCCGGGAAAGACCCGTCTGTTGTGTGCATAGGTGAGCCTCTTGTTCCACACAACAACAGACCTGACTTTTCCATCTCTGGGTTTTTGTTTTTCTCTTTTTAAAGTAAACATAAAAGTTTGACAGTCTGCTTAAGCGTGTCTCGTAATTCCGTTTGTCACTCTAGGCATGGGAAATACTTTTCTCCATGAATCTGATTTGTCCAGGAGTCGGATAATTTAATGCACTACGTGGCTTTCTAGAAGAAGCCTGCCTGACAAGCAGAGTTGAGTTGGACTCAAGCTGGCTTTTGTTTTAATAAAAGTAAAATAAGAGGGAAGGCCCCTTTGCCACCCCCTTGTACCTATAAATTTAAAAGCTTACCTCTCATGACTGAGGTCTTAAGCGCCAATACTTAATGATGCTTATAAAGGATGTATGGACAAGCTGTCATCGAATATGAAGATGAATGACATATTTTGAAAGCGTTTCCTCTGCCCACACGACTGATGAGACTTTCACAATTGCTTGCTTGGCTCTGATATCCAGGACATGGGTGCAACCTTTGGAAGGATAGAGAATAAACTCTTAGGGCCCAAATATGGAATTATAGGTACCATAAGTAAATAATTCAGAATTTACCAGTTCAGTAAAGCAAGGAAATTAGTTTTCCTTACAGGGGTGTTTTCTCAATAGATAGGAATAACGTACTGCAAAAATAACCAATTTTTAAGAAGAAAAGGGCGGGTCTTGCGGAGCTGAGCAAGAGCAGGGCAATGTTTTGAAAGCTTTGAAGCTGAAATGCTTTGTGTGAATTAGTTAAGTGTTCTAAAGCTTGGGGGAATAAACATGGGGGGGGGTAGGAAGATTGATTGTGGAAGGAAAGCCCCGGAGGAAGAGAATATTGCAATTACTTTAGAGTTAAAAAAAAAAAAATCTTGAACAGGGATCAGAATTTCATGTCTTGTTCTTTTGCACTATGAAACAACATTTATATATGACATGTTTCCTTTTTATTTTTTATTCTTCGACAGTTTCATGCCTGTGTACGCAAGGCACTCGTCTCTGGAACGGTGTTCTTGAAGTTATTTAGCATGACCTCGTTTGCATGATTGGGAGTGATCGTTTCCCACTAAGATGAGCAAATAAATATTTTGCGACGATATCCCAGTTTGCACTTACAGTGATTTAAGTGCTGTTGAAAACACATGGCAGCTTAATCATGCAATCACTCGCTTCCCTTGTTCATTTTCTGAAGACCTCTCTCGGCTCACATTTCTTCTCCCCTCACCCCCACGTTTAAAGAGGTAGCAGTACAGCCACCCTCATTTGCAGACTTCCTGTAGCACTAACCTCACCCATAACCAGTTCTCTGGGACATAATCTCAGATGTAACATGCAACAATTATGTCATTAAAAACAAATTTAGATCAGACATCCCAGAGGCACTACATTTAATTCCCTCTAATCTTTAGCTATTTTAAAGAATTTGAATTCATCAGTCCCTGGCCTGTCCATTAAACAGTGCTACAATTAAGTTCAACAAAACAAAGACTCTGCCTTCCAGTCTAAATGTTTGTTTTCATCTTTCTTCTTTTCTACTAAAGCTATGTGAGCCCTGCACACACAGCTTTAATCCTAGCACGCAGGAAGCAGAGCTCTGAGTTCCAGACCACCCAGGGCTTCACCATGAAGAGTTTGTCTCAGCTAACAAAGCAAAACACTTTAGTGTGAAGAACTTGTAATCTCACACACACACCCCAAAATTAACCAGACCCAGAGGTCACTGCGAGAGCAGACTTCTCTAAAGCTATGATAACCATTTTGAAGCTGTGGAGAAAAATATTGGATTTTACACTATCACCATCAAATATATATTTAATGCATTTATCCCACAAGAAAGGAGAAAGATCCACGAGAGACACAGTTGCCCGTGCACCGCCTTCATGACTCCTGTCCTTCGCCTGCAGTCGGCCCTTCCTCATCACCTAACGGTTAGCCTCTCGTTCTCCGTGTTACCCTGTATCCACATGTCCACTTGTTTACACATGAACATAGCTGTTAAAGGCTAGGATCAGAATAGTAGGGTAAACAAATTTTCTTTTTTCCCCTTTCTGAGACCGTTAAACCCCCTTAATTTATATTCTAAGTTCTCCCATTCTTCTACAATTTGACCTCATCTTTTTAATTTGTTGTGTAATTGTGGTTATTTATTGAGCACCCTCATACCCCATTGCCCAGGGTGGAGGTCGGGGCAACCTGTAGGAGGTGGTTGTCGCCTACAGTGTAGTCCAAAGGGTCTAACTCTTCAGGCCTTGGTAGCAAGTGCCTTTACCCACTGAGCCACCCCACTGCCACCAGTATTTGTTTTTACGAGTCAAAATAGGCCAGGTGGTGGTGGCAACACATGCCTTGAATCCCAGCACTGGGAAGGCAGAGACTAGCGGATCTTTGTGAGTTTGAGGCCAGCCTGGTCTACAAGAGCTAGTTCCAGGACAACCAGGACTATTACACAGAGAAAACCCTATCTCGGAGAAGAAGAAAAAAAAAGTCAAAACAGTCCAGGCTGTGATGGCGGCGCACACCTTTACCCCAGCACTGGAGAGACAGAGACAAACTTGGCCTACAGAGAAAGTTCCAGGACAGCCAGAGTTACACAGGGAAACCCTGTCTCCAAAAACAAAACAAAAAGTTTTCAAAAAAGACAAGACTACATGAGATTGAATTTGGCAAATACTTTAGTAATTTGAACATGCCTCAGAATACAAGAGATGCTAGCCAGCTTTGGAAGCAAGAGAGGGTGTGCATTCAAGTAGAGAGGAAGGCTCTGGAGAAGGAACATCTGAGCAGCATCCTAAAGCTAGCTGAGGGATCCTGACCGGGCGTGCACCAGCGTGAGTGAACAGAAGTGGGTACCCGAGACCAGAGTTTCAGATGTCTACCTGGCTGATTCACAAACTATAGCATCCAGCATCTGGTCTGTAAAAGGGGAAGGCTCTCCAGTGAGCCGGAGGGCTGGATGGAAAGAGAATTCAGCCCAACACGACCTAGAATTTACTAAGGCGACCAGGCTGACCTTGAGCTCACAGAGATTTCTCTGCCTCTCCCTCCTGAGCACTGGGAATAAAGCACATGCTACCACACCAAGCTTCTGAAACAAATTCTAAGCTGGAACGTGACCCGAGTAAGGATCAGACTCCAGCTTGTGCAGGCCCTTATTCCTCACCCTTTCTCTCAAGTGGTCAGTCCACACAAGACCCTACAGGGCCCCACAGGACCCCACAGGACCAGGTTATCACAGTACCCTCTAGTGAGATGGTCTAGGTTGGACTATCTGTTCCTGCAGGGTACAGGGGCGTTCCATTAGCTTCTCCACTGGACATTACAGAGTAAGCCCAGAGCAACAACCGCCTCATCCGAGACGCCCCACACTCACTGTGAAGACGTGCCTTCTTCCTCCTCCTCCTCTTTTTTTTTTTTAATATTTATTTATTATGTATACAATATTCTGTCTGTGTGTATGTCTGCAGGCCAGAAGAGGGCACCAGACCTCATTCCAGATGGTTGTGAGCCACCATGTGGTTGCTGGGAATTAAACTCAGAACCTTTGGAAGAGCAGGCAATGCTCTTAACCACTGAGCCATCTCTCCAGCCCTCCTCCTCTTTTTTGAGAGGGGATTTCTCTGTTACAGTCCTAGCTGTCCTGGAAGTAGCTCTTGTAGATCAGGCTGACCTCGAACTCCACCCACCTCAGCCTCCGGAGTGCTGGAATTAAAGGCGTGTGCCATGACCACCCGGCTTGTGTGTTCTTTCTTCTTAATGGACACGATTAGTTAGTATCTATCATCCTAGTCAATGCTGGGACCCTCTTTTCTCCCCCTTATCATGTGATATGGACTCAAAATCAGGGTTGGAGAGAAGGCTCAGCATTTAGGAAAAATGGCTGCTCCTCCAGAGGACCTGAGTTCTACATACCTACATACATACACACACCTACATACATACACACACCTACATACATACACACACCTACATACATACGCACACCTACATACATACGCACACCTACATACATACGCACACCTACATACATACGCACACCTACATACATACGCACACCTACATACATACGCACACCTACATACATACACACACCTACATACATACACACACCTACATACATACACACACCTACATACATACACACACCTACATACATACACACGTAAAGAAAAATACAGCCAAGCGGTGGTGGTGCACATCTTTAATCCCAGCACTAAGGAGGCAAAAGCAGGTGGATCTCTGTGAGTTCAAGGCCAGCCTGGTCTAAAGAGCGAGTTCCAGGACAGACAAAGCTACACAGAGAAACAGAGAAACCCTGTCTCGAAAAATCCAAAACCAAAAGAACAAAACAAAACAAAAATCTAATAAAAAATTGAAGACTCACAGTGACCATCGGGGAAAACACTGCTCCATCTTTTTCTAGCGGCAGTACCCCTGGATCCCAAGCAGGGGAGCCCCAGGTCATGGAGGCGAGAGGCACTTATTGGTGAGTACAGTCATTAGGGTCACCCCTGAAAGGTGATGTCCCTCTCCGTCCCTTTGTCTCTGTGGCGATCTAGTCTGATTACAGAGGCAGCCGCAGTCATGCCTTCATTGCTTTGTGAGTCAGAGCTCTCGATGCTCCCTGAATGCCAGCGCCACAGCCACACGAGGTGTTGTCCCGGTCGGTCGGTCGAAGCCCAGCTCTTCTCCCTAGGGCTTTCTGCGTGCCATCTGAGCGCTGAGGCCAGCGTTGGACTGGAGTGGAGGAGGTATGAGTAACTCGTTCCTAAACCTGTCGTGTTTTCAGGAATGACTACACTCTGGGAGGCAGCTTCCTTGCCGAGTGGCTCAGACGACGGAGTTTCCCCAGGTCCTAGGGGCAAGGTTAGAACAGGTTTTCCTGATAAACATAATCACTCGTGAGCCTGGCGGTTGGTGGTGGTGCACACCTTTAATCCCAGTGCTCGCGAGGGAGAGACCGCCAGACCTCTGTGAGTTCAAGGCCAGCCTAGTTTGCAGGACAGTCAGGACTATTTCACAGAGAAACCTGTCTCGAAAAAAAAAAAAAGATAAATAATTTTTATTTGCATGTGTGTAGAAGAGGGTAAATGGCTTCCCTGGTACTGGAGTTGCAGGCAGAGGTGAGCTACCACATGTGTACTGGGAGTCGAACCCGGATCCTCTTAATGCCGAGGCGCCTCTCTAGCGTTAGCCAAGTAGTTCTTCACGCGGCTTTCCCACCTCTCTGCTGGGTGGCCTTCCTCTCAGGGATGCCTCCCTCAGTCACAAATGACTAACGAAGTCACCGATGATGACTTAGTTATCATGTCTACAGGAGGAAGAATGTCTCCACCAGCTCCCAGGGTAGGAGTAGTTTTTTTTTTTTTTTTTTTTTTTTTGGTTTTTCGAGACAGGGTTTCTCTGTGGTTTTGGAGCCTGTCCTGGAACTAGCTCTTGTAGACCAGGCTGGTCTCGAACTCACAGAGATCCGCCTGCCTCTGCCTCCCGAGTGCTGGGATTAAAGGCATGCGCCACCACCGCCCGGCCGGGTAGGAGTAGTTTTAAGGTTCAGGTGACATCACCTAAAAGCTTCTAGAAGAATTCCTTTAACATCTCCCTGTCTAGGATGGTTGATGTGTTCATTCCTGAGTCAGTCACTGGAAAAAGAAATGGTTGAGTGGAGACGGTTTCTAGTGTTTGTCAGCTGACACACTCCACAGAGGAATTGCCACCGAGACTGGCTTGTGAGCATGCCTCTGCCTAATTTTTTTTAACCTAAAAATTTTTTTACATTTATTTTTATTTTATGCATATGGCTGTTTTGCTTGCATGTGTGGCTGTGTACCACATGCCAGTCTGGGACTTCCAGAAGACTAACAGAAGGCATCAGATCATCAGATCCTCTGGAACTGCAGTTACAGACAGCTGTGTGCTGCCGTGTGGGTGCTGGGAACTGAACCCAGGTTCTCTGGAAGAGCAGCCAATGCTCTTAAGCCACGGATCCATCTCTCCATAACCCCCATTTTTTTGATGAATAATTGATGTGGGTCCCAGAGAACTTAGACAACAATGCAGACACTAAGAGAGACTTACATAGATATAATCTACATGGGAAGTAGAAAGTAGAAAAAGACAATATCTCCTGAGTAAATTGAGAGCATGGGGACCTTGGGGGAGGATGGGAGGGAGGAGAGGAGAGGCAAGGAGGAGAGCAGAGAAAAATGTAGAGCTCAATAAATATCAAAAAATAATAATAATAATTGATGTGGGAATCGCAGCCCGTTGTGGGCAGTGCCTGTCTGGGGCAGGCGGTCCTGGAGAGCATAAGAAAGCAGGCCATGGCGAACAAAGCAGTAAGTAGCATTTCTCCACGGTCTCTGCTTCAGCTCTTGCCTTGAGTTCCTGCCCTGACTCCCCTTTGTGATGGATGGATGGGTGCTCGAAACTGTGAGATGAAATCAACACTTGCTTCCCCCAGTTACTTTAGCTGTGGTTGTTCTAACAGCAAGGGAGAAGTAAACTAGAGAGAGATTCATCATCCGGGTGGGACAGGTGCTGAAGACGTCACACCATACAACTTGCCCTTTTATTATGTTTTGTGTCTTGAATCTTCGTTCATTTGCAATTGATGTCTTCCAGATGCAAGGCCCCAAAGCTCAATAACGCTGTCTACAGAAAGCCAGGTGTTGACTGTGTCCTCGGACAAGAGCTAAGTCATTCCAGCCCCTGGCCCGGACATCATCCTTCCCACCTCTCCTTAGCATGAACCGGAGGACAGATCATCTGGCTGATGCCCCTTTCATCTAGAAGCAGCTAGAGCAGGTCACCCCGTACCCTCATGAGTTGGGCCCAGATCCCCGAGGAAGCGATGTATGGTTGGAATAAGTGTCTGGGATAAAAACCTTTTAAGACATTAGGGTGAAAGGATCTGAATGACAGCCAGGAAGGTGGTGCCCACCTTTAATCCAGCTCTTGGGAGGCCGAGGCAAGCCAGCCTGGTCTACACAGTGAGTTTGAGGCCAGCACAGGGACACAGTGAAAAAAATAAGAAAAAGTCTTGCAGCTGGGTTTGGGTGTGAGATGGCCGTGGTGACCCTCTTAGTTCAGCTCCAGTTCTGCACAGAGGGCATTGTGCACACCCAACTCCACTCTCGCTACTGCAACTGTTCCTCCAGGGCCTCATCGTAGCCCGACAGACACAGACAGCTTCCACCCACCAATGCCACGCCAGGTGAGGCCTGCCCTAGGATGACCTAGTCCCTGAGGTCCATCCGGACACGGGAGCTGTGGCACCGTGCAAGGATATCTTTCAGCGGCATGAGAGGGAGGATAGGGAGGATACGGCTGTTGTTGGGGACTGTCCCTGGCCCAGGGTGAGGCTTGCTTGTCTCTGAGCTAGTTTTCTGAGGAGTCACCCTCCACTGCTGAGAACAAAGCTCAGTTCACCCACCAAGGTCAGGGGCACAGGGCCTGCCAACATTCACTTCACTCCTTCCAGACACCAACAGGGCCCCAGTGTGCGATGCTCAAGGCCATGCAGTCTTCTGCACTGATATTAACCTCCCTGTTTCACTGGAAAAACAGCCTCGGTTTGAGATGCTGGGTTTTGTTTGTTTGTTTGATTGTTTTGTATTTTGAGGGGATATGGAGTTTTCTCACAGTGCAGCTTGCTGCCGCCTCTTCTGCACCATGCCCTGTCTCTTTGTGGTACCAAAGGATTGACTAGGCGGAGAAACAGACTTGGGACCTGGGGACATCAATAACGCCTTCATTCACTCGCCCATGACCATGGGTATTTGTTCCCAGCAGAGCTCACAGGTTCAGGGAAGAGGAGATGGAGGTGCACACATCATCTGCCTTGGGAACAGTGTGTGTCCCCTGCACTGGGCAGAGGGCTGTGTGACACTGTCTAGAGAAAATGGTCTCCTGTGCTTAAGTGTGTTTAGGAAGGTCTGGGTTATATCAAACAGAATTATTGGAGGGTGTGTGGCATACGCTTTTTTTTTTTTTTTTTGCTTTTTTGAGACAGGGTTTCTCTGTGGCTTTGGAGCCTGTCCTGGAACTAGCTCTGTAGACCAGGCTGGTCTTGAACTCACGGAGATCCACCTGCCTCTGCCTCCCAAGTGCTGGGATTAAAGGCGTGCGCCACCATCGCCCGGCGCCTGGTGTGGTGTACGCTTTTAATCCCAGCAATCAGGAGGCAGAGGCAGGAAGATGTCTGTGAATTCAAGGACAGTTTGGCCTACAGAGAGAGCTCTAGGACAGCCAACGCTACTTTGTGAAACCTTGTCTCAAATAAATAAACAAATACTTTTTCCTTCGGGACTTGTTGGAGGTCTATGCTGATAACTTGCACACTGAGTCTTGTGGCTGGCCGCCCTGGCATAAGGAATATGAAAGCAAAGACACTGATAAAATCTGAGAAAATAATAAATAACTGAGCTGTGAATGCCAAGGTAAGAAGACTGAACTTCTTTCTTGAGACCAAGATGGAGACTCAGAAAAAGGATTTAAAATGAGGAACCCTGAAGGCCGGGCATTTGTAAGTAAGAATAAGTCTCCGTATATTTATTTGGGAGCTTGGTGGTGGGACCCCAAAGAGTAAAGAATAATAATAATAAAAAGGAACCCTAAAATGAAAGCCAGGGGCTGGAGAGATGGCTCAGAGCACTGACTGTTCTTCCAGAGGTTCTGAGTTCAATTCCCAGCAACTACATGGTGGCTCACAACTATCTGTGGTGAGATCTGGTGCCCTCTTCATATCCAGCAAGCATACAAACAGACAGAACACTGTATATATAATAAATAAATTAATAAAAAAAAGCCAGAAGCCGGGCGGTAGTGGCACACGCCTTTAATCCCAGCACTCGGGAGGCAGAGGCAGGCGGATCTCTGTGAGTTCAAGACCACACTGGTCTACAAGAGCTAGTTCCAGGACAGGCTCCAAAACCACAGAGAAACCCTGTCTCGAAAAACAAAAAAAAAACAACAACAACAAAAAAAAGCCAGGTATGTTGGTGCACGCCTTTAATCCCAGCACTCGGGAGGCAGAGGCAGGCGGATCTCTGTGAGTTCGAGGTCAGCCTGGTCTTCAGAGTGAGTTCCAGGACAGCCAGGACTACACAAACCCTGAACCAGCATTGCAACTTTATGTTTAGGGTTTTGGGGTGATGGCTAGCCACCTGCCAGTCCCAGCCGAAGCCTCCTCCTGACAAGCAACATAGCTGCTCAGATGGGAGGAGACAGGCTAGCCCTGGGGAGGCAGTGCTGAAGAGGGTATCCAGATTCAGCAGAAGCTTTCCATCAAGACCCCTGGGGCCCAATCCTGCCTCCAACAGCACTTGCTGTGACATCTAATGTCAGCTCTCCGAGGCCTCAGAGTGTTTGTTGTTTTCAAATAGACCTGATTTTCAGCGTGTTATGTTTACAGACAGTAGAGAGGATCCTTGGACACTGCTCCTACTCCTGGGAGTCCCCTGCTACAGTCTTGCATGAGCATGGTACACTGGTTACACACAGTGGCTCACTGGTGCATTCTGGGTAACTTGCGGCCACCATTCACTTGTGAGTGTCTTTTTGTTTGTTTGTTTGTTTTTTGGTTTTCCAAGACAGGGTTTCTCTGTAACTTTGGAGCCTATCCTGCCTCGAACTTACAGAGATCCACCTGCCTCCCGAGTGCTGGGATTAAAGGCGTGTGCCGCCACTGCCTGACTTGTGAGTTTTAAAGAGCACAAATTCTAACAGAATGCCTGTCACTAGAAGACCTTCACTGCTCTAAAAATACTCCATCTGAGCCATGAGGCGTGTGAAGCCACACTGGAAAGCTCTGGAATAAACAAAACAGAACAGAGGTCTTTCTCCACAGGACTTCACAGAGCCTTTAGCCTGCTAATACATAGGGCCAGCCTCATGGTGGATCCCAGGGCTAGGGCTCCATGGCAGGCCACACAGGGAAGAGAGACTGTAGACAGTAGTGGGGTTCTGGTTTGACCTCCTGACACACTATTACGGAATCAGGCTCCTCCCTTCACCCACGTCTACATTCGGGCTGATACAACTTAGTCACGCTGGGGTCAGGGTGAGAGGTTGCTTACACGTTCAGACCTAGAAATGTGTATTTTATCAAGTCCCTTTGGTGCATATGATACCAGGTGTCAGAAACCCAAGGCAGGAATCCAGACAGGCCGACCACTGTCCTGCATAGGTGACTTTGTTCTATCAAGGCAGAGGGAGGAATCAAGAATTGCTGGCCATCCGGCTCGGAGATGCCTCTTGCCAGCGCAAAGCAATGTGGGAAGAACAGGGGTTTGCCATCTCAGCCAAGACAAGCCCACGTCTGCCTGCCGCAGCACTCGCTTGCCAGTCTCTGTTGTCTCATGTCTCCGCTTCTCATCAGGAACCCAAAATACACTGCCAGCAAAGCCGGCCACCTGCAGCTCTTGGGGCCCCAAGAGTGACCTGCTTTGTGCTCACCTGTAGCAAGCTAACTATCTCCCCATCCACACCCCCGGAACCTCAGAAGAGACTCTGTCTGGAAAGCTTTTGCTGCCCTAAGTAAGAGGGCATCTTGCTGACGGGCCCTAACTCCAAATGCTGCCACTCTTGTTTTAGGCCCACTTCGGTGGTGGTTGTTCGAGACAGGGTCTCTTCACTGTGTAGTCCAGGCTGACCTGACCTAGAACTTGAGATCTTCAACTTCTCAAGTGCTGATGTGGACCACGCCAGGCATGCTGAGAAAAGGGTCACACACACAGGAAGCGATGCCTGTAGTGATAGTTTGTGTTTTAACAAATAAAGCTTGCCTGAAGATCAGAGTGCCGAGCTAAGCCACTAGAGGGATCTCTGTTAGTTCAAGGCCACCCTGAGCTACACGAAATTGATCCAGTCTAAAAAGAGAGACAGAGCTCACACAAAGCTGATCCCAGCACTTGGGATCACAGCCTTTAATTCCAGGACTAGGGAGGTGAAGACAGGAGTGATATGGCTGGGCAGAGAGAGGACTAGAAGGCAGGAGGAGACAGGAGCTCAGTGCAGGCTGAGACGAACAGGCTGAGGACAGGACTGCCCCTTTGGTCTGAGCATTGGTAGAGGTAAGAACTAGTGGCTGGCTGCTCTTCTCTGGTCCTTCAGCTCCCCGCCCCCCATAGCAGACTCTGAGTTTTTATCATTAAGAACAATTAGAAGCCGCGTTACAGATCAGCCTGAAGGGAAGACAACACAAGGTAAGATTCCCAGTACTTGGGAAGCTGAGGTAGGACGAATGCCAAGTGTTCAAGCCTAGCCTGAGCTAGAGGGTGAGATCCTGTCTCAAAATGAACAAAAACGGGAATTCAGCTGGGTGATGGTGGTGCACGCCTTTAATCCCAGCATCTGGGAATTGGGCAGGTGGATCTCTGAGTTTCAGTCTGGTCTACATGGTGAAAATCTGTCTCAAAAAGGGGAAGGGAAGGACTTGAGTCCTTCCTGGGCTACATGGGACCAGTCTTAAATATATATGTGTGTGTGTGGGGGGGGGGTGTAAGAAATACTGAGGATGACTTTGGTACTTTAGCCAGTAGAGATAAAAGGAAAGAAGGAAGGGAGGGAGGGAGAGAGGGAGAAAAGGAGAGATGGAAGGAAGGATTGTTTCCTGCAGCCTCTGAGGGAGCATAGCCATCCTGGCACCCTGGTCTTAGGCTTCTGACCTCCAGAAACGTGAGGGCAGACATCTCTGTTGCTTTAAGCCCTGTCCGGCCCTAGAAGCAGACTCCACCCGTGACTGTTGAGGCCTCTGCCTGGCTCACAAGTCCTCAGTCCCATCCCTCCAGGAAGGGAAGAACCCGCATCAGGCTGTTGCCCACACATGAGTTTTAATACAGCCTCCTGCCCATCACAGCTCCCCCACCCCCACCCCTAACCCCACCCAGCAGGCTGGAATTCTGCTTCCTCAAGGCCTGATCCCTAGTCCTTTGGAAGACACTTCCGTCTCCTCAAGAGGCTCCATTCCCATAAGCCCTGAGACAGAAGTTGTGACAACAGATATTGGTCCTGAGGCAGAGTGTGGTCCTGTCAGAGCCCCCAGGCTCCGCTGTGGTCAGGCTGAGTGGTCACTGCAGCTTCATGCCACTCCGCCGCCGAGAATCCTTCCGGGCGATGGGGCTGAAGTTCAAGACCTCTTTGTAGATGTGCTCTGTGGGAAGCGAGTGCTGTAGGTGTGTGTGGGGTTGAGGGTGTGGAGGGAGTGCACCCTCCAGAGCCCATGCAAAGAGAAAGCCCTCCTGGAGATGGCTGTGCTGGAGGACACGTGTGCCAATTAGGCCAACAAGGAGGGTGGGTGGGGGAGGATGGGCCATCTCTTACGTTTCCATTCATCCACAGTGAGCTTCTCGTGTTCCAAGGCATCGTCAAATGGCTGCTGGGCCTCTGTCTCCTCCTCGGGGTCCCGGAAGGGCTCGAAGAAGGGGTGAGCGAGCGCCTGAGCAGCTGTCAGACGCTTGTCCACATCCAGTTCCAGCATCTTGTCCAGCAGGTCCGCAGCTGCAGGGACGTGACCGTGAGCATTGTGCCTGGCCCGGAATAGGAGGCTGCTGGGATGGGCGGCAAGCACACTAGGGTGGGGGCCAGGACTCACCTTGGGGGCTGGCCCGTGGGAAGAGCTGGGTGAAATCCTTCTTGGGGCTCTGGGGTAGGGACTGGATGTAGGATTTGGCCTGGAAAACAGAAAAGCATAGAATTTTTTAGGCTCTGGGAGAAAGAATGGCTGAAGGGCTGTTGGAGTCTAAGGTGAGGACGAGAGGGTCCGCCAGGGCAGAGGGACCACACGGAAGGTGCCACTCACCGCCTTGTCCTTCAACTTCTGCACAAACTCAGCTCCTGGCACCCCGGTGACTTTCAGAATCTGGGTCAGCTGGTCCAGGTCTTGGCAGTCAGTTAAGGCACAGCCTTGAACTCTGCGGTGTGCTGAGCCCGCCCTCCCCACTCCCAGTCCTGCTCTAGCCAGCTTGGCAGAGGCTCCTGGCTCCAGCCCCATCTAACCATGCCGGTTTTT
Organism: Microtus oregoni; assembly: GCF_018167655.1. Lineage (NCBI taxonomy): Eukaryota > Metazoa > Chordata > Mammalia > Rodentia > Cricetidae > Microtus > Microtus oregoni. The sequence continues at coordinate 13,916,873 of NW_024543220.1, read as the reverse complement.
GGGACAGTTGGAGCAGGCCTCTGGAGAGCTTCCCTACAGCCCAGGAGAAGGCTACCAGGGTGTGTCTTTCTGAGACTCCTCCCACCAAATCCTTTTCATTCTGAGCTGGGTGGGCGACAAGGGACTGCCCATGAGGAAACCCCATCTGCTATTGAGAGATTTCCTACCAGAGGTGGGGGCAGGAAAGACAAATTTTTATCATTTGATTATCTGCATTTTCAAACCATTTTAAGGAGCTGGTTCCTGCTTTTCCAGAGGACCCAGGTTCAGTTCCCAGAACCCATGCCAAGTGCCTTACAGCCAACCGGTAACTCCAGCTCCAAGGGATCTAGTGCCCTCTTCTGGCCTCCTCAGGGTACCTGCACACACACAGCATATACTCACACAGACACACATATACACACACATAAAATTAAATCTTTAAGGGGCTGGAGAGATGGTTCAGTGTTTAAGAGCACTAGCTGTTCTTCCGGAGGAACTAGATTCAATTCCCAGAACCCACATGGCAGCTCACAACTGTCTATAGCTCCAGTTCCAGAGGATCCAACACCCTCACACAGACATACATGCAGGCAAAACACCGATGCACATAAATAAATTAATTAATAAAAAATTAAATCTTTAAAACCATTCTTGGAGCCGGGCTTCAGAAGATGGCTTGCCTAGCATGCATGAAACCCTGGGTTCCGTCCCCAGTATAGTGACACACATCTGTGACCCTAGCACTTGGGAGATGGCAGGAAGAGGAGCGGAACGAGGTCATCTTTGGCTACATAATGAGTTTGAGGACCTGAGACATAGAAGACCCTGTTTCAAACTGAAAAATAAAATAAATCAGATGTGGTGGCGCACACCTTTAATCCCAGCACTCAGGAGGCAGAAGCAGGCGGATCTCTGTGAGTTCGAGGCCAGCTTGAACTACATAGCAAGTTCTAGGGCAGCCAGAGCTACATAGCGAGATCTTGTCTGAAAAATAAAATAAAATAAATAATTCTCAAGGGAGCCTGTCCCACTACCTCACTGAGACACATTTAATTATCATTGCTGAGGGAGCGGGTTCCCACATGGACATCATCCACTCTGGCAAAGGATACAGTCCTTCCCCTTGAATAGGGTCTTTCCCGTCAGCATTTCCGCCATGATGCAGCCAACGGACCAGATATCCACTGCAAGGAAGGAGGGGGTGTGACCATCTGATGATCTCTAGAGCAGGTCACCAGGGCCACTCGGGGCAACTGACCACTGACCTGTCTGGTTGTAATGCATCCAGCTGAGAATCACCTCAGGGGCCCGGTACCAGCGGGTCACCACGTAGCCGGTCATCTCAGGGTCTGCATGGCGCGCCAGCCCAAAGTCCAAGATCTATGGCTCAAGGGACACAGGAAAACGAGCTGGCTGAGGAGAGGGGTTCTGAGGGACAAAACCCACCTCCCCCAGAATTCCGTCCACCTCCCCATCCGTGGGGGACCTGCTGTGACTCTTCACCTTCAGCTCACAGTCTTCATTCACTGCCAGGTTGCCTGGCTTCAGGTCCTGGGGGGAGGACAGCAAGGGAGGGTCAGGCTGGAGCAGAACCAGCAGGTGGTCTCGGATCTGTCGTGCGTGTGCGCACACATGCACATACATGCACACACACACACACACACACACACTCCACTGCAACAGCAGCTGGGCCCCTTCACTTCACTCCAGGCCTGTCTCCTCATGTGTACGATGACATTGGACTCTGCATCCGTTTCCACCATGTCCCTGTCTTTAGAGCCTGAAGTGCCAGCAACGGGCTCAGTGGGCAGCCACTCCCCAAAGTGTCTTCCCTATCCCCATTCTACCACATTCACCTTCTCAAGGCCCAAACAGCCACAGCCCAGGTTCCTGAGAACTGTCATTGGCTGCCAGAGCACCCAGTTCCTACCCTGAAGACCACAATAGAGGAGGCACTCACCCTGTGGACGACACCAGCTGAGTGGATGTACTGAAAGGAAGAGAGAGAAGAAACGGTGAAGGCACCAGCTTGCACACCACCATCCAGCATCCGACCCTCTTCCTTCCCACCGCAGCATGCTGGGTCTCAACACTGAGCACCTCTTGGCCACTGTGCAAGCCACACTTACCTTCAGACCTTTGAGCATCTGGTATACCAAGTACTGGACTTTGTCCTCACTGAACTCCATCCCCATGATCTTCTGCAGATCTGTCTGCATGAAGGGCATCACCAGGTAGCTGGAAAGCAGGGGGCTTTTTAGCACAGTTGCCTACCAGCCTCCCATAGGCCCAGGTGTGACCCCGGAGGGACAGAAGTGGGGCACAGCAAGAGCCTGAGAGACAATCAATACCAGCAAGAAGGCAGAAGAGAGTCAGGTGTGAGAATCCATGCCTGTAATCCCAACGTTTGCAGAGCTGAAGTGGGAGGATGTTAAAGTCTAGCCTGTGTTACATGGTGGATCCCAGAGCAGGCTGGTCTACACAACATAACCTTGTCTACATGGTGGAGCCCAGGGCAGGCTGGGAAACACAACCTTGTCTCAGAAAAACAACAATCGGCCAGGCAGTGGTGGCACAGCCTTTAATCCCAGCACTTGGGAGGGGAATGACCACAAACAATGATGACAATGGAAAACAGGATTGGAAAGCTGTGTCAGGTGACACAGAGCTTGCTTACTTGAGCTCAAGCCTCAACACCCACATACAAAAGCTGGGTGTGATGGGGTTCAGTTGTGATCTAGTGCTGGGAAGGCGGAGACAGGAGGATGCCTGGGGCTCATTAGCCAATCTGCCTCACTTAGTTGTCAAGCTGGTGAGAGACCCTGCCTCAAAAATCAAGGGAGGGGACTGAAGAGACAGCTCGGCGGTCAAGAGCGCTTGCTGGTCTTGCAGGTTCAGTTCCCAGCATCCACATCAGGAGGCTCACAACTGTCTGTAACTCCAGTTCCAGAGGATCTGATGCCCTCTTCTGGCCTCTATGGGCACCTGCAAGCATGTGGGGCACATAAACTCATGCAGGAGCACGGGTGCTCACGAGCTCACAGGCACATATGTGTGCTCATAGGCACTACAAACAATCATAAGGGAAAACGAGAAAACAAGGTAGACAGTGCCTGAGCAACAACATTAGAGGTTGACCGGTGACCTCTGGCCACATACACAAGAACACATCCACACAATACAAAATAAAGAAGATACATGAATAACCAGGAGAACCCAGACTGAGCTCCCCGCATCCCCACCACAGCAGCCTGGTGGGCAGAGCTCAGGGTCACCCAGCCCTGGAGCATCCTCAGCAACACCAGATGGCTGTGTTCACATTCCTCAAAGGTACCCTGGCTCTGCTCCCCTCCATGCCCCCGAGCAGGCCAGCTGTGAGCCAGCAGCACCCGCCAGCATTTCCTTCTGCTTCCATCCAAAGGTTTCTCTGGTAGGAGGGTCACGCCCAGCTCCGCAGGCTCCGCAAACTACAAATGTCTGCCTTTCCAGGAAGGAAACAGGAAATAATCTTCATCAGGCAGGGGAAGGAGGGGCCAGTGCTATTAAGCACTCGAGCGGGATTTTGAAACAGGTTAATGTCAGTAACCCGGAACTATGACTCAAGGTGGTCACGGCAAGTTTAGGACAGAAAGCAGTAGATTATAAAAGGTGTGTGTACAATACACACACACCATTATATCTATAACTACATAAAATATGTATAGAATTATATATATAAATTTCCCTCTTGAGACAGGATCTCGTGTATCCAGACTCATCTCCAGTTCACTATGAGGCTGAGGATGGCTTTGAACTTTTCATCCTCCTGCCTTCGCCCCTCCAACGTTGGCATTACTGGCATACACCACCATCCCCAATTTATTCAGAGTAGAGATAGAGACAGGGTCGTGCATTCTAGGCAATCACTCTGCCCACTGAGCTACAGCCCCAGCCCCCTAAAGTGAACGAACACTGTAGTGGCTTTTCATTTGAATTTTAATAAATAAAGCTTGCCTGAGGATCCAGAAAAGTAAAACAGCCACACTGACCAGGCAGCAATGGCACACACCTTTAATCCCATCAGCCACACTAACTTGCCGTAGAAACCAGGCAGTAGTGGTACATGCCCTTAATCCCAGAACTAGAGAGGATTATAAAACAGGAGGAGACAGCTCTCAGGCTCAGTGCCATTCTGAGATTCCTGGAGGCAGGATCACCATTTTCAGACTGAGGTTGAGATAAGAGTCAGTGGCTGGCTGTTTTGCTTTTCTGATCTTCGGGTTGAACTGCAATATCTGTCTCTGAGTTTTTATTAATCGTGTTTCAAAACACACACACTTTCTTTTATTTTATTTTGAGATAGGGTCTCATCATGTAGCCCTATCTGGCCTGGAACTGAATATGTAGAAAAGGTTGACCTGGAACACACAGGGCTCCTGAGTGCTGGGATTACACATATACACCACTTGGCCTGGCACTTTGCTTACGTAAACTGTTGCTGAGGGCTGGAGGGGGTCACTCAGCAGTTAAGGGCACTTGCTGCAGCTGGGCAGTGGCAGCGCACAACTTTAGTCCCAGCACTCGGGAGGCAGAGGCAGGTGGATCTCTGTGAGTTCGAGACCAGCCTGGTCTGCAGAGCTAGTTCCAGGACAGGCTCCAAAGCTACACAGAGAGCTCTTCCTAGATGACCCAAGTTCAATTCCTAGCATCCTCATAAGGCAACCTGTAACTGCCTGTAATTTCAGGGGCACCTTCACTCTTGTGCGTGGGCGCGCGTGCGCGCGCGCGCGCACACACACACACACACACAATTTTAAATAAATCTTTAAGCCTCTTCCTCTCCAACTTTGGAGAAGAGTTTACCTTCTTCACTGCCTTCATATACGGTCTCTCACAACCATTCCATGCTTTCTGCTCCTGTCCTAAACTGCTGGCATCAAGGTCGCCAGTGACCACCTCTCAAACACAAAGACTCACTGGGCAGGCAGTGGTGGCGCAGGCCTTTAATCCCGGCACTTGGGAGGCAGAGGCAGGTGGACCTCAATGAGTTCAAGTCAGCCTGGTCTACAAAGGGAGTTCCAGGATGGCCAGGACTATCACACAGAGAAATCCTGTCTCAAAACACCACCACCACCACCAACAACAAACCACAGAGACTCCTTTTTCCCCCCGTGTGTCCCTTTGCTAAGCATCAACGGTTGACTGCCAGGACTCCGGATCAGCATCACTGTATCCCACTTTGCCATGAGCTATCCCTGGGCTTCAGCTATCACCCACGGAAATGATTCTAGCCTGGTCTACACACATTCTCTCCTCTCCTACGGTTTCACAGGCTCTGTATGAACGCAGGACTCAAGGTGGAGTTTGTCAGCTTTTGCTCCAGGCTTGTCTGTTCTACCTCGGGTTCCTGAATCACCTGCACCAACCTCCCTCAGCCACCATGTCTCAGCAGATGCGACGACTCCCGTCAGGACAGCCTGAGTGGGTCTCAGATCTGCCCTCCGTATCCCACACTGTAAGGTCGATCAAAGACGGGGTGCTCAACACCGCTGTCTCTCCCTCCTCCCCACCCCTTTCTCATCGCTGCTACTCATATCCCCCAAATGTGACAGACCGTCCCAGCATTCTGGTTAAAACCTCCATAGTTGGTGGGTTGGGGATGTGGCTCAGTTGGCAGAGCACCAGCCTAGCGTGCACAAAGCTCTGAGTTCAAATCCTAGCACCAATGCTTGGAACCAGAGGCAGGAGGATCGCACGTTCAGTGTCTTCCTCGATTGCTTAGGTAGCCGTGCGATGGGATGGGATGGGGGACGACCATACCTGAGAGATTCTCTCTAAACACAGCACAGGGCACCAAACCGCTCCCACAAGACCTCTGTGGCACCGAGGTAGCCGAGCAGCTCAATGGAGACTGCTTTCAGCTGCCACTCACACACATCCTGATTCTCAGCGTCATTCAAGCCGTTCCTCCTTGTCCAGGCGCGTGCAGCGAAACCTGACACTTCACAACTAAGTGTCCCGCTTGTTTTAACAGCCAAACTCCATCAGCCACATTGTCCGGGCCCCAGATCCTCACCCTCCCGTTAGGAGAAAACTCTAGGTATCATGAGGTCCAAAGCCACACCTGGTCCCCAGGAACGGGGGATGGGGGTGGGGGGTGGGTAGTGCACACCCTGGGAGGGCCAGCTGTCCTCTTCATGGAACCAGGGCCTGGTCATAAGGTGTAGGAGCCCTGCACTCTACAGTCCTTCACTCAGAGCTGAGGTACCTTTCCAGAGAGGACCTTAGTGTAACAGCAAAGAGACGTAAGACCCCCTTTCCACCCAACTCTGGAAGCCACCCTCCCCCAAAATATTTCCAAGCTGCCATTAAGATCTGACAATGCCCCAGCCCCCGTGCAGCCCGACTCACAAATCGTGGAAGTTTCGAAGGGAAGAGGCGGGAGTGAAGACATCCAGGAGCCCAATGACCTGGGGAAAGGGTCGTCAGTGAGGCTACATTGCCACCACCCCTCTTCCTACTCCCTGGGGCCTCAACCACGCAGGGCCATCATCCAGGTCACCCTCTGTTACAGGAGGTAGCCCAAGTTGGCACGGAAAAAGCATGAGGGCCCAGGCAGAAAAGGAAGTTTGCGCTAACAATGATGGAAGTCAGAATGTGGCCAACCCACTGCTCTCAAATTTGGGGTACAGGGTGAACAAACCTACTTCCGACTAACATACCATGAGGGTCAATGTGGGGGGGGGGGCGGGGAGGATGAAAAGCGTTGGGACCTTGGATCTCAGTTCCAGCCTTGGACCTTGGGTCTCCAGCTATGTCTGTCAGTCTGTCATTGCCTACGACAGGGCTGGTTCAGAGCCAGGGGCAAGCCCACTTCACTGGGGAGACATTGGCTGACGGTTCAGGACTCACAGGGGACAAGGCTCTGAAATCACTGTCTGGACTTCTGAGTCCAGAGCTGGGTCCCTGTCTGTTCCCATCAGACAGAATGGTCAAATGCCCAGGCACCAGCCTACCTTGACCTCCAATTTCAGCTCTGCCACTGATAAACCAATAACCCGGGAATCTTTCTGTGCCTCAGTTTCCTCATCTGTGCCACGGACGGTATGTGCTGGGAATTATATAAGTTAGCCAGCATTCGCATGCATTAAGTACTCAGTGTCTGTTGTCAGCCTTGGAGCCCCAGTATGGGGACAGCAGTCGCTCAACTGTCCAGGCCCAGCAGGACTTGAGTTCTCAAGGAACCAATCACGAAGGTCTCCTGTGTCTACTTCCTCCTCACAAACGAGATAAGGTAGTGCCTTTTCTGGAAGTGAGTTGGGCAGGCCCTGGCACCTTCTCTAGGGCTAAGGACCTGAGAAGCCAGGGTGGGGCAAGGAAGATTCTTTCTCCTGCACCCTGCACCCTGGACCCCGGGCAGGCCACTCCTGGGCCTCTTATCCTGCCCCCTGATGCCCACCGCATCCACACCCCTGCCGCATCCTACGTTTTCATGGTGCATATGCTTCAGCAGTAGGAGCTCGCGGTAAGCGCGCTTGGCAAAGATCTCCGACTGGAAGGGCCGGCTCAGCTTCTTGATGGCCACCTTCTCCCCTGTCCGCTTGTCGATGGCCGAACTGCGGGGTCACAGGCAGGTGAGGGGGAGGGGCGGCGCAAAGAGCCCAGACTCAGGATCCCTCCCTCCCTGTCCCAGGCCACTCCGACTCCGTATTCCCCAGGCTGGTTGGAGACCAGGAATTTGGGGGACAGCAGAGTATTGCGTCGCGAGGGTTAGGTGGGGGCACCGGGAAAGGGGCAGCAAGTCAGGGGCAGGAACAATTCACGCTGACAGGATGCAAAGCGGGCCGGGAGTCCCTACTCTGCGGATGTGGCAAGTTCCCCTCGTGGGGCCTCAACTGCCACTGCAGGGATCTGTCCCACGAACTCCGAGGTCCCTTTGAAAAGTTACAGCCTTGGAGAACCAGATTCGTCAGCGACTCAACCCACAGGGGCCCGGATGCGGCCGTGTGAGCGCGGGGAGGCTGCCAAGGGGTGGCCCGCGTCTCCTCTGCCTCCTGGGGTCCCCGGGTCTCACCACACAGCTCCGTAGGCCCCGCTGCCGACGTGCGCCGGCTCCAGGTAGGTCTTGGGCAGCTCCCAGGCGGTCTTGTTGATGTCCTGCTTGTAGAAACCCCTTTTCCGGGTGAGGCTCATTCCGCACCCCGTGGTGGCGGCCCTGAGCGGCGGCTGCGGTGGCTGCCCGCGGGCTCCCGGCCCGGGTGTCCCGCCGCGGTCCCCTCCCGCCCCGCGCCCGCTCCTCCCCCATGGGGCGGCGCACCTGCCGCCTCGCCCAGGTGCGTCCCCGCCCCAGCTCGCCCCGCCGCCCGCGCTCCGGACTCCGCCCATCCCCGGCGGAGGCCCCAGGCTCCACTGGCCACCTGCTGCAGGTGCGGGGCGCTCTGCAGGAAGGGGTGCCTGCGAGGCTGCCTGGATCCCTCCAGCCCTGTAGGAAGAGCTGGGGATGGGGCGGGGGGGGGGGAGGGGGCGCGGTGCTGATAATTTGAGAAATAAAACCCCACAGATACAAGGCATGGTGGTTCAGATCTGTAACCTGTGCATAGGAGAGGCAGAGGCAGGAGGATTGCTAGGAGTCCAGTTCAGTGCTTAGTGAGTTCAAGGTCAAACGGGGTAAGACCCTGAGGAAGGAGGAGAGAAGGAAGTGAGAGAAAGAGTGGGGAGTGAATAGAGATGGAAGGAAGGAAGGAGGGAGGGAGGGAAGCAGGAAAGGAGGAAGAAAAGCAGGTTGGGAAACAATGTCATCCCTAGCGACAAAGTAAATTGGAGGCCAGCATAGGTTACACAGAGAAACCCTGACTCAAAACAACCTTGAAGACGGAAAGGTTTAAAAGCCTGTACCACTCTTGAAGAGGATCTGAGTTTGGTTCTCAGCACGTTTGTCATTATATATATAATTTAAAAAAAAAAAAGAAAAGAAATGTATGTGGTGGCAAACATCCTTAATCCCAGAGAAACCCTGTCTCAAAAAATAAAAAAATCAAAGGGGGGAAAACACAGTAACAAACAAGAACCCTAAAACTCGTGGGATTCTAAATGAGTTCCTATGACCCCAGATTTCTTTTCTTTTCTCTTGTTTTCTTTTTTTTGGGGGGGGGGTCGAGACAGGGTTTCTCTGTGGTTTTGGAGCCTGTCCTGGCACTAGCTCTTGTAGACCAGGCTGGTCTCGAACTCACAGAGATCCGCCTGCCTCTGCCTCCCGAGTGCTGGGATTAAAGGTGTGCGCTACCATCGCCCGGCTTTCTCTTGGTTTTTTATGACAGGGTTTCTCTGTGTAGCCCTGGCTCTCCTGGAACTCTATCTGTAGACCAGCCTGACCTCAAACTCACAGAGATCCACCTGCCTCTCCCTCTTGTGTGCTGGGATTAAAGGTGTGTGGCACCACTGACTGATGGCTTTTTAAGAAAAATAAATGATTGCTCCCAGATCCTAAGGTTCATCACTGGCCAGGGCTCAGCATCTATTCTCCCAGATTTTAAGGTTCATCACTGGCCAGGGCTCAGCATCTATTCTCCCAGATCCTAAGGTTCATCACTGGCCAGGGCTCAGCATCTATTCTCCCAGATTTTAAGGTTCATCACTGGCCAGGGCTCAGCATCTATTCTCCCAGATCCTAAGGTTCATCACTGGCCAGGGCTCAGCATCTATTCCTCTGTCTCCATTTTTCTGAAACAAAATCCAGGCATCAAATTGTTCATTGTATTAAAGTTCTTGTGTCTTACACCAAGAGTCAATCTCAGCTAGTTCTACAGTGCCCAGTATCCACAAAGATTCAAATGTCCCGGGAGAGTGTGTTTGTCATTGGTGGTGGCGGGTTTGAGACAAAGTCTCACTAGGTAGCCTTTAGCTGGCCCTGAACTTTCTATGCAGACCAGACTGGTCTCTAACTTATAAACTCCGCCTTTAGAGTGAACATCCAGTTCTGAGTATAGGTTTTTGCTTGGTTTCTAAGGCCACATGAATGGCACTATCTTGTGTGGTTCCAGGGCGATTTTGTTCTCAAATAGAGTCACACCTGCTCTGGAAGAAGAGCTCGTGCATGCCCTATAGGTACGTCCCACCCTCCCTGGCTTCTCTGCGAAAGGAGGGGGGGCAGCTTGCTTGGTTGTAAGGGAGGAGACCCTGTCAGGCTGTGTGCAGACCTCAAATTACCTAATTGCTTCTTCCATGCAGTCTGCGGATCATTTTCAGGGGACCAACCTCACAGAAATGCTTAACATGTGCTGTGGCTGTGGGCAGGGCATCTGTCTTTAAGACCGTATCAAAGCTTGTGTAAGAAATAGCAAGTCAGCTCATTGGGTGTGAAAAACTTATCTAATAAACATCCGTGCTTGCCATGTGCCGGGCATTAGTGTTTTACATATTCCACTCCAGGGCAGAAGGGGTGAGTCAGGCTGAACATCCTCACCAGACAAGTGGCAAACAGGCAGGGAGGGGTTGAGTAATTAGCTAAAGGTCACACAGCAGAGCTGGGTGAAGATGTGGGCATGGTCGCCCTGGAGCCCAGGCTCTGGCCAGCAAAGCTTAGGGGTGCCCCCAAACCGTCTGGAATGGTAAGGATGTGGTTCCCTCGGTGCAGCCCACTTCCTGTTCATTCCTTTCATTGGTCCCGAGACAAAGGAAGGGTTGACAGTGGGAGTTTGAGGCCCTCTGGGTCGGTCGTTCTGGTTTAAGGAACTATATTTCTGGAAGCCAGATACTAGGGGTGGACATAGGCTAGAGAGAGTCAGCTCTGAGAAACAGGGTTCCCTTTGGGGTTGAGAGAAGAGAAAGGGGCTAGGGTCTCTGCAGGGTGGTAGAGTCGAGCCCAGAAACCCCAGGAAAGCCCTCAAGGTCCTGGAGTGTCCCCCACCCCGCCTCAGCACAGCTGGCTACTCTGGACTCCTCTTGAGCAAAGGTCAGGAAGTGACTCAGACCTTAGACTCAGCTGGGGATGACCCTCACCTTGGGCCATACGGGGCTGGGGTTTACTCAGCAGCCTGGCAGCCTTGGAGGGAACTGCCTTCAATCCAGCAAGGGGAGTCACTGAGGGCATGAGGGGGAGGAGATGGGAGGGAGGAGGACTAGGAAGAGAGGAGAAGGGAGGAGAGAGGAGGAAGAAAGGCTCACCAAGGGCATCATGGGTAGCTGGATTCTTCTCTTAACTCCAAGGACCTTAGCCCCTCTCCCTCTCAGACACTAAGACACTGCAGGCTGGGGGGTGGGGGGGATGGAGAAAGTCGGGGACCCAACCTTGGAAGGAGACCTGAATTCCTAAGGCTGGCACTGCCTTCTATGTGACTTTAACCCAAAGTCTTAGCCATCCTGGCCAGAGTATGCTTGCAAAACAGGTGACACATACCAGCTGTGGAAGTTCCGTGGCTTGTGAGGTCATGTACAGACAAACTCACCTTTCCTTCCCCACACTTAAAATATTTTTTTTAAAAAGAGATTTATTTATTTTCATTTTATGTGTATGTGTTTTTTGCCTGAAGGCATTGTGTCAATGCCTGGTGTCCACAGGGGCCAGGAGGGAGCACTGGATCCCTGGAACTGGAGGTGGCAGTAGCTATGAGCCACCATTTCTATGCCTTGAACCAAGCCCAGGTCCTCTGCAAGAGCAGCCGGCGCTTAACTGCCCAGCCATGTATCTCCCTTCTACAAACTTACGTGTATGTGTGTATGTTTGTGGGTATGTGCACATGTAAAACCCCCAGAGGCCAGAAGAGGACCTCTAAGCCCCCAGCTGGAGTGACAGGCAGTCGTGAGCCACCTTATATAGGTGTTGCGAACGTGACTCTGACCCTCTGCAAGAACAGTAGACCCTGTAACTGCCGGGCCATCTTATCAGGCCCAGCTTTCATTTTTTCCTATTAATTATTGTTAAATGTGGATGTGTGGGCAGAAGACAACTTTGGGGGGCAGTTGTTGTTTTCGTCCACTTTGTTGAGGTGTGTGTGTTGGGGGGGTCTCTTGTTTCTGTTGCTCTTGTACCCTAGGCTGGTTGGCCCATAGGCTTCTGGGTGATTTTCCTGTCTCCACTTCATAGTGCTGAGATATAGATGTGAGTCACAGCGTCTGGCTTTTAAGAGAGATTGGTATTTATTTATTTATTTATTTTTATTATGTATACAATATTTTGTCTGTGTCTATGTCTGCAGACCAGAAGAGGGCACCAGACCTCCTTACAGATGGTTGTGAGCCACCATGTGGTTGCTGGGAATTGAACTCAGGACCTTCAGAAGAGCAGGCAATGCTCTTAACCACTGAGCCGTCTCTCCAGCCCAGATTGGTTTATTTTTGTTTTTTATTCATGTGTGTGTGTGTGGTGTGTGTGGTGTGTGTGAATATCACGTATGTGCAGGTGCATTTGGGGTCTGTAAGAGAACATTGATTCCCAGGAGCTGGAGCTACAGGTGGCTGTGAACTGTGAATGTGTTAAAAACTTGGACTCTAAGACAATAGTGAACGCTCTTAATCACTGAGCGTCTCTCCGGCTCTGAGCGTCTCTCTCCGGCTCTGAGCGTCTCTCCAGCCCTGAGTGCCTCTCTGGCTCTGCAGTCAGCCTCTTCTGGGTTCCAGAGATTAGGCCATGAGGCTTGTGCAGTGAGCACTTTTGCTCACCTAGATGTCTCCCTAGCTTCTTTGCTTCTTCCCACTTTGAAACAGCCTTTTTTATTTTATTTGGGCTTTTATGTTAGCATACAGAGTAATGGGTTTCATTACAGCACTTCATAATGTGCTCTTGTTGGTCCTTCTCTACCTCCCCGTTCCTATGTCCGTCCCCCTTCCCCTGGTGGGTCCCCCTCCCCTATGCACCCCTTTTGCTTTCGTGGCAATAATTCTGTTCTCTCTGCTCCCCTAAGATCTCTCCTTCTGCTCTCAAGGGCTCTTCCTCAAAGTTATGACCTACCCCCACACACCATATACATACACATTAGGTACATCTTAGCATCCAGGATCCTCCGTCCGAGACGTGTGTCTTGTTTGTATTTCTGGGTGGGTCTGGCTTCCTTCGGTTCTATCCATTGTCCTGCAAATGTCATGACATCATTCTTCTTCAAGACTGCATGGAATTTTCTTCATGAGTCATCTGCTGATGGGCAAGTAGGCTGGGTCCTTTTCCTGGCCCTTGTGACCAGAATGACAGTGAGCAGGGATGCTCAGGCACCTCTGAGGTGTGCTCTCGAGTCCTCAGGGTATGCACCTGTTTGGAACTTTTAAAAGCTTTCATTTTTCGAGACAGAGTCACTCTGTATCCCTGGCCAGCCTGTAACTTTCTATGTAGACAGTCACAGCACAAGGTGATGTCCGATGTTCGGTCACCTGGGTGAGGGGCAGGCAGCCTGCCACTTCTAACCTCAATCAAGAGCATCCTCCGTCTGCCCCAGCACACCAGCTGGGAAAGTGCCACCAAACACAGATCACTTTGGCTCCATTACGGAGCAGGAAGATGGTAGGTGGGCTCCTTTTCACGTGTGTGTGTGGGAGGGGGGGGGATGTAGAGTCTTAGGAACGTGTCGTTCCCAGTATAGGCAAACTAAGTTCTCACACCAAACCAGTAGGGTAGGAGTTCTGCCGTGAGCAGGTTGAATTTATTCCTCACCGCGGGAGAGCATATACCAGAGGGTCTTGGGAACAGGAAGTTAAGGACTGACCTAGGGGAAGCTCTGGGCTGGGTTAGGTACTTTGGGGGCAGGTTTACAGAAACCAGCTCCCTTCCCAGAAAATAACAGTGAGAGAGATCGTGTGAGACAATGCTGAACTTGGGGCCGGTGCACCTTAGACCCCATGCAGACCCCGCCCCTGTCAGGGGTCATGGGGCGAGTGCAACTCTGTTCATTCTTTGGCCCTTCCAGTGTCATAAGTGGGCTTCACTCCACTCACTTCCAACTCCTCTGTTAAATGTAAGAACCAGCCCCTGGTGCAAGGGTCCATTAGATTCATTCAGCGTTTGTGTGCTGAGGCACCGCGGAGGTGGCTCTCTGGGTAAGGTGCTTGTCACATCACGTGTGGTGGTTGGAAAGAAAATGGTCCCCAAAGGGAGTGGCATTTTTAGGAGGTGTGGCCTTGTTAGAGGAGGTGTGTCACTGTGGGGGTTGGCTTTGAGGTCTCATATATGTTCAAGTCATGCCCAGTGTGGCAATCTCCTGCTGCTGCCTGTGGATCCAGATGTAGAACTCTCAGCTCCATCTCCAGCACCACATCTGCCTGTGCACCGCCATGTCCGCCATGATGATAATGGACTGAACCTCTGAACTCTAAGACAGCCCCAGTTAAATGGTCTCCTTTATAAAAGTTGTCTCTTCACAGCGATAGAAACCCTAACTAGAACATAATGTTAACAGGAGGACCTGAGAACAAATTCCTGGTCTCTACATTAAAAAAAAAAAAAAAAGCCAAGGACGGAGGCTCACGCTTATAATCCCAGGATGGAGGAGGAGAGACAAGAGCTTCTCTGGGACTTGCTAGCCAACTTGTCTAGCCAAACTCTGGAGTTCCAGGTTCAGGGAGACACACTGCCCCAAAGCTGTCTCTGTGGTAAAGACTCTTGCTGACCTGAGCTGTGTCCTAGGACCTACAGTGAGAGAAGAGAACAAACTCTCAAAAGTTTGGCTTCTGACCTCTAAGTGATGTCAAGTGCACAGACACACCCATACACACACACACACACACACACACAAAATTTAAAAAGGGCCTGTAGAGATGGCGCATCAGTTAAGAGCACTTTCTATTCTTGGACCCAAGTTCGGTCCTCAGCACCCACATCAAGCAGCTCATAACCACATGTAACTTCAGTTTCAGGGATCTGAGCACCTCTTCCAACCTCCTTGGGCACTTGCATGCTTGTGGTACACACACAGAGGGACATACACAAAAATTTTAAAAAATATTAAAAGAAAATAAGGGAAGATAAATTAGGAAGACATCCCAGCATTGAGTTCTGGCCTTGACAGGTGTATGCACAGATACATGCATTAAAAAATAAAATCCCAACTGGGTGGTGGTGACACACACCTTTAACCCCAGCACTTGGGAGCAGAGGCAGGTGAATCTCTGTGAGCTAGAGACTAGCCGTGTCTACAGAGCGATTGCCAGGACAGCCAGGGCTACACAGATGCAGCACACAACGCCTGTCTGCGCTCTATGCGCTACCATACAGTTCATGAGCTTCGGGCAAGGGGCTAGAGGTTGAAACACACAAAAACACACAGAGAGACACGAACCTCTAGTCACTGGTAAGAATCACCATATTCAACAGCACCACGAAGGCTTATATACCCAACAGTCAGGTGGGCCAACAGGTGAAAACCTTATCCTCTGATCCCCAAGGCAAGGCAACACGCGCTCGTGAAGCAGAGCTGGTAAACAACTTTGACACAGCTTTCAGTAACTCAAATCAGAAGGAAAGTAAAGATCTCTAGCAGGGAAGAGCAGCTGGAGGCCAGGACTCCAAGTGGTCCCAACACACAGAGAAACCCCAAAAGAAAATAAAATTGCTGACATTTAACAATTGGATTCAGCCAGGTGGAGGGCCGGTCCCCAGGCTCTTTCCAGCCTGCTTGGCTATGGCGCCCCCTGCTGGAAAAAGGCAGTAAGAACCGCTCATCTGGAAGATGCCCCTCAAGGCTCTCTCCATTCCGGACTCCTTGATCACCTCCTGACAGCCCGCTCCCCAAGGCTGGGAAGATGTGGTCCCAGGCAGGTCTGACTTTGTCATTTTTACCAGTTTTGTGCCCTGTGAGTATGTGGATACTGTCCTCGTCGCTGCTGGTCTCCAGGCACTCTGCTTGTTCCCCTGTTCAGTAAATTCATTTTCCCTTTTCTTTTTTAAAGATTTATTCTTTTTTTATTTTTTATGCATATGGGTGTTTTGCATACTATATGTGTGTAGTACCTAAAGAGTCCAGAAGAGGGAGGCAGATCATCTTCCATTGGAGTTACAGTCGGCAGGGAGGCATCCTGTGGCTGCTGGGAATTGAATCCAGTCCTCTGAAAAGCAGTCAGTGCTCTCAACTGCTGAGCCGTCTCTCCAGCCCTTCGTTATGTTCTTGGTGCGCAAGTGGCCAGAGATGATTGGACTTTTGGGTTCAAGTGGAAAGGAGGTGGGCGTCATTTGAAGACCCAGAAGATTGGATTGGAGGCAGTTGGGGTCCACTGCGGAGCATCTAGGGGTGGAATTGCTGTTCAGTGGCCTTGATCTGTCCTGGGCTTTGTCTGTTTATTGACAGGATCTCCTGCAGCCCTGGTTGGTTTCAAACTCGGTGTATAACCAAGGGTGTCCTTGAACTTCTGATCTTCCTGCTTCCACTTCCCCGGTGCTGAGATTCCAAGTGTGGGGGGTCCCTAAACCCAATTCTGCCTTGCTGGGGATGGAATGCCAGGGCTTTGCCAACTGAGCCACATCCCCAGCCCTCTGTCCCTTTTCCTGATGTCGGAAGTGAAGTGGTGTTCACAAAGTTCAGCCCAGGGTGGTAGAAGGCCTGGCTGGAATCTGGGTCCTCTCCTCTCTCTGGGCAGCCACACCAAGCTCCTATTCTGGTGGTGACTGTTTCCTCCAGGCAAATGCCCATGGTGGCCTTCAGAATCCCTGGGCCCCAAATCAGGACAAGGAAATAAATAAAAGCGTGGCTTGGTGATCATGGTTGTGGGGGATGTTAGCCTTCTCACACAGCTTCATCTATCCCTGCTGCCCCAGACAGGTCTATGGCCAGCGAAGCTGTAAGATTTAAGAGGGGGCTGGGCGGTGGTGGCGCACACCTTTAATCCCAGCACTCAGGAGGCAGAGACAGGTGGATCTCTGTAAGTCTGAGGTCAGCCTGGTCTACAAGAGCGAGTTCCAGGACAGCCAGGGCTATTACACAGAGAAACCCTGTCTTGAAAAACAAAAACAAAAAAAAAAATTTAAGATATAAGATTTAAGACAGTCTTCATGAGTCATCACCTGTGCTGGGACATGACCTGATGGTGACTCAGCTGTTCATGTCTCCCACACTCCTGCAAGTAACCCCAATAAACTCATTGCTCTGCCAAGCTGGATGTGGTCTGAATCCCTATCTTTGCTGGTCTGTGGCTGGGCGGCAGACCTCTCTCTGTATTTCCCCAAGAAAAATCATGAACCCCATTGGAAAGCAGGGTATGTGCCAGCAAGAGGGCTCAGGAGGTAAAGGTGCCTGCTGCCAAGCCTGACGATCTGAGTTTGAATCCCCTGGGACCCATGCGGTGAAAGGAATCAATTCCCACCATCTGTCGTCTGACCCATACACAACGGTATGCACACACTTGTGCACACAAGATGAATAAATACAATGTAAAAAAAAACATAAGGGGCTAGAGAGATGTCTGAGCCATTAAGGGTGTGAACTCGTCTTCCAGAGGTCCCAAGTTTTGTTCCCAGCACCCATGCCCAGGGACTCACAAGTGCCTGCAGCTCAGGAGGTCATACTCCTCCTCTGGCCCTCCTTGGGCACCTGAATTCCACATACACACACACGTGCACACATCACACAGACACGCACACATGCGCGCACACACACACATGCACACATCACATATGTGCACACATCACACAGACACACAAGCACACACACACACGTCATTTTAAAAGTCATTAAATCTACAGAGCTAGTTCCAGGACAGGCTCCAAAGCCACAGAGAAACCCTGTCTCGAAAAACCAAAAAAAAAAAAAAAAAAAAAAAAGTCATTAAAAAGTCCCTTTAAAGCAGGATCCTCCCTGCCTCCTCTAGACCCCATGACCCCATGGAGCCCCTAGGTCTCAGGGCACCCACACTTTCTGGGTGTGCTCCTGTAGGTCAGTGTCAACGACTAGGTCACACCCTTTACAGCTGTGTGACCTTGAACAGGTGAGCACAGCCTCCGGGCTCTGTCACGTGTTAGTCTGGATGCACCATCCACCTGGTCAGGGACAGAGGAGGTCGTGATGATTGACGCGTGGCCCTTGGAGTTCCGGGCCTTGCTTGAAGCTCTCCCTCCCTGCCTGCAGAACTGGACACAGCCACAATCCACCACGGCGCCTGGCTTCGCTGTCCCCAAGCCCTTCTGTGACACTCGTTAACGTGTTGACTGTTCCCCCAGACGAGAACGTTGAGTTCAGGAGGGTCAGGTCTTTGCCTGTTCCCAGAGCCCTAGTAGCACCCGATGGTGGCAGAGGAGGGAATGTCAGGAGTGGGCGGGGCTTCATCACAGGCACTCTTGGTACCACTGTGTAGCTGTCATTTTGCACCTGATGTGTAAGCCAGCTTACCTTCCTGCCTGGGGCTGTGCCAGCTCACATGTCCTGCCAGCTGTGGCGATGGGGTCATGACCCTGCCCAGACTCCCGTGCGTCCTGCCTGTCACCTCAGGGCCAAGATGCTTCTCCAGGACAGAGGTCACTGGGTCTAACTGTTCCACTCCTTCTAGGTAAATATCTGTGTCTCCGATCAGGGTCAAAGAGACCAAGCAGGCCTGGGCTGGCAGCTGTGACCCTGACTGCAGTTCTGAATTCACGTTCTTGGCTGTGTGACCTTAGATAAGTCAGGCAGTCTCTCTGGCTGCATCAACTTTTGAATATATATGTGTACCAGCCTGGTCTATAGAACGAGTTCCAGGACAGTCAGGGCTACCCAGAGGAACCCTGTCTGGAAAAAAACAAAACAACCAAAAACCAAAAAGAATTGAACTGGCCGGGCGGTGGTGGCGCACACCTTTAATCCCAGCACTTGGGAGGCAGAGGCAGGCGGATCTCTGGGAGTTTGAGACTAGCCTGGTCTACAAGAGCTAGTTCCAGGACAGGCTCCAAAACCACAGAGAAACCCTGTCTCAAAAAACAAAAAAAAAAAAAAAAAAAAAAAAAAAAAGAATTGAACTGAAGTCCTCCGGAAGAGCCAGTAACCCAGAGTGGCCAGTGTTCAGATGGGGTCCAGCCCAGTTGTTCTTGCCAGAGTTCCTCCAGGAACCCTCCTCAGCCCCCCCGCTCCCCTTTGGGGATCAAATAGGAGCTCTCTTGACTTCATCCAGTTCTGCACTCACTTTCCAGAAAGTTCCATCTGGCTTTATAATCGTGGCTCCCCTTTTCATCACTATGCAAATCTCATGACCGGACCCCCTTTCTCCTGGGGAGACATGGCCAGTGCTGGGCGGGGAGACAACTCTAGGTTAGAGGCGCACGGAGGCAGAGTGTGTATCAGTGGCCATGGTGAAAACACCTTACCTCACCAGCTCACCCAGACCAAACCACAGTCCTGGACATGAGAAAGCACCGGCACCAAGTACTGGCAAGAAGGCTCCACAGATAAAAGCACTGGGCACCAAGCCTAATGTTTTTTGAGACAGGGTTTCATATATATGTATATATATACATATATGTATATGTATGTATGTATACATACATATATATATATATAATTGTCATTATTATTTAAGAGGCACTTTAGAAGAGACAGAAAAGAACATCTCAGAGCCAGGCACACGGTGCCATGATACAATCAACACATACACCAAGAAAACGAGAAAGGAAACTGAATAGCATCTTGATTGACAGGGACGAACTCCTCCCTCATAGCGTCTTCTGCCACTCCCTCTCACAACCAGAGGCCGCCCCACCTACCTCTGGGCCCCCGGGGAAGGAGGCTCCAGAACAGCCTGGCTCAGGGTGAGCCTGGCCTGATTGATGGCGTGCCCGGTGATACCCACCCTGCATCTCCCAGGCACCTCAGGGCAAATCGCCACCGTCATTCGCCCTCCTTGAGGAGTCTGTGTCTTCCCGGATGTCTTCCTTGTCTTGTAGCACCCACGCCCTCCATTCCTGTATCCTCCTTACTCATGGAGCCGCTCCTTGGACTGTCGCCACTCCTGGGTGTTTGGTCCTGTCTGGAAAGTCCTTCCTTTGATTTGCTGAGGTCACGCCCCTCCTGACTCCCCCAGTCTGGCTCAACAGCGACTTGGGCTGGTCCCTAGAGCCTGGGCATACAGGTTTCCCCTCCTCTGGCTCCTGGAGTGTTTGGGGTACAGCAGGACCAAATTTAAGAATAAATCTGTGAAAACAAACAAAAATTTTTTTTTTAAATATTTATTTATTTATTTATTTATTATGTATACAATATTCTGTCTGTGTGTATGACCGCAGGCCAGAAGAGGGCACCAGACCCCATTATAGATGGTTGTGAGCCACCATGTGGTTGTTGGGAATTGAACTCAGGACCTTTGGAAGAGCAGGCAATGCTCTTAACCTCTGAGCCATCTCTCCAGCCCAAACAAACAAAAAAAAAATTAAAAGCGAAAATGGTCTAGAAGTTTTTAAATGAGTCCACAGTGCAAGTTTTGGGAGGGCAGAAGCGGCTCCTTTGTCTCTGAGGTCCCTGACTACTTAGCAGTGTATAAGGAAGCTTTGCATTGTTTATTCCGAGGTGACTGGGCACCTACCAAGACCCTGAGGGCGCCACTGAGTGGTGGTGCACACCTTTAATCCCAGCACTCAGGAGGCAGAGGCAGGCAGATCTCTGTGAGTTCGAAGCCAGCCTAGTCTACAGAGAACAAGTTCCAGAACAGGCTCCAAAGCTAAAGAGAAACCCTGTCTCGAAACAAGCAAACAAGACCCTGAGGGTCTGGGGACAGTGCCACATGCTTGTTCTCAAGCCATGTCTGTCCCACAGGGAAAGAAACTGCTTAGCGGACCTGCTGCAGGATAGGGGGCCTTGAAGACAGCCAGCCGAGAGGAAGTTCGTTCCTTCCTTCCACCTTGTGGGTCCCAGGGATCGAACTCAGGTCCTCAGGCTTAGCAGCAAGTACCTTTACTCGTGGAACCATCTTGCTGCCCCCCCCCACCCCCATCCATGTCTAGTTATTGACTTCTCAGCCCTGACCCCACTGTATATTCGCTGGGATGAGCCCTCCACGGGAAGGACTGACCTCACACTGCAGAATGTTTACCTTATTCCCGATCTCCCCCACCCCACATGCTAGGATCACGTCAAGGGTGAGAGCCCAAAGTGTATTCTGACCCTGCCAATAGCCCTTGGTGCGCAGATAAAATGGGGCCAAGAAGGCAAAATCATTTGAGTTTCTATGATTTAGAATTTTTTACATTTAAATTATTTAATTAGTTAATTTGTGTGTGTAGGGGTGTGCACATGCCCCAGTGTGTGGGAGTAGGGTCAGAGGACGCACTTTTGGGAGTCCGTTCTCTCCTTCCACTGTGTGGGTTCTTCTGGGGATTAAACTCAGGTTGTCAGTCTTGGGAGCAAGCCCACTTACCCACTGAGCCATTTCTCCAGCCCTGATACAATTCTCTGTGTGTGTTTCAGATCATGACTATGTTGCCAGGCTGGCCTTGAACACTGGATGCTCCTACCTTAGCCTCCCAAATGTTCCGGCAGAGGATTGTGATCTGTGAGTCTACCCCTAAATAAATAACCTTTTATTTACTCAATTCTGAGCTAGTGTGGGATTTCTTTTTAGCATCCTTCTTCAGCCCTCTGCATCAGCAATCTCCAACAAGCTACGGAAACCCAGGGACTGAGCATGGATGGCGGGAGCATGGAAGGCAGTGGTCTCTGAGAGCAGCCACCCTGCCCTGTGCCTGTAGCTGGGACACTCTCCATCCATTGCTGACATAGCCCTAGCATAGTCATCGGATGACACGCCTTCCACGGGGGTTTCATTGCGCCTGCGCAACAGCCCAGAGGCAACGGGTATTAGTTTCACAGTAGATGATTGCCGGCACCGCAGCGGGCATGGTAGAGCCCGCTCAGCAGGTCCAGGAACACCCCGGACAGGACACACAGGCCTTGGACTCTCAGCAGTGAGTCAGGGAGATGTTCAAAGGTGCATTTAGCCTGGAAACGGCCTCCAGCGATGGGCACTAGGAGGCTCTGCTCTAGGGGCACCAGGAGGGTGACAGCCATTGCGCACAATTGTCTTCTCCCATCACAAAGTGGGCATCACAGTGGGGGGAGAGATTTGAACTAAAAATTGGACGTTTTAAAAATATTTATTTTATAAGTATGTGCACATCTGTGACTTTGTGTGGGGGTTTGCGCACAGGAGTACAGGTGCCCTTGGATACCAGAGACCAGAAGCATGGGATAGTCTGGAGCTGGTGTTACAGCAATTGTGAGCCACCTGCCTGGAGGGTTGGGAATCAAACTGGTGTCCTCTGTCTCCCCAGTGCTGGGATTAAAGGCCTGTGCTATCGCTGCCCCCTCCCCCCAGACTTTAATTCACTTTTATATTTTATTTAAAATGGAAGCCAGGTATGGTCGCTCAAGCTTTTAGTCAAAATATTTGGGAGGTAGAGGCGGGAGGATCTCTGTGAGTCTAAGGTCAGCCTGATCTATAGACTGAGTTCCAGAATAGCCAGAATCCCTTGGGTCTCAAGGCCTCTTCATACGTAGTTCTCGCAACTCACAGTGGTTACACTGTGATCAATGGATCTGGAGTCAGGACTCCGCTGATACGACCCTAGGTGTTTACTACACACCTGAACGTTAGTAACGGCTCTGTCGTCCCGGTCACACACCTGACCCAAGGCTGAGAGAACTTTAAACCCAGGTTCTTCACTTTGAAACCAATTCTCCCTGTGCTCCACTGATGACCCAGCTAAGAAACCCGTGGAAGCAAATTCATTTAATGACGACATTTCCTGTCTGTGGATAATGGCGGTTGCTTCTGAACAAAGTAACTCAGTCCCTCCATCCCCCCCCCCCCCCCACCACCACCACCACCACGGTTTACTTTTGAGAAATGGCCTTCATCTGCGTGCACTAGGGTGATCCAGGAAGAGAGAGCCCCAACGGAGGAGTTGCTTCCATGAAACTGGCCGATGGTCACATCTGGGGGGCGTTTTATTGATTGATGGTTGGTGTGGGAAGGCCCAGCCCACTGGGGCGGAGCCACCCTGGGTGGGTGGTGCTTGTACTTGAAAGCAGGCGGAGAGCCAAGGGAAGCAAGTCAGGAAGCAACGTTTCTGCAAGGCCTCTGCTTCAGTTTCTGCCTCCAGGTTCCTGCCTTGACCTCCTTCAGTGGTGGGCTGTAACCTGCAAGCCAAACAAACCCTTTCCTCCCCCAAGTTACTTTTATCACGGCAATATAAAAATAACTAATACAGTTTGGTACCTAACATACTTTATTCTTTTATTGGGGAGAAGGAACTCAAAAAAAAAAAAGAGTTATTTAATTTTATGAGTAGTCTTGTTTTACCTGTGTATGTCTCTGAGCGGTTATCTCTATACCATGTTCGTGCAATGCGGGCAGAGGCCAGAAGAGGGCGTCTTGGAGCCCCTAGAGTTCAGACAGCTGTGAGCCACCACGTGCTAGGATTCGAGCATGTGCCTTCAAGCCCCACCCGCCGCGTCTCATTGGCTTTCTTGGCTGTGAAATATTTGTCTGAACACACTGCTGCCGTGAGCCAGGAGGTCGGCTTCACCTCTCTGTTGGTACAGGAGATGCTGTCTGTCTGCACTCCAGGACAGTCACACTGGAGTGGGACAGCGGGTTAGGCTCCTGGCGGCAACCAGCCTCTTGGAGCCCTGCCATTTCACCCTCGGCAAACCCCTTAGCCTTGTGGCTTCTGGGTTTCATTTCCTACCCCATGTCCATTCTCCCTCTGTCTGGCAATGATTGTGGCTCCCAGAGAGGAAGCAGCTACTCAGTCATTCGGACGCAGCTTGCTGACGTCATGCACGTATGATTCCGTCTACTTTTTTTTTTTTTTTTTTGGTTTTTCGAGACAGGGTTTCTCTGTAGCTTTGGAGCCTGTCCTGGAACTCCCTTTGTAGACCAGGCTGGCCTCAAACTCCCAGAGATCCGCCTGCCTCTGCCTCCTGAGTGCTGGGATTAAAGGCATGCTCCACCACCGCCAGGCAGCCCGTCTACATTTTTTTTTTATGACGGTTAGTTACTTACTCTGTGGTGTGGGGAGCACATGAGCACGTGTGTTGGGAGTCTAAGGGCAGCTTTTGAGTGGGCTCTCTCTCCACCCTGTGAGCTTCTGGATTCGAACTCAGGTTCTCAGCCTTGGAGGCAAGCACCTTTACCTACTGGGGTTACAGGTGAGGCATGCCTGAGACCTTCCTTCTGAAATGTTTGAATTTTTTACAAGACACATGTCAGTCTTTAAAAAGGTCATTTATTTTATTTTATTTTTCCCAAGACAGGGTCTTACCACGCAGTTCTGGCTGTCCTGGAACTTACTGTGTAGACCAGGCTGGCCTCAAACTCACAGAGATCCATCTGCCTCTGCCTCCCAAGTGCTAGGATTAAAGGTGTGTGCCACTAGGCCCAGATAGCTGTCTTTCTTTTAGGTTTATAAATTTATTTATTTAGAAAAGAATACAAACTATCTTTTTTCATTTTACATACCAATCCCAGTTCCCACTCCCTCCCCTTCTTCTGTTCCCTTTAAACCCCTCTCTCCCTCACCCTTTCTTTTTCTTTCTTTTCTTTCTTTCTTTTTTTTCTTTTTTTTCTTTCTTTTTTTTTTGGTTTTTCGGGACAGGGTTTCTCTGTGGTTTTGGAGCCTGTCCTGGAACTAGCTCTGTAGACCAGGCTGGCCTCGAACTCACAGAGATCCACCTGCCTCTGCCTCCCGAGTGCTGGGATTAAAGGTGTGCGCCACCATTGCCCGGCTCTTTCTTTCTTTCTTTCTTTCTTTCTTTCTTTCTTTCTTTCTTTCTTTCTTTCTGTGTCTGGGATGTCAAAGCCACATCTCCATGTTATAGCAGGCTACAAGATGTTGCTCTTGAATGTGTTCTCAAGAACAGAGGCATGGAACTCCTGCAAGACTTCAGATTATTTTAAACTGTTTGGTAATATCTGTAACATCTGTGGCTGTTACACACGGAGCTTGGGTGCTGCTGGCGTCTAGAGGGTGGAGTCAAGGGGGCGTCTAGAGGGTGGAGTCAAGGGGCATCTAGAGGGTGGAGTCAAGGTGGCCTGCAAAGGGTGGTTCTGTGAGAAAGAATTATCTGGCTGAGATGGCAGCAATGGCAAAGTTAGAAACCCTTGCTTCAGATCTCCCAGAAACGCTGACTGTGGGGAGGAATTCACCAGGCCCTCCCTCTGGGGCACGGCCCCTCCCCTCTGGTGTACAGCTCCTCCCCTCTGGGATATGGCTCTCCTGCAGCCAGGGAGTTTGATGCAGGCTGTAACAGAGAAAGGGTTATGAGAACCAGGTCTTCAGGCCTCCTCATTGTGATTAAGAACCAGACATTCTAGCTGTCGACAGCCAGAAATGCTGACGATGTTTCAGGGTGTAAGCCTCTAGGAGGCTCTTGGCCATAGCTGCCACTCTCAAATCTGAAGACTGGGACGTCCATTTTAGATCTTGGAGTTTCTGATTAGAGACACCCAACTATTAACTCTGAAATTCAAAATGTGCCTGGTCCCAAACATTCTGGGGATCCTCAACCTTCACCACTGAACAGTGAGAAAGGGGGAGGGCATACTTTGGGAATGTCACTGCTGTATTTTTTTAAAATATTTATTTATTTATTGTGTATACAATATTCTGTCTGTGTGCATGTCTGCCAGCCAGAAGAGGGCACCAGACCTCTTTAAAGATGGTTGTGAGCCACCATGTGGTTGTTGGGAAATTGAACTCAGGACCTTTGGAAGAGCAGGCAATGCTCTTAACCACTGAGCCATCTCTCCAGTCCTGTCACTGCTTTATTTCCCACCATGCACCTCAGATGACAACCGTGGGTCTGTGTGGGGCTCCCTTGCACAGATGGCCTCTGTACTGGATGCGTTTGTGTGTTAACTCGACACAGGCTGGAGTCATCAGAGAGGAAGGAGCCTTAGTTGGGGACATGCCTCCATGAGATCCAGCTGTAAGGCATTTCCTTAATTAGTGGATGTGGGGCGAGCCCAGCCAACTGTGGGTGGTGCTGTCCCTGGCCCGGGCCCCTGAGTGCTATGAGAAAGCAGGCTGAGCAAACCAGGGGGAAGCAAGCCAGTAGACAGCTCCTGCCTCCAGGTTCCTGCCCCATTTGAGGTCCTGGCCTGACTTCCTTCAGAGATGAACAGCATTGTGTAGTGTAAGCTGGATAAACCTTTCCCTTCTCTACTTGCTTTTTGGGACTGGTGTTTCATCACAGCGGTAGAAACCCCAACTAAGACAGCCTCTTAGGTTGTCTCCAGTACCTTCTACCAGGGAGAACGTGGTGCTCAACAGCTGTTTTCGTCTTGCACTTAAGAACTTCGGGATGTGCATGTAGCCATAGGTGCAGCAGGCATGTCCATATTAGAACACAGAGTGCATAAAGGAGGCCCCCATTCTTTACATTGTTACTGAGTCCTCCTAGTTACCAGAGAGAGGTCAGCCTTCGGCAGGTACGAGGACCTGGACAGCCTTTGGCTAGTCCGTGGCATAAGCCCGTGTCAAATAAGACCGAGCAGATTGATGCAACTGTCTCCTGTCTTGCAAACGATGATGGACCTGGAGAAACTGATACAAAAACTAGACAACTAAAATCTCCAGTAAAGCTACCGAGAGGTGGGAAGTTAGACTCAGTTAACAGTAAGGGAGACGGAGGGTACCACGATGTATTGGTAGGTGGAGAGGCCATCAGGTATTCTTACAGTTTTTTTGTCTGCGTGTTTGCGCGCGTGCAGGTGTGCATGCATGAGGCTAGAGGAGTCATTTTTTTAGGCGCCGTCCACATTAAAAAATTATTTAATGGATGATTTGTCTGCATGTGCGTCTGTGCACTGTCTCTGGTGCCTTCACAGGCCTGAAGTGGACATCAGGCTGCTTGGAACTGGAGTTACAGCTGTGAGCTGCCAAGAAGGTGCTGGGACTTGAACCTGAGTCCTCTGCAAAAGCAGCCAGTGCTCTTAACTGCTGAGCCATCTCTCTAGGCCCCACGTTTTTTGAGGCAGGCTCTCACTGTCCTGAAGTAGACTATGCTGGCTGACCAGGGAGCCTGAGATCTGTCCATCTGGGTTTGCAGGTGAATGCTACCCTACCTAGACATCTGTACAAGGTTCTGGGGATTGATCGGGTGCTTCTGACTTGCAAGGCAACTCCTCTGCTGACAGAGACATCTCCCCAGCCCACCTTTTAGCTTTTATAGAAGTTACATCTGTGACCATGTTGCAAAATACAAATGACACTGTTTCATTTGAAAACCTAACACTGGGATCATTCTTTGTTCTTGGATATGAATTGTAAGTAAGGAACACATTTTTGTTAGCTGCTTGGGGGTAAGAGTAGCAACCAGAGCCCTCCCCTTTCCTCTTCCTGTCTATATCCTAAGAGGCTCCGATTACCACGTGAAGTTCATTCACCCAAGTTTCTGGGTCAGTTCTCCTTGGTCTAAGCAGGCCCACTCATAGCCCCAGGAGAGCTAGGTCCAGGTCTGTTAGCCCCCCAAATTGTCTGATTTTTATTTGGTTTTATTTTATTTATTTTCGAGTTTCTCTGTAGCTTTGGAGTCTGTCCTGGAACTAGCTCTTGTAGCCCAGGCTGGCTTCAAACTCACAGAGATCCTCCTGCCTCTGCCTCCAGAGTGCTGGGATTAAAGGTCTGATTTTTATTTTTATTACATTAAAAAATTCTGTTTATGTGGAGGTCAGGACAACTTGAGAGTTGGTTCTTTCTTTCCCCTATGCGGGTTCCTAGGATTAAATTCGGGTTGTCAGGCTTGGTGACAAGCCACTCTACTCCTAAGCCACTGGCGTAGCTGAGTTTTACCAGAGCCACCCACACCTGTGTGCTAGCTGAAGCCACCTTCTCTCATGCTCACGGGAAGCCAGGGGATAAGAATGGAGCCTACACCAGTGTTGTGGCTATCGACATTATTTCCTGCTGACCGCCAGAAATGGCTCTCATGGGTCCAAACACCCAGCTGTGTGCTTCCTTCACTGTCCTCTCAGGATAGCTGGGGACCCTGAGAGCCTGGCTGTAAGACCCTGCAGCCTTTAATCCCATGGTGCAGATTGCTAGTTTTAAAAGGCATTTTCCAGGGACGTGAAGACAGCAGAGTCAAACAGATGCACTATGATTCTACACACACATAGGCTCATGCCCAGCCCCTTCTCTGTCAATTTAAAGATAAAAATATATAGCATATAAAGTCTTAGAATATTTAATCAGAAAGCAACTTAAAATTCACTGTGTAAGAGTGGTCAGTGGAGCTGACAAGGGCCCAACGCTAAGCAGACAGGTGGTGAATCCCGTGGTTTCTGTCTCAACTATCCCAGCTCTCACTGCAGCGAGGCCGCCACAGAGGGTACGGAGCAAACTGTGGGCATCCTCCCATCAGACTTAATTTCTGGTCACTGGGATTCAACTTGTACATCAGTTCATGCATGCTACAAAAAAAATAATCTTTGGACCCTTTCAATCACGTGACACTGTGGAAACAGGTGTTTGCCGGCCCAGCCCAGGCTGCTCACATGGTAATGTGTGAACTAGACAGCTCTAAAGGGTCTGCCGGAAACATGTGCCAGGCCATGCTGAAACCATCATGAAGAGGAACACAGTAAACTTGACAAAGCACTGAATTTGAAAAATAGGCTTTATTTACCCAGTGGTATTGCCTGACATCCTATGGCGTATGGGACTACAGCCGAGTTCATGAATAAACACAGAACAGCAGTTCCCTCATTCCCTTGTTTTCTGGAGGAGAACCTGGCAGATGGCAGCATTTGGCTATGGATGCCAGGAGCTCTTCAGCCAGCTCCAGTGAGTCCGGGCCCCGGAGCACGCCCTCTTAACACAGCATGGTCACATGTGCAAAGACATCGGCAATAAAGTAATCCGAGCAGAACTGTCGGGAATCACACTTGCCTTCATAACCAGACACGCCACTCGATGCGTCCTGTGGGCTGTGGGAGCTGAGGTGCACACTGAGTGGCAAGGCCTGGCCAGTCTGCCTCCTTCTTGGCTCCGGATGATGCAGGGTTCTACCCTGGCAGTCTGGAGCATGCATGTCCCTGCACTGATAGAGAATAGAGACACCTTGACCTAAATACAAGACCTGTCACGGCCAACACTGGAATTATTTTCTTATTACACAAAAGGCTTAAATATATGGGTCCTCATATAGCACAAAGTGCCTGAAATTCAGAGTTATGCAAACAGTTCTTCACCCCTGAGGATTTCATCTTTATAAAGGTGAAAATACAAAACATTAAAATAATTTGCCCTTTCTCCCCATCAGAAGGAATCACATTCTCTCAGGATTCCTAAAACATACAAAATTCCAAGACAAAATTGATTTTTCCTCAAATCAACACTGAGACCGAGAATCAGTCAGTATCAAGCTGCCGGGAGGACCCTTCCAAGAAAAGGTGCCTCTGACTGCCTGGCTCTGCCCTAGCAACACTATTGAGAGAGACTGGAAGGAGTCCTGGCCCACGAGCCTTTGCTCCTCACTTCAGTTCGAGTTTCTTAGCTGGTTATCACAAGTGAGGAGAACATGATTTCCAGAGCTGAGGACATTCTTAGGAAAGGCCTCGTTTCCCCTTGATTGGTGACAGTCAGATGGCAAGCCTCCAGGTGCTCTGTCCGTTCCGTGTGTCTCTGCACTGTGAGCAGCTGGAGGATCAGCTGTGTTCAACACAGAGGAGCGCTGGAGTGAGGAGGCAGGAGCGTGCCCATGGCATCAGCTGAGGCAACGTGGACTAGGGCGGCCAGTAAGTCTCCACGCGCCCGGCAGTCAGACAGGGGTTGTACAAGCATGCAAACACACCCGCACTCTGCTAGACGTGAAGAGCACACAGGAAGCGGCTGACAGCAGGAACCTGCAGCTGGCACTGGAGATCTCTGTACTGAGGTGAGGGGTAAGCACAGACACCACTCACTCCTGGGAGAGGGAGGGCAGCCACACAGACATGCATGCACATGCGCACGCGCATGCACGCAGAAACACACAGACACACGGCCTCCCTGAAGGCTGCCTTGTTTCTTCCAGCTCACTACTGGCCACCCAACAGCCCTGCGCACTCGCCTGGCTCAGAATGTCAGCAGCTGCGGTTCTGGAACTATCTATGCGTCCTTCTCCTTTTAAGGCACAGACTGGCAGCTTTGGACACACCTGTCGGGCTCTGGGGACCACAGTGAGCAGCCAGCCAATCACAGCGAGAGCCCAGGAGCCAGGTGCTCCTCTTCTGCTGGAGGCATGGCTGGGGGACGACCTCTCTGTACCACTGTGGTGTGTGGTAAAGGCAGGGACACAAGAGAAGCCAGAGTGGCAAAAGTGTAACTAGGAATAGGGATAATTTTACTCTGCACTTAATACATCCCTAACAAGATAGTAGTTTCCATCAGCCTGCCCAGACTCTGAGAAAGCAGGCAGAGGTTGCCATGGAGCATCCACAACTCATGAAGTGACTTCCATCCACAAATACAGACAGACAGACAGACAGACACACACACACACACACACACACACACACACACACACGAACACTATGCACATACATGCACCCCCTTCCACCATGAAGGAATCTTTCAACAAGAGGCACTTGAATGATATTTGGAGAGTTCCCATGAAAAGGCCTTCCCCTCACAGTGAAGTGGGATCGACAGAACAGAACCAGGTGTTCAGGACTCCATTTCTTCTTGGTCAAGGGGCGGTGGCACAAAGCTGATGACTTCATCGTAGGTCAGGCCTGTGACAGGGAAGGAAGGGTGAGCTGTGAGAACAGAGACACTCCCTCATCTGCCTCGCTACTTGCTCGTGACCTGCAGCATGGCTTCACACAGAGGCTATCCCGCCTCTCATTACTGCTCAGGGGCAGTCAGCACCAGGTACTGCAGTGGACAGGCCTAGCTCTGGGGGCTAACTGGAGAGCTGACCTTGTGATTTATGAAGGAATTTGACATTGGATGAAGGAGATGTGGCTCTATTCCTGGCAGTTCCTAACAAGGCCAAAAGTAAGCTATAAAAACTCTTGCCCTTGTTGGGCAGTGGTGGTATACACCTTTAATCCCAGCACTAGGGAGGCAGAGGCAGGTGGATCTCTGTGAGTTTGAGGCCAGCCTGGTCTACAAAAGCTAGTTCCAGGACAGACTCCAAAGCTACAGAGAAACCCTGTCTCGAAAACCAACACCAACCAACCTCTTGTCCTAGTTCTGTCAATTGGAAATGCACTGGCCCCACTTATTCCAGAGATGCTGTCGATGCAACCACGCCCCGAGTACCAAAGCTCTGTCAGTGTGAAGAGCTGTACACTCTGAGAGTGTACTTACCGACTGCATCAGGGAGCGTATGCACCAAAGACCATGGCTATAAGTTTAGTGAGCTGGCAATAACCATTCACAAGGGCTTTACTGAGACAGGATCTCATGTAGCCTAGGCTGGCCTCAAACTACCTATGTATGCAGTGTGAATGACCCCGAGTACCAGAACCAAAATACTAGGTGGCCATTGATGAGTTCTTATTTTTCCCAGAAGTTTTTTGTTTGTTTGTTTTTTGTTTTTCAAGACAGCTTTTTCTGTGTAGCCCTGGCTCTGTAGACCAGGCTGGCCTCAAACTCACAGAGATCTGTCTCTGCCCCCCGAGTGCTGGGATTAAAAGTGTGTGCCACCACCACTTGGCCCCAGAAAAGATTTTTAAAAATAAGTTCTCGGGTTGGTCATGTGGTTCAGTGGTAGAACACTTGTGGAGTACGTGTAAAGTCCAATAAGCCAGGCATGGTGGTACACATTTTTCAGCACTTAGGAGGCAAAGGTAGGTCTGGTCTACAGAGCCAGTTCCAAGAGAGACAGCCAGCCCCACAGAGAGAAACAGCAAACCAAGAATAAACTGAGATCAAGCTCTTGAGCCACGCTAGCCCGCCGCTGGACCTACTTTTCCACTCATCTATTAGGAGGTCCCTGCTTTCGAAGGACTGGTCGTAAGGGTCGGCCACAGGCTCGTCATCAGGGTCGTGGTACTGAGCGAAGTAGGCATGTGCCAGGGCTTGGGCTGCTGTGATCCTCTTATCTGAGTCCAGGACGAGCATCTTTTCCAGCAGGTCCACAGCTGTCCACGAGAAGAGAACACATGACATTAGTGCCACCACCACAACAGCCAAAGAATCTTCTCAAGTATGTGCTTCTGCATGCAACCCCTTTCCTGTGTGTACATGTATGAAGCTAGCTGGCACATTTAAAGAAAATTACTGGAGGAGCTGGAGAGATGGCTTAGTGGTTAAGAGCACAGGCTGTTATTCCAGAGGGCAGGGGTTTAATTCCCAGCACCCACATGGCAGCTCACAACTGCTTGTAACTCTAAGACCTGATACCCTCACACGGACATAAATACAGATAAAACATCAACGCATATAAAAAATGAAAATAAACTATATGTGTGTGTATTATTTAAGAAAAAAAATTACTGGGCTGGGCAGGTATGTATTTCCCTGAACATTCTTCATGTCCTGGGTTTCAAACCCAGGACAATAAAAAAACTGTTAAAAGAAAGCGTAGAAACAAAAAATTTGGGTTGGGCGAGATTGCTCACACCTTTAATCCCAGCACTTGGGAGGCAGAGGCAGAGGCAGGAGGATCTCTATGTGTTTGAAACCTGCCTGGTCTACATAACAAGTTCCTGGTCAACCAGAGCTACATAGTGAGACCCCGTCTTACCACCCCCAAAATAACCCCTCAAAAACAAAGCAAAATATACTCCCCAAAACCAGGCTTTGAAGAAGCTTTCCTGCAATGTCAACACCACACTGTGACTACTGAACCAAACTGTACTGAAAAGGAGATTGATGGCTAAAGCAATCTATGAGGCAGGCTGTTTGACCGAAGGCCCCCCGCATACTATACAACTTATATAACAGTACATAATGTTATATACTAACAATATAAATAAATATTCATCCAGAATTTCAAACAATTAGCAAGTTGAGGGCTTCCCAGAGGGTCGCAGGAGAAAAGATACTTCTCGATTAAAGATATCTGATCCTTATGAGCCATAGAGTGAAAATCCGAGATCCAGAACTTAAAACAGCAGGGGCATGGGCATCAGTCCACGTCTGACAAATTTCTCACCTTATTTCTGTGCTTCTCCTGAATTGTTTGAAGATTACTGAGATGACACTTTATAGCCCAAACATTGCAGCACAAAGACATCGTCCTGCATGACCACGACACTGTCATTAACCCAAACCCAGTGTGCGGTAAAACGTCTCCAATTCACAGCTGTCTCCTACAACTCACTTGTTCAAACCGGGATTTGCATATGGAGCTCTCTCTCTCTCTCTCTCTGGCTTTTCTGAAGCTGTCTCATCTAGTCCAGGCTGACCTTGAACTCACCCTCCTGAGCACACTGATGTGCAAGCAGACAGCCACACAGCTTTCCACTACTTCTCTGTGCTGATGTACCCACCCTCCCATTTTCCGATTCTTTAGATATATTAAAAAAAAAAAAAAAAGGTCTAAATCTCTGGTCAGAATGAAGTCAGGCACACTGGGCACAAACACGTCACAGGCCATGGTACTCTGAACTGGTGGGGCATGACAGCCACCTGCTCCACTGCCAGCGGAGCTAAAGGTGACGGCATCCTGACAGTGTTTCCTCCTCTCCCACGTGAGTCATCTGGGAATATTTTGGCTCCTGGTGAGTATCAGTCACTTTCGATAATGGTTTCAGCATTACTGATCTTTTTCTCCCCAGTGTCATGGCCTCATTAGAGGCTGAGGTTTCTTCACAGTGGAGGGCTGTGGGTGCCAAGGAGGAGGAAAGCTTCCTGAAGACATGATGTCCTCTCATGTCCTCTGCTATCACAGTAATCAAGCATCTTGCAGCCAGAACTCCAGAGTCATCCACAGGAAATACAGGCTTTGAGGGTGCAGAGGAGACAGGAAATATGCAGATGCTCAGATTCGTGAACCTATACTTTAGAGGGGGGCTGGGATGTAGCCTGTAGAGTGCTTGCCAAGTGTGCACAAGGTTTTTGATTCCAAACCAGCAGTGCATACACAGAGTATGGTGGTACACACTGGAATCCCAGCACTTGGGATAGGAAGCAGAGGACCAGAAAACAGGCCACATGACACTGTCTTCAACAATACTGAAGCACCAGGAGAACTGCCTAGATATTCTTCTCATGGTCTTCCACAAGTCTGTTGATTTTATACCGAACACAAATGGGTGGGTGCCCGCCACACTATGGTAAAAAGTTATACATCCTCAGGACCAATGCACTTAGATGAGAACAAGGTCAGAAGAAAGAAAAAGACTTCTTGGGGATCGTGGCAGACAATGAAGTTCTCAGTTATGCTTTGTTCAGGAACAGCAGTGATGCGAAGCCAGTGTCTGACCACAGGGCAGCTAATACATCACTGGTATGCGGCCAGCTAGCATGTTGGAGATGCTAGTGATCGGTCACAGCGTGTTCCCCCTGACATCAACACTTGGCAATGGGCTGAGGCACGTTTGGATACGAGCAGGCTGTGTTGAGCACCAGATTTCACTCCCCAGAAGTCTGGACTGACTCCTGGTAGCTGGTTCTTTTCAGTGTTAAAGTGGGAACACCTATCAGGATGTGTGTGACTTCAATCACAGGCAGAAGAAATCCTTTTGAGACAGACAAGAGGGAGTCAAACAGGCACTGATGCATCTGAAATGTGGGATACTGGGGTGGACTCATTTTCCATCCCCCTAACATCCCAGAGACCTTACAGATCACAGACCTCTACTTGGATGCTGCAGCTAAAGCATGTCACGGAGGACCAATGAGAACATGTCACAGAAGAACAATGAGAACATGTCACGGAGGACCAATGAGAACGTGTCACAGAAGAACAATGAGAACGTGTCACGGAAGAACAATGAGAACGTGTCACGGAGGACCAATGAGAACGTGTCACGGAAGAACAATGAGAACATGTCACGGAAGAACAATGAGAACATGTCACGGAAGAACAATGAGAACATGTCACGGAAGAACAATGAGAACGTGTCACGGAGGACCAATGAGAACGTGTCACGGAAGAACAATGAGAACATGTCACGGAAGAACAATGAGAACATGTCACGGAAGAACAATGAGAACATGTCACGGAAGAACAATGAGAACATGTCACGGAAGAACAATGAGAACATGTCATGGAAGAACAATGAGAACATGTCACGGAGGACCAATGAGAACGTGTCACGGAAGAACAATGAGAACATGTCATGGAAGAACAATGAGAACGTGTCACGGAAGAACAATGAGAACATGTCACGGAGGACCAATGAGAACGTGTCACGGAAGAACAATGAGAACATGTCATGGAAGAACAATGAGAACATGTCACGGAAGAACAATGAGAACATGTCACGGAAGAACAATGAGAACATGTCACGGAAGAACAATGAGAACGTGTCACGGAAGAACAATGAGAACGTGTCACGGAAGAACAATGAGAACATGTCACAGAAGAACAATGAGAACATGTCACGGAAGAACAATGAGAACATGTCACGGAAGAACAATGAGAACATGTCACGGAAGAACGATGAGAACATGTCACGGAAGAACAATGAGAACATGTCACGGAAGAACAATGAGAACATGTCACGGAAGAACAATGAGAACATGTCACGGAAGAACAATGAGAACATGTCACGGAAGAACAATGAGAACATGTCATGGAAGAACAATGAGAACATGTCACAGAGGACCAATGAGAACATGTCACGGAGGACCAATGAGAATGTGTCACGGAAGAACAATGAGAACATGTCACAGAAGAACAATGAGAACATGTCATGGAAGAACAATGAGAACATGTCACGGAAGAACAATGAGAACATGTCACGGAAGAACAATGAGAACATGTCACAGAAGAACAATGAGAACATGTCACGGAAGAACAATGAGAACATGTCACGGAGGCTGCAAAGCCAACCCAACCCCTCTGCACCCTGCACACCCAA
Organism: Microtus oregoni; assembly: GCF_018167655.1. Lineage (NCBI taxonomy): Eukaryota > Metazoa > Chordata > Mammalia > Rodentia > Cricetidae > Microtus > Microtus oregoni. The sequence continues at coordinate 13,881,014 of NW_024543220.1, read as the reverse complement.
GGCCTGACTGATGTAGCTTAGGCTGGACTCACTCCTCCAAAAGTGTGGGCACCTTTCCTGCCACAGAGAGTGCACAGCCCACTGCACCGTGGCTATGGATGGCATTCCTGTATGGGAAACAGCTTCTGAACCCACTGCCCTGGCCCCCAGCTCTCCGGAGGCAACAGCTGACTCTGGTCCACTCTGGTGCAAGGCTTCTGAAGGCCTCAGAAAGTAACATGACCCACGTGCAGTGCATGCGGTGAGCTTTGAAAGCAGCCTGCAGTAATATCTGCAGGAATGTGAGGAGGCCAAGGACACCAGCTGCCACACCCACTCACTCCCTTCCCACTGCAGCGAGTCTGTGGTCTGGCCTTCTGTGTCTACTACTGCCCACTACAATGTCCCAGAGTAAGAAACTAGCGCCTGAGCAGCTGCTGGAATCAGCTGAAGTACAGATTAGCCCCATCTTTAAGGAATAGTAACTGGAGTTTTGGCTAAGGCATATCTTTTTTTTAAAAAAGATTTATTTATTTTTATTTTATATGCACGTATGTCTGTGTGAGGGTGCCAGATCACCTGGAACAGGAGTACAGACAGTTGTGAGCTATCATGTGGGTGCTGGGAATTGAACCCAGGTCCTCTATAAGGGCAGCCAGTGCTCTTAAATGCTGACCTATCTCTCCAACCCCTGGGAAGACACATTCTTAGCTACCATTGTCACTTCCGTTTGCCAGGGGATCCTAGAGGTGATGGGGGCAGGAAGGAATTGAGCTGAAGTCTGAGATGGCAAATTAACTCTGCAAAGGCAGCTGGTTAGGTCCCGGAAGGGCAGAGAGAAGAGGAAAGAGTTTGTGAGAGTGGAGGGCAACAGGATACTGGGCACTAAGCATGGCCCTGTCTCTGCATTCTGCCCTCAGCTGGGCCCCATCTGCCACCAGCAGCTGTGAGGATCAATGTCTGCTTCTAGTCTCCTGCCTTCTTCCCACAGTTTTCCAGTGTCTGCTACACGCATCCTTTCTCCCTCCATATTCGGTGACCACTGTATGATTCTTCTTTAAATGTGACAGCATAAGCAGACAGTAACAGCCATATTCATTAAGATCCAAAAGACACTTACAGAACAAAATTTCAAGTCCCCAAATGAATGAGATCAACTTACCCAGGGGGTTGGCGCCAATAAACACATTTGCGAAGTTCATCTTCGGCATCTGGGCCAGGGACTGAATGTAGTTTCTTGCCTGTAAAAACATGGACTCTCAGAATGACTGTGTTCAGTACTGTTATTTCTTGGAGTGTCAGCAGCCCAGTGCGGATCACTGTCTCAGCGGTTCTTCTAGCCCCTCAGCTCCTCGATTTGAGACCACTGACTGTATTCTTGCTGACCACCAGAATTGTTCTGTTTCACGGGGATGAGACTGCTAACCAATCAACTACCCTTCATTAGTTCTCTCATCACAGATAGGGTCAGAAGCTTGACGAGAACCGAGACTTCTAAGAAGTGGTCTTTTCTTGGATTGTCTTCCTAGTCAGCTACATCTGGAAGAGGAGCTGGTACTGCAGCAGAGACTTACTCTAACCTGCAGTCATAGCAACAGACACATGGCTGTCATCCCTTCCTACATAGCCATGCAGGCTGGAAGAAGGAATTGAAGAGAGAGGTAGACACCCATCTCCCCCAGAGAAGCCGTCCTTCAGTGCAAACAAGGAGAGTGTTCAGACAGGACTGAAATGCCAACAGTGCTGCCATGATGGTTTGTTTGTTTGCTAACCTGGTTCCCCAAAATACCAAGGGCCTGTGAGAAGTACCCCAGTAACCTCTGACTAAAAACTGGAGATAGGGTAATGATTATGAACTGGTCAAGAACCGAATTCTACCTGAGTGCTCATATTTAATATGGACCACTTGTGTCTTTAAAAAAACACAGCAATCCATTAGCAGAAGGTGTTTCGCACCTGTGATGAAGCTGTAGCACATACTAACTACACACACCAACGAAGACACACAGGGCCTCAAGCACAAGATTCAGAAAACCAAACACCAATGAACATTACTTTGTACTTATAAGCCTACACTATCTCACTGCCTCAGTCTGCATGACATTTCATCCCAAATGCCAGTACCCTGGCAGCACACAGCCAGTCACTGCCGCAGCAGTCCTCGGGGCACATGCAAGCATTTGGTGACATCAGAAACTGCTGGTTAGACAGACATTACGAGAAGGTGGCCTCTGAGTTAGACCTCCCTGAATGTGCTGTTTGTTCTCACCTCATGGCTTGGCATCCTGTTAATGAGATAAGCAGGGGGTGTCCCCGTCAGACGCATTATCTGCTGAAGCTGGTTAATATCTTAAGACGCCTAGTCAAGGGTATTGTTAAACACACAGTTCAAAAATCAATTCTAGCTGTGTTTTTGTTTTTAAAGTCTAAAAGCTATCCCCAAAGAAAACAGCTCTATTTCCCACCTGCCCCAGCTCAGAGTCTAAGGTATGTGCTAAAACATTTTTTTTTTGGAGAATGGCAAGCACTATTAGTCACCTAGCCAGTGAGTGGCCATGCAGACACGAAAAAACTAGCTTTTCCCTAAGTATCAACTTTACTTTAAATAGTTCAAGTTTCCTGGAAGCAGAACGCTCCTTGATCCAGGATGTTAGCCAGAGAACTGTTTTGAAGTACCAACAGTCAAAACCTGTTTGCCACAACGGCAAAGATGGAATATGGGGACAATGGTGACTAAACTCGGGAAAACTGAAAGATCTCCTAGACCCACCCGAGGAAGAGGCTGAGTGCTGGGGACACACCCCAAGTTGAGACAGGAGAGTGGGTGTTGAGCTATGCCAAGTCTCAAAGACACTGGCAATGTTACATTTAAGATGCATGCCACAGCTGGGCAGTGGTGGTGCAGGCCTTTAATCCCAGCACTCGGAAGGCAGAGGCAGGTGAATCTCTGTGAGTCTGAGGACAGCCTGGTCTACAGAGTGAGTTCTAGGACAGCTAGGACTACACAGAGAAACCCTGTCTCAAAAAAAAAAAAAAAAAAAAAAAAAAACCAAACCCAACAACATGCCACAAACACATAGGTAGGCAAAGAAGGGTACATTACGAAGCTGATGGCAAAAGCAAAACAGAAGGCACAGGCTGGTACCAGCACGCCACAACAATTATGCCATACCTACAGTGGGTGAACACATTAGCGTCAAGGAACAGAATGTTCAAAGTGCCATGATTATCTGACGGGGAAAGCTTTACTCACTGCACTTCTACAGTGTTTGTGCGTGGCGGTAAGGGCAGGTCACAGACACCACTCATGCGTGCAGGTCAGGGGCCTCTAGATTGTAGGAGTCAATTCTCTTCTCCCACCGTGCGGGTCCTAAGAATCAGTTTACCAGCTATAAGTTATAGCTCCTAAAATCTAAGAGCCCACTGCCAGTGTATCACACACTCCCTCTCAAAACGGAAGTGATGACGGCATTTAAATCTTAACATGTTTAGTGAGTTTCCTTTCTACTCCCTTAAGTATCAAGTTCATCCTTCAACTGACGTCTCATCTTTAATAAACACCAAGCCAAATAATAGCACTTCATCATGGCTCCCCTGAATGCTGCTTCCGCGTTAGCTTGAGTGTGCCAAATGCTGTTCGACATCAGGTTACTGTTAATATATCTGCCCGTCTTCCCACTGAGCCCAAAGACGGGCTGGCCCCTCTGACCAGACTCTAGACTTACCCTCCAGCAAACTACATTCTGAACAATACTCTGCATGCTAAGAGAAAGAATAAACAGGGCCTCAGAGTGAACCAGCCAGGGCAGGATTCAGTTAGGTCTCACACACCCAAGTCCTGCCAACTCTTTCCTTGGGAATCACATGTATACAAGATCTGGCTTTGTCTGCTTCTGTGAAACAGGATCAGACACCCCTGCCCCTGCTGCCCCCCTATCTAAGGATCAGAAAGACTTCTAAAGGGCTTTGCTTTCTTTTTTTTTTCTTTTGAGACAGGGTTTCTCTGTGCCTTTGGAGTCTGTCCTGGAACTAGCTCTTGTAGACCAGGCTGGCCTCGAACTTACAGAGATCCGCCTGCCTCTGTGATTAAAGTTGTGTGCTACCACTGCCCGGCTAGGGCTTTGCTTTCTTAGTACTGTGGTTTATTCCTTTCCTGGTTAATCTAGGTGCCAGGCCAAGTCAGTTCTGCCCTCGGGCCTCCATCATGACTATTTAACCCATGCCCACATTCTGCTACTCAGGCCTATGTGCCTGTCTTGCTGGCGTCACTGCTCCATTCTTCCTGGGAGAAATGAAGTATCTATAGCATTCTGTTGACTACGAGTCTTTACTAATGGCTTTCATTTTTCAATTTTCTCAGTAATTTTACTCACCTGGCTTTTTTCCCACCTGTACTTAGGCACTTTGTGCTCTTCACCCTTATGGGCTTCTGGGAAAGAAACCCATGGTCTCGTTGATGTAACTAAGCTACAACTCAACACCTGGCTTCTTTGCATAGCCCTGGCTGTCCTGGAATTCAACTCTATAGACCAGGCTGGCCTCAAACTTGGAGATCCGCCTGCCTCTGCCTCCCTGAGTGCTGGGATTTAAGGTGTGTGCCATCACTGCCTTTTTTTTTTTTTAAAAATAATGTCTTACAAATTAGCCTAGACAAGCCTCAAAGTTGCTATGTAGCCTAGGCCAGTTTCAAACTCTTCAATCCCTCTGCCTCTGCCCAAGTGCTGGGGTTACAAGCTTGTACCATCACACCTGGCATCATGTGCTTTGAGATTCAAAAGTACTGGGTGGTGTCATCAACATTAAATCAACCTTGCCAACACTTTTAAACATGTAGATTACCCTGATCCACTCATGACAGTTATGTAGGCAAAAAGCTCCTTTCTCATTACTATGTTTAACAGAATATTATTGAGAGGATGCTTACTTTGGTACCTGATTTAATCTTGCCCAGGGCTGCAGTAGAACTGTTGAAATGTATGATGTCCATTTCATGTTAAGATAAAGACATCTCATATTAGGCCACGTGTACAGCATTGTTTCTTAAACAGAGATAATGGGTTAGTGATGAGTACATATTACCTTTCACAGAGATGTGTTTCAGAACCTATAACAAGCGGCACACACCTACAAGGCAGACGGTGGCGGGAAGAGGACCTCTCAACACCATCCTCCATCTAGCCGGACTCCTTCCCAAGCCCCACCCTGTCCCATGTCCTCTTACCAGTCTTTTTTTTTTTTTTTTTTTGAGACAGAGTTTCTCTGTAACAGTCCTGGCTCTGGCTGTCCTGGAACTTGCTCTGTAGAAAAGGCTGCACTTGAACTCACAGAGATCCACCTGCCACTGTCTCCTAAGTGTTGGGATTAAAGGCGTGCACCACCACCACCTGGCGTCCAGTCACTCTTTTTAACACACTAAAACAAACCCGACAGCCCTTCCTTTCTAAAGGCCCCTCGTAGCTCTGGCTCCCCGGCTAGGGCCCACACTCTGACAGTGCCTTCCACACTAATGTGCAAGTGCACGAAGATGAGCTCCCATTCCCGGAGCACCTGGGACCCACTGCCTCTGCCCAGCGACTCAAGGCGTGAGTCAGGCAGTCACGGCCTCTGTGTCTTCACTTCCTTGTCTTACCAAGTAAAGGATGCACTATGACCTGTCTAGCATACCATTTTACACACTCAGAACAGAAACTCAAAGCTGTTCTGAGTCCACGGCCCTTTATGTACAGCCACATATCACATGCTGGGTCCTGACCTTCCCAGACGAGGTGATGTGTTACTGCCTGCTTCCTGCTACCCAACTGGGCAGAGGGCCCCTGTACTGGGAAGTGGTGGGAGGACCTAGAAGGGCACAGCTGGGGCTTGGCTCCTCAGTTTATTTCCCTAAGAGGGAATGAGGGGCTTTCCTAGCTTCCTCAAAATTTCTGGCCTCAGAAAGCAACCAACAGTTTAAAAAAAAATTGCTAAAGTAAACTGGAGTCACCTTCTTAGGGCCTCCATAGGTCACTGTATTGACCAAGGTACCTAGAGGAGCTCAGAGGCGACTGCAGATTGTCAGGAGTGGAGTAAGCTTCTCTGTGTGGTCTGGGGGTGGGTGGGTGGGTGGGGGACAGGAGCCCCATGAGAAGGCTCCCTGCACAGGACGAGCCCCTCAAGGGAAGTAAAGAAGCAGGTGACCCCCCAGAGACGATGTCAGACTAGCACATGGTAAGTGCTCAGAGATTATAGACTCTCAGGAAGCAGAAAGAGCCTTTGAGCATGTGGTCAATCTCAGAGAGAAGCGAGCGCTCACAAGTAGACACAGATTTCCCATTAATCTCTTAGCATGAACTGGAATCTCAACCCTCAGTTTTATTAGCATACAATTGCCCCAAAGGGGTTCCCATGATCTTAAGTCCACACCCAGATAAAGATAGAATAAAACACACTCATGCATGCAAGCAGGCACATGCAGGCTCACATGTGTGCATATACATGCACAGAGCACACACACTCACAAACATTCAAAGGTCAAAGTGCAGAATGACGGAAGGCAAGTGGCTCCCAAAAGGGCAGTAATTACAATCAAGGCATCAACTCACAGACTCTGAGGAGATTTTCTTCAGAAGCTCAGCCCCTGGGGTTCCAACGAGTCTTAAAATGAGTTTCAACTGATCAATATCTAATGGTGGACTATAAAGGAAAATGTCGGGACAAAATAAAAGTGGAAAAACAAAAACAATGAACAAAATGAAACAGAACAAACAAACAAAACATCCCAACAATGAAAATTAAAACCCCCAAACAAGATCAACACGGTGAAAGAGTCTAGGTGGAAGGAAGGGCTTCTGTAGGCTGTACTTCCAGGACACGCTCCTCCTGCACAAAGATTCAAAGTGCTGCCACACACACATCTGTTAATATCACACAGCAGAAGTAAAGCCACTGGGGTTGGGCTTTAGACAGCAGAGGAAAACAAGCCGTGCTACGCAGCCCATGGTCCAGCCTACATCTCTATCTCATTTCTACCAAGGTACCAGGAGCCAGCTAAGCAGGGAGTGCTAGCAAGCAGAGGGCTGCAGAGAATAGCAGCAGAGCACACAGCTATGTGGTCTATTTCTGACTATTCCCCTAAGGCTTGACCTAGTCAGTTTGCAATCTGACAGTTGGGAGGCCTGCTCTGATCCCAAAGCCTGCCCTCTTGAGAGTGCCTCTGAACACCTCCCCCTCTCCCCATGAGGCAGAGCACTAGGAACAGCCAGCTGGCAGAGGGAACACACTATGGTTTCTATCAAGAGTGGCCCAATAAATTTGAGCACACCAGGCTTCAGCCTTATGAATGTGAAGGAATACAAAGGTTTAGCTAATGTCAGATGTAATGTTTTAAGCACAAAGACAAAGGGCCCATATTCATTCTGGCATCCAGCACTTTGCTGTCTACTCAGAACAAATGTGCATGTATCCACCAGAAGATCAAACACTCTACTTGTTCACTGCCTTTAGTCAGAGGAAAAACACCTTGAAATGCCCTTTAGTATTTTCTGTGAGCATCTAAATAGCTTACTCAGATCTATGCCAATGACCAGGATCTGCAGGACTGTATCCTTTCTCCACGTGCCAGTCTAAACGCCCCCTCCCAACCTCCTGACGCCCCTTACTCTCTGAGCACTGTCTGTGTGCTTGTGCCTCGTCCCTTCAGCAAGTGCACAAGCAGGCAAGGCCAGGCGTGAAAGGTATCTATCCCCGGTTACTTTCTCAGGTGGGAAGCAGCTCTTGTTCGTTTTGCAGGTTATGCAGCCCAGGCTGGCTTTGTACTCAGGATCCTTCTGCTTCACCCCCGCCCCCAAGTGTTGGGATGACAGATGTACGCCATCACTCACATTCTATACCTAATTTCTAGATTATTATCTAGTACATAAAAGGAACAAACAACACTTGAAGTGCAGCTAGAGTAGATGAAATATTCTTGATTTGGTTTTCATAGAGGTAAGACAGCATAACTTAATAAGAACAGCTCTGCAAACCACAGCACAGCTGCCTAGTTACTGGAACTGCTTATGCAATAAGATGGCATCTTGCCTTAAAAAAAAATCTGCTTAAGCCGGGCGGTGGTGGCGCACGCCTTTAATCCCAGCACTCGGGAGGCAGAGGCAGGCGGATCTCTGTGAGTTCGAGACCAGCCTGGTCTACAAGAGCTAGTTCTAGGACAGGCTCCAAAACCACAGAGAAACCCTGTCTCGAAAAACCAAAAAAAAAAAAAAAAGAAAATCTGCTTAAAAAGAAGATTCTAGAAATATGACAGCAAGGCGCGACCTGCTGCTTGTCTCATACATGAAACTTTCCTGGAGTGCAACAAGGCTGTGGATTTGTTGTTTGCACGCTGGTTCACAGTTCACAAGCCTACAACAGTCACTGAGATAAACCAACACACCCAGCAACTGCATTCTACAGAAAACTGAAGGCAAACCAGAAGCAAGGCCACCCACATAAGATATTTCTCAAGGTAGAGAATGGTTTAAAAAACCAAAACCAAAACCAAACAAAACAACCTTGCCACTGCAAATATAAACATAAGCTCTAAGTGAAGCTTAAGGCAGGTGTCTCCAGGAGGGGACAGAGGGAGGATGAGATGTGCACTGGTCACTCGGGGTAGAAAGGAGGATCCACCTGGTTTCCATAAATCCAGCTCCACTCACACCTCGACCTCCCAGGAGCAAGCGATCTGAGTAGCTGCTGCAAGATGACATGTGCAACAGGAGGAAACATCCTTCCAGCCCCTGGCAGCTGGTTTTGCGGTGTATGCCTCAGAACTCTGCGAAGTGGCTGAGGAGCATGGGTCTCCAGTCTGGCTCGTATCCTAGCTGCTCTTAGGAGCAGCGGCCTTTCTGACAAGGGAGCTCACTCAGCAGCAGGCAAGCGCTCCATGCCTTCTCCCTGTCTGCAGGTGCGAGCACTCTCAGGGTGAAAGCCATCAGCGACTCAGCAGCTTCGCACTCACGCCCCTCTGTGAAATGTCACTACACCTTTTCTGCCTGTCTCAAACTACTATTCTGGAATGGGGTCAAGGCTTCAACTCACAGCCAACATTCCAGGCACTTCTAAGCCTCTTTATGCTTCTTTACTCCTCACCATGAAGCCTTTTCTCCTCCTCCTCACCCTTCTACATCTTGTTCAAACAGGAAGTCTTTCTGGAAATGCTTATTTGAGACTGGCCTCAAACTCACTATGTAGCTGAGGTGACCGAAACTGAGTCTCCTCCCTCCATTCCAGGACTGGGGTTACGGGAATGAATGTACATAGCAGTTATCTGGAGTCCTAATTTATGCTTGGCTTTTCTCCCCAGTAATTTATCTATACCTCTATTAAACATTCCTCCTTGTTTTTCCATCTCTCCTTGTCAGCCCAGCCTGAGCACTCTGGTTTAGAGGGCAGGGTGGCATCATCTATTTCCTCAGCACTTTGCCTGGAGAAGCTGGCCTGACAAATGCTGGCTGATCCGGAGACTTGCAATATGCTTTTCTTTTCTTTCTTTTATTGTTGGTTTTTCAAGATAGGGTTTCTCTGTGTAGCCCCGTCTATCCTGGAACTCACACTGTAGACCAGGCTGGCTTAGATCTGCCTGTCTCTGGGATGTGCCAGTGTGTGTGACCACTGCCCAGCTATGCTTTTCAACTTGACTCACTGCCCTATTCTCATCGCCCACAACACATTCTATGCAGTTTACACAAAAAGAAACAAAGTAGTAAGAAGCTTGCTGCTTTCAGAGTCCGAAGCGCAGCCCATGAGCACAGCGCCCAGTGTGGAGGAAGTGGCCACAGCACAGCCTGGGAGCTGGAAGGCAGTAAACACACTATAAAAGAAACCGCCTTAGCAGCTGAAAGCTGTTGGGCAAAGCACGCAAACACCACCACTGCCACCACTGCCACCACCAATCCTAACACTACTACCTACGGCAAAGCTACCAACCGGCTTATACCTCAGAGCACAGTGACACTCACTGCAGTCTGCCATTCCCACAGTGGGCTGCCCCTCACAACTGCGCAGCCCTTCTTCCCCTGCACAGAAGCTATGTTTACTGTCAGTTTAAAATATGTTCCAATTAGGGTGACAATACCAAAATTTTAACTCATAAATTTCCTGAGTCTTTCTATAAAAATATGAAGAAAAAGACAATTTAGGCCCAAGGTTACTTTTGAAATCAATTCTCTGTAACAGAAGCCAAAGGCAGAATATCCAGGTAGGGGAAAGGATAATAATTTGAAAATTAATGTAACTCAGGCTGACCTCAAACTCACAGAAATCCCCTTGGCTCAGCCTCCCAGGTGCTGTGATCATAGGTGCTGGGTCCTCATGCCGAGCTCAACAAGTCTCCGGGAGGGAAGTCAGTTCTTCTAATGACAGGACAGGACAGGATAGACTTCAATGGAACCCAACCTGCTCCCTTCTCTTTTGGACTATGGACATAGTCAAATTTTACTAGTACACACACAAATATTTCCTAAGGTTTTTGGACAAACATGACACATCTACTCTTTTCTAGGAAAATACATTTTCAAGGACAAAGAGCAAATAATAAACTCTGCAGATGTGTCGAAGAGTTCCACAGTAGCCTGGAATGGAGCATAACAAAGGATTGATTATTTGGGGACAAACTCACAGTAAGGGTGGACATCCACAGTCCTCTCTCTGCACTGGGAACTGGAATTGAACCAGCAAAAAAAAGGGCCACACGCACTTTTAGTACATGAGACGACGCCCAAAGTGGCCAAATACCTTAAAGGATATTGAGTTCCAACAACATATCTCACAAAATACTTTTATTCTTCAACATACACTTGTTTTTTTCTTTTTTCTTTCTTGAGACAGGGTTCCACCATGAGCACTGGCTGGCTTGGAACATACCATGTTAAAGCAGGCTGACTTCAAACTCAGATCTGCCTATCTCTACCTCCCAAATGCTGGGCTTAAAGGTATGTGACTACCATGCCTGCCGTCGGACACTTTTTTTTTTTAAATTCAAGTATTTGTGTCTGTGTGCAGACAGGTCAAAAGATCTGTAGTTATAGGCAGGTGTAAGATGCCTGACATGGGTGCGGAAAACTAATTCTCTCCCTCTTCAAGAGTGGCTGGTGTGGAGGCTCTTAACCACTGAGCCATCTCTCCAGCCCTAAATAAGATACTTGCCTTCAATGTTTGAGGAAGAACTGTGGAGATGCAGCTCAGTGGTACAGTATCTGCCTAGCATTTATAAGTCCCTCCATGAGTTTAAGAAAAAAACAAAAAACAAAAACAAAAAATGAGAAAATAAAGAAACTCAACAATGGAAAGCAATGGACAAGATATGATATGATAGATACTCTAGTGGCTTTGCTTAACTACCCACATTTCATCATCTGGGTGGAGCAGACATGGGGTTCATAGGACTATTGTAGAAGAAAGGACCGACACTGCACTGAGACTGATCTAATACACGGAGGACATTACATAGGTCAGAGCAGCAACAGTGGTGTGTGAGTGACCCAGCAGCCCCAGCACCTCTCATTCACGTCTTTTTCTTCATCTTTATTTTCATGTGTACGAGCATTTGCCTGTGTGCATATGTGCACCATGTGCATGCCTGGTGCCCACCGAGACCAAAAGACACCGGACCCCTGTGACTGGAGTTACAGGTGAGTGTGAACATCATGCTGGGATTTGAGCATGGGTCCTTTGGAAAGCCAGTCAATGCTCCTAGCTACTGAGTCATCTCTCAAGAGCACAGTTTACATCTTAAGAGTAACATGGCCAGGGGCTGGAGAGATGGCTCAGTGGTTAAGAGCATTGCCTGCTCTTCCAAAGGTCCTGAGTTCAATTCCCAGCAACCACATGGTGGCTCACAACCATCTGTAATGAGGTCTGGTGCCCTCTTCTGGCCTGCAGGCATAGACACAGAACATTGTACACATAATAAATAAATATTAAAAAAAATTAAAAAAAAAAGAGTAACATGGCCATTATATTGGGGGGAGGGGCTTTTATGCACAAAGGAAATTTATCTGATTATATAGGAAAGAAAAATAACGAGTTGTTGGTGGTTTGAAGGAAAATGACCCCCATTGGAAGTGGCACTGTTAGGAGGTGTGTCTTTATTGGAATAGGTGTGGCCTTGTTGAAGGAAGCATGCTACTGTGGACTGGGCTTTGAGGTCTCCTATGCTCAAGCTAGGCCAAATATGGCACAGAGTTCACAACCTGCTGCCTCTGGATCAAGATGCAGGCCTCAGCTCCAGCACCATGTCTGCCTGCATACTGTTATGTCCCACCATGATGATAATGGACTAAACCTCTGAAATGCTAAGCGAGCCTCAATTAAATGTTTTCCTTTATAAGAGCAGTTGTGGTCATGATGCCTCTTCACAGCAATAAAACCTTAAGACACAAGCCAAGGCTGTAATCACTGGTAGATATTGAATACACATAAGGAAAAGGCTACACAATTCCCTGCTCTTAGGCTGAATGAAGTACTGGCACCCGTGACTCCCAATACCTAACACTCACAGACTTCAAAATTGGTGGCACCTGGAAAATGTTAGAATTCCACTTGGCAAGACAGTCTACAGTCTCCCTCTTTTGCTCTTAAGTCTTGTTGGCTGAACTCACTTGATACACAGGCAGGCTTCTAGAGAAGGGCTTACTCTTTACACAACTACTATGAACATTTATTAAGCCAGATGGAAAGGTCTTCTAGAGTCACAAGCATAGTAGTTAGAGGCAAGGACTGTCCAACATCATGAATTTAATTAGTGCTGTTAAGTTATAAAGTTTAAAATTGTTGAGGTTAATTTTGTTAATGGAAATTTTATCACAATGGGAGTAAATTAGTGAGTTTTACATTATATACACTTTCCCACAAAAATCAAATCAGTCATCAAGTAACATACACCACAGGCTCGTGACAACACCCATATAACACATCCCAAAGGCACAGTGACTGAGAGAGGCAAACACAAACCCATAGGAGACTGAACCCAGCAGAGAGGCAGCCTGCACACTGTCTCATCAAAGAACCTCTCAAACCTCAGGCCTTCCAGGCCAGCTGCTGTGGAGTCAGCGTGATCTCCAGAGGCCTTGGGAAGAACTCTAAAAATCAGAACAAGGCAGTGAGGAGAACCTGACTTATCAAGACCTTAAGAAAAATGGAAGAGGTCTGCTAAGCCTACTTAGTTCACCCCGTTAAACTAAACCCAAGTGGGTTAACTCCCATTTTACTCAAGCCACCAGCCCGGCAGAGCTGCCCAAAGATGGGACTCAGCTGGAAAAGTGTTTGTCAGGCACACGGAGCTCTAGGTTCCAGAACCAGCACAGCAAGAAAACTACAGTTCCAGGTCTATCACTGGAGGCTCAGGGTGTTGGCAGCTGAGCTCCAAAGGGCTTGGGCAGCCCTGAGCACCAGGCACAGGCAGCTGGTATTTAGGAGCTGGTAAAAGGAGCACTGTGAGGTTGAGGCTGCTGGAGATGCACAGTGAGTTCTAGGTCAGCATGGGCTACAAACTAAGACCGGCTCAAACAAAATTCCATGCAGAGAAGACAGAAAAATCACCAGAGACCCCCCCTAACCACTGTAGGTTCAGGCTACAAAGTGTAAACTCATCCAAAACATCCCTAAAAAAGAGCACTTCCAGAACCCCTGCCCACTAAGCCACTTAGGAAGTGCCTTCCCAGGAATCAGTCAGTGCTGAGCTATTCACAGGTCACTGCAGCCATGCTCCAGAATGAAAGAAAAGAGAGCTACTGCCCAAGGTGGCAATGAACCTTGGTGTCACTGACATGATACTGGTTTTTGAGACATGCAGAATCCAAGTACAGGGTGGCCGAAGTATCCAACAGACTTCCAAGGGAAGTCTGGCTATGTACGCTGGGGCTGGATTTCCTGAGTGGCCTGAGAGCATGACTCAGGAAGCTGATGATGCAAGAGGTCCAGGAAACACAAGTACCCAGAATGTGGACCGTGACAGCTACAGGCAGTGAGCCAAGAGAGAGGCCATATGGATACACCCAGCAAGGTCACAGGAGCTGGGCTGCTCAAGCCCTTTGGAACTCAGCTCACACCACCCTGGCTCTCTAATGACGGACCTGAACTATGGAATTTTAATGCTATGTTTCATGTCACTTTGGTCTGGTCCTTCCTTACCTTTGGATGAGACTGTTTATGCCACTGAATACTGGAAGTATATAATCTGTTTTTAACAGGGGCTAACAGCTCAGAGTTTGCCTTGCACTTCTGAGACTCAAGAGGACCTGGACTCTTGGATGTGGTCTGAATGCATTTTGCTCTATAAGATGAATATGGCCTTCAGAGGCTAGGGCTAGGATGTTAAGTGCCTCCTGCTGAAGGTCTGGTCCCTGGCTGGCGGTGCTATTTTGGTGCCGGAAACACTAGGAGGTGGGGCCTGGAGGGAGGAAGTAGGTCATTGGGAATCTGTCCTATTTTGTCCCTGGCTTCTTTCTTCTCCCATCTCCTCTCTGTTTCCTGGTTCTTGGCTACCATGAAGTGAGCAGACTCCTCTGCTTTGTGCTCCCACTACCAAGATGCTCAGTCTCACCATGGACTGAGACTTCTGAGTCCATGAGCCAAAATAAATCTTCCTTTCTTTAAATCCTCTCTCAGGTATCTGTGGCCATGGCAAGTGGCTGACACAGCCATAATGAAGATGCTGCTAGCACTCCTTGGTGGCTCACAATCACCTTCTGGACTTTACACTAATGTCATGTTATGGTTAAGGAAACTGAGAAACACCAAGCTTGGGAAACTTGCTCAAAGTCACATAATTTGAAGTAAAAGGGCTTAAATCTAAATTCCAGAGTCTGGGCCCCTAACCCATGAATACTTGGACTACAAAAGTGAGGAACTGAGAGGTCCCCTACAGATGTTGCTGTCTGTCTGCCTATGAAGGTATGTATGTCTAGGACTAGCCAAAGTGGAGCTGGAGAGACACAGGAGGAAAGAGACAAGAGGGCAGCGTCAGGGCAGGCTCAGAGGACAGAAGAAGGGTCCTCTCTGCCTGGACCGTAACAGATGTAAACCAAAATCCCACGGGAAGGGAGATGTTCTAGGTGCTGACGTCCCGGAGAGTGACAGGGCGAGCTGAGCGACAGGGCAAGCTGAGCACGGGGAGGCTGGACTCTGGTCCAGTAGCACCCAGAGGAGTAGAGGTTCCACTTCACAAAGACATTGTCCAGAAGAAACAGCCAGGACAGTCACTGGAGAAGAGCAGCTCCAGCTGCGGGCACATGAGCTCACAGACTCAGGTGTGGCAGGTCAGCTAGCCTTACAGCTAGATGAAGCCCGGGTTGCTGTGTCGTTTCTAAGAGCCCAACCAAAATCACTTCTAGGCTATGACAGGCTGTGCAGAAACGCTTCCTGAGGACTGATTTTAAGCTTGTGTTTTAACATTCTTATCTAAACATTCTCCCCAGGCAGAGTTGGAGAGATGTCTCAAACCACATTTGGCGATATTATTACTAGGTCACGGAACACATGCCCAGCAGATAGAAAGGGTGATTGGTGCCCAGAACCCAGATGGTGCGGAGTATGAGACTCAAGTGGAGTTGGCTCTAACCAGGGACACTGCTGTGTGGAAAACAAAATCACAACAGGGGACTCTCTCCTCTTGCTTCTACTGTTTGCTGTTCAGCAACAAAAAGGATAAGAGTCAGCATGCATGTCAGAACAGGGCCACAGCCTTTTTAGTGTAAGCAAATGTGAGAACATGATCCCTCTGAGCTCGAGGTGCTGGGCACGCTTGCTAAGGGCTTGCAGAAGACTAAACTCATTCATAAGGACAGGCTGCAAAAAGACGACAGCTAAGTTTTAAGCTTGTTTACTTGGCAAGGTGAGCTATTCATCAAGAGGACGAACCTCCAAAGCAACACCTGAGCCTTCCTCACAAACGAGTAAGGGAAACACACATCTACAACAGCCAAACACAGATGAGAAGCAGGGCAAAAACGTGTTAAAGGATACGGTCTGTACCAGGAAACAGCGTTCTTCCGGTCAACAGCTCGGCCATGATGCAACCCACGGACCAAATATCCACTGGAATAGTAATGGGAACACAAGCACAGACACGGTTTCTATTCATGTTCATAGTAATGGGAACACAAGCACAGACATGGTTTCTATTCATGTTCATGGCCACAGATTGGACTCAAACAGAGTGAAAGATTCAAATCAACACTCGAGACACCTGACGTTCAACAATCATTTTTTTCTTTTAGAAATAAATAAGCTTATTAAAACTGTCACCCAATAAAGGGCTCCACAGGTCATGTAAGTTGGCATATAATTAAGATAAACAAAATATCTCACAAAAGGGCACTTTTCGTACTGGTGAATGGTGGACCTCCCGGGAATACTGAGTTGTCAACCCACTCTCCGCTGGTAAAGACCCAGCCCTGAGTCATCTGCAAACCATGTGAGCAGCACCCCTCCCCCATCTGGGTCAGGTCTGGGCAGGTGACTGGAGCAGCACCTGTCTGGTTGTAGTGCATCCAGTTCAGCATGATCTCAGGAGCCCTGTACCACCTGGTAGCCACGTAGCCTGTCATTTCATCATCAGTATGCCGAGCCAGTCCAAAATCCAGAATCTAAGGGCAAGAGCAGAGATCAGGCATGGGGGCAGGCAAGTTCTGCTACCTTATGACAAAGAAAATGGTATTTCTCTCATTCCATGGGCTTTGCCAACCTGACTCAAGATACACGGCAAACATACTCCAAGAACTTTTTAAAAAGAAAGATGCCAGCAAAGCACACTATCCCCTGCTAGGAGTTTACTCAAGAACAACAAAGCCATATGCCCACACAGAGGTCTGCACAGGGACAATCACAATAGTTTTATCTCAAACCAGAACAGAGGCAGGTGCCCAGTAACGGGAGACAGGCTACACATTTTGGTATGCTTCTGAGACGGGCTGCTACTGAGCAACAGAATGAGAATACTGATGCACACAGTCCAGATGAAGAACCTAATACCCGTAGCACAGTAATGTGCACAATTCTGTATGATTCCATTATAAAACAATAATTCAGAGTCAGAAATCGTATCAGTGGCTACCTGGAGCAGGGGGAAGGGTAAGGGGCGAGGGTCACTAGGAGGAGACACTCAGAACTTTTTGAAGTTATGGGGATTACTATGTTATAATGGTAGTAGTTATATGGACATTAGAACCCTAAAAAAGGTAAATTTAAAATGGGTGTATTTTACTGTATTTTTTTAATTTTCCAATTTTATGTGTATGGGTATTTTGATTGCCATGTATGTTTGTGCCCCAAGAGCATGCAGTGCCCACAGAGACAAAAAGTGGGCATCAGATCCTCTAGATTCAGTGGGTCCTGGGAAATGAGCCATCTCTCTAGCTCCCTGTATGTTACCTTTTTCAAAAATTCATTAAAAAAATGTAGTACTACTTACTTTAACAGATGGTTAATTCACTTCTATCTTATTTGAATCATTGAGTTTCTGCCATTTTTCTTTTCAGAAAACTATCTAATAGTGAGTGTTCCAGGAATGCTTAACATTCCTTAACATGACAGATTATAATATCCTTTATTACAATTAGCATGTTATATTTCTTTCTTCTTTCTTTCTTTCCTTTTTTTAAAGATTCATTTATTACGTATACAGTGTTCTGTCTGCATATATGCCTGCTGGCCAGAAGAGGTAACCAGATCTCATTACAGATGGCTGTGAGCCACCATGTGGTTTCTGGGAACTGAACTCAGGACCCCTGGAAGAGCAGCCAGTGCTCTTAGTCTTGGAGCCATCTCTCTAGCCCAACACGCTATATTTCTAATTTTCATTTCTTTTTTTTCTTTTCTTTTTTCTTCTCCCTCACACCCCTGAGACAGGGCTTCTTTATGTGGCCCTGGCTGTCCTGGATCTCTCTCTGTAGACCAGGCTGACCTGAACTCAGAGGTCTGCCTGCCTCTTCTTCCTGAATGCTGCAGTAAAGGTTTGTTACTGAGATCTACTTCCGAGGTCACTTAAACAGCTTGCTTAGCCTACAGTTCAAAGTTCCATGCTTTCTTCCTTACCTTCAGCTCACAGTCCTCATTCACAGCTAGGTTACTAGGTTTCAGGTCCTAAGAAGCAAGCGGAGAGAACAGTATCAACTTGATGCACAAGGAGTCCCCCCACTTCCTGGTACAGAGGATGCAGACACACGGAAGACAAGCAGACTTCCAAGCTACAGTCAGTGTCCGAGCCAAATTAGCCTTCAGCGGGTACACAGGCAAGTGCTCCTCTACCAGCCTACACTAAGAGCAAGGGTGAAGTCAATCACTATTTTGACAGAGCCCTCAACTAGTGTCGCTCTTCCGGCCCTGCCCACATCGTCAAAGGCACAATACATACCCTGTGAATTATGTCTGCCGAATGTATATACTGCAAAAGAGAAGAGCGTCAGTTTCCATGTCACAGCCTGTACATGTCTGCAGGGGTCTCCCTCAGCCGGTAAGCACTGTCCAGGTCCACAGTGGGTTGTCGCTATTCAGTTGGTGACACTAACTACGATTCCCACTCCACCTACTGGAGCTGTCACCCCTCTTCTCTTTCTTGATGACAGCCTCAGTAAGAGCTCTGATCCCTGAAAAGCACCCTCCCCTCCAAGACCAACCCTGGATGGTCTGGCACTCATCTATTGCCCACAGTGGTCCTCCTTCCTCTACCTCTCCAGTCCTGAGAGCGAACAGAGAGGCCAGTCAAGGCCTGAGGATGCTTTAAAGACACAATATCATACTGATCACACAAGATACCAGCTTGTATCAAGACTTTTCAATATGGTCAACAGCACCCCTCTTGGATATTCAGACTGAAGGATCAAAGGAACGGATGACTTGTTTCACAGAAATCTGTGGCCTGGGAAATCTATGACCAGCAGGGTTGGCTGATTCTGTAATTCTTCTAAGTCTCTCATAAGAAAACCCGACTACTGTTGTAGGTCCTCACTAGACAGGAAAGAGGGGAGAATTCATTTCCCCACACAACACCGTTACTGGCTGTACCTTCAACCCTCGGAGGATCTGGTAGATGAGGAACTGAACGTGGTCATCAGTAAGCTTCTGACACTTCACAATGTTGTTTAGGTCTGCCCCCATGAGATGCGTCACCAGGTACCTAGAAACAGAAAAGCAGTTACAGACAATCCAGGGAAGACCGCCCAGGAAGCACCACAATGACAGCCAAAATCTCAACTTTGCCACCTGCAAGTTGGCAATCTAATCTCACCACATTTATACCCATTCCTGCTTGCTGAATCCTTTTCCACATTCTAAAGAAAAAACTGAGGTGAAAAGAAAACATCGACTCCAAAGCTACAGAGAAACCCTGTTTTGAACCCCCCCCCCCAAAAAAAAATCGAAGATAGAGATGATTAAGTGATTGTTGGGGGAGGGAGATAAGTCCATCGTGGGTGGTTCTATAAGAAAGCAGGCTGAGCAAGCCATGAGGATCAAGCCAGTAAGCAGCCCACCATGGCTTCTGCATCAGCTCCTGCCTCCAGGCTCCTGTACGAGTTCCTGCCTTCACGACTTCTGATGGTATGGAAGAGTGGGTAAATTAGCACCCCACCACCACCAGTTGCTTTTGGACATGATGCTTCATCACTGCAAAATTAACCCTAAGACAGGAGGTGTGTCCTTGTTGGAGGTTTCACTGGAGGTAAACTCTTGAGGTTTCAAAAGCCCACACCAGTGCCCCCCTCGCCATAATAACGGCCCTTCTAAAAACTCTCTAAAACTATAAGCCCCCAATTAAATGTTTGCCTCTGTAAACTGCCTTGTTTGTGGCGTCTGTTCACAGCAACAGAACAGTGCTGGAGATCACACCCAGGGCTTCAAGGATGCTAGGCAGTCCTCTAATTCACACCCCAGTCCCATCAGCTTTCTTATTTTTGCAGGAGAAATCTACAGTATAACTAATTGCGTGCCCATAAGGATCACATACTTGCAATCTCATCATCGTACTTTTACCTCATTGTAAATCTATGTTGTAGGTTGTTTTATTTTTATGTGCATTGGTGTTTGACCTGCATGTCTTTGTGAGAGAATAGGATCTGGAACCTGAGTTATAGACAGTTGTGAGCTGTCATATGGGTTGCTGGGAATTGAACCTGGGTCCTCTGGAAGATCCAACTTAACTGCTGAGCCATCTTTCCAGCCCTATGTTGTAGGTTTTAAAACAGGTGTGCCCTTAGATTTTCAAAGTGTAATTTTCTTTTTTCCAGGAATGACTAGCAAAAGGCTGTTTACTGGCACTACCCTAAAGGAAGCAGGAACAGGACGGTCCAGAGCTTCCCATAGGTGTGGTGCTGAGTAGTAGCCTTGCCTTTATATGGGAGTGACTGCATTCAAGCCCAGCAGGTTTGCCACAGAGACTCTAGACCCAACGTCTTCACCCCACCAAAGAGCAGAGCAGAACCACAAGGCTGAGTTTGTAAGGGTAGGTGTGTCTCCTCTGTGACAGAAAGCTCAGCTGCCTCTCACAGTGCTCAGGTGGTCTACTGTCATAAGTAGACCAGAGGGATTTGGCCTACTTGTGACTTTAAAGTGAGATTTTAGCCAGTTTCCTAAAACTTGCATATTTATACAGCCTTAAGGAAAAAGATGAGCTCTACATGTAATTTAAAGAGTAAATTAGAAGGTTGGAAAGACAGCTGATCAGTGAAAATGCTTCCTGCTCTCCAGGGTACCTGAGTTCAGTTCCCAGAATCCATGTCAGATGGTTCACAACTGACTGTAACTCCAGCTCGAGATACATACCCTCTAACATATACATACAGTAATTCTTAAAAATATAAAGAGTAAGCCAGGCAGTGGTGGCACATGCCTTTAATCCTAGTGCTCAGAAGGCAGAGATAGGCAGATTTCCATGAGTTCGAGGCCAGCCTGGTTTACAAAGCAAGTTTTAGGACAAGCTCCAAAACTACAGAGAAACCCTATCTTGAAAAACAAACAAACAAACAAAACCAAAAAACAAAAGAGTAAATTAGACTCTCTGAAGTGTTTTCATCAAGGTAGATTTTATTTCAGTGATGTTCCCAGCCTCAAAGACTATAATCAAAGGCAGCTGCCAAGGCTGACGACTTGAGAGCCATGTTCAGGACCCACGCTGTGGAGAGAACGGACTCCTACAAGCTGTCCTCTGACCTCCACATGCAGGCTGTGTGGCATGAAAATTTACACAATATGCACACATGCACACATAAATTAATAAAACTTTAATATTTTAAGATGTCACAATAACCAAGGATACCTTATCTCTGGATGATCGATCAATCGATCTATCTATCTATCTATCTATCTATCTATCTATCTATCTATCATGTATACAATATTCTACAGGCCAGAAGAAGGCACCAGACCTCATTACAGATGGTTGTGAGCCACCATGTGGTTGCTGGGAATTGAACTCAGGACTTTTGGAAGAGCAGACAATGCTCTTAACCTCTGAACCATCTCTCCAGCCCTCTAGATGATTTAATAGCTTCTGAATATTTAGTGAAGACTGTCAAGAGCACAGCACTATCCCCTCTTAATTCCATCCATTCATTTTTTTGGTAGTGCTGAGGATTGAACACAGTATCTCGTGCATGCTTGCAGACAGTCTTCTGAATTACACCCCCAGTCCTGGAGCTTTTGAGACAAGGTCTCACTATTTACCTGGGCTGGCCTTGGACTGGACACTCTTCTGCCTCACCCTCCTGAGCACTGGGATTAGATGTATACAGCTCAAATACCTGCTTCAGGAACCTATCTTATTTTTAGTCTCAAACTGGCAGACAATCTGGTAAATATAAGAACACTGACTGGGGCACTGTGATGACTCAGTGCATAAAGCACTCACCACGAAATCCTAAATTCAACCCCTAGGACTCATGGTGGATGTGACTTCTGTACCTGCACCACAGCACACATGCTTCTGCACCACCACAAACACACAGGCACACATAATAGACCACTGCCCCTGTGTAACTCTCAGTGCCTTTCTCTACCACACACAACTGTACAGGACGATCTGGAGATGAATGAATGGGCTCAGTGCTTCTAATGCATTTTATCACAGACATGTCTAGGAGGCCGAGTCCGTCAAACCACTGCACAATCATCCAATCGGTCATTTCCATAGGAAGAAATCGGACACTGCTCCTAGGATACAGCACTACTTGTGGTGGAATTATTATTATTTCATTCCATGCTGTTCCCACAAGGTCCACCACCAAGTATCAAATTTCAGCTCACATATAGAAGGAACTCCAAAGCAAATCACACAACAGAGGACAGGAGCAAGCACTACCCAGAGTTTCTGTTCATGGCAATCAGGCTTCTCAGACCAGTGAGCAGGACATGGAAGGACAAGTACAGATGAACTCACTCAAAAGTCAAGCCTGGCTCCACCTAGCACCATGGAAGCAAGATGGACACTGGGAAAGGGGCACTGCTGGAGAGCCACGTGTCTCTACAGGATTTGATTCCGGCGAGCGTACTTTATGACATTTGAGAAGACACGCCTAACACCATCACTGGACTAGACAGTGAATTCCTAAAATAAGGAAGGCTGCTGTGCACTGTAGTTGGAAAGCTATCTAATACTAAATCTTTAAAAGATTAAGTGAGATTATATCATAAATTGAAGGCCAAAATGATGACTTCACAACCAGATTTGAATCTTGCTTCTCTCTTGAGAAGGTGGTGCCCTCTAAACTTAAGTCCCTCACATATCCCCCAGGGACATGAATCACTGAGATGCACTGGACCAGCACCGGGTGGGACTCAGGACTGACAACTTCCAGGACGCTAGGCTGTGCCCTGTCTCAGAGCCCCCTTTACTAAGTCCTGCTTGGGTGACACCCAGTTGTCAAGATTTCCCCTCCCATGCCTTTTGAAAGCATAATACAATGAAGGTTCAAAACAAAACAAAAGCCTCTTGCTCTAGCCTGCTATCTCCACCAGTACTGGCTCCACTCAAAGCAGTTACAAAAAGGCAGAGCTTGCCTTCCATTTTTAAACAGGGCTTAAACCCGCTCCAGGAGATGACACTAACCACCAGTCCTCACTTCTTTTCAAAAGCGAAAATCAGATCCCAAACGTTCCTCCCTCAGGATAAGAGAGAAAACCCCTCCAGATTGGAGCTGAGCTGCTACTACAACCAGCTAGCACCACAGATCGTCTGAATGTTTTAGTTTTAGCTCGTGGCTGCAGTAGGCCATGGTTCTGGTCTTTTTTGTTTTGGTTTTTCAAGACAGGGTTTTTCTATGTGGCCCTGGATGTCTGGAACTTGCTATGCAGACAGACCAACTGGCCTTGAGATCTGCCTCTCGCTGCCTCCAGAGTGCTGGGCTTAAAGGTGTGCATCATCATGTCTGGTGGACCATGTTTGTGAACTAAGGAAGTGTTTCCAGGAATCCAAAGCAGAAAAGAAGCTGACAGAAGCTAATGAGGAATACCACTATATGGTATGTTTCAGCTGCTATACTCATCCAGTTCTGACCCTGTTAGTGAAGACTCAGGAGAAAAACTACATCTGCTACAATGAAATCTCCTTGAATATTACGGAGTGTCTGTGGTGTGAGTAACTGGAGACGGAGCTGAATGGAAGTCACACCACATAAAAGCAAAGCCTTTACTCCCCTTCCCAGCCCCACGCCATGCCCCGGACCTTTTGATCTCTTTTCTGGGGCAATCTCCTTAGCTTATAAAGTCATGAATAACCTAACCGCCCCCCCCCCCTTCAGCTTCTCCCCAGTATACATCTGTTTTTTTTTTTCCTTCAAGATTTATTTATTTTGGGGGCTGGAGAGATGGCTCAGAGTCCAGAGTTCAATTCCCAGCAACCATATGGTGGCTCACAACCATCTGTAATGGGGTCTGGTGCCCTCTTCTGGCCTGCAGGCATACATGGAAAGAATGCTCTATATATATAATAAATAAAATAAATATTAAAAAAGATTTATTTATTTTTACTTAATGTGTATGAGTGCTTTGCCTGTGTGTATGTGTGTGCACCACGTGTGTGCCTGGTACCCTCAGAAGCCAGAAGAGGAATCTCTTGAAATTGGTGTTATAGAGTTGAGAGCTGCCATGTGGGTGCTGGAAAACAAGCCACCGTCCTCTGGAAGAGCAGGCAGGGCTCTTACTGCTGAGCCATCTCTCCAGCCCCATTGCCATGACAGCCCTTGAGCTACTGCAGTACTTTACCCCCAGTTCTCTCTGGATATCTGGCTTGGCTCTCCTTTCTTAGTCTTTTCAACGCCAACTGAGCACCAGCTCAGGGACTACTTGCACAGCATTCTCTGGAAACATCAGCTGGGGTGGGTAGCAATGCCTGAGACCCCCTAGTACTCTATATCCAATAGGTGCTTGCATTTATTTCTTCCATAAGTAATACCTGCAGGCGTGTGCCTGCTGCAAACACTAACAACTCAGGAAAGGAAAGCAACCTCTTTAATAGATTCACAAGGCACAGGAGCAAACAGGCAGAAATATAAGCTGATAACTTTACAAAGAACCCAGCAGACCAAGGGACACAGTGACTTGGGGTTACAGCTCAGCTAGGAGCACAGGGAACATGTTTCTGATCAGAAGTCCATGGTCAGTATGGGATTCGACAGGAAATGAGAGCCAATCAGCAAATGTGGAGAGCTCGGCCATGGTGGTGACCACACAGAGGTTTTGTTGGGGATATAGTTGGTTGTCAGTATTAGAGGAAGAACACAGGGACAGAGACAGAAGTGGAAAGTAAGTCACATGAGGTCATTTCAAGTACAGAGACAGGTCATGGGGGGTGCTCTCCAAATCTACTACACTGCAAAACATGTGCTCATTTAAATTTTGCTTTTCTTCATCAATAATCTCAGCACAGTGATTACAGACTATGTGTGCTTGCTGTCTTCCTCAAGGGTGAGAGCTGTGTCTGGTAGAGGTAGATATAAACACCAAATAGGATCAATAAAAGCGAAGCCTGAAGTCTTCACTGACTTGATCCCTTCAGTTTTAGTTAACTGAACCAGAATGTTCAAGCTTATTGGGGAACTGCACTTTCCACAGGGGCAAGGCCAGCCTAGTGATCAACTGCTCACCAGCTCTCATCAAAACGAGGGCCACCGAGAAGCTCTTGTGTCTCTTCATGAACAAAGCAGGGGACTGGGTGTGGCTAAGTTGATAGAGGCAGAGTGCTTGCTTGGCATGCACGAAGCCCTGGTTCTATGCCCAGCAGGACACAGACCGGGTATGGTGCTTCCTGCTTGTTATCCAAGCACTGGGAAGAAGGCAGAGAAGCTGGAGATCGAGGTCACCCTTGGTTGTGTAGTAAATCTGAAGCTACCCCTGGGATACATGAGATCCCACCTCAAATACAAACTAATAAAGAGCAAAGCAGAAATGGAAAGAGAGGCAGATCTCTGTGGATTCCAAGTTAGCTGAGATACATAGTGAGCTCCTGTCTCAAATGAATGAATGCATGAAACAAAGAGAAGGAAGGACGAAACCAGGAATGAGAAGCTAGAAACAGGGAGGAAAGGACTTGAAGACTTATCTCCACTTAACCCATGACAAGTCAGTTCCCAAGAAGAGTCCTAAAATTCCCCCTGTCTACTCCGCTAGGGCAGAGAACCACTATGGTTAAGAATTCTGGATTCCAATACCATCTACTGAAATTTTCTGCATTTCCAAATATTTGCAGTATGAGGTCAGAATGCACACCAATGAAATAGTCCAGGTGATAACTGAGATCACGCAGAGAAGTGCTCACGTGATCTCCCGTGTGTCTCTGTAAAAATGTGCCACCTGCCCCACCAAGTTAGACAGCAGTCAAAATTAGATATGCTCATTTCCCAAGTCATCCCAGTGCCTGCAGGTTGCTGGTCACAAACAAAACGCACAACCTACTGTTCCCTTCTGGCAGGTATATGTGGTCTTAGCGATGAAGCAAAAGTCTGAATGAGGAAATGAAAAGCAATACTTGAAACAAAGGCACAAACACAGGAAGAGGATAGACAAAAGTCAACTGTACACCTGAAAGGCAATTACAGGTTTTGCTAATTAGTATGGGAAATGCATATCAAAATCAGAGCCTGCTGTGCATCCAGCAACCTTCATCTTTGGTCCTCAGGGTGTTGTTTGATTGCCTATTTTTCTTAGTGGACACAAATGTTTTTAGGAGACATAGGCTCTAGCACACAAAATGGTGTAACACCGGACAGAATTGTTATCGGTGTGGCCCTGTAAACCCTGCAATCGTACTGAAAAAGTTTGTTCTCTTGGGTGTGCTCTTCACTGGCTCTGAAGAATACAGAAATAAGCACTGCTCTGGACAGGCGCTAATTTTTTGACTGCTATCAACATCACAAAAGTCAGCAGTAAAACACTTTCCTAATAGACCCAGGTTCCCCGTTTCTAGGTAGAGCACGTTAGTCGTCTGGCAGGGACTCAGCGTTTGGGAAGTGTTCACCAGGCAGTACCTGAGAGCTGCTCAAGTCACAGAAGAGCTGGGGCTCAGGGATGAAGAGCACTGGCTACTTTCCTAGGACGCACACCGTGGCTCACAACCACTTATAGCTCTAGAAGGAAGATGTGAACCACACAGACACCGGGTACAAACACACACAGCCACTCTTAGACACACACAAAATAATAAAAAATAAATCTTAAAAAAAAAAACAAAAACAAGCTGGGCGATGGTGGTACACCAGCACTTGGGAGGCAGAGGCAGGTGGATCCCTGTGAGTTTGAGGCCAGTCGGGGTCTACAAGAGCTAGTTCCAGGACAGCCAGGAGTGTTACATAGAGAAACCCTGTCATGGAAAAAAACAAACCCCACAAAAGAAGAGTTGTTAGAATCTAGCTGGAGTTAACATAAGACAGACGCTTTGCTCCAGTCATGGACTTGCTCAGTCAATGAAGATAACTTTAGTTTGCTAGGGAGACACTAGATAGTTGGTGGGCCTCTCTATGGGGATAAAATTATAATCAGTAAAATTTAACCCTTCAAATAGATCTCAGTCTTCATTAAGGCCTCTTCAATGTAAGAAAACAGGTTCATTTTCCATTCCAGGATGCTCAATCAAACCAAAACACAATACTTGCTAGTCTATAAATCATTTTTTTCCCTGTTAAAGTCTATCCTCAATAAAAATCCTAGGGTAAAACTCAGACCTAACTGACATTTTCCAAAGTAAATCACAGACACACAGCAGTAGCATTTGTTCCCCATTCAGATTCCACAACATTCTCTTTTCCAACCACAGCTTGCAGCAGGCTCCATGGTCTATGCTCAGCTGTGTGGAGCCTCTGGCAATCCTTGGAAGCCTCTGTTCTGGCACTGAGACAGGGCTGTGGGAACAGCATGTCATTCTTAGTCCTAAACTTTCATTTGCAGGGTCAGGTTAATGCGGTTGAGCTCCTGCACATGGGCTGAAGTGCCTCTCTTCCTCCTCTTCACCCATCTTTGTCATTCACTTCTCCCTCTGTTTTTTCCCTTCTATTAAGGTAAGTGAAAATGTATCTGCCTGCTTGTTTTTGGGAAAAGATTAAATAGCCCCCACCCCCAAAAAAAAGATTGGAGAAAAGTTGGTTTGCACTGGGAGCATTGGGAATGAAGTGCCATAATCTGGACGCTGCGTGACCTGCCCCCCATCCCCACCGCATGTGTCAAAGGGTATTAGGAGCAGTGGAACCTCTGGGCGGCAGGGCTTAGGTCATTAGGAATATGGATTTGAAAACTGGAATCCTGGTCTTTTCTTCATTTTGCTTTCTAGCCACATGATGAATGGTCTTTGTTATACCAACATTCCCTACCATTGAACCTGGCACCCCTAGCAGACACCTAAAAGCCATGGGCCTGACTATGATCTGGAACCTCTAAAACCATGAGGTGAAAAAACCTTTTTCTCTTGACACAAGATAATGTTCTCAGGCATGTGGTCACAGAGAAAGAAAGCTGACTAATATAGAAAGTTCAGGACGAATAGTAATGTCCTACAATTCTGTTTGACTTTTACAATAAACATCCTTTCCACTTAGGAATGCCAGAATTGCAACAGGACCAAACGTGTAACTGTGCTTAAGATGTTTCTTCTTCGGGCTGGAGAGATGGCTCAGCACTTATGAGCAAATGGTTGCTCTTCCAAATGGACCTGAGTTCAATTCCCAGCACCCACAATGGCTCACAACCATCTGTAACTCCAGTCCTAGAGGATCTGACACCCTCCGCCCTCCTCTATGGGCACTGAATGCACATGGCGCACAGTCATACAAACAGGCAAAAGATCCACAGACATAAAAATGTTTAAAAGATGTTTCTTCTCTTACAGCACAGTGTGTCTCTAAAGCAGGACAGGGCAATTTAAGGGAGAAGGTTGTACTCTAGTTCACAGTTCCAGTGTACAGTTCATCTTAGTGGGGTCACAGCCACCGGAACCCGCGGCAGGTGACCACACTGCAGCAACAATCAAGCAGAGTGAGTTAGATGCTACTGCTCAGCTTGTTTTTCTCTGTCCTATTCAGTCCCAGATGCCCTGCCAAGAGAATAGTCCCAGCCACAATTTAGATGCTCATCCCACATCTATTAATTCACTCAGGATAATCCCCACAGGCATGCCCAGAAGCCATCAGTGATCCTACAGTCTATCAAGTTGAAAATAATACAGTGTTAATCAGGTACTAGGGAAGCTGTCCTGGTGGGGAGGCTGTTGTGGAGCAGAGGACACCTGCTGGAATCCGTCTTGCTCTCACAAGGGTGCCACCCCGCATGTGAAGGCATTCATCAGCAGTGGAACCTTAGGCGCGATCACCAGACTGGTCCCATCTGAGTGCCTTCTGCCATTTCCTATGCCCAGGTGCTCTCAGTGGTGACTGGCCACAACAACACATCCATGCACGACCTTTCCTTCCTTCCATTTTAGAGACCTTTCCCCGGCTCTCTACTCCTGGCTGCTGGGACGGGATCCCAGGCTCTGCTTTCCAGGAGGCACCAGACTGGAAGAAATCTTTTCCAACATGCAGGGGCTGCCATCTGCCCCAGTACAAAAACTTTCAGGGATCAGCAGCCTCATTATCACCTCCCTATCCCTGAGGGCTCAAAGAGGGAAAAAAATTATAGTCGAAATTCCATCACTCCCTCTTTTGCAACTCTCTGAAATTTCATAAGGACTCATTGCTGCCTCTGAACAGGTCACACTGTGCCGGAGACAGTAAAAGTGCTAAAGTGCACCATGCATACTCTTTACTTTCTATGCTCCCCACAGGAGCCCAGGAGAGGTGGGGGACAGAATACTCTCCTGGAGTCTGAGCACCGTTGAGCAGTTCTGTGGGCTACCTGCTCATCCTCATCCTCCAGCTGATGCTGCAAATGCAAGAGATTCACTCACACATCATTGAATTCCTCCAGGGACCTCGCGGGCGTAAACACATCCAACAGACCGATGACCTGCAAGAACACAGAAAAATGATTAGTAGGAAAGCAGTGGGCTCCCACAGCGCCTACCAGGTCTGCGGTGGAAAGAGGACAGGTTCCAAATCCAGTTCCACTGGTGTGCGAGGACTGACTTGCTTACCCCTGCATTTCTGTTTTAGACCTGTTAACATCATTTCTTCTCAGGGATTGGGGTGTTGAGGATTTGTTTTTAAAATTTAAGATATGTAGTATTTGCAGACAAGCAAGCAAGCTCTGTCCTAACTGTGCAGACAGCTAAGGATGCAGCTGGTAGGCTGCCTCTCAGGAACCGGTCCTTGAGCAGGTGTATGAGAGCAAGGCTTCAAGTTCAGTCAAGAACAGGCCAGCTGACTCAGCTGGCTACCCTCATAGTGACTGTGTCTCTGTCATTTGCTACCATTAGACGTTTTTGTATAAAAGACTGAATATTGTGATGGCCTCTAAAAACCTGGTTATGGTTGTTGCTATTCTCTTTGGAGGTCAAACTTGCTGGAAGTTTTGTTTTTTAGATATTTAGAGTGTATGAGCATGTGATGTGTATCCTCAGAGGCCAGAGGGAGGCACTGGATCCCCTGGAGCTAGAATTACAGGCAGCTGTGAGTCACCCAATGTAGTTGCTGGTAACCTCTATAAAAGTACCAAGAGCTCATAGCCACTGAGACATCTATCTCCCTGGACAGTCTTGGCTCTTCACTGTGCAGAACTGCTTCTGTATCTTAAGTGCCTAACAAATGTCTGCAGGATAATCTGAAAGCTGAGACAATTTCTATATTAAGTGTAAGTTTTCTGGTCTTTTCCCATCTCCCCTTTAAACATGTCAGTAGAAAAGAAAATTGAGACATTCAACTTTGTGCCTGCTTTTTAAAAAAACAAAGCAACGGAGTTGGAGTGGTTCAGCAGTTCTAATCCAGCCAGAGCTATGGAGATTGACCCTGTCTCAAACAAATAAACCTTTAAAAGACAAAACCCACTAATATCTGAGTATGGGGTCTTTTAAGACTGGGCCCTGACCATCCTGACATACAATGACACTGCTGCTAAGCAGCAGTGTGCATAACCAAAACCCATCTTCTGGGGTGGCAGAGGGCCCCGGCCATCCTTTCAGGGCACGGAGTTCCATTCTCAACATCAAAGTCAGGTGTCTCACAAGCACCTATGACTCCAGATGCCCTCTTCTGTCCTCCATGGCACTGCATACAAGTGTGTGTGTGTGTGTGTGTGTGTATACATCCCCACATGTACGCAAACACATATACATAATTATAAAACTTATAAAAAGTAAAACTCCATCTTTCTTCAAAAAATCTTATCATTTTGTGTATATGGTGTTTTTGCCTGCATGTTATGTCTGTGAACCACATGTGCACAGTGCTAGCTGAGGCCAGAAGTGGGTATCAGATCCCTGAAAGTAGATTTACAGATCACTGTGGGCCAACTTCCACAAGCTGTCCTTTGACATCACATACACATGCAAATACACATACCCACAAAATAAAGAGTTACATACAGAGAAAGGTACTGGGGGCTGGAGAGGGCTCAGCAGTTAAGAGCACTGGCTGTTCTTGCAGGGCAGCCAGGTTTGGTTCTCAATACCCACATAGTGGCTCCCAAGCACCTGTGACTCCATCCAGTTCCAGGGAATCTGACATCTTCTGGCCTCCAAGAGCCCTGCACCTCATGATTCACATAAACTCAAGGAGGCAGACACAAATCATAGAAACTATACATAATTTTTTTTAATTAAAATAAAAAAATAAAGTGCTTCTTAAGATCCTGGAATAAAACTACAGCTCTGGGAAGAGGCACCACCAGCATCCTCAAGCAGCACAACCCAACCCGACAGCCCCAATGTGGTGTGTGTACCTGCAGCAGTGCACACAAAGCCCTTGGTCTGGGCAAGGACATGAGAACTTACATTCTCGTGTTTCATGTGCTTCAGTAGGCGCAGCTCTCTGTAGGTCCTTTTGGCATGAATGATGGACTGAAACGGTCTTGACAGCTTCTTCACTGCCACACGATGTCCTGTCTTTGTATCAAAAGCAGCACTAAGGAGAAAACACAACAACAAAAATCCACCATTAAGAGTGCTCCAAAAACTACTTCTAATACTTTCAAGGCAATTCCATTTCCAACTTAAATGTGTGGCAGGACACAGAAAGAACAGAGACTAAGATGAAGACTACAATGACTCCGCCCACTGCCTACATCAGTGGTAGCAAGTGCTTCCCAGAGAGGTACAGAGAGCAGGGTTTTATACTCTCCAGACCCTAGGTAAGCAGCTTACAGTTGTTGCCTGAGAGCAGCTAGAGAATAAAAACCTATAAAATGGGTGTGGCTGTGTTAGAGTACACTTCATGAAGCCAGGCAGCCATCTGTTCAAAGGAAACAACACTGATAATCTCTGTATGTACCCCGTGACCAGGCTTCTCTGTCACCTTGCTATGAGATGCTGGTCAAAGGAAAGGCCTCAGAAATCACCCTGCTTTCAGAAGAAGAAGCTATTTTCAAAGTGTTGGGCACTTTATAGACTGAGGTACAGTGGGAAGCTTTCTGGGAGCAGGGAGGAGTGGCAGAGAGAATAAACACTTATAATAGTGATGGACACAGGGACCTCGGAATAAAGATGGGAGAACAAGACTGACGAATGACAGTGCAGCATCGCCGTTAGCTAGGACGATGCGCTGACTTTCCCTTACTCCAGGAGTCCTCCTCTCACCCCCAAACCTACATGGACCCTCAATCGTTAGCTGTCAGTCTGATTTGTCTAACACTTGACCGGTCCAGCCTCCTTTCTGAGCCTTGTCTACCTCTCTTTGCAGTAAGCTAAGCAGACACTTCCGAGAGTCCTGCCATCAGAGGGCGCTCTCTCTGCACACACGCGTCCCTGTAAGCACAGGTGTCTTACACTGTTTCAAAACTACTACTTCCCATTTGCTTTCCTGCTTGCAATTCTGAAAAACCCTCAGCCTTGCTGCTGTTATCCAATGACTAGAATTTTCCATCACCCACCAAAAGTCTGTCCTATCAAAGAGGATCTCTCCATTCCCAACTCCTGTCAACATTCTTGGCAACTACAACATCCAAGTGGAGGGCACATCCAACGCCCTTGTTTCCTGACCCCTCAGGAAACTCCACCTCAGACAGCCCTTCAGGGCTGCACTCCAGCACCCCACCCTGCTTTTTGGTTTGCTTTAGTTTACTCCACCTTGACTACCATGAAGCTGCCGACCTAATCATCACTCTGTCTCTCCAGCCGCTCCTTCTTCAGTCTCCTAATTGTTCAATAGTGATAATCACTCCCTTGTACCCTCCCCTTGGCTAGTCGAACCTCAGGTGACCCCAATCACTTAGTTACCCACGTCTGAATACAAGGCTAACTGTGGTTGAAGAAAAAAAATGTACAGACTAGATGGGCTGACAACTCTAAACTTCTGAACATAATTTCAAATATGCCCTAAAATAGTACCACCTTTTTCATAGGGCCATTCTCTACTCTAAAATAATCACTTGACATTTTTGCCTCTCAACCTTCCCCCTCCCCCAACACACACACTTTCCTTGAGAGAATATAAGCTATCAAAGGGAGTTCCATCCCTTCATGCACACCTGTTACCCCAGCTGCCCCTGGACCATGCTCTCCACAGCCTCTCTTGCTCTAAGGCATCCCCTCTGATCAAAACCCCAGATTGACAGTGTTTTGAAGCCAACCACATCTTCTCAGAGACATTTCTCTGCATCCCCCTTCTTTCCTTGTAATACTGGATTATACTATTTACATGCATATGTGCGTGCACATGTGTGTGTGGGTGGATGGATGGACAGAATGACAGACAGAGACAGACTGAGAACTGAACCCAGAGATACCACTGGCTCAGGCTCACTAAATCTACTGGGTCATTCATTTCAGAATATGCTCCAGAAATTTCCCATTTTATTAAAGTTCTTTGACGATACCCCACCATAGTTAAAAAGTTCTCCAAATTCTCAAGGTATGGGAACCATTCATGTTAGCTTCACTCGAGGAGTTAAAAAAGCAGAATACCACACTAGAACTGCAATCAGAAACTGAAGAAAGGCCAATGGTTTGCATTTTCTCAGACCCTTCATACACTAAAATAAGAGTTCCTAACCTACATCTCTGCTGTTCAAAGTATACTTCAGGGACCAGAGGCCCTGGCACTGCCTGAGAGGCCTCTGAGAAGGCACAAATTCTCAGATAATTCATACAGTTTGGAATATGGCTTGTTCTCAGCTCCCGTTCCTCCTCCAATCCTGCCTGCTGGAACTGCTGCTCTTCCTTCCCAAGTCCATTACTGGCCCAACGACCACTTTCCTGGATTAGCATCTGGCATGGTTACCACTTCCGCTTCTTCTTATTAATTCCTACAGACATCCATATCAACATTTCTACAGGCTTTCTAGAACCGTCACTGCACTGTGTACTCCTGATAATGGAGTTCTTCAAGGGATGTCCTGGGCAGCCTCCTACATTCTCCTCCTGACAACCTCCTCTATACCTAGGTTCAACGTGGAATGCCCTCCACAGGTGCATGTGTTAAACACTTGAGTCCCAGCCGGTGACACTGCTGTTTCCTTCTGTTACTGTTATTAGACAAAGTCTCAAATAGTTCAGGTTTGCCTTAGGCTCACTAAATAACTAAAGGTAACTCCTGAACCTTCTGGCCCTACCTCCAGAACTACAGATGTGCCACCATGTCTAACTAGAGAGACTTGAAAACTCAGGAGACGGGAGGGCCCAATCAGATGGGCCTGACAACCTGAGCTTCGTTCCTCGAACTCAAATAGTAGGAGAAAAACAACTCAAAAATGTCTTCTGACCTCCACCCCCACAAATTGAACAAATATAACTTTGTTGTTGTTGTTTTTACTTAGGAGGTGGAAGTTGGCTGGAAGGAGGTCGCTTGGATTGGGCATCTTATCTTTTCTATCCCCATAATGCTCTGCTCGAGACTATGGGTCCAGGTAGCCACACAAAGACTCTGAGAAAAGAAGAGTTGAAGTAGCCTTTGCTCCTTCAAACCATTCGTCAGGTCTCTGGTCACAGAAATGAGAAAATTCACCACACATCGCTGGGGAAGCACGGGTGAGCACTGAGAACCCCACAACAGCTCTCCTCCTGTCACTGTCACTCCGGGTGAATGGATGACCATCTGGTTGCTCCAGCCACCCTTGCTCAGCAGGTAACGGTGCTTGTCACCAAGCCTGATGACCTAAGTCCAATCCTACATGTTGCTCACCCCCACATACACATACACAATTTCAAAAAAATAAATAGGGCCGGGCTATGATGGCACACGCCTTCAATCCCAGCACGTGGGAGGCAGAGTTCAGGCCACCCTGGTCTACAAAGTGAGTTCCAGTACAAACCAGGACCGCTACCCAGAGAAACCCTCCTCAAGACACTAACAAACAAACAAACTGCGACTATCTTAAATCCAAGGAATTCCCTTGGTGTAGAGAATAAGATGTAAATTTCCTACCATAGCCTAAAGGTCAGATGAGATGACCTGGTCCGGCTGCTCACCCCATCAGTGGTGCCCATATGTGCATCCCATCAGGACCATGACCTTTTCTCGCCCAGGCCTGCTCTGGGTGTGCTGCTTCTTTCAGTTCCTTAAACCACTTGGACAGGCTGCTACTACTGTTCCTTCACCACCAGCCCCGACTCGCCCCCCACTAAATCTTTGTTCTTCACGGGCTCATTTAGTCCCCCCCCTCTCCAGGATGTACCTACCTGGCCTGAGGGAGACTCTGGGAGTCTTCAGCCCTCACACTCCACATGCCCTCATGCTCCACAAACCCTAAGAAGACAACCCTCTTTTTCCACAGTGTGAGTCCTGACCACTCTTTAAACTCAGTTCTCTAAACTGGTTTGTAAGTGGGGAAATGGCTATGGCTCCTACATGATGTGGCTTTTCAACTTCCACCTTGAGTGTCCTTCCTTGGGGTGAGCCTGTGGGGAGCAGGGAAGGCCAGCAGTGTGACTGCACATACAAGTTCAGCTCGGCTGGGGAAACACCACAGCTGTCCATGACGACCACCCAAGCAGGCCATTCTCAGCTGGCTCCAGAGCAAGGCATGCATGTTCTACCCACCTGACTCCACTCGCTGGTCAGTGGGTGACAGATGCTTTACTGGGACTCAGCAGCTCCCAATAATCACAATGATTATTATATGTTTATTTATCACCCACCAGGTAGTTAAACAGGGCTAGGCTCTGGAAGTAGACTGTCTGGGTTTTAATACCAGCTCTGCCACTTAATAACCGTATAATCTTGAGGAAGTTAATTAAATTCTATCAACCTCATATATAAAATAAAGATGATGTTTGTATCTAATCTAAAGTACAAGCTTTTATGGCAGGTTTAACAAAACCCTAATTTTGTAAAACTCTAATACCAGACATTAATAACAGCTGCTGTTGCCACTCACCCTGGGCATCTTGAAGGCAAGAAGTGCATCAGTTCCCCTCACCGTCATGGTACAAAGGACTTATCCTAACTCCTGGCACTCAGGACATTCTCCAGAACTGTTTAACAAAAAGTACACCAGAGAGTATTTTATAATGTAGTTATTTTGAGATAAGGAGGAAAAACCTCAGTTTCGTCAGTTGTCTCTGAAGAGTTCCCTCAGGGCTGGACACACAGCAGACAAGTGCTAGTCAACAAACTGCTTTGTTTTATTGAGACAGGATCTTGCTAACTTGGTCTACACTGGCTTTAATCTATAATCCTCATGCTGGGATTAGAGACCAGCCACCATTCATGGTTTATTGCGTTATTTTTTTTTATGGTTACAAAGAAACAGTAAGTATAATAGCTGATGTCACAAAACTTATCATCTATTTGTGATAACAAATATATATTTCAGGAATGCCCAATAAAACAGCCAAGAGACAGGATCTGAAAATAAATACATTGCCAGGTGTGGTGGCACATCCCAGTACTTGGGAAGAGGCAGAGGCAGGTGGATCTTAAGTTCGAGACCAGCCTGGTCTACAAAGTGAGTTCCAGGAGAGCCAGGACTATTACACAGAGAAACCCTGTCTCAAAAAAACAATATAAACAGCCAGGCAGTGGTGGCGCATGACTTTAATCCCAGCACTCAGGAGGCAGAAGCAGGCGGATTTCTGTGAGTTCGAGGCCAGCCTGGTCTACAAGAGCTAGTTCCAGGACAGGCTCCAAAAACTACAGAGAAACCCTGTCTCGAAAATAAAAAAATAAATAAATAAAAATAAAAAAATAAAAAGCATACATACTGAGGCCTGATGGGAGAGTGCAGCAGGTAAAGGACCCGAGGGTAAAGGCTCTGCTGTCAGCCTGAGAACGCAATCCCTGGGACCCACATGGTAGAAGGAAAGAACTGATTACTGCAAACTGCCCTCTGACATCCACAAGTGTGAGCCTGTAAAGATGCGCATGCGCGCGCGCACACACACACACACACACACACACACACACACACACACACTGAAGCTGGGGGTAGTGATTTATGCCTATAATCCTAGCGATTGAAAGGGAGAGACAGCAAGAACATGGTAGAGGCCATCTGGACTACAGAGGAAGACTTGTCTCAAACACACAGACAAGACACAAACAGAGTAGGGTTCAAAGTATGTGGCCTTTGCAGCCTGGTCACAAGAAACTGCTTGAAACCCAACAGGAAGAGTTTAAAGTCTAGTACATTCTCATGTCTCACACATGCTGCAATCAGCAAGACTCCACTTCTTTCAGGTACTGAGGGCAAAGAACGAGTTTCAGAAGCAAAGATGATCCTATCATAGGGAAATTCTGAATCCATACAGAAGAAAAGTCTAATACATGCCAGACTTTTAACATTTTTGAACTGTATGTGTTTCTATTTTCAGATTTATTCTTTTTTTTTTCTTTTTTCGTTTTTTGAGACAGGGTTTCTTTGTATAGCTGTCTTGGAACTGGCTCTGTAGACCATCCTGGCCTTAAACTCACAGAAATCCGCCTGTCTCTGCCTCACAAGAGCTGGGATTAAAGGGGTGCGCCACCACCACCTGGCTATTCTCAGTTGTGTGTGTGTGTGTGTGTGTTAACAAGCTTCCATCTCTCAAAGAGGCCATTAGCTGAGTGAGAAGCATGAATCACAGTGCTGCTCTGTCACTGAGTGGCATTTTCAACTTAATGAAACTACTAGTTAGCAGCAATTATATTTCCTTTGAATGATACGTATATGGTCATAATCACCATATGTAAATATGGAACCTATATCCCTAGACTATAATCATTTTTCATTTTACCAAATAATTTTCAAATCTGTATTTTGCAATATTCTCACTAATGCAGTCTACCCAATCACCCTGTTACTGATAGGAGCTTAGTCACATACATAACAAAATACCATCTCAAAGAACATCTATCTCACCGCTTCTTCCCAATTCACAAGCTATATCAGAACATACTAATTTTTACCACAGAGGACACACACTCCCATTAAAATACAACTTACACATAAGAGACATGCAGGAATTACTCAGACACTGTTCTCATGTGTTGCTAACCCTCCAGCACAGGCTGCTAAAAAGTCCTGGCTCTATGCACTAAAATTCACTTCCAAGGCTCCTTCTTCTCTGTATCAAAGCAGTATTTGAAAAGGAGAGAAATTATACTTTCTGCCCTAAATTACAAATGTCCAAAAGCAGAAATTTCTTTAAAAACCCTTAAATCATGTGAAAAACAAATGGAAAGCTCAAAGAGAAGAAATTCAAACTCTATTTAACGTGTGATTATGATACTAGAATCTGGCACCATCTTGTTCTTTTGACTTGAAAAGGCAGTTTGTTTGTTTAGTTGTTTTAGGTTGTTTTGTTTTGAAGACAGGGTTTCTCTGTGTAGCCCTGGCTGACCTGGAAATCACTCTGTAGACCACACCCACCTGCCTCTGTCCCCAAGAGCTGGAATCAAAGGCGTGTGCCACCACTACCAGGCTGGAAAGGGTAGTTTAAGACACAATTGATTTCTCACTGATCTGTAACTCACCGAGTAGGCTAGACCGGGAGGCCAACATGCCCAAGATCTGCCAGTCTCTGCCTCCCCAGTGCATGCCACCACCCTAGCCCTCCCCTTTTTAAAAATGTGGTTTCTAGGGGAACAAAATGTCCCCTCTGTTGAGAACCACTATCTAGAGGAAGACTTCAAAGCAGCCCTGTGCTGAGATCTAAATAGTAAGGAGGCCCTCTGCCAACGGCCATGAGGATGAGTGTCCTTCCAAGAGGACCCTCCAGTGCAGTCAAATCTAAAGGTGCTTATTTTATTGCCATAGCCCAATCGTGGGTTTCATGGGACATTTCCTGCATTCTGAGTATGCTATGCCTCCCTATTTTCTAACGTGTCATTACAATGTACTATCAGAGACACTTCTCTATTTCTGTTTCAAAGTTTCAAGAGCAGTAATTTTTAAAGTAATCGTAAATAATTCATTCAAACGAATCTGCTATACCCGACTAATCACGTAGCACTGAAGTTCTTACAAGCATGGAACAGGTTTCCATACAACAGCTCTTAACTCCGTATCTAGGCTACAAGCATGTGTAGCACATTAACTGCACGGGACTGGTGTCTCCACAGCACAGAACTTAGGATATTACCTTCTGCTGGATAACAAATCACCCCAAAATCTGGAGCTTTAAACATGGTTTATTATTTCCCACTGCTGCGGGTCAAGAGCTAGGGAGTAATTTAGCAAGGTGGCTCTGGCTCACTCAAGCTACAGAAAGACACGGGCCACAGCAAGCCTCCTCTAATTGCTTTTAAATTTTATTTCTGTATGTGAATGAGTGCTTTGGCTACACGTACCGTGAGCATGCAGCAGCCACTAGAAGAGGACGTCAGATCCTTTGGCACTGGAGTTACAGCCAGGTGAGCTGCCATGTGGGTGCTGGGTATCAAACTCAGGTCCTCTGGAAAAGCAGCCAGTGCTCTTAACTGCTGAACCATCTCTCCCCGAAGTCACTTTTACATTTGACGAGGCTGAAACTCCTCTTCCAAGGTGGGGCACCCTCATGGCTAATGTGCTTGCCATCTAGGCCTCACAGAGCTGCAACACAGGCTTCCAGTAGAGGGTCTGAAAAGAGGGCTGTTTTGTCCCCCAGAGGACATCTGAGTCATTCTGGGTTGTCACAACCAACTCTTAAAGCAAAAATGTAATTGGCACCTTAGCAGGTGGTGTCCAGAGATGCTGCTAGCTAAGCATCCTACAGCAGACCAGACAGTCAGGAACTATGAACAACTACTTGACCCCAAATGCCAAAGTGTATCAGAGCTGAGAAACTACGCTCTGGAGCAGGGGTGTCCAACCTTCCAAACTGTGGGAGAATGGTGTCATCTACAAATGTGTTGGGTGGAATTCAGTTATCCTGAGATGCACATGGCCTGGGATGCAGCCTGTGGGTCACAAGTTGGACATGCCTGCTCCCACAGGAGTGATTCCAGAGGAAAAGCAAGGCAGGAGGTACACCTTATCAGTAACTGCTGCAGCCACACAGCAGAAAACTGAGCCACCAAGTACAGTCCTCAGTAGAGGGGAGGGGAACTAAGCTCTGCCTCTCAACAGAAGGAGCGTCTTCATTCTTTAATCAGACTACAGATGATCTCTAACTTTGGTTCTACTATTCCTTTAAGATAGTGAGACGGTGACAAGCATTCAGTACCAAGTACCTGAAATTTTGGTGGGCCCTTCCACAGGCTGCTGAGTAGTCAGATGCTCTCCCAATGCTCGGCGACAGTGTCTGTCCAGTAAGCCACGTGCTCACACTACAGTATACTGTTGCTAAGGTAAGACACTGAGGTGGATAGGTGCTTTTGGAGAACCTGGGACTTACTATTTCAACTTACAGGATTCGGGGCAAACAAAACAACAACAAAAGCAAAACACAAATGCAGCTGAGAGGTGGTGGCAACGCCTTTAATTCCAAAGTCAGCCTGGTGTACAGAGTGAGTTCCAGGACAGTCAAGGTTACACAGAGATCCTGTCTCAATATAACAAAATAAAATAAAACAAAACCAATGTAAGCCAAGGAACACCTTGACTTTTTTTTATTGATATAGAAAATTCCACTTAGCAAATTTAAACATACACATTGCCATACAGAGAACAAACCAGTAATCAAAAGATGAGTTCTAGTTTGGGTTATGGAACTTCCCAGCAGGTGATCCCAGACAAAGCTTTCACAAACCTATTTCCAAATAATAAACCAGGGAGTCCCCAGCACTGCCTGACTCAAAATGCTAGGAAAAGGCTCAAATAAGGTTAAGTATGTGAGTGTGCTTCACAAACTATAAAAAGCTAGTAGTTTTAAAAACTACCTTATTTTATCTTTAATCTTGTGTTTGTGTCTGTGTGTGGGCTTCTGCACCTGAGTGCCATTAGATTCCCTGGAGCCGGAGTTTACAGGGTATGAGTTGTGAGCTTCCCCACACTGGTACTGGAAACAGAACTTGGATCCTCTGCAAGAACAGTATGCACTTTCCACAACCGAGCCATTTCTCCTGCCCCAGAAGGCAGTTTTAAATACTCCAAACTGAAATCAACACTCAACTATAAAGTAAGTTTGTACCTGCAGCTTCCAGCATGGGACTTTACAAGTAGTAAACCCTCAGATATTTAGTAGATATTTTTATATCTCTTTCTCTCAGATTGGAAGTTGATCAGATCTCTAAAGTAACAGTAAAAAAGAGAAGATTATTAAAATATAATTGAGAGTCCTTGATCATTTGTTTCTATGGTTACCCAGAGTCTCACAAGTTAAAAGCGTACATGAATTCAATGACTCTCAGATGGAACCTGGGACCTACTGCCGTCAGCAACACAGTATAGCCAGTCCTGTAGAGACCAAACTCAAAACCACCATCCATATGCTCGTTTCCTCCTCCAGGCTGTGAGAGAGCAGAAGCTGTGGTTTATCTTTATTTTTGGCATCTAGTCGTGACCTGAACATAAAGCAAAAATAATAAACACATACCAAGAACAGATCACTCCTGACCTGAAGAATAGAGAAGCCCGGGGAGTCAGAAAGACAGGTGTCTGTAGACAAACTGCTGCACACTGCAGCAGAACAGCACTCCGCTTCCTCTGACCAATCCCTGCAGCAGCTTCAGACAGAAAGCTTAACACCAATCCTTTCCTCGGTACACATCAAGGGAACAGCTCTCTGCTGCCTACAGATGCCCTGCTAACCAGGAACACGTCTGACTATTCTGACATCTGTACAGTTAAAGTTCCACAAATGACTCTGAACGGGTGAGACCCACAGCTGGGTCAGGCTGGTCCTCTCCACATCTTTTCGCTCACCTGCTATCTCAAGATGTTTGTTTCCTTTCATCCTCCCTACCGAGGAGTTTACTAAGCTCTCAAAATAATTCTCACAACTTTTCTCCTCCATGAAAGCATTCTAAATACTATAACCCACAAAGCCACCACTCCTGCGTATATGTCCACACCAAGTGACTGTAGTCCATTAGTCTTATCTCTGACATACTGGTAAACCTTAAACACTTTCTGATGGATAGCAACAAATTTTCCTCACCACAGTAAATCTAAAGCATACATATAAACGTGTACACACATGTACACACATGTGTACACACACACTGTGATGGTTAGTGTTGACAGGATCTAGAATCATCTGGGAGACAGACCTCCCTGGGCATGACTGTCTTATCTTGGTGATATGAACTGAGCTGGGAACACCCAGCCTTTCTTGGCTGGGATCGATTGTGAGCAGATCAGTAGGGAAAGGAAGTTAAACTGCAGCATGAACTCCTGGCTCTCTGTTTCCTGACTGTGGGTGTCATGTGACCAGCTGCTTTAAGCTCCAGCCTCCATGATTTCCCCACCATAAAGGACTGTATCCTTGAACTGTGAGCCAAGATAAACCTTATTCACCAAAGCAACAGGAAAAGAAACAAGACACACACATTTCAGATTTCAAATCTTCAGCTGGCTCATGCTCATTCCTACAACCCCTCATTTACCAGTGGTAACAATAAGATTCATTTTTTAAAGATTTATTTTTATTGATGTGTATGTGTCTATACACAGGTGTATGTATAGGCAAGAGTAGGTGTCCTCAGAGGCAAGAGTAGTCAGATTCCCTGGACTTGTAGTGACAGCAGTTTTGAGTTTGCCTGATGTGGGTTTGAGAACCCAAACCCAGGTCCTCTGCAAGAGCAGTGTACTTTCTAACCACCAAGATTCCTTTAAATACCAACTTCCTATCTATGTAAGACTGAACCATACAGATATATGATGTGAATCCACGCCAAGAAAGCCATTGTTCCATCTTCCAAGAGCATCCTGAAAAAATGTGCAAAGGAAAAGTAGGGTGCTATGGAAACTTTTTAACATTTCAACAGACCTGGAATCCACAAGATTAGATCTTCTAGTGCTTTGAAATAGGGTTCTCATGCCGTAGCCCAAGCTGACCCAATCCTCCTGCCTGAGCCTCTTGAATGCTGGGATTACTAGCCTCTATCACCACACCTGGCACAATAGAGGAGTCCAAAACAACACAGTTACTTCTTTTGTTTTGTTTTGTTTTCCTGAAGACAGGGTTTCTCTGTGTAGTCCTGGCTGTCTTAGAACTAGCGCTGTAGACCATACTGGTCTCAAACTCAGAGAGATTCATTCACCTGCCTCTGCCTCCCAGGTGCTGGGATTAAAGGTGTGCACCACCACCAGCAGCAGGTACCCCCCAACTTGCTTTGCAGAGGATTGAACCCAGGGCTTTTGTGTCTGCTAGCCAAATATATTCTACCACTGAATTACATTTCCAGAAAGACATTCTTGAAATTCGAAATCACATTATAGGAACAAGCAATGGATGAGGCTGTAAGATTATGCATCCAAAAAGGATATACACAAAGAAAATACAATTTC
The DNA here is from genome assembly GCF_018167655.1 of Microtus oregoni. NCBI lineage: Eukaryota > Metazoa > Chordata > Mammalia > Rodentia > Cricetidae > Microtus > Microtus oregoni. The sequence continues at coordinate 13,837,670 of NW_024543220.1, read as the reverse complement.
AGAATGAGTCATGATGCAAAAAATAAAAGATAATAAAAGAGTAAAACTGCCTCCAAAGATGAAATAAGATAGAGAAATATGGAGAGCAAAACAGGACACTTTGAGGATATCTGAAAATGATCTAAAATGGGGGATCTGTGGGGACCTAAGTTCTAGCCTAGAACCCATGTAAAAGTGTTGGCATACTGCTGTGTACCTATAATCCCAATACTGGAGTAGAGACAGGAGAGGAGGATTCCTGGGGCTTGTTGGTTAGCAGCCTAAAGTGAGCTCCAGGACAATGAGAGAGACCCTGTCTCAGAGAAGGCAGACTGTATCCCCTAGCCTCCACATGAACAGACACACACACACACACAAATGGAGATATAAAGAACAACATTAAACATTAAAAATTGCATATCCTAATACAGAATTTGTTACTGCCACATCAGAGCTCTTCAAGTACTACCATAGTTAATTCAGGAAAACACCAAAACGGAAGTCTAAATAAGAGGCACTAAATCAAGACTAAAGCTAATTTTCCTCAGTTACTGCTGAGATCCACAAGATTACTAAGAAATTCACCCTTTGTTATTGTCTAATGTTTTAAAGACTAAAATGTTAAGAATCTTCAAAATGCAGATAAAGTAGTGGCGCATGCTTGTGATCCTGGCAGGAGAGGTAGGGCTGCTGTGCATCTGAAGTCAAGCTAGTCTGCAGTGTTCCAGGCCAGCTAGGGCTATGCATCTAGACTATGTTAGACAAACAAACGGGGGGGAGGGGACTGCTAGTACTTTTCTTTGTGTACTTGACAGTCTCTTGCTTTGCTAACATTTTTATTTTGATGGGATCTCACTATATAGCCCTAGCTGGCCTGAACATTCTATTTTTAGAACTTTGATATCTACAGAAAGAAGATAGGAGAGAAAGGGCAGAAAACAGCAGAGATGCTGTGGGAAAACACCACCTTTAGTTTGGACTTAATGTCCTAAATAGTTAGCTTTCCCTTCCAGAACAAACCCTAAGTGGGTCAGACCAAAAGAAAACAAGTCATTCACATACACTGTTTCTTCACAACACTATACAGTTATTCCCATGGTCAATGACAGCATTCTAAGCCGGCTGTCCCAACCATTAAGTTTGGGACCTAGCCAGTGTCCCTGATGTTCCCTGGAATAAGGAAGGTCATGTTGAAGGAAAAAGGAAGCATTCCTCCCTGCTGACAGGTCAAGTGTTCAAGTTAGCCTCTAGTTTTCACTCCAGACCAATTATCCTAAATATGTACAGCTGTGTAAAAGTTTTCAATTATGGGTGCTTGTTCCCTAGACTGGCGCCCAAACATAAGGCAATGTCTGTAAGACAATTTTGGCTGTCACAATGGGAAACTGCTATAAATCTTGAGATGAGGAGACAGCACTACTGTTAAACGACAATACCCTATCAGTCCCCACAACAAGCATCAGCCCCACCCAGAATGTCTGCAGACTGAGGAACCCTGTTATACTACGTCTGGGGATGTAAACGGATTTCGGGCATGCAAAGTAACAGACACACGTTCTTAATCTGTGACCTTTCAACCTTTTGCCTAGCACCAGCATCAATTAACATTGAGATTGCTCATTTCTAAAGAGATCACAAGGCACTTAGAACACTACACAGAAACCTATGCAAGCCAAACTGCAGCATCAAAGGAGGGGTGACAAAAGCTGGGGAGATGGCTCAGTTGGGAAAGTGATTACACTAGCAAGTATGAGGACCGACTTTGATTCCCAGGACCCACATAAAAAAGAACAAACAAAAACCAGGGGGGCTGGAGAGATGACTCGGTGGTTAAGGGCACTTAGCTGTTCTTCCAGTGGACGTGGGTCCAATCCCCAGCACCCATATGACATCATACAACTGTCTGTAACTCCAACATCTGATACTCTCACATAGACATACATGAAAGCAAAACACCAATATACATTTAAAAAAAAATCCAAAACCCAAAAAAACGGTATGATGCTATGTGCCTGTAATCAACTCCAGCATTTGAGATTTGGGGGTGGAAACAGGAAAGTCCCTGGGGAATCGCTGGCCTGCTAATCTAACCAATCCATGAGCTCCAGATTCATTGAGAGATACTATACTTTAAAAAAAATAAGGTAGAGAGTGACAAAGGACAATACCTGAGGTTAACTTCTGGCCTCCACACACGTATACGCATATGTGTAAGAATGTTTACACACACACACACACACAATCATGGAATGACAGAAATATATTAATACAAAATGTCAACATCAATATTTCCCTGCAACCTAACACAAGCATTTTTAGGGAGGAGGGTTTTATTTTGCTTTTTTTCCCCTTTTACAGATGAGAAAGAGAACTAAAATCTTCATCAGCAACTGGTAGACTGGAGAGAAAACAAACAGAAACTATGTATTCCTAAGTCTAAGTTCAAGGAGGTTCAAGCTAGCAAAAGCCCTAAATGAGAGGTTTAAGGGGGAGGGCAGAGGGAGAAAGTCAGCTTCCGAGGATACTAAGAATAAAGAAATTATTTCTGGGAATTAAATTAGTCTGCTACCGGAATGAAGAAATACAAGATGAACTCAGCACTTGCACAAGTCAGACACCCCAAGCTGAGTGTCACAGAGAGAGCAGAGGCAGAACTGCGCACAAGACACTGCGCGTGGACACAGCCAAGGGCCCAGGACCCAGACCAATTACTCTCCCACCGTCTTCTGCTAAAACAGCCTCCCAGAGCCTTCACACATCAAAAGAGGTTGGTTTTGTTTTCTGACCTCTTGTGGGCACATGCTGACGTCATCCTTTCCAGATCTGAATCACCAGATGGAAAGGCTTCTCTGACACAGATTTCCAATACATATCCTGGCACCAAGCTGTCCTAGATGTGACAAGCTACTAGAATGTCACTGAACTTGAAAGACAGAAGAGTCTTTAGAGATATAAAGGGAGCTCTGAGGTGACAAGATTCACTGAACAAATGCAAAAAGAAAAGCTACAGAGACTTCCGAAGCAACCTGGGGCCCTTCCTGCTTTTCTGTGTCTAGGTCAGAGGTTGACCTTACGTGTCCTCCACCTTGTTTTGAGACAGGCTTTCTCACTCAACCTGGTGCTCACCAACTTGGCTAGGCTAACTGGCCTGCCTCTGCCACCCTAGTGCTAGATCACGAGTGTGTGCCGTGCCCAGCATCTAACTCAGATCCTTATGCTTTCATGCAAGCACTCCCACCTCCCCAGTTCCCTTGGTTTGGCCTTACACACAATGCCTAGCACTACCAAGTGTACGACAGCAAAGGGGCAGCTGCCGTTGTTTTAGGTATGAGTGTGCTGTATGCTGACTGCAAGCTTGGAGACACAACCACCACACACTTTGGGGATAGACCTGCAGCAAGGCACACATACTACTTCCTCCATGTCACAAGCACAGTGGCAAGGCCTACGAGGAGGAGGCTTTGAGGGAAATGAGGAAATCTGTAAGCACATCCTTCAGCGCAGCAGGAGCAAACATGCTCAGGGGCTGCAGCCTGTCAGACAGCAGGTCTAGACAGAAGAAACACTTGTTCTAATACCTTTCTGTTGTGTTGCCATGGGAATCTGTGTTTGCAGGAACTCACTTTCTGCAGCCCGACAGTAGAGCAGTAAAAGGGGACAGCTTCCAAGAATCAAGAAAGGAGCTCAATGAAGGCAGCCCAGACAGCCCAGACAGAAAGCAGTCACAAGTATCTGTAGATGCAGATCTGTCCCATCTATTCAAGTTAACAGTCCTTGGAGCCTCATAGCCAAAAACATCAGTGCCAGGTAACATGAGGAGGGAAAGGCAGAGGAATGGAAAACAGACACAAAGCCAAAGAGCAAAATAAATGGGATCTTAAATACTCAGATACCCTAAGGAAGATAAAAACAACTTTAAGCCAAAGACGTTAGAAAACGTTCAGCCCTCCAGACGTTCATCTTCCTTTCTCAGCTGAACCCAACAGCTAATCTCTTTGCTCCCTTCTTTTTGGCAACAAAACCCTGAAAAAGTTGAAGCAAGCCCATGTCATTTAGAGAGCTGGAACGGAGTACCCTGAATTTCTGGCACTCTGGGACTGGTGGAATGAGAGCTTCAGGCATAGGTCAGAGCTTTGCAATGATTCATCTCTCTTGTGCTATCCTAAACCACAAACAGTACCTTTGTCAGTTAAGGAACAGAAAGAAAACTATGGAGCGAAATCCCTCTTCTGTCTCTTCTCGGCATAAAGTTGGTCCTTACAAGGGCAAACACGATCTTACAGGAGCCTTACCAGCTGCAAAGTCCTTTCTCCTGACTGCTGCCAGGCGCATCAGCTCTAGCTGTGCTGATCACGTAGCACAGGTCTGTGTTTTATTAATCCCCCTCGCCCCACCATGCCCAGCACCTCAGCTGAGGTCTTTCCTGTCACTTCCACCACCGTCCTCTGGCTTATAAGTGCAACAGAGGATGGCGAACAGTAGAGGCCTGTGTGGCATGTACGAGGACCAAAGTTCCTCAGCACTGAGAGGAAGAGGAAAAAAGAAGGAAGAACAGGAGGAGAAGAAGGAGGAGGAGGAGGAGGAGGAGGAGGAGGAGAAAAAGCGAAGACACTCTGCGCCTTCCTTGCTGTGTCTCGTATTCCCAATGACACTGACACCATAAACGTGGCATATTTATTTTTCCCCTGTCAGCACAGCACAGCTTCAGACAGTCGAGCATTTTGTACTCTGTTAGCATCCCACATTCTGTAGCTAAAGAACAAGCCCCACAGTGAAGTGAGTAACCATGTCCCTGGAAAGACGGACGAATCTACAATCCTGTCTGTACCTTTTCGCACGTCACCACAATCTATCCATTTCCCCAAGACCAAAACTTAGGGATTGTCACGTTCACCTATACCACTTACCTCACCAGCAGCCTGGGATGGGAACATGCTCAGAACCCTGAAACAACCTGTAAAGTGTATTTCACAGAACACTACCTTTTCTTCCCTGTAACAAATTCTTTTTTTTAAAAAATATTTATTTATTATTTATTATGTATACAATAGTCTATCTGTGTGTATGCTGAAGGACAGAAGAGGGCGCCAGACCTTATTACAGATGGTTGTGAGCCACCATGTGGTTGCTGGGAATTGAACTCAGGACCTTTGGAAGAGCAGGCAATGCTCTTAACCACTGAGCCATCTCTCCAGCCCCCCCTGTAACAAATTCTTAAAGGCTTGTCCACTGGAAAACTGGTTAAGTCTCACTACAAATGTAGCTTATAAAGCAATTTGCAAAGATCAATCTTCTAAAACTGAAATTAAAAAAAAAAATCAAACTTAAAGAAAGTTCTGGTCTTGTTTCCTTAAAAAAAAAAAAAAAAAACTGTACACAATACGCACATCCACGACAAGCCCGAGCAGAAACCCGTCAGCATTATACTGAGATGCACTGATATCGCAGCAACCAGACCCCTTTGGATAGGACAAATCTCACAAAGAATAAAAATCTGATGTATTTTCAAAGGCCTAGCAAGGCTTATTTCATTTTCATATACTGTACTTATATTATACAACACCAACATGGTTGGTCTTAACTTTCCATAAGTATACACTGATAAATTCCAAATGAATGTTAGTCATAAATCCAAAAGTCACCTATGAGAACTACCTAGTTCTTGGGGGGGGGGGATTTCATCTGGGCATTAACTTCATTTTTTTAATTTATCAATTCTGAGGGAGTACACGACTTAAGTGGGTTGTCATTTACCCACAGTGACCCTGAAGAGTCCTCTGTCCTATAATCACAACTCTATCGCAAAAGACTACACACAAGGCGCTGTCCCCATACAACCAGCAGGCACACTGATGAGAAAAGACACTACTCAAGTGCTGGAACCCCAGACCCAAAACCAAAGCTGCTCTGGCAAGCGTGTCTCCTTTAAATAAGTCCAGCTCATCCACAAAACTAGGTTAAAAATGGCAACCTGAAGGCTGGGGTGAAGCTCAGTGGATAATGTGCTTAGCATGCACATGACCTAGAGTCACTCACTAGCAATACAAAGGGAGAAGAGAGAAGTAAAACCAGCCTCCTGGAGCTAGAAAAGGAGTAACAGATAATGCTTGAAAGGCAAATGACCGACAGACTACAGAATCTCATAAAATGCCAGCTAATACCAAGTGACCGAATCCAAAGAATTCTTCTACATTTGAGGCCTAAGTCCTAGGGCTCAGCACAATTCACAAAATTGTCCACAGAAGGCAAAGGCAACACAGATCATCTCTAAGGCTGAATTAAAGAGAAATCAAAAGCAAAAGCAAAATCCAAAGTGGCAGATCTGAGAGGCCTTGGGTCCAGTGGGAAGCTATGAGTGGGAAGCGGAATTCAATAGAACAGAACTATTGGCTGAACACTTAAACCAGTCCTTCTCCAGTACTCACACAAACCCCTGCCAGTGACTGGGGCCAGAGAGATGGCTCAGTGGCTACAAGCACTGGCTGTCATAGGACCTGGGTTTTGTTCCCAACACCAACATGATGGCTCATGACCATCTGTAACTCCAGTTTCAGAGGATAAGAAGCCCCCTTCTGGCCTTTGAAGGCACCAAACACACTGTGGTATACAGATATACATTCAGACAATACACATAAAAATAAATAAATCTAAACACACACAAACACCCTCTTGCCAGTAACCATGGGCTGTTTTGTCTGTTTATGTTTTTCTCCAGATGGCTTCATTTTCACTCTGCAGGCCAAACTGGCCTCAAACTTGTAGCTGGGAGTTAGTAACTATATTTAAATGTTTCTTATTAAGACTGGTAACATACAGGTAAGTATTCTACTTTTAGTTACAAAGACAGTAAGTGGAAGGTATATCAGCTAAAAGCATCTTGGTGGCCCACTCCTGTGGTACCTGCAGTAGAGATCCTCAAGCAAAAGGATCAGGAGTTCAAGGCCAGCAGTCTTGAAGGAAGGCAGGGAGGGAAGGAAGAAGAGGGTCGAGCTATTTATTAGAAAAGAAAGTAAAAAACACAGACTTCTCACTGGTCAAGAGAGTCATCTTTTCATATCTAACCATGGAGGTTTTGTTTTTTACCTTGGTTTGTTAAAATAAAATTAATGGTGAATGGCTAGTAACAGTTTTTAAAAGCCTTATTTATTTTTGTTATATTTACTGGAATAATCTTGTCCTATATAGTGCATTAAGTTGCTGATTTCTTAGAACTCACCATCTTCTGCTACTTTTTGTTATATGTTTACATGCCGAACATAAACTGTGCATCTCCCTGCCTGCAACACAGTAAGCAACCCATAGAAAGTAGCCAGTCCAATGATGGAATGAACTGTCTTCTCTTGTCTACCACAAGAACCCAGCCACTACTTGGTGGTATGCAATAGATACTGCAGAGTAAATGGCTACAGATGATCTAGAAGTAATTGTCAATTCTCACGCACAACGTATGGTGCCCAAGTCAGCACAGCAAGGGGGCTAGAAAGACCCCCTTCCCCAGAGGGAAGGGACTGAAGTTCCTGTTTGTATTTCCTTAAATTCCCCACAGAGATTGTCCCCTGTGTCCCAAACCACAAAATCAATGCTTTGCAACAATGTGGTCTGAAGCAATTTTGCTTCATTTCCCTCTACAGACAAGGAACAAAGTTCCTTAAAACTTGAAGACTTGGTTTAGTTCCCTTTTACTCTTTTTAAAAGAAAGGTATCTGTACAGCTGTATCAACTCTCAAATTTCTAGTCTGACTGCCATGATCTTTGACTCACAGTTGGTTACTACACACTTGTACTTGGTTTGTTTTGTTTTTGTTGTTCACTTCATAGTGCAAATTAAAATAAAAATAGGCGTGAACATAAAAAAAGTTACACATCAAAGTGTACCATGTCCCATTCAAAGATTCCTTTTTCCAGTTTAATAAGTCATACAAAAAATGCTGTGACATTCGTTATAGGTCTACCCTCACCAACACAAGACATTGTCACCAGCTGCAGTGCCTTCTCTCAAGGTTTCGGTCTAAATCCCCCTCAATTACTTGCATTCAAATGGACTTCCTTATTTCCAACACCACACCGTCTCAGAGGATGAGATGGAGAAAAGGAACACAAGCCCCAAAGTGGGTTAAAAAAGAAATTCAAGAAGGTAGGCGCAGTGGCACACATCTTTAATCCCAGCACTCGTGAAGCAGAAGCAAGCAGATCTCTGTGACCCCAATGCCAGCCTGTCTACAGAGTTCCAGACAGCCAGAGACACACAGAGAAACCCTGTCTTGAAAAACCAAAAAAAGAAATTCAAAAAGGTGTTTTCAGTCGCACTTAAAAAGCGTAACTCTGGGAGCTGGAGAGATGGCTCAGTGGTTAAGAGCACTGCCTGCTCTTCCAAAGGTCCTGAGTTCAATTCCCAGCAACCACATGGTGGCTCACAACCATCTGTAATGAGGTCTGTTGCCCTCTTCTGGCCTGCAGGCATACACACAGAATACTGTATACATAATAAATAAATAAATAAATAAATGTTTAAAAAAAAAAAGCGTAACTTTGACTCTTGAGGAGGACCTGGATTCAATTCCCAGCACCCACAGAGCTGCACATAACTGTCTGTAACCCCAGTTCCAGGGACCCATAGCACCAGGCATTCATGTGCACATATATGTGCATGCAAGCAAAATATTCATATACATAAACATTTTTTTTAAAAAAATCTTCAAAAACCCCTGCAACTTCGAACTTGAAAATGGTATTTGCTCCATTGATAGGTTGTAGGTCACATCTCAACTCTGTAGAAACTGCCTCTCTGAAAAGATATGCAAGGAACTGAATAGTGGTTGTCACTGAAGGAAGAGAAAGTAGGGCTGGAGAACTGTGGCATACCTTTCTGAACTTTATACATAATGAATTGCTTTGTGTTGCTGGAGATGGAATGCAGGGCCTCCCATAGGCAAGGCCAGGGCTGTACCAAGAATTACATCACTGGTCCCGCATCAACTACTTTTAAGAAGCTGTTAGCTCGGGCTGGAGAGATGGCTCAGTGGTTAAGAGCATTGCCTGCCCTTCCAAAGGTCCTGAGTTCAATTCCTGGCAACCACATGGTGGCTCACAACCATCTGTAATGAGGTCTGGTGCCCTCTTCTGGCCTGCAGACATACAGACAGAGTATTGTATACATAATAAATAAATATTTAAAAAAAAAAAAAGAAGCTGTTAGCTAAAAGTCCTTTCAAATTGTGAGGCTGTGCTCAATTCTGTTTCATAGACAAGAACAGCACTGGAGGAAGTGTTGAGGGCTTTAATGGCACTTCACTACTGAACGTCACTGCAAACCTGCTCTTCTGCCAGGGCAGCAGTGTCCATGGGAAACCCTGCAAGTTTACCCCACCCAGATGGCCTACAGTGGAGCTATTCTGTTGCATCACTCCCTGAGCATTCAAATGGAAACAAAAGCCTGATACTGTAATAATTAGGAATGAAAAATAAAGGTATGCTAATGAGCTATTAAATATTAGAAAAATAATGAATATAACAATCCAATCGCAGATACACATGAGAAATGTGTATTACTGCCATTTTATTAAAATGTAAACCACCACAATGTAAACAGGGAGAAAGACGTCAAGGTTGGTACCATCTGCAACATAACTTATGCAGCTTGTACCAGCAAATGTAATACGATCTGTTGCTGGACACGATTGCACAATCTCAATTACCCAGAAGATTCTACCAAACAGGAAATTCATGGTGTGACTTTAAGTAACACAGGACTCATACTTAGAGATTAACACATCCAGAAGCCTGGAATTTGTTCCAAAACAAAACAAACCAATTCTCCAGACTCTTTGGAAAGCAGGAATGCAGATGAATTACTAAAAGACAGAAAGAGCTCATCTGCTGACCCCGATGCTTACTTTCTGATCGGGAGTTCTAATCTGATACCAAGTCTAAAAGATACTGTAGGAATACTTGAAAGTTCCTAAGACATTTCTGGAGTGGAAATTTTATTGTATGGATTTAATTTTAAACCCATTCCCAGAGCCTTGCAGGGTGGTGAAAGACATGCTCAGCGCCTGCAGAAGAGATGTCTCTGAGTTCCAGGCCAAGACAGTGAGGTTCAGAGCAGCCAGGGAGATACATAGTTTCAAACGAACAACAAAATACCAAAAATCACGGCGTGGCTTAAAATTGAAAAACATAGTTTCCTTTGCTATACATGTTCCAGGTTCTCACGAAAACCACTATGTACCTCGGTCCTTAAAGGCTGATAACGCTCCCCTTCAAAGGGGCTTTAAAAAAAAAAAAAAAGGCAAGCATCCCCAGGACTTGTTTCAATCAAAAACCTCTGAGCCCTAGTCCTACTTTTCTGATCCTAAGAAAGCCCAACAGGTCAGAATCCCTCTGGCTCCGCACTGAAAAACTGTTTTGTCAAACAATACTGAAATGAGCAGTGGGATGTGACTAAGCGGCGAGCAGTAGCGTCCTTGCAGGCGCTGCCACCCTCCCTCCCCCGAAAAGGAAATAAAGCTTTCGACCGAATCCGAAACACACGACGCAAGCTGGCACCGCGCTCCCCGAGATAAAGTCGGTATTTTAAGCTCTTCGGGGTACTGCTAATTCATGTGCGAACTCCAAAAGAACGGTTCGTAAACCAGGACTTTTCTATGGAGGATTGTAAAAGAAAAAAAATAAGAAAAAAAATTTCGGGAAAGGAGCGCTTTTTCTTGCAAGTTTCGTTCAGGTGACCGCAGTCCCCGGGCCAGGCTTTGCCCTACAGCTCCCCACAGAAGCTCCGCCCGGCTCGTCTGCTCTCCGGGGCAGGGCTCCAGCGTCCCAAGTGGCCGCACCCGGGGCCAGGGTCCTTCGGCTGCACGGCTGCAGAGGGACCCCGAGAGGAACAATCTTCTAAGCAGAGAGACAGCGCTGGGTGGAGCACCATCGCGGGGAGCCCACCGCGGACCCGCTCCTGCACATGGCTCCCGATCTACCTGCGTGTGCAGGGTGAGGGGTGCAGGACACGCACCGCTCCGACTGCCCCCTGCACCCCCACACACGCCCGGAGAATTCCTGCCGCTGGGCGCATCGCTGAGCTGTGGGGACAGGCCTGGCCCTCAGGCATGCATGGCCACCCTGCTTGCTCCACCGCGTCCCTCCACCCGAGGCCCGGCGACACTCACCAAACCGAGCCATAGGCGCCCGAGCCCACCGGGGACAGGTTCTGGTATCGCTCGGGCACCTCCCAGATGGTCTTGTTCAGCTCCTGCCGGTAGAACGTGGGCCTCTCCTGAGACATCTTCCAGCGGCGGCCGCGGGGCGAGGAGGTGGCCGAGCGGGGGGCCCCTGCCTGCAGCCGCACGCTCTCCTCTGCGCCTGCCGCTCGCCCGCCCGCCTGCCCTCCGCGCGGCTGGCCGGACCCTGCTGCCCCAGCCGCCCGCGCAGCTCCGGACGCTGTGACCCCCGGCGCGCGGCCTCTGTCAGGCGCGGCGGCTCCGACGAGCCTCAGCAAAGTGCGGGAGCCGGCTCTGCGGCTCAAGGCTGCTCCCGCCGCGGTCCCCCTGCAGCCGCTGCCCTGGCCGACACCGCACAACACCCGCTCGCGCCACAGCGCCCGCTCGGGCTCCAGTGGCCGAGATCCTCCAGGCAAGGACCGGGAGCCTCTCGTGGAAGTCTCGCGAGAACAGATCCCGGAGACAGCCCTCGGCCAGCCGAGATCTTACCCAATATGGAACCTGCCCGTGGGGGGGGGGGGAGGTTCGCGAGAGGGAGGCAGCTCTCGCGAGAAAAGAGACCCAGCTGGGGCGACGAGGCAGGAACTCGGGGACTGGGCTCCTCCAGGGCGCGGAGGACGAGTCCGCAGTGCATGCCGCGCGCGCCTCTTTGTGGTCGGCTTGGCGAATGCCTGGCGCCATGGCGGAAAGCCACTGACTGTGACAGCGTCGGGGCGGGGAAGGGGGGGGGGGAGCCAAAAGATCTTTGAACTGCAAGTCACCTGCTCATTGGAGCTCGCAATTTCCAAGAAACCCTTGCAAGAACAGACGGGCCCTGTCCAGAAAGCTGTTGCATTCCTGTCTGCTCAAGGACACGTGGCTTACTCCTGGGGGTGTTGACGAAATCTGCCCCTTAAGGAAATATTAACCCTGCCTCAAAGCCGAGGCTTTCCCTCCAGACGCTTCTAGTAGCTCTTAAATTTTCTCAAGCTGAAGAACCACTCTGGAAGTTCCAGAAGGAAATTCCAGGGACCCATAGGGAGTCGAATGGACAAGGTCAGAATAGACATCAAGAATGTGCGCTGTCAGGCTGGAGGCTAGCATTTGCAAGGTCTTGGGTTCCATCCCCGCACTGGAAGGGAAAGAGAAATATGTGTACATACACACACATATATATATAACTACATAAATTATTAGTAGGTAAGTCGTTCCATTTCAGGAAAGTCTCCTCTTACACACACACAAACACATGTTCATGAATATAATATGTGTATGTATATATGCAATGTTTATATGTTTTATACACACACATTATACAGCCTCTAATCCCAGCATTTGGAAGGATCAGCAGTTCAAGACCAGCCTCTGCAATGTAATTAGAGGCCAGCCCGGGCTATTATGAGATCGTATGTCAAACACCCCAAAACCTGTTACTGGAGTTTGAGACTGACCCCTGCCCTTTAGAGTTATCCAAAATGTAGAAATTTAAAGGAAACTTTGGAGAATCTTAAGAATCTAAACTTAGAGAAATTTTTAGACTTATGCCTCTGGGAGTATTGGGAGCAAGGCGACAGCCTCGCTTTTAGGCAAGTCCATTGACCTTGCTTGGGCCCTGGCTCCTGTGTCTACACGAGAAATCCTGCCCTACATTCCCACCTAGTGGAATCTTCTGTTTAAGCTAGTAATAAATGTGAACGGGGCAAGTTCAACCCATCCCTACCCACATCCACCCCGCCATGACCAACGCATGCCTGTGTTTGTTACACGGAGACGAAGGAAAAGGACTTCCTATTCTCGTGGCTATTTCTAGACCATCCAGAGGGTTCCCATGGCCCAGGGGTGTGGAGGGCAGCCAGGTACCCTTCTCCTCGCCCCAGACGTCACCCGCACAGCCGGAACGCCGGAGGGTTCTGCAGCAACGGCTCGGGAACTGCCGGCCTCCGCGTCCGCAGCGCCGCCGCCCGCCAGGCTGGAGCCGAGTCTGAACCCAGCGTCAGCGCTCCCGCCGGCCACCGGGAACCAGGTGAGCCTTGGTCGGGAGCCATCGGGAGCACTGGCTGCTGCCCGGGACCCTGGGGGCTCCGGCGCGTCCCAGGGCTGGGCTGTTGGGGTCACCTGCAACCCCGGAAGGTCCCCGGCACCCTTTGAATGATTTGCGCAACGAGTGGGTGAATGAATGAATGAATGAATGAATAAATAAATGAATGGCGGTGGTCCCTGGAACTTCTCTCTCGTATCGAAAGGCCGCGTGAAACAGTGACTAGAGACAGTGAGTTTTGCAGGCTGGGTCCTTCAAAAACTCTCCGTGTTGTCAAAAGCTGAGAGAACCGGTCTGTGGGCTTCACCACACTTCCACCCGATCAGTGTCCCCATCAGGCCTCAGCCCAAGGCTCCTTATCCTTTCAAACCTCATTGCTTTCGTTCATTTCGTTCTTTCTGGCTAAACCCTGTGCTCCACCTCCGCGCCTCCCACCCCATCTCCACCCGCACCCCCACTGCCCACTCCCCGTCTTGTCCGTCTTCCAGTCAAATCCCTATTTATAGATTATATATTGGGTCCGCCCATGAAACCTCCATTCAGCCCAGTGATGAGTCGCTCTCCAACCCACCCCCTTGGTAACACACTGTATGACCCTAAAGGAAGGTGTCCGTGTTTTACATGACCTATGATCAGCAGCTGGAGGGCTGTCACCTTCAATTATCTCCTGACACTAGACAACACTATTTGCGAACACCTTTGCAATGCGTGTCCCCTGTACACTCTCCATCAAAACTGAGAAGGTCACAGGCAACGAGTAGGTTTTGGTTGGGAATTACACGTGCTATTTTTAAAACTTGGAAGTGAATTTTGCCTAATGGTTATAGGAAACAAATAAAAGATGACTGTATCAGCTGAAAGAAATTCTTGCACCTTAACTTTCAGGGTTTCTTTTCTGCTGGGTCAAAATTTTATATATCAAGTTACTTTTTTGCATTTAAATATTTCAAATGGAGATTCTTTGAATCAGTCAGTGGCTGGGTGGATGGGCAGATAAGACGGATAAATGAATAAGGGCAGTAGATGTTTTGAAAGAGCTGGGTTAAAGCGCTTGTATTTTAATAGTATTCTAAATTTAGCACTTAGAGCCTGATTAAAGATAATTAAAGGCTAGGACTACGGCTCAGGGTAGAGCAGCCTAGCATGTGAGGCCCTCAGGTGCATTCCCAGTTCAGGAAGAAAAGAAAGGAATTAGAGCATGCCTGGCAGCGTATACCTGTAATCTCAGCATTTGATAGGCGGGGCAGGAGGACTGGGGGTTCAAGACCAGCTAGACTACATGAGATCCTGTCTCAAAAATTTAAATTAAAAATTAAAAAAGCCAAGACCGGAAAGGTAACTAGCTTATCTTAGATTATAGCACCCCTATATGCTACTCTATATCAGAATCATGCTGCTGCTGCTGTCTCTCTCTCTGGCTAAAACAAGGTCTTCCTATGGCTGGCCTGGAACTCAGAGATCTGCCTGCCTCTGTCTCTCGAGTGCTGGGATTAAAGCTGTGTGCCACTAATCTGGGCTCTCCCAACTCCTTGAAACATATTTTTGTGCTGCCCCAGAACTTGTGATTCAGGAAGTCTTGCTCGGTGTGGCCTACATGTCCGTAGGAGTTCTGCACATCCCAACATGTGCAGAAAGGGTTGGTGTGTGAGACATTGCTGGGGTTTTTATGAAAGCAAAAAGAGATGGAAGAGCTGGGGAGATTGTTCCATCAGGAAAGTACTTACTGAGAAAGCATAAGGACCGAGTTCAGACACCCAGAGCTGGGGAGGGGAAGGAACAGGGAGTTTATGACCACCCTGTCTGGCTGAATCAGTGCACTCTTGTTGAGTAAAAGAACCTGTTTCAAAAATAAGGTGGTTAAGAAGCTCTTGCAGAGGACCCAGGTTCAATTCCCAGAATTCATATGGTGTCTCACAACCATCTATAACTCCAATTCCTGGGGATCTGACACTCTCTTCTGTGCCAGAGGACACCAGGCACACACAGTGCATAATATACATGTAAAAGTAAAATAAAGCCGGGCCGTGGTGGTGCACACCTTTAATCCCAGCACTCAGGAGGCAGAGGCAGGTGAATCCCTGTAAATTTGAGGCTAGCCTGGTCTACAAAAGCTAGTTCTGTTACACTGTGAAACCCTGTTTTGAAAAATAAAAAAAAGTAAAAATAAAAATAGAATAAGGAAATCTTTACCAAAAAAAAAAAAAAAAAAAAGATGGAGAGCATAGACTCCTGGCCTCCACACATACTCCAAATACTCACATACACTACACACATGCATGCACACACACAAACACACCACACACACACCACATACATGCATGCACTCACACAAACATGCCACACACATGCATGCACACAAACACATATACAAAGTCATGGAGTTGGAGCCATTGCTGAGACTTCCAAAGAAACTCATAATAAGGAAGTCATGTGTTTCCTTTTGATGTTTCAGGGAGACATATGATCAGACATCACAGGCAGCGTTCCACCTGTCTCTCCACTGGGGCTCCATGCTTTTGTTTGCTTGGTCAGTTGGTTTCTTTCTTTCCAACTTATTCTAAATGACTTACTAACCTGTCCCTAGATCAGTATGACACAGAGGGTCTCTTAATTGTGCTTTTGCCTTGACCTCTCCTTCCCCAGCCGTGTTCAAAACAGCTTCTCCTACTGACAGAAAGTTTTATATCTGCACTGGTAGGATTTAAATTTA
Organism: Microtus oregoni; assembly: GCF_018167655.1. NCBI lineage: Eukaryota > Metazoa > Chordata > Mammalia > Rodentia > Cricetidae > Microtus > Microtus oregoni. The sequence goes on along the minus strand of NW_024543220.1, from coordinate 13,821,757 downwards.
AAATATAAAATTTTACTTTACGAAAGTTAGGTTTAAGTAGTAAATTTATTAGCCGACGGCTCAGCATGCCGGACCATACAGCTCTAGGCAGCATCTCTGATTTAATGTCTCCTTAAGTATATCCCACATGTACATGACTCCTCCTCCGAATCCAGATCCTAGGAGATCCAGGACAAGTCACACCTCCAGGACCCTCTTGAAATGACTTTTGTTTGGCATGTGGTCTTGTTTGTTTATTTTGAAATAAGCTCTCCTATAACCAGGCTGACCTCAGACTTGCTACATAACAGAGGCTGGTCTTGAACCCTTGATCCTCCTGCCTCTGTGTGCCAAGTGCTGAGACTACAGGCATGTGCCACCACACCCAGCTCCCTCTAGAAACAGTTAAGCTGCTTATTTTGTGTGTGTGCTCATGTACGCAGGCCACACTGCCGAGTGCAGGTCAGGACACAGCTGTGGGAGTCGGTTCTCTCCTTCCACCACATGGGTCCAGGGATCCAGCTCGGGTCATCAGGCTTGGTGGCAGGTGCCTTCCCCAGCAGTCAGCTCACCGGCCCTCCTCTAGGGTACCTTTACCCCCCGCCCCCCCCCCCCAGTGTAAAGCAGAAGCAGACATGACTCAGATCTTTTGATTTTTTTAAAAAATATTTATTTATTTATTATGTATATAATATTCTGTGTGTATGTCTGAAGGCCAGAAGAGGGCACCGGACCTCATTACAGATGGTTGTGAGCCACCATGTGGTTGCTGGGAATTGAACTCAGGACCTTTGGAAGAGCAGGCAGTGCTCTTAACCTCTGAGCCATCTCTCCAGCCCCCGACTCAGATCTTTTGAATTCTTTCCCTTATATCATCTCTGATTGTGTCCAGTCCTCTCCCGGAAACGGCTATTCCTCTTCCCCGACTTGAGTTGAGTCTCAACTCACCTTCTCAGGGGCCATCAGTGTCGCCCTAAGTTACATGGTTTAAGACTTGACATCTGTTTTACAGACAGGGCCTGAACTGTGGCTGTGACTGAATCATTGTGGTGTGCTGAGGAACTTCCTACACCTGTCAGAAGAGACGAGTCTGGCGGCTGTGAGGAAAACACCAGCGTCTTCCCAGTGCAGAGCTACATAGTGAGAACAAAGATAGCCCCCCACACACCCGCACACATGTGCAGCCACGCACGCCTGAGCGCACACATGTGCAGCCACGCAACCTGAGCGCACACATGTGCAGCCACGCACACCTGAGCGCACACATGTGCAGCCACTCACACCTGAGCGCACACATGTGCAGCCACTCACACCTGAGCGCACACATGTGCAGCCACACACACCTGAGCGCACACATGTGCAGCCACACACACCTGAGCACACACATGCTACCACACATAGTAAGTAAGCGGTCAACACTGAAGTTGCCTAACTTCCTGAGCTGTGTTCTCATGTGGGGTCTTGTGTCCAATTGCTCTGATAGGCTCTTGGTATGTGGCCCAGGATGATCTCAGCCTCATGGTCCTTCTGCCCCTGTGTCTACAGTGCTGGGATTACAGGCCAGGCTACCACACCTGACACCTTGTCCATTTTGAACATGAGAATAACATGTCCTTTGAGAGTAAAATTATACAACACGGAGGAAGGGTCATATCAAACTGCAGTGCAAATGTAACATCATTATGTATGAATTACATTCCCATCAAAGTATGTTGAAAGGCAGGCACAGTTAGACACGCCCCTGGTCCCAGTGCTCGGACTGAATTAGGGTGCTTGCTGAAGACTCATCATTCAAAACCAGACTGAGCAACAAAGAAAGTTTCTAGTTTAAAAAACAAACAAACAGACACAAAGATAGTAGATAATTTGGGACATGGAAGCTGGAGGATCATGAATTCAAGGCTATCCTTGGCTACATTGTTTGTTTGAGGCCAACCTGGACTACAGGAGACCTTCTCTCCAAGAAACAGCAAGGGTACTGGAGAGATGGCTCAGCCAATAAACGCAGACCCAGCTTTTGCAGAGGACCTGAGCTTGGATCCCAGTAACACGTTGGAAAGCTCATAAGCACCAACTCCTGCTCCCGTTTCAGGGCTTGGAGAGCACGTGTACTCACACGGAAGCACACACAAACACACACACACAAATAGTAAAAGTATCTTTTTTTTCTTTCTTTTCTTTTTCTTTCCTCGCCCCTTCCCCCTTCAACCCTCCCCCAAGGTCCCCATGCTCCCAATTTACTCAGGAAATCTTGTCTTTTTCTACTTCCCATGTAGATTAGATCTATGTAAGTCTCTCTTAGTCTATGTACGTCTCTCTTAGTGTCCGCATTGTTGTCTAAGTTCTCTGGGATTGTGGTTTGTAGGCTGGCTTTCTTTTGTTTTATGTTTAAAAACCACCTATGAGTGAGTACATGTGATAACTGTCTTTCTGTGTCTGGGTTACCTCACTCAAAATAATGTTCTCTAGCTCCATCCATTTTCCTGCAAAATTCAAGCTGTCATTATTTTTTTCTGCTTGTAATATTCCATTGTGTAAATGTACCACATTTTCCTTATTCATTCTTCGGTCGAGGGACATTTAAATTGTTTCCAGGTTCTGGCTATGACAAACAAAGTTGCTATGAACATAGTTGAGCACATGTCCTTGTGGCACGATTGAGCATCTTTGGATATATACCCAAAAGTGGTATTACTGGGTCTTGAGGAAGGTTGTTTCCTAATGTTCTGAGAAATCACCACACTGACATCCAAAGGGGCTGTACCAGCTTGCATTCCCACCAGCAATGCAGAAGTGTTCCCTTTACCCCACAACCTCTCCAGCATAAGTTGTCATCAGTGTTTTTGATCTTGGCCATTCTTACAGGTGTTAGATAGAATCTCAGAGTTGTTTCGATTTGCATTTCTCTGATGACTAAGGATGTTGAACATTTCCTTAAGTGTCTTTCAGCCATTTTAGATTCCTCTGTTGAGAGTTCTCTATTAAGGTCTGTATTCCATTTTTTTTATTGGATTATGTGATCTTTTGGTGTCTAATTTCTTGAGTTCTTTGTATATTTTGGAGATCAGACCTCTGTCTGATGTGGAAGATCTCTTTCCATTCTGTAGGCTGTTGTTTTGTCTTGTTGACCATGTCCTTTGCTTAACAAAAGCTTTTCAGTTTCAGGAGGTCCCATTTATTAATTGTTTCTCTCAGTGTCTGTGCTGCTGGGGTTCTATTTAGGAAGTGGGTCCCTGTGCTAATGTGTTCAAGTATACTTCCCACTTTCTCTTCTATGAAGTTCAGTGTGGCTGGCTTTATGTTGAGGTCTTTGATCCATTTGGACTTGATAAAAGTATCTTTTTTTAAAAAAAATCAAGAAAATGCTTATGATTTAAATTTCTAAAAATGTACTTATCTTTTGAGATAGGGTCTCCCTGTGTAGTCCTGGCTGGTTTAGAAATTGCTATATAGATCAGGCTGTCCTCAAACTCATAGAAATCCTTCTGTCTCTGCATGCCAGGTACTGGGATTAACAAGCACCTAACCCTAAATATTTTGTGTTACGTTGATTTATCTGGTGGTAGGAGTGGCGTATGTTACCGCAGGTTGTATGTGAAGTCAGAGGACCGTTTACGGGGACAGGTATTCTCCTGTCATGTGGACCCCAGGATCACACACAGGTCATCAGGTCGTCGGGCTTTCCAGCAACACCTTTTGCCACTGAGCTGTCTGGTCTTATCGGCCCTAACACCCGTTTTCATTTCGCGTCTTTCCAGCTCCCCCAGGAAGAATGCAGGCAGAGAGGAGCATCCAGAGTCTGGGCAGCAGATACAGGCAAATCCCCTTCGCATATGATGTCAAGCGAAACGTGTACAACGAGGAGAATTTCCAACAGGAGCACAAGAGGAAGGCTCCCTCTTCCGGGAACGTGGACATCAACATCACCACCTTTAAACACCACGTCCAGTGCCGGTGCGTGTCCTCTACCTCTCAGTGGCCACCAAGCCAGGCAGGAGCCAACTCTAACCGGACTCCTCTGCGGCCCACTTCTATCTCTCTCTCTCTCCCTTCTCTGGATCCCTGTTGTCAGAACCGTGCTGTTCACTGTGTGATGTTTTCTGTTGTTGTTGGCTGTGTGTGTGTGTGTGTGTGTGTGTGTGTGTGTGTCTGTCTGTGGGCGTTTCTGTGTCTGTCTGTCGTCGGTGGGTCTCTGTGTGTGTGTGTGTCTGTGTATCTGTGTGTCTGTGTGCCTGTATATGTCTTGCAGGGTCCTCTGATTATAAACCTCTTTGGCACCGTCTTTGAGCCTGTTTTCTAGTATTCTACTATAACCAAAGGTGCAAGGCTGAGTAACTTATAGAGGTTTGTTTGGCTCATGGTTCCGATAGCCAGTGGGTCCAAACAGTCCTAGTGAGGACACCCTGCTGTGTCACAATGCAGCTGAGAAGTGGAAAGGGAAGCTGGCAAGTGGTCAAGGCATGGAGCAGCCTCACTTTATAAAACCTGCTCTCCAGGTGCAAATTCAGCCCCACAATAGCTAGATCCAGGCATGAAGGAGCAGCTCCCATAGCCAAGGTCTCACTATGTGTTACTTCCAAACATTGCCTCCTTTGGACCCAAGCTCTCAGCACTTGAATCTTTGTGCAAGACTACACAGTCCAGCCTCTGTAGCCATAAAGACCTCCTGCAGTATCTCGGGATGATGTCTAATAAACACATTGTTCCATCAGGGCAGGCAAAATGGCTCAGTGGGTAAAAGGTGCTTGCTGTAAAGCCTGAGGACTTGAGTTCTAATCCCGGGACCACATGGTGGAAGAAGAGAAATGACTCTACAAAGCTGTTCCCCATTCCACTCCACACTAAACAGATGTGATAAAACACCAACCACCACTAGCAGTCTTCCAGAAAGACAGCTCTGACGGACTAAGCAATAGTAACAGAGAGGACACACCGCCTCCAACTCCCCGTGACTAGCTAGGGATTCTGAACCTGTTCCTGTGCCATGAACCTCTCAGCAAACTGACAAAGTGAAAGGACACTTTCCACAATATTTTCTTTCATTAATTTTGTTTTGTTTTGTTCTTTTTCTTTTTCAAGACGGGGCCTCCTACTCTCTATGTAGTCCAGCCTAGCCTGAAGTCCTGAGCCTCCTGCTTCCATGTCCCCAGTGCTAGGTCTGTAGGCATGCACCCCCAGTTCTATAGGGGCGCACCACCACCCCCAGCTGTATAGGGGCGCACCACCACCCTCAGCTCTATAGGGGCGCACCGCCACCCCCAGCTCTGTAGGGGCGCACCGCCACCCCCGCCCCACCACCCCCAGCTCTATAGGGGTGCACCACCACCCCCAGCTCTGTAGGGGCGCACCGCCACCCCAGCTCTATAGGGGCGCACCGCCACCCCAGCTCTATAGGGGCGCACCGCCACCCCAGCTCTATAGGGGCGCACCGCCACCCCAGCTCTATAGGGGCGCACCGCCACCCCCAGCTCTATAGGGGCACACCGCCACCCCCGCCCCACCACCCCCAGCTCTATAGGGGCGCACCGCCACCCCCAGCTCTATAGGGGCGCACCGCCACCCCAGCTCTATAGGGGCGCACCACCACCCCAGCTCTATAGGGGCGCACCGCCACCCCAGCTCTATAGGGGCGCACCGCCACCCCAGCTCTATAGGGGCGCACCGCCACCCCAGCTCTATAGGGGCGCACCGCCACCCCAGCTCTATAGGGGCGCACCGCCACCCCAGCTCTATAGGGGCGCACTGCCACCCCCGCCCCACCACCCCCAGCTCTATAGGGGCGCACCACCACCCCCAGCTCTATAGGGGCGCACCGCCACCCCCGCCCCACCACCCCCAGCTCTATAGGGGCGCACCGCCACCCCAGCTCTATAGGGGCGCACCACCACCCCCAGCTCTATAGGGGCGCACCGCCACTCTCAGCTCTTTTGCTTTTTATCCCCAGTACTGGACCTTGAACCCACAGTTTGACATATGCTAGGCAAGCACTCTGTCATAGATTTGTGCCATTGTGTGTGTGTTTATTATAGTAAAAAATATATAGTATGCCCTGGGTGTCCTGAAACTCGCTCTGTAAACCAGGCTGGCCTCGAACTCATAGAGATCCACCTGCCTCTGCCTCCTAAGTGCTGGGATTAAAGGTGTGCGCCACCACCGCCCGGCTGTGTTTTGACCATTTTTAAGTGTGGGATTTCGTGGCATAATTGTTATTGTGCAACTACCGCCACAGTCGATTTGTGAAACCTTTTCATCACCTCAAACAGACACTCTGTACTCATTAAGCAATGATTCTCTGCCTCTCACCCCACACCCACTGTCCCTGCGAGTCTGCCTCTTCGAGATGGACCTACGAACCCGCCCCTTGTGATTCAAGCAGAGCCACAGCATTTGTCTTTCTGCGTCTCTCTTGTTTTATTTAATATCATACTCTCAAGACCCACCCACATTATAGCAAGGGCCAGCACGCTTCCTTTTTTCTATGGCAGAGTAATAATCCATTGTGTTTTGTATACACTTTGTCTATCCATCCATTGGTTAATAGATACTTGGGTCATTTCCATCTTTTGGCCTCTGAGAATAACATTGCTGTGAATATTGGCACAGATCTGTTTCAATCACCGTTTTTAATCCTCTCAGGACCCTGTCTAGGGGTAGAATTCCCAGGTCATATGAGAGTTCTCTGTGCGGTTGTGTGTGTACACATGTCCATGTGGATGTGCACATATGTGTGCACAAACACACAGAGGCCAGAGACTCATGTCAAGCATCCCTCTCTATCACTTCCCACCTTTAGTTTCGAGGCAGGATCTCTCGCTGAACCGGGAGTTCCTGGGCAGGGTCCCTCGCTGAACCGGGAGCTCTTGGATTAAGCTAGGCTGGCTGAGCAGTGAGCTGCAGGGACCCTTGATCTCCACTGCCCCAGCTGCAGATTTCAAGCTACATTGCCCACCTGGTTCTTTCATCTTCCACGAGCTGAGGATCTGAATGCCATCCTCATGCTTACACAGCAGGTCCTTTGCCAGGCAAGCTGGCTCTCTGCCCTTTTTGTTTCTTTGATATGGGGGTCTCACTATTAGTCCTGGCTGGCCTGAGACTCACCATCCTCCTGCCTCAGCCTCCTGAATGCTAAGATCACAGGCATACTTTACATCGCTTGCTAACTTTGGAGGAGCTGGTATATTAGTTTCTACAATGCAGGCACTATTCTACATTCCTGCTGGAGATGAAAAAGGATTCTAATTTTATGCACTCTCCAAAATTTCCTTTCCATCTTTTGCATTATCCCCATCTTAGCATATATGAAGTGGTGTCTCTTTGTGCTGGTTGCTTTTTTTTTTTATCTTGTTCGAGCAAGTTTTTCCTGTGTTTATTGGTCATTCTTGTATCTTCAGAGACAAAAATGTCTCATTTCTTTTCCCCTTTCAACATCAAGTCATTTTTCTTTTCATCATTGAGTTGAAAGATGGTTTTGTTTTGTTTTTGAGACAGGGTCTCTTTGGTAGCTTTGGCTGTCCTAGAACTAGCTCGGTAGACCAGGTTGTCCTTGAACTCACAGAGGTGCACCTGCCTCTGCCTCCCAAGTGCTTACGGGCCACCCCTATCTGGCTGAGTTGGGGATTTTTTTAAATATTCAGTTCTTTTCTGATGATTTGTAATTTTTTTTAACTCTTTAAGTTGTCATTTTCCTCCATTAAAGTCTTTTAAAAATATTTATCTTGGGGGGTCACAGACAGGCAGCCTGGTCTACAGAGTGAGTTTCAGAACAGAAAAAAAACCCTGTCAGAAGAAGAGGAGGAGGAGAAAGGAAGGAAAGGAGGGAGGGAGGAAGAAAAGAAAGAAAGAAAGAGAGAGAGAGAAAGAGAAAAACAGTCTTATGCTAGGCAGTGGTGGCACACGCCTTTAATCCCAGCTCCAGTACTTGGGAGGCAAAGGCAGGAATATCTCTGAGTTTGAGGCTAGCCTGGTCTACGAAGTAAGTTCCAGGACAGCCAGCACTACACAGAGAAATCCTGTCTTAAAAAAACAAACAAGCAAAAAAAATTATTATTTTTAATTATGTGTAGTTGTTTGTGTCTGTATGTGGGAATGTACACGTGACTGCAGGCCTGGAACTACAATTATGGGCAGCTGTGAGCCACCATGACAGCTGGGAACCAAACCCTGGACCTCAGGAAGAGCAGCCAGTGCTCTTAGGCACTGAGCCCCCTCTCCAGCCCTGAAAGGATTTTACTTTGATAAAAATTCAATCTATGTTTTAGCCTAAGAATTTTATACTTTAGCTCCTTTTTTTTTCTCTTTCGGCTAGAGGTTGAACATGGGGCTTCCCACTCATGTGGCAAGGGCTCCCCCGCTGAGCTGTATCCAACTCTCTTCTTACTTTTTATTTTGAAACAAGGTCTTAAGTTTCCCAGATTGGTCTTGGACTCACTCGATAGCCTAGACGGGCTTTGAACTTAGAATCTTCCTGTCCCTGCATCCCAAGTAGCTGAGATTAACAGGCCTGAGCCACTACGCCTGTTGGTGTTCACTTTTAAGTCTTTGATCTATTTTTAGTTTTTAGTACCCTGTGTAAAGTCAGGGTCCAACTTTATTCCTTAATTTATAGATATTCCACTTTAACAGCATGGTCTGTTGAAGAGAATGTTACTTTCCCATTCTCAGCACCAGGCGGTGGTGGCGCACACCTTTAATCCCAGCACTCGGGAGGCAGAGGCAGGCGGATCTCTGTGATTTGAGACGAGCCTGGTCTACAAGAGCTAGTTCCAGGACAGGCTCCAAAGCTACAGAGAAACACTGTCTTGAAAAACTAAAGAAAGGGAGGAAGGAGGAAGGAGGAAGGAAGGAAGGAAGAAAGGAGGGAGGGAGGGAGGGAGGGAGGGAGGGAGGAAGGAAGAGAGAAAGGTCTCAGTAAGAATAGTTTTAATTTAATTTGTTTTTTCAAGACAGGATTTCTCCGCATAACAGTCTCGGCTATTTTGGAATTTTCACTGTAGACCAGGCTGGCCTTGAACTCACAGAGATCCTCTTGCTTCTGCCTCCCGAGTGCTGGGATTAAAGGCTTGTGACATTTTTTTTCCTGTTTTTGTTTGTTTGTTTTTCATTCTTAATTATGTGTATATGTACGTGGGTCTGTGTATGACACTTCAGGTGTCTGCAGAGGGGAGAGGGATCAAATCTCCTACAACCAGAGTTTCATATGGCCGTGAACCACTGATGTGAATTCTGGGAGCTGAGCTCAGGTCCTCTGCAAGAGTAGCACAAACTCTTAACTGATTAAGTCATCTCTCTGCCCAATACTTATTAATATATAAAGTAGATAAAATTATAAGGTAAAACAGTTGTATTAAAATCTAGTGAGCCAGACGGCGGTGGTGCACACCTTTAATCCCAGCCTTTAGTACATATATATGTGTGTGTGTATGTGTGTGTTTGTGTGCATGTGCCTAGTAACTACATAGTGAAAACCATAGTTTCAAGGAAGTAAGGAATGTAAATAAGATGTGAAGATATTTATCACAAGAAAAGGGTACCTATGGCAACAGTAATGCTCTGGTTACCGCAGTCAGTTCTGGGCTTATGCTTCAGTTTATAATCAATATTCCTAATTGAAGGAGCCTGTCACCCCAGGGAGCCTGAGGTGGAAGGATTGTCATGAGTCTGAGGTCACCTAAATTACATATACAATGCCTACAATAGCTACAGAGCAAGTAGTCTCCAAACAAACAAACAAAACATAATTGAAGGAAATATGAAATTTAGTCCTGAAGTTACTGGAAATAATGACTCTTTTAGCCCCAAATTCACATTCACCTCCAATTCTGCCTGAGACCCCCAGGGTCCACTAACTGAATCCCGTGTGAGCTGTTTCGTGACCAAGGGTAACTCTCGCGGCTCTAGTTGCCCTCCCCACATCCGGCCTTATCTGTCCCTAATCCCCTGCTCTCCTATCACAATCTGGCCTGCAGTTGCCGATAGCAAAGTCCGCCGCACCTCTGCTTCCGATGCTCCACTCCCTCTATTCATGTCCTGCCTTGTGCAAGCTGCAGTTGGACGTCCCCTCTCTGCTTCCGTGTCACAACCCTAACTTCCTCCACCTCGGGCAGCAGAAGGGAACGTGTGCCAATGGGGACATTTCTCACCAGGGCAGGTGGAAGGCCCTGGGTTCCACCCCCAGAATCCCAGCAAGCAAAGAGACAAAACGATTGCTTTTTATAACTTTACCCTTATAAACAATTATTACTAAAGCTATTTCAGTTTATCTGGTCTCTGCTTCACCATTCCACCTAGACACTTAAAAACGACCGAGTCAGCTTCCTGTAGGCCTTTTTATTTTACTTTATCTTTAATTTAAAGTCTTGGTGTGGTAGTACATGCCTTTAAGCCTAGCACTCAGCAGGCAAAGAGGCCAACCTGTTCTACTCAGAGTTCCAGACCAACCAGGACTACATCATGAGACACTGTCTGCAAAAAGAGTTGCATGCTGTGTGTGTGTATTTTATTTATATGTATGTATCTGTATACACGGATGCCATGTGTGTGCAGGTGTCCATGAGGGTCAGGAGAGCACGGTAAATCCCCTGGAGTTGGAGCTACAGGCAGTTGTGAGCCACCTGACAAGGATCTGAACTCTGGTCCTCTGCAAGAGTTCTTAACCTCTTAACCTCTGAGCCGTATTTCCAGCCTCTCCCGTGGGCTTTTATAGATGTTCTGAGTCTCAGCTTCTATTTTTAAAATCTTTTCTTTTATTGCTCACATTTTTCTTTCTCTTCTCTTCATATTCCCACTTCTAAAACACAGTTCTGGCCTCTTCTGAATTTTAACCAGAAATCTAGGCCAGCAGGGCACTGAAAGCATGGCTCTGAGCTCCGGATGCCCAGCTGTGTGACTGTTGGTAACTTATCTAGCTCCCCTCTTCCCGTGCCGCCTCTCCTCTGTGTAGTGGGGCTGATTATGGCACCTGCTTTGGCTCTATAAGGAGGATTTAAAGGATATGGTGGTGGTGGTGGTGTTTGTTTTTTTTTTTGTTGTTGTTGTTGTTGTTTATGTCTAGAAAATAGTAAACACTATGTAAGTGGTTTTGGTTTTCTGGTCTTGAGGAACATTTTTAGTAAACAAAATTATCTGTCAAGTCCATCTCTTCCTTTCTGCAGAAACACATCTTATCTCTTCCCTCATTTTCTTTCTCTTGATTAGCAACTACCTCTGCCCCTTTCATGTCAAAATGCGCTGTGCTGTCTTACCAGCTCCTGCACTCCTCACTCTTTCACTTGGTCGCAGACAGCTCAGGCCGCCCTCAATTTACTGTGTAGCCAAGGACGACCTTGAACCACAGATCTTCTGATTCTCTACTTCCCAAGTGCTAGGGATACAGATGTGTGCCAGCAGGTCACTCACATTCCGTGTGTGTGTGTGTGTGCATACCCATGTGTGGAAGTCAGCTAACAACCCTGGGTTGGTCCTTACCTTCCCCTGCGTTAGAGATACTGTCTTTGTTGTTTTCTGCCACATACGCCAGACTGGCTGGCTGTTCAGCTTCTGAGGATCCTGTCTCCACTCCGCATCTCCCTGCAGGTCACTGAGATTACAAGCTCTTAAACTACGTGTCTGGTTTTCACCCTGGTCCTGGGAACTCAGATTCAGGTCTTCATACTGCACCACGCCCCGAGCTCACATTTCTCACTTAATCAGACTTTCTCTCTAAATGCCTTCCATCTCCCCCATCAGCTCCTTTTGTTCTTTGAGCCATCTCCCTTCTTGGCTCTGTGTCGCTCAGACCATCTTGATTCCATGCCCACTTCAGTTTTCCCCGATGCCGACTCTACAGGGTTAGTGGTCTTCAGCCAGATGCACGTGTCTGAGAGGGAACCCTGCGCCAGGTGGTGGCACAGGTTGTCTCAGCACCATGTTCTGGGTTTCCATGCACACCAAGATCACTCTGTCTGATTATGATTGTACACCTACCTCGAACCCAGCGACCCACATGGAAATAGCAGCTCAACCTTCCTCCAGAACCTGGAGCAGGTCGGAGGAGCATCTGTCATAAGGGGGCTCCGAGTCTGTAGAAAGTAGAACACTGAGCTCGGTGTCAGGAGACGTGGCTTTCTGCCCCAACTCTGCTCATGTTTGTGACACTGACTTTGGGGAAACCATTCCTACTTATCTGGCCTCATCTACCTTAAGGATGCTTATGGTCATGCAAGACAAAATACGTGGGATCAGGGCTCAGCAGTTAAGAGCATTTGTTACTCTTGCAGAGGACCCAAGTTCAATTGCCATCAACCACTTGGTGGTTCCTAACCATCTGCAATTCCAGTTTCAGGGGATCTAGCGCCCTCTTTTGGCCTCCTTGAACACTGCATGCACATGGTACACAGACATACAGGCAAAACACTCATATACATAAAATAAACCTAAAAATGTTTAAACACGTGAAATTGCCTCTTTTCTGAGTGCACACTTTAGTGTTCCACATGGTAAACTTATATTTGTTGTCATAGTTAAATCTTTTATCTAGTCCAACATGTACATGAGGAAAACCATCTAGTCTACCGCCAGTCCATGCCAAAGTGTAAATGACAAAAGGCAGTTTAAAGTCAAACTGGTTTTACTCACCAATAGATTGTTACCTTCCTCTACAGAGGTGGTTTTCAACCTGTGGGCTGTAATACCTTTGGGGGTCAAATGACCCTTTCACAGGGGTTACCTAAGACCATCGAAAAACACAGATATCTACAATACAAATAACAATAGCAAAATTACAATTATGAAGTAACAATGAAAATAATTTTAAGGGTTGTGCAGTCACCACAGCATGAGGAGCTGTATTAAAGGATTGCAGCATTAGAAAGGTTGAGAACCACTGTTTTAGATGACCTCAAGCTGCGGTAGGGTTACTCGGTCTCCGCAACACTGACATTTTGTTTTTGTTTCGAGTTAGGGTGTCATTATGCTGTCCAGGCTGGTTCCTGGGCTCTGGTGACCCTCCTGCCTCAGCCTCCACAACAGCTGGGACTGCAACCATGTGCCACTGGACTCAGCTTCTCATGCTAACATTCTGGAGTATGAATTTGTTTCTGTTTTGCTGACAGTGGTGGTGCTGTGTTTTTTTAATTGGTTGGTGTTTTGAGACAGGCTCTTACTGTGTGGCGCTGCCTGGGACTCCCTTTGTAGACCAGTCTGGCTTTGAACTCACAGAGATCTCCCAGCCTCTGTCTGCAGAGTGCTAGAATTAAAGTGTGCCATCATGTCTGACAATGCTCCTTCCTTCCTTCCTTCCTTCCTTCCTTCCTTCCAACAGGTTATGTCATCCAGGTTAGTGTCAAAGTCACTGTGAACCCAAAGATGATCTTGAACTTAGTCTTCTGCCTCCACCTCATGATTATTGAGATTACGGGCATTTAACATATATACCACAGCTGGTCTGTGTGGTGCTGGAGACAGCTCAGGGCTCCACGCATGCTAGGCAAGCTCTCTGTCAGCTGAGCCACATCCCCTGTCCCCCACTCCCCGATTTCTTTCTGGTAGAGAAATGTCCTGTCATTTGTAGACTATTTATCTGTATTCCTGGCTTCTACGACTGGATGCCAGTCCTAAGGATCTCCAGACACAGTCCACACGCCTCCTGGGGAGCAGAACTGCTCCTGTTGAGACCCACAGATAATATAGCCTTTAAAATATACAGGCTTTTCTTTAAATGGCTAACTCTTCAAGTACAAAACTCCATTTCTGTAACTGTCTAGATGTCCCAGGCAAATCTTGACAGTTAATGTTTGGTTAGATTTTTCTGTGTGAGAATAATATGACGGTGTTAACCACAGAAGGATGCCTTCAAGGGTGAAGGCACCTGCTACCAAGTAGAGCGCTTGCCTAGCCTGCCATGCACAACCTCTCAGAGTTCAATGCCAGGGACTCACGTGGTAGAAGGAGAGAACTGACTCCTAAAAGTTGTCCTCTTATCTCCACATACATATGCCCACATCCATCCATCCATCCATCCATTCATACATACATGCACACATACTTAACATGTATATACATACATATATACAAGTAAATGAACATGAAAACTGCCAAGTGGTGGTGGCACACACCTTTAATTTCAGCACTTGGGAGACAGAGGCAGGTGGATCTCTGTGAGTTTGAGGTCAGTCTGGTCTACAGAGCTTGTTCCAGGACAGCCAGGGTTACACAGAGAAACCCTGTCTTGGAAAACCAACAACATCAAAAACAACAACAAAAACATGAAAACTAAAGCGTTAACTATCTCTACCATCCATTGATTTCATAACAACAACAAAATGGTTTGTTTTGTTTTTTTAATGTATATGGGTGTTTGGCCTGCATGTATGTGGGTGCACCTTGTGTGTGCAGTGCCAACAGAGGCCAGAAGAGGGATTAGATCCCCGGAGACTGGAGTTACAGATGATTATGGACAATGACGTGGGTGCTAGGAACTTAACCCAGGTCATCTGGAAAAGCAACAAGTGTCCTTAACCACTGAGCCATCTCTCCAGCCCCCCAAACACTGTTATTATGAAGAGACAGTGATACAAGTTCCTTCTCTACTAGAAGTCTTTAATCCCAGCATTCAGGAGGCAAAGGCAGGTGGATCTCTGTGAATTTGAGGCCAGTCTGGTCTACAGTGAGTTCCAGGGCAGCCAAAGCTACACAGAAAAACCCTGTCTCAAAAAACACCCCCTCCCCAAAAAAAAGGGAAAAAACAAAGAAGAAATAAGTAAGTTTGAAGTTTGACTGTTTCTAAACAGCCAATAAAAACACAAAACTGGCTCTGTACTAGACATGTGAATCTCAGTTCTTACAACCTTGCAGGTTCTTGCTGGTAGTTTTGTCCTCTGGGGGTATTTCTCAATATCCTTGGGTCTCTAAGCCAGGGGAGGAGAGACTACTGACATCTAGTGACTGACAGAAGCCAGGGATGCTAACCATCCTGAAACACATAGAACAATCAGTCTCACAACAAAGAATATTGTGGTCCAATATGTTAAAATGTCAGCCGTGCTGATGAGAAACTGCACCATAAGGGAATGAGGGTTGTATCCTGTGTCTTTACTTGGCCAGGGGATTCTCTCCGGAGAACCTAATTGAGTCTCTGTTCTTCTTTCCTCCAGCTGCTCATGGCACAAGTTCCTACGATGCATGCTTACGGTCTTTCCCTTCCTAGAGTGGATGTGTTTGTATCGATTCAAGGACTGGCTTCTTGGAGACTTACTTGCTGGTTTAAGTGTTGGTCTTATTCAAGTTCCCCAAGGTAAGGGCAATCCAAAACCTTCTTACCAAAGCTGATCTCCTAGACCTCAACAACTTTCGGGAGCAAGCAGTTCTGCTGGATGAACAGAAGGGAAACACAGGAGTGGCATTCTTACTGTCATCATTTCTCCCTGTAATCCCCAGGTCTCTAACCCCTCCAGGTGGTTCCAAAAGATGTGATTGAATTGAGACCCATGAACACTTTCCACAGAATTTGCAATCCCCACTCCTGGTCATTTTCTGCCCCTGGGGGGTTTCACACTCGTGATGACAGTAGATCTCAGCAGGTGTTAATTTTCCTTAGGAAAAGATGAGCGCTAGGGAACAGGGCACCTGTCTCTCCAGCAGGGGACACACCACAGCTGCTAGATGAGAGACCCCAAGGTCTCACCGGGCTGTAGAAAGCTCCTTTCCACCCAGGAGCAGTAGAGCACACCTGCAGCCCCAGCATCAAAAGGTGGGGATACGCCTACTTGAGAATTTATCGAGAAACAAACAAACAAAATCTCGACTCCAAATAGGAATCAGTAACTCTTTTGTCTGTTTATTTTTGTGACAGTTTCATGATGGAGGCTGGCCTCTGTCTCACAGAGATCTGCCTGCTTCTGTCTCCTTAGTGCTGGAGTTAAAGGGCTACGCTACCAGGCACAACTATTTTTTTTTACTTTCTTTTTTTTTTTTTTATGTGTAGCCCAGGCTGGCCTCAAACTCGTGATCCTCCTGCCTCTGCCTCCTTTAGCAAATCCTACCGGCGTTAGCCACTACAACCAGCTTTTTTTTTTTTTACTTTCTTAACATTTATTTATTTATTGTGTGTATGTAGAGGTCAGGGAATGGCTTAAGGGGGGGCGGGGTCTGTTTTCGCCTTCCACCATGACATGGGTCCCAGAAATCAAATTTAGGTCTTCAGGCTTGATATTATGCCCTGAGCCATCACACATACCTCCTTTTTTTAACCTTTTTTTTTTTTTTAACACACACACACAGAAAATATGTATAATTTATTAAGGGTTCTACAACTGTTTTTTGTTAGCTATGTGTTTAAAGAAATTCCCATTTTCTCTTTTTTTCGTTGTGTATATTGATTATACGTGATAGTATGTTACACAGACCTTTGATTTAAGTATATACTATGCATTGAACATGACGGCACATCTCCTCATCCTCCTCCCTTTTTGCCTCTTAGTCCCCTGTTCTCCTAGACGGTTTTACTGTACTTACATGTTGTATGTACAGTCATGATTTCATGTGCCTATCTAAGACCTAGGAACCACATGTGATAATAGATATCCCACATCTGTGTTTCTGAGACACAAATAGTTCACTTCCTCTGATGACCTCCATTTTCCTGCAGATGACACAACTTCACTCTCGATGGCCGGGGACTCCCCTGTAGCTACACCACAGTTTCTTTATCTGTTCCTCTGTTGCTAGGCACTGGGCTCCTGGAGCCAGCCACTGTCTTAACAGTCCCTGAAGTGTCGTTTCTAGAACCCCCAAAAGTGAGTGACAAACCAAATCTGAGGAGTCCCTGTGTTCAGAGAAGCCCCCAACCAGGGCATCCCCAGGCTCCCTGCAGACGGAGCGTACTAACAGGGCTCATTTTTTACCATGCCAATACTTCTGGTAGCACTGATGTTCTACTGTTATTCCCTCTCCGAAGACCAGATGTGACGATCACTGTGAAGAGGCTGGGTTTCCTTACCATTGGCTCCCAGTAGTCATGGTTCCCACGTGGTTATGCTGGAGGTTGACTGAAGGCCCTGTGCACACTAAGGTGCTCAGTGACTACGCCTAACCTGGGCCCTCCAAGTCTTTTACTGACCATATCCACCTGGCAAAGTTTGCCAATATATGCTCAGTAAATATGCCTCAGGAGTTTTCATGAAACGTATGTAAAATCTCGAAGAATTTGTATGTCTGTGGACCAGGAGATATATACAAGAATACATCCCTAGTTTAGGCCCATCCTGGGACCGGAGGCAGAGTAATGTGAAATCCTGAAGACAAGAGCAGGGAAATGGCCTTTTGGTTCTAGTTTCTCATGAAGTTTGACTGTCCTTCGTGTCCTCATAATTAATTTACTAGTTAGTATAAGCTAATTTAAGCATAGCTTCTACTTTTTGCAATGCATAGAGGTTGATTAAGAAAGAAATTGGGGCTGGGCAGTGGTAGTACACACCTTCAATCCCAGCACTTGACAGGAAGAGACAGGTAGATCTCTGAGTTCAAGGCCAGCTTGCTTACAGAGCAAGTTCCAGAACAGAAAAACCCTGTCTCCACATATCCCCCTCTAAAAAAAGGATAGAATTGGTGGCACAGGTAACAGGCTTTCCTTTGGCCTCCTAAGTCATGGCATGGAGACATTATCAGTTCCGAATGCTCAGCTTTAGCTGAGCTCCTGTTTCAGCTCTTTCTCTTTATCCACATTTGCCATGGGGCTTTTACCTTCCTTCCTTCCTTTCTTTTTTATTTTATTTTATTTTATTGGTGTGAAGGTGTCAAATTTCCTGGAACTGAGTTACAGACAGTTCTGAGCTGCCATGTGGGCGCTGGGAATGTTTGAACCCGGGTCTTCTGGAAAGGCAGCCAGAGTGCTCTTAACTACTGAGCCATCTTGCCAGCCCCCTTTTCCCTTTTCTTTTCTTCCGTCCGCCCTTCCTTTCCTCCCTCCCTTTCTTTCTTTTCTTCCTTCCTTTCCTTTCTTTCCATCCTTCCTTCTTTTCGTCCTTCCTTCCTCCCTTCCTCCTTCCCTTTCTTCTTTCTTTCTTTCTTTTTTTTTTTTCTTTTTTTTTTTTTTGGTTTTTCGAGACAGGGTTTCTCTATGGTTTTGGAGCCTGTCCTGGAACTAGCTGTTGTAGACCAGGCTGGCCTCGAACTCACAGAGATCCGCCTGCCTCTGCCTCCCGAGTGCTGGGATTAAAGGCATGCGCCACCACCACCCGGCCTCTTCCTTCTTTCCTTCCTTCCTTTCTTCCTCCCTTCCTTCTTTTCTTCCTTCCGTCCTTCCTTCTTCTTTTCTGTCCTACTTTCACTGCTTCTCATGTCTAGCTGGTTGGCTGGCAGCTGCCTGGCTTCTGGCCCTGGGCCTGTCCCTCTCGTTCTCCCTCATTCTTACCTCCATCTTCTCTCTTTAGCTTAGATTTCTCCTCCTATGCCTCCCCTATCCCTCTCCTGCCTAGCTATTAGCATTTAGCTTTTTTTTTTTTTTTGGTTTTTCGAGACAGGGTTTCTTTTCTTTTTTTTAAAATATTTATTTATTTACTTATTATGTATACAACATTCTGTTTGTGTGTATGTCTGCAGGCCAGAAGAGGGCACCAGACCTCATTACAGATGGTTGTGAGCCACCATGTGGTTGCTGGGAATTGAACTTAAGACCTTTGGAAGAGCAGGCAATGCTCTTAACCACTGAGCCATCTCTCCAGCCCTCGAGACAGGGTTTCTCTGTGGTTTTGGAGCCTGTCCTGGAACTAGCTCTTGTAGACCAGGCTGGTCTCGAACTCACAGAGATCCGCGTGCCTCTGCCTCCCGAGTGCTGGGATTAAAGGCGTGCGCCACCACCGCCCGGCTAGCATTTAGCTTTTTTTAGACCAATCAGGTTCCTTAGGCAGGCAAGGTGAAGCAGCAGCACATCTTCACAGAGTTACACAAATAAGCACAAACAAATGTAGCACATCTTCGCCTAGTTAAAATAATCTCCCACCACAGACTGGGACTGGGGAGATAGCTCAGCTAGTAGAGTGCTTACTGCCTGAGGTTGCAAGCCTGATGGTCTGAGTTCAACCCTCAGAACCTGAAGGAGAGACCAACTCCATGAAGTTGTCCTCTGACCTACACACGCACGCACGCGCGCGCGCACACACACACACACACACATACACACACTCTCTCACACACCCTTTCTCTCACACACACATACACACACATACAAACACATTGTGGTACAGATGTGTGCACACTCACACACCACATAAAAATAAATAAGCGTTTTGGTGGTTTGGTGTTGTTTTGGACAAGGTCTCTCACTAGGAACTCACTATAAAAACCAGGTTGGCCTTGAACTCAGAGATCTGTCTACCTGTGCCTCCCCAGTACTGCACCAGCACACCCGGCCAGTCATAAATAAGTGTTTTTGAAGCCTTGAATAGGAATACTAAGAAAAGACACTGGGATGGTTACCATATAGAAGACAGACTGCATCTGACAAGCCAAAATCAAGTGACTTTTGTGTGACTTCTGCCTTGTTCTCCAGCTCTATCTTTGGTCCTGGAGGATTCCCAGGGCCGCCTTTTTTCTCTTATTACTTCATTTATGTGCGTGTGTGTGTGTGTGTGTGTGTGTGTGTGTGTACATGTTAGTACAGGTGCCCTCAGAGGCCAAAGGCATCCAGTTCCCTGGAACTGGAGTTACAGGAGGTGTCTGCTGCCAAGCCTCGGTGCTAGAAACCAAACCCAGGTCCTTGGCCATCTGTGCAGCCCTCCAGGCCCTTGGAGCTGGGAGGGATGAGCACTGCACAGGAAGCTGGAGCTAGCACTCAGTACCCTGTCTCCTCTCCAGGTCAGTGCTGCAGCCACTCAGTGAGTCTATGACAGAGCTAAGATGTAGGGTTTGTAGCTCGGGTGGTAGGGTGCCTGCTGGCATTAACAAGCCCTGGGGTCCACTCTCCAGTGCTCACAAACTGGCAGAACAGCTTACACCCATAATCTCAGCACTCTGGAGCTGGAGACAAGAGGATCAGAGAGGTTCAAAGTCACTCTCCGATACGTAGTGAGTTTGAAACCAGCCTGGACTATATGAGACTCTGTCTCCAAAAACAAACAACAACAAAAACCCAAAAGCTAAGCTATAAAAGCATGCTGGAAACTACGGCAATATAAGAGCTATTTACACACAGGCTAAGCATTCATAGCCATTTTATTTTGAGGTAATTTTTTTCTGGTTTCTCGAGACAGAGTTTCTTTGAATAACAGCTCTGGCTCTCCTAGAATTTGTTCTGTAGACCAGGCTGTCCTTGAACTCACAGAGATTCGCCTGCCTCTGCCTCCCCAGTGCTGGGATTAAAGGCCTGCGCCACCACTACCCGGTTTAAGGTAACTTTTAAAGCCAAGCTACTGTCTTTGCTTAATTAAGTTATTTTGCTTTTCAGGCCTGACACTTAGTTTGCTGACAAGGCAACTGATTCCTCCCCTCAATGTCACTTATGCTGCCTTCTGCTCTTCAGTCATTTATGTAATATTCGGATCATGCCATCAAATGTCCATCGGTGAGTTCAATGCCGGAGCCACAGGAGCTAGATGATCTGTCAGTTATCTGCTTGTTGCTTAGCAACCAGTGCCAGTTAGCTTTCAGTCACCATAAAGAAATGCTTGGGAACATGGGCTTAAACAGGAACGGTTTACAGTGGCTCGTGCACACAGACACAGGCACAGACACATTCACACACAGAGACATGTATGCACATATACACACACAGACACACATGCACGCATACCTTCAGACACAGACATGAATACACAGACACATCTTTGTATGCATGCACAAATGCACCCACACGCATACATATACATGCACACAAATATCCCCACAAGACACATGCACAGACACACAAGCAGACACATGCACACATAAACACAGACACATTAACACACACAAATATAGACACATCCATGTATGCACACATACACATGCATACACATACATACATGTACAAACATGTACAAGATTTTACATATACACACATCTATGAATGCACACACATATAGGGTAGGGGACAAGAGTTACTCCTCAAGTACATATCTTCAAGGACCTACTTCATCCATTTCCAGTAGCATGAACACCAAGACTTCAACATATGAGCTTTTAGGGAGCATTTGAGGCCAAAGTGTAGTGTTTTAACCCCCAAACCCACATCTGTCCCATAGTGCAAAGTACATCAGTCTTTCTCTAAGTCTCTCTCCATAGTCTTTACAGTTCCAGCATAGTTCAGAAGTCCTGAGGTTAAGGATGTATGCCACCATGCCTGGCTCCACCCTCTTTAACTTAGTCTCAAGGTGAGGCACAGTGGCTAAGCCTGACAGTGACTTCCAGCCAGCCTGTGCTTGTATCCCAGCCTCTATGCCCATGTTTCAAAGAGGTGAAACTCCTGAACCACCCAACCTGTGAAGCCCCAATTCTCGTCCCTGCTTTCTCTTCCTTCTCAAGGATGATTTCAGGTTTTCTGAGCTTGCGATATGTTTCCCATACTTCCTTCACAGGCCCCTTCTTCCTCGTGAGCGCTCTGATGATCAACGTTCTGAAGGAGAGACCGTTCAACAACGGCCACCTGATCATGGGAACGTTCGTCAAGGATGACTTTTCTCTCCCGACCTTCTACGAAAACTATAACAGATCTCTGAGTGTGGTGGCAACCACAACTTTCCTGACAGGAGTTATTCAGGTAGGAACTGAATCTCTGAATTTGAAAAAAACTAAAGAACAGGTGCGTTGTGGATTGAATGTGAAATGTTCTACTCCTGTGAGTGGACACTTGGTCCCCAGCTGGTGACACTGTCTGGGAAGGCTCCAGAACCTTTAGAAGACAGAGGCCCCTGGAGGAATTGGCTCCCAGGCAGGTCTGGAAGTTTTGTTCAGTCCCACATCTTGTCTGTTCTTTGCTTCCTATAGTGCAGGACGTGAGTGCGGGAAGCGAAGCACCATTTGTACCGTTAGCCCCATCTTGCTGGACGTTTAGTCACAGTGATAACTCACACGGCAGCTGTGAAAGACTCACGTGTCCAGAGTCGCAGTGATTTGTCCCCTCTCTGAGGGCTAAAAGTGTGCAAAATTTTAAAGTACAAGAAAGGGAAGCCGGGCGATGGTGGCACACGCCTTTAATCCCAGCACTCGGGAGGCAGAGGCAGGCGGAGCTCTGTGAGTTCGAGGCCAGCCTGGTCTACAAGAGCTAGTTCCAGGACAGGAACCAAAAGCTACGGAGAAACCCTGTCTCGAAAAATTAAAAAAAAAAAAAGAAAGAAAGAAAGAAAGAAAGAAAGAAAGGGAGACTTGGGCTGGAGAGATGACCCAGTGGTATGGCAAAGATTTACGAAAGTTCGATTGAATCTTTCTTTTTGTTGTTGTTGGTGGTGGTGGTTTTTTGAGATAAGGTTTCTGTCCTGGAACTCTGTATTTAGATCAGCTGGCCTCAAACTCTGTGTCTCTAGAGTGCTGGGATTAAAGGTGTGCGCCACCACAGCAGCCCCATTGAATCATTCTTAATACACAGGAGTCACAAGGCTGGGAAGTTTGATCTGGTGCTTGAGTTTGTTTGCTTGCTTGTTTGTTTTGGGACAGGGACTCACAGAGCCCAGGGTTCTAAAACTCACTTTATAGTCAAAGATGACCTTGAACTCCCTCCTCCACCTCTGGAGTGCTGAAGCTCCAGGTGTGCACCACCACCTCACATTCTCCCTCTCAGTTCCTCTTTGTGGTCCTCTGCCTTTGTGGAAGGCGGCGCTCCTCACAGAGTTGAGAGGGGCTCCGACCCAAGGCCTTTGGAAAAGATGGGTCTTGTGACTGTCAGTCTCTGTCTCAGAGCCGCGTCCATCTAGAGGGCAGAGGTTCTAGGGGAGGAGCCTAACAGCTGCCAGTGTTTCAGAAGGAAAAGAAGAATGTGGGCTGGGGCTTGCTGGGAGCCTCTGAGTCAACATTCAAGGACCCCATTTCACTGGGGAAGGAGAGCCTAAGGAGTTCTCCAAGGCGCCCCTGGTCTTTTGGTTGGGAATCTGTTTTGAGCAGAGGTCGTGGGCCCCTGGGGAGTCCAGCTGATATTGTTGCTGACTTGATGGCTGTCTTAATTAGGGTTACTATTGCTGAAACACTGTGACAAATGCAGCCTGGGGAAGAAAGGGTTCATTTCCATCATCGCTCCATATAACAGTTCATTATTGAAGTGATATGAAGGCAGAAAGTCAAGCAGGCTAGGAACCTGGCAGCTGGAGCTGATGCAGAGGCCATGGAGGGCTGCTGTTTATTGGCTTGCTCCTCATGGCTTGCTCAGCCTGCTTTCTTATAGAACCCAGGACCACCAGCCCAGGGATGACACCGCCCACAATGGGCTGGGCCCTTCCCCATCAATCACTTATTAAGAAAATGCCCTAGGGGCTGGGGAGATGGCTCTCCAAGAGGTCCTGAGTTCAATTCCCAGCAACCACATGGTGGCTTACAACCATCTGTAATGAGATCTGATGCCCTTCTTCAGGCCTGCAGACAAACATGTATATATAATAAATAAAGCAAACCTTTTTAAAATAGAAAAAGGAAAGAAAGAAAATGCCCTACAGGCTTACAACCTGATTTTATGGGGTCGTAGTCTCAGTTGAGGTTCCTGATGCCCTACAGGCTTACAACCAGATCCTATGAGGTTCCTTCCTCTCAGATGACTCCAGCCTGTGTCAAGTTGACACAGAACTAGCCAGCACAATGACCCAAGTCTCTTTGGTCTGTTTCTTTTCTTCACACCCCACAGCTGTCAATGGGTATGATGGGAATGGGCTTCGTGGCCACATACCTTCCGGAGGCTGCAATCAGTGCTTACCTCGCTGCTGTGGCCCTACACATCATACTGGCCCAGATGACATGCATCTTTGGGATCATGGTCAGTTTCCACGCTGGTCCCATCTCCTTCTTCTACGTGAGTAACCTCAAACCTCTCCCAGAGTTCACACACCCCTCCTCTGGCCTAGGAAGAAAACTGAGCCTGGGTAGACAGATTCCTGCCTGTACCAAGAGGGTAAGAGGGGCCCAGAAGTAACTCTGTCTCCTGCAGATTTAGGGTCTTGGTCCACTACAGAAGCTGACTGGAGCAGCAGCTCACTTCAGTTCAGCTTTTAAGCTAGATGGTTTGCATTAAAATTTGTCCGTGAGCACCCGCTTAACTCCAGCACTCGGGAGGCAGAGGCAGGTGGATCTCTGGAAGCCAACCTGGTCAACAGGGTGAGTTCCAGGACAGCCAAAGCTACACAAAGAAGCCCTGCCCCCACCTTCCCCCCCCCCAAAAAAAAATATTGACCATGGGGTCAGTGACATGATTCAGCTGGTAAAGTTGACTGCCAGCAAGTATGTAGACTTAAGCTGCATCCCTGCAGCCCACCTGCTAGAAAGAGAGAGTGAACTACCAAAAGTTATGTACACACACACACACACACACACTTACACACTCGTATAATAACTAAATGTAAAAAATTTAAATTTTGTCAGGAAGTTACTATTTAGTTGTAGACAGAGACTGTTAGTTCATTTCCTGTCGCCCAGACCCAAATAGTCCCACAGAAGCTCTATTACTTATAATACTGTTTGGCCAAGAGCTTAGACGTATTCCTAGGTGGCTTTAACATCTTCAGTTAATCCGTTTCTTTTTTTTTTTTTTTTTTTTTTTTGGTTTTTCGAGACAGGGTTTCTCTGTGGCTTTGGAGCCTGTCCTGGAACTAGCTCTTGTAGACCAGGCTGGTCTCAAACTCACAGAGATCTGCCTGCCTCTGCCTCCCGAGTGCTGGGATTAAAGGCGTGTGCCACCATCGCCCGGCTCAGTTAATCCATTTCTATTCATCACCACGAGGCTGTGGCCTACGAGTAAGGTTCCGGTGGGTCTTTCTCCGTTGGCAGCTGCATGGCGTCTCCTTGACTCTGCCTACTCTCTCAATCTTTGTTTGGGTTTCCCGCATGGCTTTATTCTGCCCTACCATAGGCCGAAGCAGCTTCTTTATTAACCAATGGTAATAAAACATATCCATAGCATACAGAGGGGAGTCCCGCATCGTTTCATTATTCTCCCTATCACATGCCACATAGCAGACTTGTATCCTAAATACGCAGAGTTTGTGAATAGGCCATGAATGCAAAAAATGAAGCGAAAATTCAACTAAATAGCATTCATGGCCTTAAAAATAACAGTGGACAGGTTAACAGATAGAACTCTTACACTCTGGAGGCAGAGGCAGGCAAATCTCTGTAATTTTGAGGCCAACATTTTTTATATAACAAGTTCCAGGCCAGCCAGGAATCTCTAGCCCCTAAATAGATTCTCAGGTCTTTTCCCTTACAATGAGACAGAAGTATAATAACCATAAGTATATTCTCCCTTCATTTAGCATTATTGCCTTTTAAGGTATCTACTCTTCAATTTAAAAAACAAAATTAAAAAAAAAAACATTTTAAGCTACGTAAGGCTGATGGCTCAGTCTTGTAATCTCACTTGGGAGGCTGAGACAGGAGGATCTCAGGTTCAAAACCTGCTTGTGCTACAAGATGAGCTCAGGACCAGCATGAGCCATTTAATGAGACCTTGTCTCAAAGAACAAAATAGAGGGCTGGAGACACAGTGCAGTGGAAGAGCACTTGCCCAGCGTGACATGGGTTCAGTCCCCAGCATGGAGAAAAACTACCCAAACCACACAGCCCTCATTCCTGCCCCTCGTGTTCCCGCAGAGCTCAGGCGGTATCCCTAAGGAAGCCTGTGCAATGTTTTCTTCTTTCAGAACATAATTAACTACTGCATCGCTCTCCCCAAAGCCAACTCCACCAGCATCCTGCTCTTCCTCACCGCTGTGGTGGTTCTGAGAATCAACAAGTGCATCCGCATTTCCTTCAACCACTACCCCATCGAGTTCCCCATGGAGCTGTTTCTGGTAGGTGTCTCTGCGGCGGACTCCACCGTTCCGCCAGTGATTCCAGACACTCGCTCTAACCTAGGAGGGCAAAGATAACACTGGAAAAGAAGAACCACTGGCAAGGAGATGGTTAAAAGTGTTTGCTGTACTTTTGACCCCAGCACTTGGGAGGCAGAGGCAGGTGGATCTCTGTGAGTTTGAGGGCAACCTGGTCTACAGAGTGAGTTCCAGGATGGCCAGAGCTACACAGAGAAACCCTGTTGAGAGAGAGGGGGAGAAGGAGAGAGAGAGAGAGAGAGAGAGAGAGAGAGAGAGAGTGTGTGTGTGTGTGTGTGTGTGTGTGTGTTTGCAGCTCCCAGAGGGTCGGAGTTGTGCTCCTAGTTGCAACTCCAGGAATCAGATGTCCTCTCTTGGCTCCACGGACACTTCTCCACACATATGCCACACACACAAACACAAAAATAAGAGTAACATAAATCTCTCTTTAAAAGACTTGTAAGGAAACATTAAATCAGGTCAAAGCTGATAGAGGCTTTTGTTCTGTTGGAGAGTTATTTATTTGAGTATAGGTGTTTTACTGCATGTGTGCAAGGCAGTACATGCATGCCTTGTGCCTGAGGAGTCAGAAAAGGGGGTTGGATCTAGGCTGGAGAGATGGCTCAGAGGTTAAGAGCACTGACTGTTCTTCCAGAGGTTCTGAGTTCAATTCCCAGCAACCACATGGTGGCTCACAGCCATCTATAATGAGATCTGGTGCCCTCTTCTGGCCTGCAAGCATACACGGAAGGAATGTTGTATACATAATAAATAAACAAATCTTTAAAAACAAAAAAAAAGGGGGGGTTGGATCCCCTAGACCTCAATGAGATCTGGTGCCCTCTTCTGGCCTGCAAGCATACACGGAAGGAATGTTGTATACATAATAAATAAACAAATCTTTAAAAACAAAAAAAAAGGGGGGGTTGGATCCCCTAGACCTCGAGTTACAGAGGATCCAGCTGCCATGGGGGTGCTGGGAATTAAACACAGGTCCTCTGCAAGAGCAGCCATTGCTCCCAACCACTGAGCCGTCTCTCCAATCCCCTAAATACAGTTTTAAATGTGTGCCATTCTTGTAAAATTCTCTTTGTGACTCTGGTTCTTGTTCTCTCTCTTGTTCGTTCTCTCTCTCTCTCTCTCTCTCTCTCTCTCTTTCTCACTGGTATTTTTGTTTTGTTTTTTTTTTCGAGATAAGATTTCTCTGTAGCTTTTAGAGCCTGTCCTGGAACTAGCTCTTATAGACCAGGCTGGCCTCGAACTCACAGAGATCCGCCTGCCTCTGCCTCCCAAGTGCTGGGATTAGAGGCGTGCGCCACCACTGCCCGGCTTCTCACTGCTATTTTAAAATAGTCTCACTATGTAGCCCAGACTGGCCTCAAATTCATAACAGTTCCCCTGCCTCAGCTTCTCCAGTGCTGGAACTTCTGCCACGTGCTATCAAACCCGGCTGTGACATGTTTTGTTTTTATTTTATTTTTTAATTTATTATTCTTATGTATAAGCTGAGCACATAAGCACCTAAGTTCTACAGAGCGTGGGGGAAGGTCAGAGAACAGTTTGGTGGGGTCGACCCTCTTCTTCTACCATGGGTTCCCCGGGGATTAGATTCGGGTCATCAGCCTAGCACCCAGCAAGTGCTTTGACCTTTTAAATCAGTCGTGTGTTTTGGTTTTTTAAAAAATTTAGGTTTTGCTCAGGTATACTTGACCATAGGAATTTTATATACTTGCTTGCACACGGAGAGGTTTTGGCATGTTATGTTATAGGTTTGTCAAGTCAGCGCCTCTACCACCACACAGGTGTCTCTTCTTTGCTTTGTCTTCATTTGAAA
This sequence comes from Microtus oregoni, assembly GCF_018167655.1. Lineage (NCBI taxonomy): Eukaryota > Metazoa > Chordata > Mammalia > Rodentia > Cricetidae > Microtus > Microtus oregoni. The sequence goes on along the minus strand of NW_024543220.1, from coordinate 13,793,995 downwards.
CAGGTCTTGCCAGTCAGCTCTAGCTAGAATCCAACTCTCAGCCTACCCTCAAGTTCTGGGGTATAGACACAAAGCCCACGGCCAGCTAACAGACACAAAGCCCACAGCCAGCTAACAGATACAGTGCCCACGGCCAGCTAACAGATACAGTGCCCACGGCCAGCTAACAGACACAGAGCCCACGGCCAGCTAACAGACACAGAGCCCACGGCCAGCTAACAGACACAGAGCCCACGGCCAGCTAACAGACACAGAGCTCATAACCAGCTAACAGACACAGAGCCCACGGCCAGCTAACAGACACAGTGCCCACTGCCAGCTGACAGACACAGAGCCCACGGCCAGTGATCATCTTTTCATTGTGAGAACATTTAAGACCTATCGCTTTCCCAGTTTTCATGTCTCCAGTACACTATTGTTAACTGTAGGCCCCAGGCTGTACCATTCTCTACCGGAATGCTTATGTTTTAAAATGTGAAAATGTGTTATGTGTGTGGTGTGTATGTATGCACACCTGTGTGTAGACCAGACGTTTCCTCCTCTGTTGCTCTCTACCTTGGCTTTTCTTTGAAATTTTAAAAGGTTTTTTTTAGAAAATTCCCTGTATGTGTGCATGCCCAGGAAATGTCCATGTGAGTGTAAGCGCCCGCAGAGTCCAGAAGAGGATATTGGGTCCCCTGGAACAGCAGTCACAGATGCTTCTGAGCCAGTGATGTGGGTGCACTGAACTTGTGTCCTCTGGAAGAACAAGCCAGTGCTCTTAAGCTGTGAGCACCTCTCCATCCCCTCCTCTTGGTTCTTTTGAGAGAGACTCTCACTGAACCTGGAGTCATGATTAGCCAGACTGGCTGGCCTTGGGCTTCTTGATACACATCCAGCAGTGGGGCCTGTGCTGGAAGCCCGAGGAGAGAGAAGCTGCGGCACTTCCCAGTCCCCATCCGAGTATCAGAGACCAGGCCACAGGGAGCATGGAGAATCAAAACATAAGGCCTCTCTTGACTTTGATGTCAGGACGGCCCACATTTCACTCCCTGTCATGCTGGGGCCTCCGCACCTCACTGCTGGAGGCAATGCACGATATTTAATCATATGCTTCTCCTCTTAACTCCGGACAGATTCTTGGCTTCTCCTTACTTACGAACAAGATAAGCATGGCTACAGAAAACAGCAAGATGCTGATCAACATGATTCCATACAGGTCAGTCATTTCACTTGCCTTGCCTCTCTTTTGTTTGTTTGTTTTTGTTTTTTAAGATTTATTTATTATATATATATATATATATAGTGTTCTTCCTGCATGTATGCTTGCAGGCCAGAAGTGGGCACCAGATCTCATTAAAGATGGTGTGAGCCACCATGTGGTTGCTGGGAATTGAACTCAGGACCTCTGGGAGAGCAGCCATTGCTCTTAACGAATGAGCCATCTCCCCAACTCTGTTTTTGATTTTTTTTTTTGAGACAGGGTTTCTCTGTGTAGCCCTGGTCTGTCTGTCCTAGAACTCAGCTCTGTAGACCAGGCTGGCCTTGAACTCAGAGATCTGCCTGCCTCTGCCTCCTGAGTGCTGGGATTAAAGGCGTGCGCCACCACCGCCAACTGGCGTCATTCCACCTTTCAAGATTGCTTTTCCTTTATTTTTCTGTGACAGGGTCTTGCTTTGTAGCCCAGGTTGGCCGCAGGGATGAGAGACGTTACCTTCATGGCACTGTTCTTCCCTTCTGAGCACTCTCCCCAGGCCTCCCTGCACACAGTCCGGTCATAGGCGCCCCTGGCCATACTTGGCACAGGTACAGTTCTCAGAGTTTCAACTGGGATCAGGTGTAGAACGGAGGTTGTGAACAATCAGGCCAGCACATCTCCTGTTTCTTCTTTACTCACCCTCTGTCACTCTTCTCATAAGAGAGCCTGTCTGCTAAGACACCTGCTGGGTGCCCAGAACACCAGAGCCTTGATTCTTTTCTCTGTAGGCATTTTGGGTCTCACAGAGCCCCACCCTTGTCTGATTAACTCTCAAGAGCAGAACAAGAAAGCCAGGCATGTAGTGCCCGTGTGTCATCCCAGCATTTGGGGAGAAGAGGGAGACAGGAGACTCAGGAGTTAAAGGCTAGCTTTGGCTATACATCAATCACCAGGCTAGCCTGGGCTGCTTGAGACCACCCTCTCCAATAAATAAATAAATAAATAAATAAAATAAAACAAACCAAAAGAGGTGGGATGAGAGATCCATTTTCTAGTGTCTCTGATAGAAAACAGGATTCTGTGTTCAGAGGAGACCTGTTGCTTTGCCATCACCCACTTGAAGGTGAATTACACAGTCCTGCTCTGCCTCCCCGGGTACTGGGATCAAAGGTGTGTGTAGCACCATGCCCAGCAACTTGCTTTCTTTTTAAACATTTTTTTCTCTACGTCTGTGGAGGGAAGAGCGTGCATGCCAGAGTGCGCACATGGAGGGCAGAGGACAATTTACAGGAGTCACGTCTCTCCTTATACTGTGCGCGTTCCGGGAATCGCGCTCAGGACGGCAGCCGTGGTGGAGAGCATCGGTGAGCATTACCCCGAGCGCTCTCTCAGCCTGGTTCGTATTCTTCATGACTTCCAAAGCACACAGTCCACTTCAGCTAATCTTTCACCATAAGATTCACATATAGAGAAGAAAGCATTTCAAACTCCAATTTACACATTGCTTCAAATATTCTTTATTTGAGTCACCCTCTTTTTTAATACATGGCTGCCAGGAACGGGTAAAACTGGACACTGTAACTTAACTCCTGTTATGCTCTTGTTTCCTGGTGTTGTTTTCTGCTGCTTTCAGTGGTTGTTTTGGCTTTTGTGATACAGGTAGTGCAGACCAGCGTTGAATTCCTGATCCTCCAGTGTGCACATCAAGTGCTGGTACTATAGATGTGCTCTATCATGCCCAGCTTCTGTGTTCTTTTTTTTTTCTGTGTTCTTTTTAATCCTAATTTGTTGAGCACAGGGTAGTGATGTACACCTTGAAACCCAGCACTTGGGAGGCAGAGGCAGGTGTGGGCCTGTGAGTTGGAGGCCAGCCTGATCTACAGAGTGAGTTCCAGGACAGCCAGGGCTACACAGAGAAACCGTGTCTCAAAAAGCCCAGAAAGAGTATGGCACAGACAACAGCAGGCGGGAGAGCCACCAGCTCATGTTGCTAAGTCTGTGTGGTCAACAGTGTTTATCGTTTACCTCTTTAGAATACCCATGTTCTCACCCACCTTCATAAATAAACAAAGAGGGAGAGGTGGGCTTTAAGCATGAACTAAGAAGTTTTAATTAGATAAGCTTTTATTTGCTCTGCAGAAAAGTCTACCACAAAAATAGAGAAAGGAAAGATGGAACATATCCATGCTCCTAAATTAGGTTTAAAGGATTGTGTCAGCATGAAGTTATATATACTTCATACATACATATCTATATCTATATATATAATCTCTCTCCCAAACCATCAGGATTTCTTCTCCTTTTTTTGTCTTTTCCTATCATGAATGATAAACACACTTGAAGGTTAACCCTCTCATGTCCTGAGAAGAAGCCCAAGTGGTCCTGTCATATTAACAATTTATAGGCTGGTCAGATCTCTTCCATTATAGCCATGAAAAGCGTTGGCTGGGAATGTCTGCAGCCTCTGGAAGTTCCTATAAAACTGGCATGATCTCTTCCTTACACACTCGGTAGAGTCCACCAGTGCAGCTATATGGGCCTGGAGGTTTCACTGTGAGAGGGAAGGTTCTTAACTATAATTCAGCTTTAAGTGTGCGAATCTTTAAAGTTTATTTTTGAGATAGGATCCTAGGCAGCCTAAGCTTGAAGTCTGGCATTGAGCTCCTCCAGATTCTACTTCCCATGTTCTGGGTTTTTCACAGGCAAATGGTCATACCCAGCTTGTATGTTACTAAACAAAACTCCTATTGTGTCTCAGTCCCTTTCTTGTGGTAAAATACTCTGTGGCAAAAGCAACTTAAGGAAGAAAGGGTTTAGTCCGGCTTATCCTGCAAGTGCACAGCCTCTCATGCCGAAAGAGGTCAAGGTGGCAGAGCTTACAGTGACTGGTGACAGGGTAACCTACGTCAGGAAGCAGAGGGCAAGGAGTGCACGCCGTGCTCAGTTCCTTTCTGACCAGGGAACAGCACTGGCCACAGTGGGCAAATCTTCCCACCTTAATCATTGCCATGGAGGGAACTCCCCACCTGACATGCCCGGAGGCTCATCTCCCAGGTGACCAGATTCTTCAAGTAGAAAGTAGCCACCAACCATCGCACTGTGTGTAATCACTGTGTCTACTTTGGGTTATCTGTTTCTCCTGGAGAGCACTCCATTCATCTGAGCCATTCAAAGTATCTATTCATTTATTCTGAATGATCAAACACATTGGCATAAAGTTGTTCGCACCACTCCTTCATCATCTTGTTGATACCCGCAAGATTCGTTCTTTACAGTACACAGTTCAATGAGCCAGGCGTGATGGTGCACAACTATGGCCCCAGCCCTGGGGAGGAGCTCCAGGTCAGCCTGGGATGTCTGTGGTTCTGAGTCAAAAAGTAAAAACAAAACAGTCCAGGAGAGAAGGTGCGGTGGAATTTGTGTGGACCTGGAAGGGAGAAGAGCCCTGTCGTGAAGCCACTGAGCTCTAAAGCATCCAGGATGTAGGTCAACCTCCCCACACACCCCAGGATGCTCTCAGACAGCAGCGGAACATCCTCCTCCAATCACATCTGGTGCTTGCCCTCACTGTAAGGTAGGAACTGGGAGCAGTTCCTTTGTAACTTGGCTCAGTTCATTGGCCAGATGCTGCCTCCATTGCTCTGTCTGTCCTGCGGCCTGCCTGGCATGAGGAGGAGTGGGAGAGGTGCAGTAAGGGACTCCCCGCCACCCGGCGGTAATCCCAGTCTTCCGTTCCAGCTTCGTGTTCCCGGAGACTCCAGAGTTTGGCATCCTTACCAGGATTATTTTACAAGCCATGTCTTTATCTTTAGTGAGCTCCTTTCTGCTCATATCTGTGGGCAAGAAGATTGCCAGCTTACATAACTACAGAACCAATTCCAACCAGGTGAGGGATTGTTCTCTGCTGTGAGCCTCACACCAACATTCATTACTCTTTAACGGGTCACCAGGACCATAATCTGACTGTAATCATATACGGGTTCTGAGAAGTGGACGATGTGTAACTCTGAACCCGCTTGAACTCATACAACACGTTATTCCCCTAGAACAGATATGGGGCAGAGAGGCAAAGGAATCAACCAGGTGGGGAGGCACATGCTTGCTGCCCCAGCACCAGGGAGGCAGATTGGCCAGTAGCCAGGCAGGAAGTAGAGGTGGGGCAATCAGGCAGGAAGTAGAGGCGGGACAACGAGAATTCTGGAAAGAGGGAAGTTTCAGTCTGCAGTCGTGACCCAGCTGCAGAGAAAGCAAAGTGTGACTACCTCGCCAGAAAAGGGACCAAGCCACGTGACTAAACAGACAAGAATTATGGACTAATATAAGTTATAAGAATTAATAAGAAGCCTACTAGTTAATAAGAGCTACTAGGCCAACCAGTTTATGATTAATGTAGACCTCTGTGTGTTTCCTGGGGACTGAGTGACTACAGAACCGGGTGGGACAGAAACCTCTGTCAACACTTCCCTGTGGCCGAGGAAGGCAGGTGCATGCTAGGGCACCAGCACCACGAGATCGCACACGGAACCAGGCTGCCTGTCACTACGACAATACCCTCCCTGCCTTTGGCCTTTGCTTTTATCTTTTAGGAAAAAAATTCTCCAACTACTCTGAAAGTGGTACTTTCTCAAAAAGTCAGGAGGGACACAGAAGCAAGTGGTGCCCCAGCCAGATACTTAGGTTAGTGTAGAGAAGGGAGAGGCCAGCACTGAGCTCTCTCTGTGTGTCTGAGTCCCAGGGGTCACGGGAAAGAGGAAAAGGCAAGCGTCAGTTTTATTACTTTCAGAAAGTACTTCCCTTACGGTCAGAGGCTAGGGCAGAGACCCAGCCTAATCTAGGTCAGATCAGCCCTCCCTGTACACTTCCTGAGGCTACATCCAAGTGCTGTCGGAAGGGCGTGTAAGAACCCTAACTTCAACCTCACAAAGCAGTGTGCCTCTAGCTCAAAATCAGATTCCTCAACAGAATGTGGGCTCAAAGGCTCTGCTGTCTCTCCACAGGATTTAATAGCCATCGGCCTTTGCAATGTGGTCAGCTCTTTTTTCAGATCGTGTGTGTTTACGGGAGCCGTGGCCAGGACTATTATCCAAGACAAATCTGGAGGAAGACAGCAGGTGTGTTGAAAGGGAATCCCGTCCCTAGTGTGTCCCCATAAGGCAAGAGATGTACATCTATCCCATGGCTGTCTGCATGTCTGTTTGCAGAAGGGCATTGTCTGGGTTGATTTCACTGTAATGTTCTAGTCAGTGGGAAGACTATGGGAAAAGTTTGGGTTCCACACTCACCTTAATTTTTGCTCATATTTTGTCTTAAAAGTTATTGGGGGGGGGGGTTGGAGAAATGGCTCAGCAGTTAATTGCTTCTTTCCCAGAGGACCTGAATTCAATTCCCAGGACCCACATGGCAGCTCACAATTGTCTGTGACTCCAGTTCCAGGGGATCTGGCATCCTCATAGACATACATGAAGGCAAAACACCAGTGCACATAAAATAAAAATAAATTATTTTTTTAAAAAGTTATTGGGAGAGGCACATGGTAGCATATGCCTGTAACCCCCAGCACTCATCTCCTGCCCTATTGGGGGTCTGGAGAGATGGCTCAATGGTTAAGAATACTTCTGCTCCTAGAGAGGACCCAGGCTTGATTCCCAGCATCCACATCAGGTGGCTCACAAACATCCGTAAGTTCGGTTTCGGGATATCCAGCATCATTGTCTGGACTCCTGGGGCACCAGGCATGCACATGGCGCAAATGCATGCATGCAGGCAAATTCTCATCCACATAAACTAAAAATCACCTTTAAAAAGATGAAACACACCGGATGTGGGGGTGCACACCTTTAATCCTAGCACTCAGGGAGCAGAAACAGGCGGATCTCTGAGAGTTAGAGACCAGAGCGATCTACAGAGGGAGTTCCAGGACAGCCAGGGCTACACCATGAGATCCTGTTTCAAATACAAAACAAAGAAAAGATGAAGCAGACTGAAGCTGGGAAGTTGTCAAAGCACCAGCAACACAGGGACAGATGGGGCCTTTATTTACCCAGGAGGTAAAATGGGTGGAACTTCGGGCTGCCAGCGAGGGGTCTGCTTGGGAGTGGAGTTTCTAGGTTGTGTGAGGAGAGGCTAAAGTTTTGAAGGAATAGGAGCCATATATCTTAGGAGAGCCATAGCCCTAAGCGGTGACAATAAAGATTATAGGGAAAACTGGAACTTTGCAGTCAGCAGTCACATGACACTTAAGAAGTACCTACTAAGTGTGGTACACTCCACTAAGATCCTAAAAGGCAGGTGTGCTCAACCCTCAACTCCTCCTAAGAAAAGCAAATGGCGCACTTCCCAGCAAACAGAAGGCCTCAGTTGCAGACAGGGAGCAGCACGCTCCTGACGGTTTCTCTCCAACCGGCTCTATCTCCTCAGTTTGCATCTCTGGTAGGCGCAGGTGTGATGGTGCTCCTGATGGCGAAGATGGGGAACTTCTTCCACAGCATGCCCAACGTAAGTGGCTGAGCGGCTCGAGGAAGTCAGGATGGGCGGGATCCAAGGCCAGCACCCACCTGGCAGCTTGCAACCTTCTATAATGAGTCCCCAGGGATTTGCTGCCCTCTTCTGGCCTCCTCAGGCACTTCATGCATGTGGCACACATACATACATGCAGGCAAACATGCATTCACATAAAAATAAATTCATCTTCAAAGGAAGAAAGATGGAATCTTGGTAGAGCGTTCCTGCAGAGAATTGTATTTGCCTGGTTCCCAATCTTTTTTCTTAAAATAATGACATCTTGGAGCCAGGGAGATGGCTCAGTGGGTAAGGGTGATTGATATTCAGCACCCATGGAAAAAGCAGGTGCGACTCTATGCACCTGTAAGCCCAGTGCTGGAAGGAGGTGGGCAGAGGCAGGAGGATTGCTGGAGCCTGATGACTAGCTAGCCTAGCTTTAAAAAAATGGTGAGTGGTGGCGCACGCCTGTAATCCCAGCACACAGGAGGCAGAGGCAGTCAGACCCCAGTGAGTTCAAGGCCAGCCTTGTCTACAAAGTAAGTTCCAGGACAGCCAGGACTGTTACACAGAGAAACCCTGTCTCGAAAAACCAACGGGAAAAAAAAATTGGTAAGCTTCTGGTTCAGTGAGAGACCTTGTTTAAGGAGAGTATGGAATATGGCGAGGAGTGATAGCAGGGCCTTTGAGGTTCTCCTCCGTCCTCTTACACTCGCGGACCAACTCAGACAGCGAAAATCATGGTAGTGTCTCCATTGTAAGTTAAACATTAAACATGATTGTTTGGGATCCATGTCTGTATGTAATACATGTATATATTCATGTAAAGCAAGATCATGCTAAACTCACAGTGAGTGGTCAAGAAAGAGTCACAACTGGTCTCACTGAGCTGCAAGCTCAGCTGTCAGTGTGGGGACTCTGTGAGTAATGACAGAGCCAGAGTCAGAAGCGTGAACCCCATTGCCAGTGAGACTCACTTAGCTGCTTCCAGAAGGCCTTTGTGTCTGCACTGGTCTCTCCATTGCTGTCACATGGCCTCTCGGTTATGCAGAGCATTAGGAAGACAGGCCTGCAGACTGACTCCTGCCTCTGTGTTCAGCTGCGTGTCTGCTTCAATGCATCTCTTCTTCCCTTTGCTTGAGACATGACCCGACCTTTAGCCATATTGTGTGTGTTTATTACACCTGTAAGCAAGTGACTCTAAGCAATCATACAGGCTGATGCCCAGATACACGGAACATAGCAGAATGTTAGCAGTGGCTGTCTCTTCAGTGATGGAAATAACAGAGACCAGGTATGGTAGCATACACTTGTAATTCTAGCACCCAGTATACAGAGGCAGGAGGATTGCCTGCTAGCCTGATCTATGTAGTGAGTTCCAAGGTATCCAGAGCTACACAGAGAGACCTTGTCTCAAAGAAACAAAATTTTTTAATGACATTATATAGGAATGCAATTAATTTTTAATGAAGCAAATGTTTCCCCTTAATATTCAGAAAGGACACAGCTTTGCCGTATGTGGCTTTACGATGAGATTTGTTTCCTAGGGCTATTCCTCGCCTCAGATTAAAAGAAAAAGAATCCAGTGAGGCGGTGGTGGCGCACACTGTGAGTCCCAGCACGTGGGAGGCAGATCGATGTCTGTGAGTTCGAGGCCAACCTGGTTTACCATGTGAATTTCAGGAAGGCCGGGGCTACACAGAGAAACCTTGTCTCCAAAAACAAAAAAACAAAAAAAAAAGGAAAAAATGAAAGAAAGAAAGAAAGAAAGAAAGGAAGGAAGGAAAAAAAGAAAGAAAGAAAGATGAAAGAAAGAAAAAGAATTCTACAGCCCCCTGTGAAGTTAAGATGCCTTCTTTTTCTGCAATTTCTGACACTGTTTTTTTTTGGGGGGGGGGGTTATTTACTTGTTATTTTGGTTTTTTCAAGATAGGATTTCTCTGTATAACAGCCCTCGCTGGCCTGGAACTCACAGAGACCCGCCTGCCTCTGCCTCTGCCTCTGCCTCTGCCTCTGCCTCTGCCTCTGCCTCTGCCTCTGCCTCTGCCTCTCGAGTGCTGGGATTGAAGACGTGCGCACCTTGCCTGTCAGACTTGACACACTATTGAGGAAACTGGGGAGAGACGGAAAGGGCTTTTTGTGTTTGAACCGTGAGCCAGACCTTGGGCGTGCTGTTCGTTTAAAAAAAATAAAATAAAACAAACTCACACAGCACTTGTAGAGGCGAGGCTAGATTTTGTGTTTCCTTTGTGCAGACTTGGGAATGCCATCCCTGAAATGAGAACAAGGCAGTTAGGGCGGTTCATCTTTCCCTCACAGGCTGTGCTGGCAGGGATCATCCTGAGCAATGTGATACCCTACCTCGAAACCATTTACTATTTACCCAGTCTGTGGAGGCAGGACCAGTACGACTGTGTGAGTACAGCTGCCAGGGGGTGGAGAGGTTGGGGGGAAGACGGATGGAGTTGGAACCTGCAGGGGGAACAGAACCAGCCGGAGCCGAGCTGCAGGCAGCATCGCTAAACATGTTAGAAGGGGCCGTCAAAGGATTCGTCTTTCAGTGCTCAAGAGCCTAGAACCTACGTAAGGAAGCTGGGCATTGTGACACACGCTCAGACTGCCAGGACTGGAAAGGCAGAGGCAGGGGGATCACTGGGGCTCGCTGGCCATCAGCCTAGCCTATGAGGAGCTCTAGGCCAATGAGACCCAGTCTGAAAAACACAAAGTATATGTAGTTCCTCTGGTCTCCACATGCAAACACACACGTGTATACTCACCTCTGCACACACCAACATGAGCACTCACATACATACACAAAAGAAATAAAATTTTAAGCCAGGCGGTAGTGGCGCACACCTTTAATCCCAGCACTCGGGAGGCAGAAGCAGGCAGATCTCTGTGAGTTCAAGGCCAGCCAGGTCTACAAGAGCTAGTTCCAGGACAGGCCCCAATGCTACAGAGAAACCCTGTCTCAAAAAACTAAACAAAACAAAACAAAATAGACTAAATATGCCTAATAACTATTACAGACATTTAACTATCATCCAGGAAAGAAATAAAGGGAAAGATGTCAGGAATGTATCAGAGAACATCCAGACAGCCTCGAGGGCCAAGTCTTCTGCGACAGGCTGGCACCTCTCCATCTGCTCATTTTCACGGTCTCCCTCCCCTCCACCCTTTCCCACAAGGTTGTTTGGATGGTGACATTCTCCTCCGCGATCTTCCTGGGATTGGACGTCGGACTGCTGATTTCCTTGGTCTTTGCCTTCTTCATCATCACTGTTCGTTCGCACAGGTACTCAGCCTCTGGGGGGTGGAGGACAGTCATGGCCAGGCAGGGCGCTGGGACCTAAGACAAGCCCATTTCCTTCCAGAACCAAGATCCTCGTCTTGGGTCAGATCCCCAACACCAACATTTACAGAAACATCAATGACTATCGGGAGGTAAGGAGCCAGCCCAGGTATGGGGGAGATGGCTCAGTGGATAAAGCCGGTGCCATGCATGTGTGAGGAGTTCACTTCCTCCGAGCTCACTGGGATCTCAGGCTTGGGAGGCAGGAGAGGACATCCCTGGGACAAACTGGGTATCTAGGCTCATTGAATCCTAGAGCTCTGGATTTCTGGGAGAGACTCTGCCTCAGTCAACAGTGGACAGCAATGGAGGACACCTCTTGACCTTAACCTCTGGCCTCCACACATGCACCCCCTACACATTAGTGTACACGCACACACACATGGAAGGGGGTGTGGAGAATGGTCAGCTCAACCCCAAACCCTTCACCAAGGCACTGCAGCCCACTCACGGGCAATGGGCTCCAGGGGACAGGTAGTGTCCACACCCCCTCCAGCCAGCAGGGGGCTCTCTCACCGTGGACTCCAGGGAGAAGAAGGCTAGATAGCAGTAAGACATGGAAGAGTACACCAAAGCAGGGGGTGGCAGCTATGGAGGTGTTTGCTTGCCTTGGACCTCAGCGTGCTGGGGCAGAGGCAAGCACAGCTCCAACTCTAGTTCCGAGCTAGCAAGAGGTACGTAGTGAGAAGAGAGAGAGAGCGCGCTAGGAGCTGAGGTGGTGATTTTCTAGCCCTCAACTCACTGAGGCCAGAAGTTCTCTTCCTCCCCCTCCCAGCCCTGCCCCTCTAGACAGAGTTTCTTTGGAGCCTGTTCTGGCTAGCCAGAACTCGCACTGTAGACCAGGCTGACCTCGAACTCACAGAGATCTGCCTGCCTCTGCTTCCCCAGTGCCAGGATTAAAGGTGTGCGCCACCACTGCCTGGCTAGGCCAGAAGCTCTTGAGGAGCCATTAAAGCTGTGTGGTTCTTACTCCCTGAAAGAGCAGAGGCCTGTGCCCCACCTCAGCGTGTCTTGCAGGCGATGCTCATCCCTGGGGTGAAAATCCTGCAGTGTTGCTGCTCCATCACGTTTGTCAATGTGTACAAACTGAAGCACAAGCTGCTAAAGGAGGTGAGGACCGCCCGCCAGGCACCCCTCACGCCCTGGGCCTCTGGCTCCACTGCCTGTTTCCTGTGTGAGCCCTCTTCTGTCTCCCAGGTCAACATGGTGAAGATACCTCTTAAAGAAGAAGAAATATTCACCCTCTTTAACGAAAGTTACACCAATTTATCGGAGAACAAGATCTGTAGGTGTTTCTGCGACTGTGAAGAGCTGGAGCCGGAGACCAGGGTGAGCCACGCCTGTCCTTCCTACTTCTCCACCCGTTTCCTGTAAAAAGGAAACAGCCATCCCCTTTAAGGAAAAAACAGTCCACTCCACACACACGAATGCACTAAATAGACTCTGGTTGTGGAGAGAGATCCATGAGAGGTTGGGAGTGATGGTGGGGGTAGAAGAGGAATTGGAGCGGAAGAATGTGGGGTGGGTCTGATCCCAACGACATAGTGTGTGTGTGTGTGTGTGTGTGTGTCTGTCTGTCTGTCTGTCTTTCTTCTTTTCTTTTTTTCTTGTTTTTCAAGACAGGGTTTCTCTGTGTGGCCCCGACTGTCCTAGAACTCACTCTGTAGACCAGGCTGTTCTTGAATCCAGAGATTGCCCTGCCTCTGCCTCCCAAATACTGGGAGGCAGGTAGTGAATCTTTTCACCAACTGGCTATCTTTTAATATTTTAATATTAATATTTAATAGTACATATATACACACATATATCACACACATGCACTTATGCTTGCATGCACTCAAGCACATATGTCAATGCACATATTTTTTTTTATTAATTTTTTTTGGCAGGACTCACTAAGTATCCCTGGCTGGCCTTGAACTCACAGAGATCCACCTGCTTTCTCCTCCCAAGTGCCAGAATTAAAGGTGTGCACCCCATTCCTTCCTACTGCCTCTGCCTCCCAAACGCTGGGATACCACCACACCCAGCTTGTTGTTGAGGTAGGATGTCACCGTGTAGTCCAGGCTGGTCTCAAGCTCACAGTGGTCATCCTGTGATATCACAAATCCTGGAATTACAGACGTGTGCACCACACCACACCGAATGGCTTTAAAGTTTAGCAGTCCATAGCTAAGCTTGTTTTGCTTACGTATTCAACCCCCAAAATGTGTAAGATTGGTTTAAAGCACTTCATGGGGTTTAAAATTGAATTAGGGAGTCAACTCTCCAGCAATTGACCTAAAGTCAGCATCTTCCACATTTCTGGTTTGTATAATCCGGCATAAAATTTTAATATTTTCTCCTTTCTAGATGGTAAATAGTGGTACAATTTGAATTTTTTATTTTTCAATTTATGTATATGTCTATGTGTATGCATATGTATGTGTATCATGTGTATGTTTGTGTGTCTATGATGTATGTATATATGTGTATATGTATGCATGTGTGTATATAGCATGTATGTATATATGTGTGTATGTATGTATCTATATGGATTGTGTGTATGATGCATATGTGTGTGTATATATCGTATATGTGTGTATGGTGTATTTGTCTGTGTATGGTGTGTGTGTGTATATGCATGTGTGTATATATGGTGTGTGCGTATGTAGGCACTTACACAGGTCAGAAAAGCATCAAATCCCCTGGAACTGGAGTCACAGATGATTGTGAGCCACCTGAACTAGATGCACGGAATTGAGCTCTGATCCTCTTCGGGGCAGCAGGTGCTTTTAACCACTGAGCCATGTCTCCATTTGGACTAGGAAAGTAACTAGGAGCAGTGCAGTACAGCAGCAGATGAGTTTGCGCCCCTGAGCAGTGTTTAGCTCCTCACAGCACAGGCAGCTCTGGTGTATAGAGAGTGGCAGGGGCTGCTGAGAGACTCTGACGCTAGTGCTGGCTCAGAAAACAGAGTTCTCTGTATCAGAGACTTGGCCAGGACCCTGAGGCTCTCAGTCAGGCACGATGCGGTGGAGGGTGAGGAAGAGGGGGCAGGGGAGTGATCACGAGTACAGTGACACTCCATTTGCAGAGGCCACGCTAGGACCGTGCACAGTGCGGCACCTCCTGCTCTCGGTGTCAGCTGCTCAGGTCTCTTGGGAGACTGGCGGAAGTCGTCAGAGATAAAGACAGGCTTCCCAGAAATGACCTGCTGTAGTCCTAAGAAGGCCGAGGAAAGACTGTTGCACACATGCAAGAAGGTGCTGAGGAAAGCCTGACAGAGCGTGTTACAGGTCTGAAGAAATGGCTCAGTCGCTGATTGACAGCACACACTGCTCTTCCTGAGGATCTGGGCTTGGTTTCCAGCACCCACAGAAGGTGGCTCACGACTGCCTGTAACTGAGTTCTAGGGGAGCTGTCACGTGATGTATTCAGCCTCATGTATATGCTGTATAATACATACATATGCATGTAAAAAGAAAGAAAGCACCTTACAGGAAGTCAATGAGGTAAAGCTTCAAAGGGGAGATGGGGGAGCTAGGGGACACACTGCCTTTGCCTTTGCCCCGCTTGAGCCTCACCAGGGTCCCGCCTTCCCCGTCATCCCAGGTCGTCTACACAGAGCGATATGAAAGCAAGCAGGAGCATGACCACTCGTCCATCAACCTGATCCGCTGCTTCTACCTGGGCAACATAGACACGAGCGAAACCACTTCCGAGGATCAAATCCCCTACACCGTGTCTTCCACGTCACAGAAAAACCTAGGGCAGAGCTATGAGGACGTGGAGAAGGCCTGGCTGCCCAGCAACGTCTCAAGGACCAGTTCACTGCCTCCGCCTGAGCCCTCAGAAAGCTTAGCGCAGAGTCGGTCCAGATCCGTCATCGTCCCTTACTCAGACTCAGGTGTGCAGTTCAGCACCCACACCATCATCCTGGACTTCTCCATGGTGCACTATGTGGACAATCAGGCTTCGGTTGTGTTAAGGCAGGTAAGTACCACAGAGACCTGGCCCTAGGCTCTGAACCCCTCCCACACATAGCCCCATCCCAGTGTAATTCTGTGAGTCATGGTGTTGCTCAGATCCTAGAGTGGGGACACCAAAGGTGGCGTAAAGTCAATCAGAATAAGAAGGAAATGAACCAGCCCTGGTCTGTGGAACTAGAGCAGTTAGTTCCCTAGACGTGGCTCATTCATTTCTCAAGGTTGGGGGCGGTGCTTCTTAATATCGCTGAGGCAGTATCTGTCCCACCCACTGTGGAACTCCAGGACAGCTATGGAGGACCAGACACCCCCTGCCTTCCCACCCTCCCCTACCCTCCACCTTTCAGCTGCTCCTGGCCCTGCCTATGGGGTGTCAAGAGGGTCCCCCTCCTCTACTCTCCGCAGAGCCTCTGCTTCTGGCACAGAGCAGGCAGCAAGGCTGCCTGGTTACCACGCTGGCTTTGGTGTTTTTCCTTTTCCTTTCAGACACTTCTCTCCGTCCCCCCCTTGCTCACAATAGCTCCCTCCCAGCCCCCATGGATCTGCCCACTGTGAGCTGCGCTCCTTTGATGGGCATGCCCTCCTTCTGACTTGGATCCGGGTTTATGAAACCTTCACACTCCTGAAGAAGTAAGCTTCTCTCTTAAGGGAGTCTGGCTCCTCTTTGAGCTGAGGCGTGAGAAGCTTTTCAAAGCCGGAAAACCTGTGACTGGCTGTGCAAGGCGGGCTCCCTAGGGTTCCTGAGCAAGCGCTGTCCCTCTGCACCTCATTCCTGAGATGCCCAGTGTCTGTTTCCTCAGCAGCAGCCCCTAAAAGTTAACATTGTGAGCGTCCCTAAGACTGGAGATGTGGCTCAGCTGGCAGAGCACTTGCCCAGCACGCTTGAAGCTCTGGGTTCCTTCCCCAGCACCAAAGAAACTGGTTGTGGTGGCACACACTTATAATCTCAGTGCCTGGGGATGGAGGCAAGACATTTGGTGGCTCAAGATCATTGCCAGTCACTTAGTGAGTTTAGGCCTGAGATCCTCCTTTACTTTTATTTATTTTGTTTGTTTTTCAAGACAGGGTTTCTCTGGGTAGTCCTGGCTATCCTAGAACTAGCTCTGTAGACCAGACTGGCCTTGAACTCAGAGATCTGCCTGCCACTTCCTCCTGAGAGCTGGGAATAAAGGTGTGTGCCACCACTGCCCAGCAAGATCCCTTTTAAATCCCTTTTAAATACCCCTTTTGCCACTTTTTTTAGCCCTGGCTGTCCTGGAACTTGCTTTGTAGACCAGGCTGACTTTGAACTCTCAAAAATCTGCCTCTCTCTCTCTCTCTCTCTCTCTCTCTCTCTCTTTCTCATTTTCTTATTTAGATAGGGTCTCACACTGTGTAGCACTGGCTGGTCTGGAACTCTGGAACTCACTATGTAGGCCTACCAGACTGGCCTGCTTCTGTCTTCCAAGTACCGGTGTTAAGTGTGTGCTCCACCACGCCCAGCCCTCACCACCCGTTTAGATCCAAATGTATTTGATGTGGTCTCTTTTCCAAACTTTCCATCGTAGGCCTTTGCACGGGACCAGGCTGCCTTCCTCTCTTCTGGTGCTATACTGATTCCTTTAGAGTGACTGAGGTCACATGATCAGATGCAGCCTGCAGGATGGCTGCTCCACATACGCACACCTTTGCCTTCCATCCTTCCAGCAGCCCCCATAACAGCCCTGTTTGGAAAAGTCCACGGCTTGGTGCTTCGGAACTTCAAGCATCTGGCTTTTCCTGGCTCTTCTCATCTCCCCTCTCTCGCACCCACACCTGACCCACACAGGAGGCCTTCTGGTCTAGGCAAGCCAGGATCCTCTGCCTTACTGCTGTGAGACGCATGGTCCACAGCTCTGTCCTGCAGTTTAGGCTTCCTCATGCTTCTGCAACCGTCCTGTGCATTTCTCACTGTAGGAATTTTTTATGGTCCACTTGCCCTAAATAAAGAACATGGGGTGGAGAGATGGCTCGGTGGTTAAAAGCACTAGCAGCTCTTCCAAAGGTTGCAGGTTCAGTTCCCAGCACCTACATGGCAGCTTACAACTGTCTGTAACTCCAGTTCCAAAGGGCTGAATGTCCTCTCTGCCTTTTTGAGCACCAGGCACACCCTGCAGACATACAGACTCACACACATGACTAAAAATACATCTTTTTTTGCAAGGAGGGTAACTCTTTGTAACCACTCTCTAGGATGTTCCCAAGAGCATCCTCGCCCCATCTATCCTGAGCTGCCTCATGTAAACATCATCATGGGAACCGTCTTCCTGTTTAGGTTTTAAGCACCCCTCCCCATCACTCCCCACCCACATGAGATGCACTGATGGGTATTTGTGTTCCAAGCCGTGGTACTCAAAGGCCCACTCACCCAATGCTCCTAGGCTTGGAAGGAAAAAGTAGTGAGCGGCTGATGAGGCATTAGACCCAGTCAGTGGGTCATTTCTGGGGTGCATGCAGTGCTCTCACTCAGGCTATCTCTCTCCCTGCAGATATGCAATGCCTTCCACAATGCCAACATTTTGGTGCTCATTTCGGGGTGTCACAGTGAGTACCCTTCCGCCGTGAGAGATTGTATGTCTCGTCCCCCAGTGCTCTGCTCCAAGGCGCTGACACCTGTGTGTCTGGCTTTGGTTTGTAGCCTCTGTGGTCAAGTCATTGGAGAAGAATGACTTCTTTGACCAAGGCATCACGAAGGCCCAGCTCTTCCTCAGCCTCCACGACGCAGTGCTGTTTGCCTTATCAAGGAAGATGCCCGAGCCCTCGGAGTTAAGCATGGATGCAGCTGAGACAGTGATACATGAAACCTACTCGGAGTCAGACAAGGTAGGATGCTGTGGAGCCTCAGGGCTGGGGGAGAAGTGGGGAGAGGGGGGTGTCTGAGGAGAGGTAAAGGGTGTTCACGGAAGGCTGGGCTGCACCTGTGCCAGAAGCTGACGCAGAGCAAGCTCTGGGACCAGTCATGAATGGCAGAGACTGCCACAGCCCCTGGTGTCCCATGCAGGACCCCCACCCCAGCCGGCCCAGCAGAGGCCTCAGGTATCCTCATCCATCGCCCTATGGCTAGTGTCACACCAATTGCTAGAGATCTGAGATCCTCGCCTGGCCATCCAGACCCTAGAGCCTCCCTTACCACCACCTCCAGAGGAGTCTTAAATCTGATGAGTAGAAGCCATGTCTGCCCTCCCAGGACTTGGGTGATTATTTACATTGTGGGTAATGAGGATTCATGACCAGATACAAGAGAGGAGGACACATACATCCACAGTCTGAACCATTTCTTAACCCTAAATAGAGACCTGAGTGGGCTTTGGGCTTCCCAGATCAGAGTCCGCAGGGAAATTAAAACATGGATAGGCGCGCAGTGTTATCTAATGGTCGGGAATTATTTTTCAGTCGACATTTTTGTTTCTGACCCGCTGGGCTTTAATAGTTTGCATTTTTATGACAAGAAAAATGTACCGCGATAAGGTTTTTAAAATAATTGGAGAAGTGAAAAATACACAGACTGATAGAACCCAGCTCTTCTTCATCCCCCTCCCCCGGGCTTTGCTGAGGTGTCTCACAGGTCTTGTGCCTCATTTTTCCAGAACAGTTTTCTTCCCTGTCACCGAGATCAGAACGTAGGGCTTCTGGTTTGTTCTGCCACCCACTCGTGTTTATAAACCTGCCCGGAGCAAGAATTCTCCTGAGGACTGGCAAGATGACTCAGTGGGCAAAGGCAGTGTCGTGGCATTGGCATCCACTGGGAAAGACTGTAGTTTAGACTGATGAATTCATTCCTAATGCTAGCAGAGAGACAGCAACCTGAGAGCCAAAACAGCACTGTGTGCGGAAGGGAGCTCAAGGCAAGGTTTGTAAAGGTGGATATCAGAGGTGCACGTCACACCATCTGCGGCATCCACGGCTGGGCAAGAGGACTGGTTTCTTCTTCCCACTGCATGGTCATAAAAAGACCTCTGCACTTCATTCCCACCCCACAGGATTGGGCGAATTCACAAAAGCAGGAAGCAATGGTTAAATGCCTCTCAGTGGGGATGCCATTGTCCCCTTTTTCTTGGTTATTTGTTGTTTGTTTTGAGACCCGTTTCTCTGTGTAGCCCTGGCTAACCTGGAAGTTGCTCTGTAGATCAGGCTGACTCTGGTTCTGGGGCCAACACTGCCTGACTTCATTATTCTATTCGAATCTCACAGGCATTCAAGGGCAAAGGTCAACAGCCCTTAAGGGCTGCCTGGTACCACGTGAAGTTTCTTTAGCATCAAAGGGGCATTATGTGTAAATTATTACACAGGACTGTGCACTCTGGGGGAAGTGTCTCTAGTGGCTGGGGTAGAGCAGGCGGTGACAGAGTGCCATCAGGCTCAGGCCACAGCACTCACTGCCAAGCCTGGCGACCTGAGTTCTATCGCTGACCCACACGGTATTAAGTTCCAACATCAGTCTTGAAGGCCAGACAAATGTTAGCACCTGCTGACCTCTATTGAGTAAGCCTTCCCCAATTCTCCGGCTTGAGAAACTATTTTCACATAAACATTTTGTGAAAACGTTTATAGCTTAAACGTTATAGCTTGTTGTTGCTTCGTTGTTCTGCTGGCACCATGCTGTTTTGATCAGCGTCACTTTAGAATACATTTGAACACTGGTTAAGAAGTCTCGGGTTATCAGCATTCTAGTTTCCAATTTCCTAACTCATTATTACCATTATTCTTCAGGCTCCGTCCTGTCCTCAGAGAGGCAAACAAAATCCCTGTCAAGGTTTCCCCGAGAATCACCCCAAAATACAGAGGAGGTTGAGATGTGTATTGTTCCACTTTCCTTTCTTTCTGGGCGCGGGTTCTCTGCATTCGTTCAGTCTCCTAGCATTGCAGTGACAGGAAGGTGGCTAGCTCCAGAGACAAATCCCCTGGTGCAGGAGTTCTAAGGACTGTGTGCCACCTGATGTGTGTGCCAGGAGCAGACTCAGGTCCCTCAGGAAGAGACCAGTGCTCTCACTGCTGAGCTGCCATGCCCCGCTTTACTTTTTTTTTTTTTTTTGTTAATTGCCTTTCAGAACAAGTCTTCGCCGCCTGGGTGTGCTGGTTCACTTATAACCCGCCTGCTCAGGAAGCTGAGGCAGGAGGATCACCTAAGCTCACAAGTTTGTCAGCAGCCTGGACAGTATAGCAAGACTGTCCTTCCCAATCCCAAACTAAAACCACAGTAAAAGTAACTTTATTCTGCACCAAATGCTCCAATAGACAGCTATGCAAAGCAGGCAGCGGAAAACCCAAAGGACAGGAAAGGGTAAAGTTTAAAAATTATTTGACCAACTTTCTGGAGAGTTCTACCAGTCATGAGAGGGTTCACTATTATTTCTCATGGATTTTCTTTATTAAAAAAAATTACAAAGTTATCAAGAAGGCTCAGCAAGTAAAGGCACTTATCACTCCAAACCTGCCAACCAGAGTTCAGTCCCCAGGACCCACGTGGTGGAGGGAGAGAACTGACTCTCTCGAGTGTCCTCTGACTTCCACATGTGTGCCCACTCACACACCTGTGTCTCCTTACACACCTGTGTCTACCCACACATCTGTGCCCACCCACACACCTGTGTCTTCCCACACACCTGTGTCTACCCACACACCTGTGCCCACCCACACACCTGTGTCTCCCCACACACCTGTGTCTCCCCACACACCTGTGTCTCCCCACACACCTGTGCCCACCCACACCACACATGTGCCCCCACATACCACACATGTGCCCCCACACACATCTGTGCCCATACACACCACACATGTGCCCACCCACACCACACATGTGCCCACCCACACACCACACATGTGCCCCACATACACTATACATGTGCCCCTACATGCCCCCCACACCTGTGCCCACACACACACCTGTGCCCACACAAGTGCACACACACACATGCCTGCCCATGTGCCCCCACATATACACACTCACAAATATGTAATAGTTTTTTATTTACTAGCACTTATCCACTATTTCCTTTGATAGTACATCCTGTTGCTGAAGTCAGGGTCCCCAAAACAAGGGGAGCAGGAGTGATAGGTCTTGCTTTGTTGCTGGATTGATGGGAGAAGCTGCTGGAGTGTGTGCCCTAAGTCTGGAGTGAGTGTGGCTTCTGTTGGGCATCATCACCAACGTCCTTTAACAAGCACCTCTCTGCTCGCCTGACATTAAGGGCCTGGAGCAATGGCTCTGCGGTTAAGAGCATGCAGGTGCTGGGAATTGAACCAGGGTCCTCTGGAAGAGCAGTCAGTGCTGTGTTCTGAAACCCTTGACTGCTTGGAAGTGGAATTCACTGGCAAGTCTTAACCCTCCAAATGTGTGTTGTTTCAGAATGGGAATCAGAGACATCAAACCGGCGGTAGCATCTTAGAAGCTCCCCAACGTGCAGGCTCAAACTATATCAAGACCCACCAGCCCATCAAGGATGATTTGGATTTTGACCTGAACCTGGATTCTGGACAGAACAGTGGGCTGGGGCTCAATCTGGACCTGAACCTGGACTTGGACCAGGAGTCAGAGTTGGACCCTGAGTCTGAGCTGGAGTCTGAGATCCAAACCAGATCTGATCTGGAGACAGAGCTAGAGACAGAGGCCCAGACAGAGCCTGAAATGGAGGAAGAGCCAGAGCCAGAGCTGGAGTCAGAGAAAGAGAGGAGGCCCCAGCCTAGGACCCGGATCAGGGCTTACAGCCCCTGGCGGAACTACTTCACTGCCTATCGCTTTGGGAGTTCGAGCTCCCAGTCTCGTATTCCATCTCAGGCACCTTCAGAGGAGAAGAAACAGCCGCGTGCTCATCCAAACTCACCCCACGGTGATGAGGACACTTGGTAGGTGAACTGGGAAGAGAGAGCAGGCGGATTATTTTGGCAAATCCTCCCTGCCCAAAGGCACCACTGGGGCATGAGATCTAGACTGGGTACAAGCTACCCGTTCTGGCTCTGTAACCCTGCACCTGCTGACTTCCTTCTTTCTGGGTTACGGGATCACATGCCCATCACATACCCAGGCTGCGTGACTCAGGGTCCACAGTTGTCTCAGAGGTCTGTCCCCAGGAGTCCCAGTCTTCACCTTCCCTGCACACACTCCACGTCTCTGCCAACTGTGCCAGATTGTCTCTGACTACCTCCTCTCCTCTCCGTCCCCCTTTCTCCAAAGAAATGAGGCTCAAATAAAATATGTGACTATACTTAAAACATTCAGACTTTTCCTGCCTGTCTCTGTATCACACAACCCTGAAGAAATGCCAGGTGGGAGGGACGCCAGAAGGGAGCCAGCAAAAGAAAACCCAGGCAATATCTGGAGCTGACATGCAGGAAAATATTGCCACCATCCAGAGGGGCCGGGCAAAGGTAAGCTGGCCTTCAGGCCTGGAGCACTAGGACCTGCTTAGCAGACAGCGCTTTTGCCATCCCGCTTTCCCTACTTCTGGCTTCACAGTCATCCAGAGGCTCCCGCGGCAGTGGACGGTGACAGCCATTACCAGATTCTCTAGTCTGGACAATGCACTCAGCTACAACTGCTTTTTCTTACAGGTTTTCCAAGCCAGCCTGGAGCCATTACCAGACTTAGTTTAAAATGTGTGATGGGTGGGAACAGTGGCTCAGCAGTTTCTAGCACTGACTGCTCTTGAAGAGGACCGGAGTTCAGTTCCTAGCACCTACACTGGGTGATTCCCCAGGGCATGGAACTCCAATTCCAGTGAATCTGATGCCCTCTTCTGGTACCCAAGGACACTACATACACGTGGTGTACATACAGACAAGCAGGCACACATACACATTAAGAAAAAAATAAACCTAGCTGGGCACACCTTTAATCCCAGAGGCAGAGGCAGATGGATCTCTGTGAGTTCGAAGCCAGTCTGGTCTACAGAGTGGGTTCCAGGACAGCCAGGGCTGCACAGAGAAACATTGTTCCAAAAAAAAAAAAAAAAAAGATAAAATTTAAAACTGACAGATACAAGCCCCACCCCCAGGACTAGGAAAAGTCATTCTAGTTTTATTCAAATCCCCTTAAAGTTTCTTTGTTTCTCGATTAAAAATAGCTAGTAACAAGGTAAGCCTAGAAGAGACGGCAGATCCACCATCCGTACCCTTTACTTCTGGTCAACAAGCGTGACTTCTCTGCGTTCTCAGTTTCTCTTGTTGGCAGGTGAAAGATGCCTTGGGGTGATGGAATTGGCTCAGGGAAGAGCACCTGATGAAGCACCAACGCCTGTATGCAGCTCTCCAGCACCCACAAAAACAGCTGGGCCTTGGGCATGTCATGCCTGCAACCCCATCAGCACAGGGTACTGTCTCACTGGTCACCAGCCTAGCCAAACATGTCCAGCTCCAGATGAATGGAGAGACTGTTTCAACAGGGGAAGGACACCCAGTGCCTTCCTCTGCCCTCTGCACTATGTGTTCACGTGCACATGAATATACAGACACACCTAATCACAGAGACTACACATGTGTCCCCTCAGTCTGGCACAAGATTCATCCTTTTGTCATGTTGTGCTAGGTATTGTCCCCAGAACTGAAGCTGAAGGGTGAAGATAACAGGCAGCAATTACAAACTGTCGTAAATGCCCCCCAGGAGGTGGCTAGGCAGTAATGTCTTTCCTGGGAGTGGTGGCACAGTCTGCAACCTCAGCCCCAAGGAAGCATGGACAGGTGCATGGCTGGGCTCACTGGCCGGCCAGCCTAGCCTACTTAGTCAGTTCCAGGAAAAAAAAAAAAAAAGGGTGATGGCACTTGCAGAATGACAGCCAAAATTGTCTTCCTGCCTCTGCACACACCTGCACATACATATTCACCTGCACACACGTGCACACATACATACATGAACACACACATACAGATACATATGCACAAAATTATCTCTATGTTTTGTAACAAATGAATGAGTCACGGAGATGGCTCAGTCACAAGCACAGGACCTGAGTTTCATTCCTAGAGCCCATATTGAAAAAAAAAAAAAAAAAGCTGAGCATGGTGGCTCACATCTGTGATCCCTCCCAGTACTGGGGAGGCAGAGGTGGGAGGAGTCCTGGGGGCCAGGCCCGCCAGTCTAGCCTAGCAGAGAGTTCAGACTAACGAGAGCGAGACCCTGTCTCAAAAAAAGAAAGAAGGTAGACAGAACAAGAGGACTGACACCTGAAGATGACCTTGTGCACACGTATGCTTTTGTACCCATGTGTGCAAGCACATGCACACGCGCGCATACACACACACACGCAAATTAGGAAGTGCTTTGATAAAATAACCCACCTCCTAGACTGGGAGCCGTGCCTAAGGAGACAAAAGCATGTACCGCTCTTCCAGAGACCTGGATCCAGTTACCTGGCACTCACGCCCTCACCTGGCCTCCGAGAGTACTTGCACACACGTGCACATGTATACACATAAGCACACACATATAATTAAAAATAAGTAAGTATCTTACCCTACGTACTTTTTTCTTGTGGAGATTAAGAAAAGCCACCTGGACCAGGCATTGGTGGCGCGCGCCTTTAATCCCAGCCCAAGGGAGGCAGAGGGACGTGGAGCTCTGTGAATTCAAGGTCAGCCTGCTTTACAAAGTGAGTTCCAGGACAGCCAGAGCTGCACAGTGAAACCCTGTTTCAAACCTGTTTCAAAAAAAATCAAAAGAGAAGAAAGGAAGGAGGGAGGGAGGGAGGGAGGGAGGGAGGGAGGGAGGAGAGAGAGAGAGAGAGAAAGAAAGAAAGAAAGAAAGAAAGAAAGAAAGAAAGTCAAGTCACCTGGGACACGTTCTGGCCCTGCTACACCCACCCCAAGCCCCCTCTGCAGTTCCCAGGTCTGCATGTTTTTCCCACAGTCCTTTCTTCATTAGTGGACTTGAACTACCAGGGATCAGCAGAAACTGTGGCCATCCTCCCCTCACCCTCTCCAGCTTCCTAGGACTCCCCAGTGTACGTCTGCCTTCCTGGCCCAGGGAGGCTGTTCTTGATCAAGCTGTGGTATCAGCCTTGGCCTCCAGACATCTTCACTCAAGGGGTGAGCCAGCGCTTCCGTGTACTGAGCCTTACACTTTCCTGGGAGGTCCCGGGATTAGCCCTTTCTCTGGAGGAGATCCTGATCTGGGGGAGGGGCAGCACACCACACAAGACTAGACTGTGGGATGCCCTGACAAGAATGTTTGACAAGCATCATAGAGAATGGGAGTGAGGGCCAGGGAGGTAGGACAGGACTCTGTCACACCCTCTGCTGGAGAAGTCTCGGATAAAGGACTTACAGGAAATGTGGTTGGAGGACAGATACCTGTGAGGTCCTTAAAGGTTTCATCCACTGAGACGCACCCACTGGTTTTCATTCTTTCTTAGTGGCTGGTCTCTGTGACATCCTCACGCCTCTGCCATAAGGATGCACACTAGTTTACCCTGTGTCCTTCTCCCCCAAGGAACATAATGCCTTCCATAGTGACTTCCAGCAGGCCAAAACAATGAGCCTTATTTGCTGGCCCTTTGCCACATGCCAGCTCTGGTCAAAACACTTTGTAAAACTGAGCACAATGTGCACAAAATTCCCAAGAGTTAGGGTGGCTATTCCCCAGTCTTCCTTCTAAGGAGCAAATAGCCCGGGCTTCTACTGAAGAAGGCCTCTCAGCTCTGCCGTTTGACCCATTGTTTAGTGTTCGCCACAGCGGAGGTCCAAGGTGAGTCCAATATGCAAATTTCTGGTCAGGTAAAAGGGAAGGGTTGTGTTACCAAAGGGGGAGGGTGAAGGGTTGGCACTAGAGACACATCCTGTTTGCATAGGATGGCATAGACTGTACAAACGCTGTGTATGCTCATTGCCCACTGCCTGTCACTGAGATGGGCTGACTGTCCCTTTATCCAGAGGAAGAGTCTCAGACAGGATTGTGCCCACTGTCTCATAGAATCCGTACCCAGCTTGGACTCCAGTTATCAGAGCGTCACTCTTGGTGACCGCTCCCTTTGGTAGTAAAAGATGCCTTTGACAGCTCTGGACACAGTTGGCTGCCACCTTATTTGTTTGAGATGACCTTTGCACTGGCCTGGAACTCATCAAGTAGGTGAGGCTGGTTGACCAGTGAGCCCCAGGAACTGGGATTACAAGTATCCATCCCTTCCAGCCTTTTCTTCCTCCTCCTTCCCTTCTCTCCCTCCCTCCCTTTTTTTTCCTTCTTCTTATGCATATGGGTTTTTTGACTGCATGTATGTCTATGCACCACATGTGTGCCTGGTACCCAGGGAAGTCAGAAGAAGGCATTGGATTCCCTAGAACTGGAGTTACTGATGGTTGTGAGCAGAGGTATGGGTACTCCAGGTCTCCTGGAAGAGCAGACACACACTTATATATTTTCTTTTTATCAAGACAGGCTTTCTCTGTTTAGCTTTGGAGCCTTTCCTGGAACTTACTCTGTAGATCAGACTGGCCTTGAACTCACAGAGATCCACCTGCCTCAGCTTCCCGAGTACTGGCCTCAAAGGCCTGCACTACCACCAGCGGGGGAAAAACCCATTTATGATAATTGGCTTGAATGTGGCTTGGAGCCAGCTAAGGAAATATAGTGCAGAGTCTACCTGTTGTCTGTGGCCTACTCTGAGAGGGATTGTGATTCTGGGACTTGAGTGGAGTCAACCCATCGTTCATGCCATGCTCATGGCACAGTCTAGAACTTCCGAGAGCTGAGGGAACGGGCCATCGGAGTTGCATTCTGCCTGCCTATTAGTACGATTTGCCATCTGCAGCCGGTTTCCGTGGTGCAGCAGTGAAGCTGTTACAGAAGCAAATCCTCCCTGTGGCTAGTCTCCCCTTGGCTATTCTCTGCTCTCCTCCACCCTGCTGGGCCTGGAAGGTTGCCCTGGAGGACTTCAAACTCTAACTTCAGGTGGGTTAGCAGTGGGAGCCACTGTCTGAGAGAATGCAAGGCGAAAGACACTGGGCGTTTATTTTCCAGCTGTGCGGATCAAAGGGCACAGCTGTTATTGTTACTGGAGTTGTCAGAGCAGAGCCTGGGTGCTGGCAGCCCCAGCGAGACAGTCTCAGCCTTCCCATCTCAATAGGCAACCCAAGAATTAAATCAGTGAGCTGCAGAGAAAGATTTCCTCCTGGTGGCCACACTGAGATGAGAAAGAGGCCCCAGGACCCTCCAGTCCACCTTTGGGGTCCTGATGTGAGCTCACGAGGTTTGCACAGATAAGCAGACCTGGTCAAAGTGTCGCCCTGCCCACCACTGACCCGATGCTGTCTGAGCACCAGTTTATCTTCCTGCAAGGTGGCCTGAGAGTTGTCAGAACCGTGAGAAAATGTCTTCCCGGGAGACAGATCCCCCTAGCTGGTGCCAGGCTTCTTCAGCCTTTTATTTCTCTCAGAATTAGATTGCTGGGGGAAATTCCAGTTCCTTAGGGACCATTGTTTCAGTAATGTGATGGCCCAAGGGAGGGGCACAGAGTTCCCCTACCCACCCCCATCTCCACATACACCCACAGCCACTCACAGGATTTCAGGCAGCCCAAGTTGACCTCAAATATGCCGTGTAGCTGATAAGAACCTTAAACTTCTGGTCCTCCCACCTCTACTACCTCCAAGTGCCAGAATTGCTGGCATGCGCCACCACACCAGGTTTGTGGGGATCAAACCCAGGGCTTTGTGCAGACTGGGAAAGTACCGGGCTTCATTCCCACAAGGGTGCATCCCTCCTGGGGCTGCTTTGTTATCAGGGGCCCTTTCTTACTACAACTTTGTTTTAGATTGAGACACGAGGAGAAAATAGTCCCCTATAAGGGAAGGAAAGAGGCAGAGAGAGTCCCCTTCCTAGCACTCAGGAGGAACCAACCTGCACCCCAAGCCTCGAACTTGCAGAATTTCTGCTGCTGATACCATGACAGTGGCTTGTTCTGGTGACTCCAGCAGCTAACACAAACTCTCTCTGGCTCTGGAGATGCGTCCTTCCCTGTCTGGGTCTGGAGTGGAAACTCAGGTTGCTGCTGGGCCTTCGTTACCTCGGCATCTCTTTGGCTCCCCTTAACCCTAGCCACACTTCTATCCCTCCATTAATTTATCCTCTGTTATCCTTGTTCACAAAGATGGGGGCTGGAGAGATGGCTCAGTGGTTAAGACTGCTCTTCCAGAGAGGATCCGAGTTCAATTCCCAGCACCCATGTGGCTGCTCACAAAGGTCTGTAACTCCAGGATCTGACACCCTCACACAGACATGCATGCAGGCAAAACACCAATGCACATAAAATTAAATAAATAAATTAAACATACGCATACAAATACCATCACAAGGGCAAGTAAAGCTTCCTTTAGGGCTGTCTACACAAACAGCAGGACTTTTCTGTCAGCAGAAAGCATCTGGTACAGCTTCGGTTTCTGTTGTTTGTGCTATCCAGTAGGATTAAGGGATGCCAATAGGGGACTTGCCACTTTTGATGTAGCTTGGATAGTGTAATATTTTGTCACCCTCAAGATAAAAGAATGTCTGAGTTCCAGGACAGCCAGGACTACATAGAGAAACCCTGTAACAAACAAAACAAAACAAAAAGATAAAAGAATTTAAGTTGGACGTGGTGGCTCTCACTTTTAATCTCAGCGTTCGGTAGGCAGAAACAGGCAGAGCTCTCCGAGTTCAAGGTCAACCACAGTCACTTATTAAAACCCTGTGTCAAAACAAAATAAAGAGAATGTAGCTGGGTGTGCTGGCACACACTTATAATCTCAAGAAGCAGAGGCAGAAGGATTGCCTGGAATTTAAGGACAGCCTGGATGTCATGGCAGGACCCCATCTCAAAGGACCCATGACAATGACAAGGACAGAGAACTCTGCGCTTGAGGACACCTCAAGTATTCAGGCTTAGGTGATCGGATTTAGATACTGCCTCAGAGGTGTTGGGGGAGATCGCAAGAACAGCCTTTGCAAGTATGTTACTTGGAGAGGAATAGGATGGTTTTCAGAAATTAAATTTTGACACCGCCCATGAGCAGCCAAAAATATGATGGCTTTTACTGTCTGAATAATTCTACTTTAAAAAGACTTGCATAAAAACAGCTGGGGGAGGAGGCATGTGCATCTAAGAGGCGATGCAAGCCAAAAACCAGCCTCTTCTCTTTAGGACAGGGCCTCATATCACACAGACTAGCCTTGAATTGACTTTATGACCAAGGATACTTTGAATGGCTGATCTTCTCACCCCTATCTCCCCAGGGCTGGACATGTACCACCTCAGTTTTATGCAATGCTGGGAATTGAACCCAGGGCATCCTGCTTACAGGTAAACACTTTATCTACTGAGACACAGCCCCAGCCCATAGCTACCCCTATAGAATGATTTCCAGAAGGGCAAAGTCCAGGCAACCTTCCTCAGCTGGTGCTGGGGAGTACAGGAAGGTATGGGGGGCTATGTATATTAAGTAAGAAGCAGAAAGCAGGAGGTGGTGGTGCAACCTTCAATCCCAGCACTCGGGATGTGGGGCAGAGGTGGATGGATCTGTGAGTTCGTTTGAGGCCAGCCTGGTCTACAGAGTGAGTTCCAGGACGGCCACGGCAACACAGAGAGACCCTGCCTGGAAAGATGAGAGAGAGAGACAGAGACAGAGAGAGAGAGACAGAGACAGAGAGAGAGAGAGAGAGAGAGAGAGAGCCTTAGGATTGAAGGTGAAGGTACAAACATATGAACATGCGTAGAGATCTTAGATCTTAGAAATATTGTGGAGAACCGAATTATGCTGAGAAACTAGGGAAATACATGAGGAAAAACACCCCAAAAAAGTGGGGGGTGAGCAGGTGACAAATCTTGGAAAATCAGTCCAGTGAGTTTTTTTTTAAAACATTCTTTTTTTTATTCATTTATTATGTATACAATATCCTGTCTGTGTGTATGCCTGCAGGCCAGAAGAGGGCACCAGACCCCATTACAGATGATTGTGAGCCATCATGTGGTTGCTGGGAATTGAACTCAGGACCTTTAGAAGAGCAGGCAATGCTCTTACCCTCTGAGCCATCTCTCCAGCCCCTCCAGTGAGTTTTTATATGGGCACTAGATGAGATTCTCAATGGAGTTGTTGAACAAGTGTTATCAAGTCATCAAATTCTTAGAAGTGACGGACAGCAGAGGCGACTGAGTCACTGCAAGCTTGCTGATGGATCTGCCATAAACAGTGTTTGTGTTCCTGAGGAGGCCAGAAGGTGTCAGAACTCCTGGACCTGGTTTTGTGAGCTGCTAAGAGCTGCAGCTCTACAGGGTAATAGGAACCAAACTGGTCCTCCGCAACAGCAGCCAGTGCCCTTAACCTCTGAGCCGTTTCTCCAGCCCCTGGTCATCATTTCCCTAAACCACTCTAGGAGTTTGCATGGTCCGGGAAGCACGACCTGGGTGATGTGGGAATGAAGAAATGAAAGACACATAAGGAAAACTGGGAGCAGGTGGGCTGTGCTCACTGCCTCGCTCCAGCAAACTGGAGTGATCGTTTTTGTACTGCACAAGGACTGGGCAGCTAGTCTCATGGGAGGTCTCTGCAGGGGAGCAGTCTCAGGCTATAAACAGCAGGGAAGAGGAAGCTGTGGTTCAAGGTGATACTATCTGTGGCTTTCTGTTGGTGCAGACACGGTCAATCCTTAGTAAACACTGTCCTTGGACCGGGAAGGTTGAGTAATAGCAAGTCCACTGTCAGTAAACACTGGGGGAGTGTGTGTGTGTGTGTGTGTGTGTGTGTGTGTGTTGCCTTTGCCATCCCTATGAGCCCCACCTGGGTTGAAGGCACTGCCATTTCCTCGGAGATGAGGCATCTTCTGTGACTGTGCCCCTGTCAACAACACGGGTTTCCTGCTAGCGCAGTCCTCAGACTCCGAGACCTCAGGTACTTTCTGGCCCTGCTATCTATCCTTTGAGTCTCAGGTTTAATATAGAAAGCAGTTTTCATTGGCCAACAGGTGCCGGCCTCTTTCACAATAAACCCAGAAATGCCATCATTCAGGTTCTGCACAGCCGACATAAGGGATCTGAATTTCCAATTTGGCAAACACAGCTTTCTAGCCCTGCCTATCTCATACCTGCAGTCATCCTCAGCCCCAGGCTCCACCCACAAGTTTCCAGCCTGGGCCTTTTTGCTCAATTGATTCTTCTCATTCAGGAATGCCTGACATCTTCTTCCCCACCTATGAAAATGCTACACCTCTCTCAACACCCACATCAAAAGTTGCCTCCTCCCTGCCTGGACTAATTTACCTGCTTGGCTCAGTGGGTTGTGCCTGGGCCCCCGGGCGTAACCTGTGCTTCTTTGGGCGCTCATCCTCTTTTTCTAACCAGTTGATTACTTGTCTGTTTTTCCTCCTTCCCTCCTCCTTCTGCTTCCCCCTCCTCTCCCTTCTTTATGCATGTAGATGTGTGTGTGTAGATGTGTGTGTGTAGATGTGTGTGTGTAGATGTGTGTGTAGATGTGTGTGTGGATGTGTGTGTAGTTGTGTGTGTGTAGATGTGTGTGTAGATGTGTGTGTAGATGTGTGTGTGTGGATGTGTGTGTAGATGTGCGTGTAGATGTGCGTGTAGATGTGCGTGTAGATGTGCGTGTAGATGTGTGTGTGTAGATGTGTGTGTGTAGATGTGTGTGGATGTGTGTGTGGATGTGTGTGTAGATGTGCGTGTGTAGATGTGCGTGTGTAGATGTGCGTGTGGATGTGCGTGTGGATGTGCATGTGGATGTGCGTGTGGATGTGTGTGTAGATGTGTGTGTGTAGATGTGTGTGTAGATGTGTGTGTAGATATGTGTGTGTAGATGTGTGTGTGTAGATGTGTGTGTGGATGTGTGTGTGGATGTGTGTGTAGATGTGTGTGTAGATGTGCGTGTGTAGATGTGCGTGTGGATGTGCGTGTGGATGTGCGTGTGGATGTGCGTGTGGATGTGCGTGTAGATGTGCGTGTAGATGTGTGTGTGTAGATGTGTGTGTAGATGTGTGTGTAGATGTGTGTGTAGATGTGTGTGTGTAGATGTGTGTGTGTAGATGTGCGTGTAGATGTGCGTGTAGATGTGCGTGTAGATGTGCGTGTAGATGTGTGTGTGTGGATGTGTGTGTAGATGTGTGTGTAGATGTCTGTGTGTAGATGTGCGTGTAGATGTGCGTGTAAATGTGCGTGTGTAGATGTGCGTGTAGATGTGCGTGTAGATGTGCGTGTAGATGTGCGTGTAGATGTGCGTGTAGATGTGCGTGTAGATGTGTGTGTGTAGATGTGCGTGTAGATGTGTGTGTAGATGTGTGTGTGTAGATGTGTGTGTAGATGTGTGTGTGTAGATGTGTGTGTAGATGTGTGTGTGTAGATGTGTGTGTGTAGATGTGTGTGTAGATGTGTGTGTAGATGTGTGTGTAGTTGTGTGTGTAGATGTGTGTGTGTAGATGTGTGTGTGTAGATGTGCGTGTAGATGTGTGTGTAGATGTGTGTGTGTAGATGTGTGTGTAGATGTGTGTGTCTAGATGTGCGTGTAGATGTGTGCGTGTAGATGTGTGTGTAGATTGTGTGTGTAGATGTGTGTGTAGATGTCTGTGTGTAGATGTGTGTGTAGATGTGTGTGTAGATGTGTGTGTGTAGATGTGTGTGTAGATGTGTACGTGTAGATGTGTGTGTAGATGTGTGTGTAGGCATCCATGCATATGTGCTCCCACGTGTGAGCGCAGCTGTGTGTGTTGCACGTGTACGTTGCCTGTGCATTGCATTCAGAGGCCTGAGGTTTTGCTTTCAGTGTCTCCCTCAGTTCTCTGCTTTATTCTCTCGTTGAAGCCAGAGAGTGCCAGCTCATCTAGCTAGACAGCTTGCTCCAAGAGCCTTGTCTCCCACAGGCCACCATACCTACACAGCAGTTACATGAGCCATTTCCCCAGTCTGAGTCCCACTTACCCCTACCCTGTCCAGCTGGAGGACAGACTTATGCCCCAATGGAAAGGCTTCAGTCAACAGTAGAGTTCACAGAGGACGGTAACCCCAAAGGTTATGCTACCT
Source organism: Microtus oregoni (assembly GCF_018167655.1). Lineage (NCBI taxonomy): Eukaryota > Metazoa > Chordata > Mammalia > Rodentia > Cricetidae > Microtus > Microtus oregoni. The sequence goes on along the minus strand of NW_024543220.1, from coordinate 13,761,004 downwards.
TGTGGCTTCTTGTTGTTTAAGCGTTTGGGGTTCTTTGGTTTTGCTTCCCGAGACAGGGTCTCTCTCTGCAGCCCTGGCTGTCCTGGAACTCACTCCGTTGACCAGGCAGGCCTCGAACTCACAGAGTTCCACCTGCCCCTGCTTCCCAAGTGCTAGGATTGAAGGCATTTGCCACCATGGCCTGCTAGGTGTTTTTTGTTTGTTTCTGTTTTTTTTTTTTGAAGATTTATTTATTTACTTAATATGTATATAGTATTCTGTCTGCAGGCTGGAAGAGAACACCAGATCACATTACAGATGGTTGTGAGCCACCCTGTGGTTGCTGGGAATTGAACTCAAGACTTTTCAAAGAACAATCAGTGCTCTTAACCTCTAAGCCATCTTTCCAGCCCCCCTTCCTTTTTTAATGTGCGTGCATTTGTGGATTTGTGCACCTGAGTGCAGTCACCTGGATAAGCCAGGTGTCAGATACCCTTGCTGGAGTTACAGGTAAGGCACTGGATATGGGTGCTGAGGACCCAACTACAGCCCATCTTTAAAATATGCATGGCTTTACAACAGAGGTTGGAAAGGTAAGGCCTGAGCAAGATTGAAAAACCATGCTCTAAAAAAGAGATCAAAAGGAGACTTTTGGTACATAGAGAAAGTATGTAAAATTCAAATTTCAGTGCCTATAAGTAAATCTTTATAGGAACACACACATCCTATGTTTTAGAATATGGGGTCCAGAGAGCTTCACGACCCGCTCTCCCACCCACTTCAGAAATAACTGCTAATCCTATTTGACCCTAAGGGTTGCAATGACTCAATCACTGGGTTGAGACACCAAGATTCTGAGTATACATTCTTCATGTTTGTGTAATGCAGATAATAACCACCTTGGCCTGAGGTTGACATCCACATCAAATAAGAGCATGCATGCACTTAGCAAAGTATGAAAACATTCCATAAACCCTACCATGTATTGGAAAGGAGAAAATGGCGTTTTCATCTCACCCCTTCCTTTAAAGCTTTCTCCTGAACTTCGAACTTCTTGGGAAAATTTACTTCTTAAGTTTTTGCTTTTATTTCTAAAAGCTATTACTTTCATTTATTTATGGGGGAAGAGGGTTGTTGCTTGTGCCATGGCTCCTGTGTGCAGGCCGGAGGACGACCTGTGGGACTTGGTCCTCTCCTTCCACCCTGAGGGTTCTGGGTTTGAACTCAGGTCGTCAAGCTTGAAGGTAGGCACCTTTATCTGCTGAGCCATCTTGCCCAGTTATATTGATTTGAAACAGGGTCTTATTATACAGCCCTGGCTAGCCTGAAACATGGCTATCTAGATCCAGTGGGGCCTCGAACTCACAAGAGATCCACCTGGGCTGCGGGCCCAGGTTTTCTTAAACCATGATAGCTGCCACACGTTTCCACCCTCCAGACTTTATTCTGTGTGAATCCACGTACAAAGATATTATCCCATTTTCTTTAGTGTCTTAATTGGCCCTTACAAATAGCTCAGGAAGGAACTGGACACGTTTGGTTAATCCTTTCTTGCAGGCTGGGAAGCTGAGGTTATTCCCGACTGACTGCGGGGCTCCGACCTTCCTCAGGAGGCAAGAACTTCTCAACGCCCCGCGCTTTCCAGCCCGGCCACTAAAACCAGACCCATGCACACGAGGTTTCGGCTTAGGACGCCCTCCTCGATCCTCTCTACTCCTCTGCAGCCCTCCCTGGAGCAGGTGGTAGGCTACGTGCCCACTGCGCACGCGCGCGGGGCGTGGCCGGACGGGCCCGGAGGCGGGGCCTGCGCGCGCCAGGAGGAAGAGCTGGGATTTGGGCCGCGGCGGGAGCCCGAGTCGCCGTCACTCGAGTGCGCAGGCGCCTGGCGGTTACCGGTCTCGCCATGGAGCGGAAAGGTGAGCTGCGGAGCGGCCTCCGCCACGAGGAATGACTGCGGCCCCCGAGTGGGCGCCGGGCGCCTCTCCTCGCTGCTTGTCGCGGCCCTCAGAAGCCGCTTCTCCCTAGCCGCTCTCCCCTTGGCCGCGGCGTCCCCGGGCGTCCGCCCGTCCCCGCCCCTCGCTCCGCAGCCCCCAGGCCGGGGTGGCGAGGCCTCATGGCCGGCCCGAGCCCCTGCGGGCGCACCGAGCCGCGCAGTCGCCGTGCACCGCGGGCAGCCGGCCCCGCGCTCGGTCCGCAGCCGCAGGCCCTTCCGCCCCGCGTTCTCGCGCCATCCCCCTCCTCCCTCTTCCATCGGCCCTTCACCCATCCTTCTCTCCCGCAGTGCTCGCGCTCCAGGCCCGAAAGAAAAGGACCAAGGCCAAGAAGGACAAAGCCCAAAGAAAGTGAGTCTGGTACCCCAACATCCCGCCCTTAGCGTCTCCTCGGGGACCTCCTCCCGGTTCGCGCGCCTCGGACGTACACGGTGTCCGGGCGGCTCCCCCAGTTCCATCCCGCCACATGGCTTTTGGGCTGCTGGGTGAATCGCTCTCCGGGAACCATGTGGAAGGGAGCTGGGGCGCCGGGCCTGCTGGAAAGGACCGGAGCCTGCCCGGAACCGCTCCCCAACTCCACCGAGGAAGCCCAAGTGTGGGCCGGCGGCCGAAGCTGGTAATCATTACCTGCTGTTTATGAACTCTGTTCGCACTCCCTTCCTGGATCCGCAGCGTCTTGACTTGCCTCCTGTGTCTGTCTGCACGCTAGGCCGTAGGAAAATTGTTGAATGAATTTTCCCTGTTTACTCTTGGTCCTGCCAACCGCATGCATTCTTGGGTAGAGGAGGGCGGCGGGAAACACCCCCCCTCCCCCGTTTAGTCTTCCTCCTAAGTCTGCTGCATCGCTGTCCTCAGCCTGCAGCGTGTGGGGGATAACCACGTTGTGCACTGTTGGCGGGCGAGTATCAGGTCCTCAATCGAATGGAGTTAGCACAGCAATGTTGGAGTCTAATTACAGCTGCCGTTTGGGTGATTCTGGCTTGGTGGACCGAGTGCCACGCTTGTCCTATCTGATGCGTGATAGTGGTTTAGTGATGGTGCAAAAAAGAGGGCACGCCTGATAGAAACCCGCCGGGTGGAAGGTTTCAGCAAATCTTGGTTTAGCATTGGCTGGCCTGGAACTTAGAGACCTGTCTGGCTCTTCTTCGAGAGGGCTGGGATTAAATGTTTGCAACACCAAGCCAGGCGAGCGAGTTTAGAGTTCAACATTAAGAACGCTCTTGTAACCCGGCGGTGGTGGCACAAGACTTTAATCCCAGCACTCAGGAGTCAGAGGCAGGTGGATCTCTGTGAGTTCGAGGCTATCCCAGTCTACAGAACTAGTTCCAGGACAGCTAGAGCTGTTGCATAACAAGCCGTGTATTGAAAAAGCCCCAAACAAAAACACTCTTGTGCTAACATTTAGTTGCAAAAGCTCCTCGAGGTCGTTTTACAAAGTTCTCTGCCCAGCTCTTGATTTCAGGCACATTATTTTCTGTGGCTTTTCCCTTAATCTGAAGTTTTGTGTCGGGCACCATCCACCATCCAGTTGGGGTTGGGCTGGTGTAACAGAATTAGAGTTCTCTAGGTCACCTTGCTGAATGACAGTTCCAGATTTGGGTGGGTTGGGTGTGTTGTTTTTGGGAATGCAGTGCAATGACTTCTTTGAGTAGGGCCAGAGTAGTGAGTGACTATCACCTCTTGCTCCATTTTCTGTTGTGTGTCTTAGGAAATGTTTTTGTTTTGTAAGCACTTGACCAAGGTGTGGGCAGATGGGAGAGTCCTTAGGTTCTTGTGTTATGATTATGTGTAGGGATTGTCCAGAACTATGTTTCTTTTTTGTTGTTGTTTAAGTTTTGTTTTTTTTGTTTTGTTTTGTTTATTTTTTTTTAGTTTTTTTCATGACAGGATTTCTCAGTGTAACAGTCCTAGCTGTCTTGGATCTCGATTTGTAGACCAGGCTGGCCTCGAATTTACAAAGATCTGCCTGTTCCGTGTCTGTTGGGGAATCTGTGTGAACGTGTTTTATAATGTGTTTTCAGATAGAAGAAGGAAATGATTTTTTTTCTTTTTCCAAAACAGACATTCTTTTCTGTTTTTGTTTTTTTGAGACAGGGTTTCTCTGTGTTGCTTTGGAGCCTGTCCTGGAACTCTCACTCCGTAGACCAGACTGGCCTTGAACTCACAGGGATCCTCCTGCCTCTGCCTCGCTAGTGCTGGGATTAAAGGCGTGCGGCCACGTGCTTGGTTGAAAAGGATCTTGAATCAAGAGTTTCACTATGTAGGCTAAGCTGGTCTTGAACTTGTAGTGATCCTCCTGCCTCAGTCTCCAGAATCATAGGATTACTGATCTTGTGCCATCATACTCTGTTGCCTAATCACCCATTTGGTTTGTTCTTAGAAGTTTTATCTTCCAGGCCACCTGTCCTGTGTAAGACATGGAATTTTGACATTAGGGTGGATCAAACTGTCATTTGGTAGGTGAATGTGTGGATGGTCACATACTTAGATTGTCTAGGTTGGGCATGCAGTGTATGTATATAGACATTTACTTAGTGTCCGTGTGCTGAAGTGTGAATGTGTAGCCCAGAGGCCAACTTTTAGAAGTTGATCCTCCCTTCCCCAGGGGTTGATCTTGGGTCATTAGGCCTGGTGTACCCACTGAGCCATCTCACCTGCCCTGTATGTACCTGCTTTCAAAAGCAGGCATACCGCCGGGCGGTGGTGGCGCACGCCTTTAATCCCAGCACTCGGGAGGCAGAGGCAGGCGGATCTCTGTGAGTTCCAGGCCAGCCTGGTCTACAAGAGCTAGTTCCAGGACAGGAACCAAAAGCTACGGAGAAACCCTGTCTCGAAAAATCAAAAAAAAAAAAAAAAAAAAAAAAAAAAGCAGGCATACCTGCTTTGTACTAAAAAAATATGCTCACTACTGCAGGTGACTTGGAGTTGTCTGTATTCTTACTTATCTCTTTGCAGCCCTTCTGTAGCATCGCAGAATAAAGATCTAGCAGTTATTTTACTGGTGTAACCCGAGAAGTTGAAATGTCTGATTAACTTGTTTAGAGTCCTGTGTCAGAAGCCCGGCCTGGCCCAGGTAACTGGACCCTGTTTCTGACTGCATTCCTGACACCTTGGCTGATCTGTAACAGTAAGCTGTTGGGAAGGCCTGCCATAGTCTGGTCTTCTGAGTAAGACAGATCTGATTTTGAGTTCTGATTGCAGGCTGACCTTGGACAAAGTTAGTCTTAAAAATACCTTTATGACCAGTAGCTCAACCATAGTGAAAGGTGGTCAGGACTGACCAGTACAAAAAGCAAGCATTCACGGGAACAGTCTTAGAATATTCTCAAGTGCACCCTATATATAATAGGGACATGATGTGGTACCGAAGGAATGGATTGTCCAGATGCTATGTGGGTCCTGTGAAACTCAGGCATTTGAAGGAGTACACCATGGCCATGGAGCGTGGCTAGGGCAGGGCTCCTGCCTCCAGAGCACAGTCCCTGCAGATCCTTCGGGTCTTTGTGCGGAAGGGTTATGGGAATAAACTTGTCTTATTGGGACAGTCGCTTCTCCACCTTGCTTCTTTGAACTTTCTTTTTTCTTTTTGTTTAAAGCTTATTTATTTATTATGTATGCAGCCTGCATGTATGCTTTCACGCCAGAAGAGGACACTAGATCTCATGATAGATGGTTGTGAGCCACCATGTGGTTGATGGGAATTGAAGTCAGGACCCTGGAAGAGCAGCCAGTGCTCTTAACCTCTGAGCCATCTCTCCAGCCCTGGACTTTCTTTCGTTCTTTTGTTCTCTCTCTCTTTTTCTCCCCTCCCTTTTCCTTTTTTTTTAAATTCCCTAAGTAGGGTCTGTCAGGGTCTCGGTCTATCTATGTCTCTGTCCTGTCTCTCACGCTCGTTCTCTCGCCCTGGCCGTCTTAGAATTCACTGTATAGATGAGCTCATATAGATTGGCCTGCTTTGTGCTGGGACTAAGGTCATGTGCCACATGCCAGGCTAGACATTCTCTATTTATTGGCATTAACTAGTTGGGTGGTGATGAGTTTTGCTTTGTAGGTGGTTTGCAGATTTACCTCTTTAGAGGTCTGGAGATTTAGGACTGGGTCTGGCATGCTCTGTAGCCAGTGCCTTAGTGTGTTGGGGACAAATAAGGTAGAGCCTGAGGGGAAAAGCTTGTCAGTAAACCTGGAGGGGTTACTCTGAGAAGCATGATGTGCCTTTTCCCTGTATTCCGGTGTGTGCAGCAGGGCTTGTGTGTGTGTGCACACGCGTGCGCCTGTGTGCGTTTGCAGGGCTTGCTCTCACACCTTTCTTTGTTTGCCATAAGCTTTTAGGCCCAGTAGTAGTTCATTGCTTTTCAATGGTTTGGAGCCCAGGAGCGAGAGTGGGTTTCACACCTGTGTCATTACTTGGCTTGGGAGGTGGAGTGGTGACAGTTTTTCCTGTGCTTGCAGTTGAATAGCCTTCTAGGTGTGGTGTGATTGAGCTGGGGAAATGCTTCTGCTCATTCTACTACTCTAAGTTGGGAAGGAGATACTGTTATCTGTTTTCCATAAATGTAAATTGTTACAGTGAAAATTATAAGGGAGACTGTAAGCAGAACCAGTCTGTGTGACCCTTGGAACTTAGTTCTCTGTCACTTCATGCAGTGTGCATGCTCCCATCTGGTATTTTTTAAGGTTGGCTTTCTTCACCACGTTTCCATATTGATACACAAGGAGCAGCCTCTCTGAGTGTTTCAGTAAGTGGGCTACCCTAGTTTACTGCCTGTTAACAGACATACATGGTATTTATTTATTTATTTACTTATTTGTGGTTTTTCTGAGACAAGGTTTCTCTATGTAGTCCTGACTGTCCTGGACTCTGTAGACCATGCTGGCCTCAAACTCAGATCTGCCTGCCTCTGCCTTTCAAGTACTGAGATTAAAGGCGTGTGCCACTACCACCCAGCAACAAACAAAAACTTGTTTGTTTACTTATTATGTATACAATATTCTTTCTGCATGTATGCCTGAAGGCCAGAAGAGGGCACCAGACCTCTTTACAGATGGTTGTGAGCCACCATGTGGTTGCTGGGAATTGAACTCAGGACCTTTGGAAGAGCAGGCAATGCTCTTAACCGCTGAGCCATCTCTCCAGCCCCAACAAACAAAAACTTTTATAAGACCCCCAAATGGACTCTTTGGTCATACTTTACCCCAGTTAATGTCCTGAGTAGTTTTTGTAGCATTAATTGGCCCTTTGTTGGCTCATTTTAGTTTCTGGCTGAACTTGCAGGTTAGGTAAATAAATGATTGGGATGGGTGTGTATCATTGCCATTATTATAGATAGTTCCTTCGGATCATCTTAGATTTTGATTCATATTATCCATGTGTTCTCTCTGCAAAGGTTTTGTTTAACCAGATTAGCTCATGTCACCCCTGGCCACTCCAGAGTCCTTGTTTGCCTCTCTTGGGCTACAGCACTGAAGGAGAATGAGGGCCTCAAGTGAAAGCCTCAGCAGTTAAAACACTGGCTCCTCTCCACCTAGATTCACGGCGCCATCCCCTGACCTCCTGGGATACCAGGCATGCATGTGATACACATACATACATCCAGGCAAAACACCCATACACATAAACAAAATGAAATTTGGAAACAGTAAGAAATTACTAAGTGTGAAAGTTCATAGTGTGCTAGGTGCTCAGGCAGGAAGATAAGGGTTGGGGGTGCAGATAGGAGGTGCGTTAATCGGGTGGTAGAGGTGCATTGAGACAATGGCCTGCAGAACAGCAGGGGACGGTGCTTCTGGAGTCCCAGGCTCAGGGACAGTAGTCCACAGGAGCAGTGCTTGGGTCTTTTCCAGACCTGGCAAGTCTGCAGGGCATCTTGTTTGGCTTTCCTTACCCTGTACTAAAGATTGAGCCCAGGGCTTCTGCATACTAGGCACGTGCTGTACTACTGATGATGGTTTTTTGAGTCAGGATTTCTCTTCAACTTTGGTGCCTGTCCTGGAACTATCTCTTATAGACCAGGCTGGCCTCGAACTCAGATCTGCCTGCCTCTGCCTCCTGAGTGCTGGGATTAAAAGCATGCACCACCACCACCCCACCTGCACTACTGATTTTTATACTGGATTATGGATCCTTTTGTTTTTAAAGATTTTTGTTTGTTTTTTGTTTTTTGAGACATTGTAGCCTTGGCTGTCAATGTGAGGCAGAAACTCAGAGATGGGCCTGCCTCAACCTCCCAATGCTGGGATTGAAGGTGTGTGCCACCATCATCTGGCCAGTTTTGCGTTAAGAGCTGTTTATAAACGGTATGTCCTTTTTTTTTTATTTATTTATTATGTATACAATATTCTGTCTGTATGCCTGAAGGCCAGAAGAGGGCGCCAGACCTCTTTACAGATGGTTGTGAGCCACCATGTGGTTGCTGGGAATTGAACTCAGGACCTTTGGAAGAGCAGGCAATGCTCTTAACCACTGAGCCATCTCTCCAGCCCCAAACGGTATGTCCTTTGTCATGTGGAATATTTGTATTTCTCACCTTCTTACAGGCTTTTTGGACTTGATGTGTTTTAACACAATTTTTTTCCATTTTCCACTTTTCCTAATTTTTTCCCCATTTTTCCACTAATTCTTCTGAAATTCTTAGTGTTAATGTTAAAATTTAAGTTTGTGCTTTTAAAATTGCATCTCTAAAGATTTTTGCCAGAAATATTTTCTCCCTTAGCAGGTTTATATGTTTATTTTGCTCGCACGGGTGTTTCTACAGTATGATTTGGGTTTGCCAACCCAGATTGTGCAAAAATCTAATCCCCAGATTTAGTTAAAATGTTAAAATAACTGTGGGGTGCTTGCAGATTCTCCTGTTAAAAACGAGGTAGAGGGAGGTGGATCTCTGAGTTTGAGGCCAATCTGGTCTACAGAAGAGAGTAATAGGACAGCTGGGGATACATAGAGAAACCCTATCTTAAAACAAACAGGGGAAGCAAAGAAAGGTGATGAGCTAGGATCTAGATTTTGTAGAGGAGCTGGCAGGTTACCACCCACCTGCTTCCGATGCTGTGTTAAATGTGGGTGCTCCTGTCTGTAGATCACAAGGTTCAGAAGATACCAGTGCATGCCGGGCCAGCACTGACCTCTTCTGGTCCTCTTCCTTTCTTTCACTTTTGACTTTTGTGACATTTCTTATTCTTGTTGTATCAAACTAATAGTCATGAATCCCTTTACCTCTGAATCACCTGGCCTGACAATCAGGTTGGTTGTGTTTTACTGTGTAACTCAAAAGGTTGTTCCTTTTGGTTTTATAATACAAGAGCCTCCGGTAAGAGTTTCTCCTTTTTTGCCATTTATTTTATGTGTATGCGTGTTTTGCCTGCATTGTATCTGTGTACCATGTGCAAACGATGCCCTTGGAGTTACAGATGGTTGTGAACAACCATGTGGGTACAGGAAATCAAAACCAGGTCTTCTGCAAAAGCAGCCGGTGTTCTAACCACTGACCCGTCTTTCCAGTTTCTAAGCTTGTAGCTTACTTTTTTTTGAAACTTGAGTGAAATCATTTCTTAACTTCAAAGCATAGCATCTCCAAATCAGCTCCCCTGTCTGAGTGTCAGTTTACTTAGTTTTGTGTTATTCAGGATAAAGTGCGGTGCTTCCTTACTTAAATGTCACGATGCTATTAGAACAGTGAAAGCATACTCCCTTCACCCCTCCGCTTCCTTCTGTAGCCCTTCTCAGCCTCCGTCCCCTGAGAACATGGGTTTCCTGGAGAGTAGGGCCTTGATGGGGCCCTGCAGTTTGCTGGTGGAACTTTTTGTTGCATTCATGGACGATATGTGCAGTGAAGACACTCTTCTCCGCTCCTGGCTGCATTTCCAGCGTCCAGTACATGCCTGGTACACCTGTACACACACACACACTCCCTTTCCTGTTTTCCTACACACATTGCTAGAGGTTGTGTTCGAAAACTGCCTGAGTATGAGAATCTTGTTTTCTCCGAAATTCAGTGAGAGGGGATCATTTCTGCTTGCTTTTGTTTTGTTTTTTTACAGGGGAGGCCACTGTGACAGAACTTTGTTTTAGTTTGTTTGTTGTATTTTGAAATGGCCTCATGTATCCCAGACTGGCCTTGAAAATTACATGTAACTGTCATGCTGTTTTTATGCAGTGTTGGGGATGAAACTCAGCCGGGACTATGAACATGCTAAGTAAGCATGTTAGTGACTGAGCTACATCCTCATCCCAACTAGAACTTCATAAAGTAGGACTTACCAAAGTCATGGAGTTGTGATACACCAGGACCTTATGCGGTGCTCCCCTCCTGCAGCTGCTCTGTAGCTGTGCATTTTAACAAACCCACTCTTTGTAGAGCCATTGTGACTGCTCAACTCCTTTCACACTCAGCCAGCTCTCCTTGGGAAACTGGTTGGGACAAAGGCCCAACGGATGAACTTGGATCAAAGAATGATGGGCCTTATACTTTGGAATGCAGAGGCAGGCAGGCTCTGAGTTTGAGATTATCCTGGTCTACATGGTGAGTTCCAGACCAGCGAGGTCTACCTAGTGAGACTCTGTTTTAATAAAAGTGGCAGAGCAGCTGAAGAGGAAAGAAAAGTGCCTTGGATACAGGATGAAAATGTGAATGCTTAGAAAACAAGACTTAACCCATGATTAAGATTCAAACAGCAGCCGGGCGATGGTGGCGCACGCCTTTAATCCCAGCACTCGGGAGGCAGAGGCAGGCGTATCTCTGTGAGTTCGAGGCCAGCCTGGTCTACAAGAGCTAGTTCCAGGACAGGAACCAAAAGCTACGGAGAAACCCTGTCTCGAAAAATCAAAAAAAAAAAAAAAAAAAAAGATTCAAACAGCATTCTCCATTTATTTAAGAGTTGACGCTCACCTGTATAACCACAATATAATTAAAATGGCAAGTATTAATACAGTATTAATTCGTCTAAATCTTAACATTGCCTCTTGTCTACAAGCCCATTACAGAAAACAATAATGTTGGGGCTGGGGAGATGAGTAACAGGTGGAGGTACTTGCTGTCTTGCCTGCTGGCCTGAGGTCAGTCCCCAGAGTTCACATGGTTGAAGGAAAGAACGTCTGAAAGTTGCCCTCTGACCTCCACACACCTGCCATGGATGTCCCCAATCACACTTGTGTATTGGCATACACAAAAAAAAAATGTTGCTCATTTTCTACATTCTGATATGTGAAAATAGCATTTCAGTACTTTACGTTTCTTTGATTGTAAGTGCCCATAATGTATCATATTCACTAGTTCTCGACATTTTGTTGTATTTGTGTCTATATATGTATGTATGTGGACTGTGCCAGCACATGCACCCTTGAAATTACCAGAAGTTTCCTCGGTCTGTGGAATCCACCTCCTTACCCTCGACTGTGACTGACATCAGGTTCTGTCAGTCCGCAGTGATGTTGGTAGCTTTTCTTGGTGGTTCCCTGTTTTGTATCTTCATGAGTAAAGCTGACTATGTGGTAACTTTTTTAAAGTAATAAAGGTCGTGACATAGCACCTAAGAGCTTGAGCACGAGCCTGAGAATGGCCTTATCCTTTAAGGACCACAATTCCCTAATCACTCTGCAAGAATGGACAAGATTGAGAGCAAAGGCTTGAGTATCTGAGCAGGCACAGCCCTTGAGCATACTCTCATACCCCTACAGCATTCTTGTTTGCATCCAGAATTCAGGCGTGATTCAAGCCTTAAATTTAGTCCTGTTTCTTTTTTCTTTTCTTTTTTTTTTTTTTTTTTTCGAGGCAGAGTATCTCTGTAGCTTTGGAGCATACTCCCTCTGTAGACCAGGCTGGTCTCGAACTCACAGAGATCTGCTAGCCTCTGCCTCCTGAGATTAAAGGCATGTGCCACCACCATCTGGCTAGTCTAGTGTTTAAACTCTGACTAGCTACCCAAGCTCACTGCATGCTTTTCCTGCTCCAAATGGTGATTCCCTGGATCGCCAAAGGACTGTCATTTCCATCAAGTTTCCATTGTCTCTCGGCCCTATCAGCAGACCTGGAGGACAGAGACCTATTGGGTATAGGCCCCATTGCTTTGAAACAGTATCTCTGTAGTATGTGGTATTTCCAATTCAGATTGTCTTTAGCTTCTCCCATTGAGCATTTGAAGGCTTCCTCCATCCTCTTAGTGGATCTTTTATTTATTCTGTTTCTCTCTATAGCACACAAGACAGTTTGAAGGTTAGACATCAGTACCAGCACCAGGTCTCCTGAGGCTTCTTGGTGTCTATAATCCTCAGGTTATAGTTTAAGTGTACAGTTGGAGTCCTATACCCAAGATTAATTCGACTAATACGTTCTTGACTTTTATTTTATCAACATATAGTTGGGCTTATTTTCCATATGCATTTAGTTTTAGGATTTACATTTTAATTTTATTTAGCAACTAAAACACGAACTTCTTTTTTTTTTTTTTTGAGTCTGCCCTGTACCTAGCTCTTGTAAACCAGGCTGGCTTGAACTCAGGTCCCCCTGCCTCTGCGTTTGCCTCCCAAGTGCTGTGATTAAAGGCGTGTACCACCAACGCCCAGCTCATAACTGGTATTTTTAGGAGATGCAGTCTCACAGCAAACTCGCTGTTCCTCTGGCTCTTACGTTTCCTCTTCCTCTTCTGCCGCAGTCCCTGATTCTTAGATATAGGAATTGTGTTGTAGTCTATCACCTGGGGCTGGTCACCGTGTAATCATTAGTTCTCTGCAGCTTAACCGTTTATGGGTTTCTGTAATGGTCCTCATCTGTTGCAAAGAGAAATTGCTTGGACAGAAGCTACATTTATTTGTTTTAGGTAACTATTTCGACTGTAGTTGGGAATTATGCTGGGTTACCAAGTCCTTGACTCTGCCTGTTCCTCCACTGCTGAAAGTCAGCTGCTGTATTCACTCTGGTTGTTGTTTTGAGGTAATAAAGTGGAGTGGATTTTTAAAAGAAAATATTTCATTGTGTGTGTGTGAACTGTGTGCCACAGCAGTTTATCTGTGGAGGGCCAAGAACTAGGCTTCCTTATCACTACTTAGAAAGGCAGGAGGGTCATGACTGAGACCTGTCCCAACAAGGAATGCCTTAAGCACTGTGTTGTTGCTTGTTGCAAGGAAGGGTGTATGTACCCAGATACTCTGTAGGAACAACTGACTTGTGATCCTTTTGGAGAAGAGAAGCTGAGGGCGGGGAAACTGCAGAGAACCCAGTTACAGTTTGTGTCATACAGCCATGCGTAACTCAGTTCCCAGCCCTCGTCTGACCTCCCTGGGTACTGGGCACACATAGTACATGTTGATACGTGCAGGCAAAATGGTCATACACAAATTACAATTTTAAAAATACATGTTTATTTGTTGTATTTTATGTGTGGCTGTATGAGCCTCGGTGTCCATGTGTGTACCAGATGTGTGCAGCAATAGCACAGGTCAGAAGAGAGCAGCAGACCCCTAGAAAGGAGCTGCAGGCAGTTGTGAGCCACCGTGTGGGTGCTGGGAACTGGGCCTGGACTCTGAACTGAAAGTGCTTAACTGCTGAGCCATCTCTGGCCCCGGCTTGACGACTTTGAAAGCTTAGCACTGCCAGTGTTTGCTGTTGACAATGTCAAGGTTTGTTAGGGCTTTTATTGATGTACTAAATTTTTATTATATGCTTTGGGTTCTTAAAGATGGAAGATACTGTTGATTTGAACATAAACATTGTAAACAGGTAAGAGTTTAAAAGTACAGTTTTTCAGCTTTCCTTCCTCGTTCTTGGAAAAGCTTTCTCCAGTGTCTAGTGATTCTGAGCTTGAAAGGTGTACTGTGTCCTCATCCCTGCCCCACGCGAGGAGGGCCTCTTCCACCAACTGTAACTGTCCAGCATAAAAGTCTCTTTGTGCCCATCAGACATCATTGGGTTCTCTAATTTTGAGATTTTATCATTTTATTATTTGTCATTTTATCTTTCTTTGAGGATCTAATGATCTTGAGACTCTACTACTAATTGTTTCCTCTGTTTCTCTTCCTGCTTTGGTTTTGTCTTTTTTTTAATTAATTTATTTCTATTTAAGTGCATTGGTGTTTTGCCATGGGTGTCAGGTTCCCTGGAACTGGACTTACAAACAGGTGCTGGAAATTGAACCTGGGTCCTCTGGAAGAGCAACAGTGCTCTTAACCACTGAGCCATCTCTCTAGCACCTTGGTTTTGTCTTTATAAGAAAAGCTTTTCATAATTGGGTAGTGTTCTTTGGCGTCGTGTGCAAGTATTATTAAAAATCCTGAGTGGTTTTAGAATATAGGGCAGAGCCAGAGTTCCTAGAAATGGAAACAAGAGGAGGCGGGCCATCATGGCAGCAGCGAAGGCGCCTGTGAGGTAGAGTGAGCAGAGCAGTGTGGGTCCCACGAAGCTAGAGAGTGGGATTGGAGCAGGCTGGAAAGCTGCCTGGAAAGACCAGTCTGGAAAGAACCACTACTAAGAGGACCAAATCCTCAACGTGAGCCATTTTCCCAAGCCTCTTAGCCTGTTAGTCAAGCATGATGCTAAAATAAGGATTTCAGACATGACTGAGGAGTGCGGGTGAAACGAGGGAGTGGAGGGGAGCAGACAGGCGTGTGCACGCTGACCCTGGGCAGGTTTAGCATGGAACTTGAAGGTTGACAATAGGAATTTTTTTCCTTATAAACGATCCACTCTGAACATGGAGGCCTTCAGAGTAAGATTCCGTCTCTTATGTGTGTGTGTGTGGGAGGGCAACTTGGACTTGACATTGCTGTGTGATTTTACATTGAGTCTTGAATCATTTCGTTTGTAAAAAATGATTTATTTTTATTTTACGTGAATTGCTGTTTTGCCTGTGTGAGGGTGTCAGATCCCCTGCAACTAGAGTTACAGATAGTTGTGAGCTGACATGTGGGTGCTGGGAATTGAACCTGAGTCCTCTGGGCTTACAGAGCCATCTTTCCAGCCCTGAGTCTTGAGTTCTTGATGGAGGAAGGTCATTGGCTAATAAAGGCACTGCCCTGGCCCATTTTATTGGTTAGAGGATAGGTGGGAGGAGAAAACAGGACAGGATACTGGGAGGAAGAGGAAGTGAGGTCAAGGACTCCACAGCTCTGCTCTCTCGGGAGCAGACGCCTCAGCAGAGACGCCATGCCCCGCTCCCGGCATGAAGCTCCGACCCAGGATGGACTAGGCTAGAATCTTCCCGGTAAGACCGGTTCTCACAGATTATTAGAGATGGGTTGATCGGGATGTGAGAATTAGCCTGTAAGAACTAGAGCTAAAGGGCCAAGCAGTGCTTAAAAGAATACAGTGTCTGTGTAATTATTTTGGGGCATAAGCTAGCTGAGCGGGCGGCTGGGGTGCTGGGGAAGTGGCCCCGCCACCCTTATTACTTCATATGGCGCCCACGTGGACAACTGCTTCCACATAAAGCCTGAGACAGCTTGGGAAGTAATTCTAGAACAAAATGAAAGCATTGTGCCTGGTTTCTTGGTAGCAACAATTTCTCGGTTCTACTCTGCTTGCTAGAGGCAAGCAAGCGCTTCATCTAAGAGAGGCTTCCTGACTCAGCTTTAGCTGCAAAGCCTGCAGCTCATTAAGAGGTCCTGCCACGAAACACTTAAACGGTGTTGATGAAAAGCTAAACGCATGATTTTCGGTTTTCAGCCGTAGCAGGAAAAAAGCTGCGCCGTTTAAAAATGCCGGCTTTCTGGGCTGTCCTGCCAGGACAAACTCTGACTCTTTTACGCAGGCGGTTTGTGCGGTTTGCAAGCAAAGGCTGCTGAAGCTCGCTTGCTGGCTACAGCCAGTACCTCAGTCATGAGGCTGGAAAGCTAAGGAATGGGCTGGATCCAGCCGGCAAAGCCACGCCTTTAATCCTACTGATATTGCTTGGTAAATTAAAGACTCGTGTGGTCAGAAAAAGAGAGATATACAGTAAAGAGAGATTCAAAGACAAAGAAAATTTCTAAATGGTTTGAAGTGTGTTAAAAATATATGCAGACTAAAATTTAAAGTTCTTAAAGTTAAAAAAAAAAGGAAGAGAGTTGTTGTGTGTGGTAGCACACGCCTTTAATCCCAGTGCCTAGAAGGCAGAGACAAACAGATCTCTGTGAGTTCAAGGTGTAGTAGCAAACACCTTTAATCCCACTGCCTGAGAGGCAGAGACAGGCGGATCTCTGAGAGTTCAAAGACAGCCTGGTCTACAGAGATATTCCAGGTCAAAGATATACGCTCAAAAAGCAAAAAGTTAACCTAGGAATGTCACAGCTTAGATTCTTAAGCGCCTAGTGATTTAAAGGCGCAAATCAAAAGTGCCCCTGGATAGTAAAAAATTGCAGATTCACAATAGGACAGATTCAGACCACTAAATGAGTCACACTGTGGATGAATGTACGTAGGCTTGGGAGAGAGAAGAAAAAGAATATAGAGAATAAAGTTAATAGTTTAAAAAAGTAAAAGTAAAGTCTTTAAAGAGACAGAGTACAGATAGTTAAGAGATTAAAAGAAATAAAGAAAAATAAGCCACATAAAAATGGAAAATTCACAGAGAGTCTGGATTATGTACATTGTGTTTTCTTTAAAATTTTTGACTGTGAAGGAGCTAAGTACAGAGAGACATTTCATTATATGGGCTGCCAAGTGGAACCAGAACGGATATCATGAGGGTATGATTTCAGAATTTGGATCTAAGGATATGATACTTTGGAAAAGAGATTCTTCTTTTGTTTTCACAGAGGATCAGACCTTGTGGATTGCATTTATCCCGATATGGTATGATAGACCACGCCCTCCTGAAGGGTTGGTGTGAACACCTTCAGAAAATTGCTTCGCTCAACTGCCAACTGAGATGAAACTAGCACACAGGTTATACTATGAAAGACCTAATTAACGACGCCCCCATTCAGCAGGAAGCAGTTTGGAGAGAAAAAACTGCGCCCATGTTCCCAAATATGGTTTATAAACGTCCTTTTACATTTAAAGGGGGATATGATATAGATATGAATAATTTACATTAGTATAGATTTTGCTTTATTGATAGAGATTTAAGGTCAATTTTGTTATATGTATAAGTGTTTCTGATTTTGATTAAGGTATTGTGATAGTGTAGTTCATTTAAATATGTACTGTATAATTAAGAAGTATAGGTTGTTGATGGATAATCATCGATAATAGTAAAGCTTGTAGTCATGTTAGTTAGATTTTCTAGACATATAGAGATATATTTCAGATAGGCATTCTTCATATCTCTCAAAGGCTGCAGAATATGGCATTTAAAATATTTTAATAACTTAGGACTTTTCATGACAATGAGACACTCTGCTCCTGGCAGCACCAATCTACTTCAAGAGGAAGATGGGCATCGAAGAGGATCCTTATGGAGTTTGATAGCCATTTGTGCAAGAAACTGTTCTTGCCTGGACTATTGCATAAACTGGAAACAGAGAACCCGCAGAGAGAGGACTACTGAACTTGCCTAAATGTGAGATGATCTTTCTGGGTTCCTGATTCATGAGAGAGTCTGCGAGACATTCTTCAGGACAAGCAGATAGTGACTGCCTTTGGAATTTCCTGCTTGATGGATATGTCTGCTGGATACTATGGGCCTGAAGGCTGAAGATGGATGCCCCAACGGTACAAAAGAACTTTGGGTGACTGTCCAGACAGTGAGATGTCTTTGTCATTTCTAGAGTTTGAAGTTTCTTAGTTCTTGTTTACTTAGGTAATATATCTTTCTGGAGTCTTTGATGGAGTTAAGAATAGTTAGTTATAGTTATAGTTTTCCTTAGTTATGATAAAGATTATTGTAACTTTTACTTGATAACTGTTTTGTTATATGTAATTTTGCTATGTTAAAGCCTTTTTTTTTGTTTAAACCGAAAAAGGGGAAATGATGGAGGAAGGTCATTGGCTAATAAAGGCACTGCCCTGGCCCATTTTATTGGTTAGAGGATAGGTGGGAGGAGAAAACAGGACAGGATACTGGGAGGAAGAGGAAGTGAGGTCAAGGACTCCACAGCTCTGCTCTCTCGGGAGCAGACGCCTCAGCAGAGACGCCATGCCCCGCTCCCGGCATGAAGCTCCGACCCAGGATGGACTAGGCTAGAATCTTCCCGGTAAGACCGGTTCTCACAGATTATTAGAGATGGGTTGATCGGGATGTGAGAATTAGCCTGTAAGAACTAGAGCTAAAGGGCCAAGCAGTGCTTAAAAGAATACAGTGTCTGTGTAATTATTTTGGGGCATAAGCTAGCTGAGCGGGCGGCTGGGGTGCTGGGGAAGTGGCCCCGCCACCCTTATTACTTCAAGTTCTTTAACCGACAGTAGAACTTTGCTTAATTTTGTAAGTCAAAGCCTTCCGTGGGAGATGTTTTGATCATTTGGAAATAATTTTGGTCATTTCCATGGTACTTGTAGGACTCAACATTCTACTCTTTTTAGGTCTGCTTTTCTGAACTGATCTTTCACTAATTTTTAAAAATTACAATTTTAGTTACTGTTATCTGAGTTGTAGGAGGTAGCAATGTGTGGTATCCACTTTATTCTGGATTCTTGTGTGCGAAACCACAGACAGCCCTGGAACTCAGTCTGTAGACCAGGCTGGCCCCAAACTCAGAGATCTACCTGCCTCTTCCTCCGAGTACTGAGATTAAAGGTGTGCGCAGCCACCACCCAGCATTTAAATCTTTTTTTTTTTTTTTGAGATTTATTTATTATGCATGTAGTGTTCTATCTTGTGTGAATGTCTGCCCGCCAGAAGAGGATGCCAGATCTCATGGATGGTTGTGAGCCACCATGTTACTGTTGGGAATTGAACTCAGGACCTCTGGAGGAGCAGCCAGTGCTCTTAACCTCTGAGCCATCTCTCCCGCCCCTATAAGTTATTACAGTTTACTTCTTCCAGTTATGCCAGCAAGTTTAGAGTTGCTTGTCGTCTAGCCTGACCTGAGTTTAATCCCTGCATCCGTATGCCTACTGCTGCATGTTGTCTTTTGACACACATAGGCATGTGTGTGCATGCCTGAGCCCTTCTGTACAAAGTAAATGTAAAATTTAAAAAGTGAGTCAGTTCGTTACTTGAAAGACATTTTTCACTAACAATGAACATTGATGAGTTTTATATCTATGTGCCCTGGAGGACAGAAACATACCAGGAAGTATGTTTGGACTGACCATCAGAACCTGAATTACTAGTGATGCCCACCAGGGCATTTGTGTCTCAATACCATGTGGGTGGTTTTGTAGTAAATTTTATTTCCTGTTAGCATCTTTTAAGGGGGAAAAAAAGAAACCCCAGTGTAATCAAAACAGTTTATTGAGCAGCAAGCAAGTAAATATTTTTTAAAAGATAATTAACTTTTTTCCTGCAGCTATTAAAAGTAATGCTAAGTTGGTATAGTATTTTAATATAGTTGTTACAGGCGCTCAGGATACTGGCACAGGAAGATGGCTTGATCCCAGAAGTTTGAAGCCAGCCTAGGCAGTACAGTGAGACTCCCAGCAAAAGGACAGTGTTTTCCTTGCTGTCTGGCTGGAAGCCTTCTGTAGCAAGCAGCTGGAGGTGTAAGGTCCTGTACACAGGGAAATGTGGTCTCTTCTCTAGCCCATCATATAAATCACACATTTTGAACCTTTTAGAAAATGATCTGCTGTGTGATACTAAGTTACGTAGAGTAAGGGGCATCACAGCACAGAGTCAGTACATTTCTGTTTCGTGTATTTTTGCAAAGACAGAAAGTTTTGACTCTTTTCTAGTATAACTTTAGAAAATAATTCTCATAAAATATTCAAAAGACAAAATATTTTTCTGTTCAGTAGTGTAGTTCAGAAGCAAGCTAAATAGAATGCCAAAATAAGTAGTGTTCTATCTAAGGGAAACCCAGTGGTGACCCGGGAGACTACATAGAAATGGGCAAAGAAAAGCAGGAAACAAATTTGTTTCTGGAGTGTGTAAAATATTTATAGGTAAAAAAAGCCACAGAGTGAGGCTGCCTTTGATATGTGGTGGAGTGGGGTGGGTGGTGACGCCTCTTAAGGTCCTCTCTGCTGTCTAATAGGATTTTTTTTTTCTTTTTTGGTTTTTCAAGGCAGGATTTCTCTGTATAGCCCTAGCTGTCCTGGAACCAGCTCTTGTAGATCAGGCTGGCTGCGAACTCACAGAATTCCCTTGCCTACTGAGTGCTGGGATTAAAGGTGTGTGCCACTACTGCCCGACTTCGGAGTTAATATGTTATGTCATTTCTCAGGCCTGAAACTCAGCACCGAGGCTCTGCACCCCACTCCGAGAGCGACATCCCCGAGCAGGAGGAGGAGATCCTGGGGTCTGACGATGATGAGCAGGAGGACCCCAATGACTACTGTAAAGGTGTGCGTGTAAGGTGTTGGGCTGTGCTCCTCATGGTGCCTGCTTGTCACTGTCAGTGCAGTTCTGATGCTGCCTGCTTGCTCTGTCTCTTTCTTTGAAAGATGCAGAAAATAGTGTTGGCTCTTAGTTTTATATGTAATTTAAATAATTACTTTTATGTGCATTAATGTTCTGCCTGCATTTGGGTTGTGAATGCCATAGCTCCTGGAACTGGAGTTGCAGATAGTTGTGAGCTTCCACGTGGGTGTTGGGAATTGAATCCAGGTCTTCTGGAAGGATAGCCTGTGCTCTTTAACTGCTAAGCCATCTCTCCATCCCCTAGTTATGTTAAGTTTTTAAACTTGTTGGCAGTGCTAGGGTCACACTAGGGCCAGAATTAATAGTCAGGTGCCCCCTGCACTCAGCCCTTTTAAAAATTTTCCAGGCCAGGCAGTGGTGGTGCACTCTCTTAATCCCAGCATTTGGGAAGCAGAGACAGGCAGACCTCTTCTGTGAGTTCCAGGGCAGCCAGGGCTATGTAGAGAGATCCTGTCTCTAAAAGATGGATGAATGGATAGATGATAGATAGATAGATAGATAGATTGATTTAGAAAAGGAGAACTCTTTTCCTCTGAGAGTGACAGTCCATGCTTCCCTCTGATGGTTTCAGAGAGTGGCGCACCAGTACTAGAGCTGGCTCTGGAACCAGTCTGGCCTGTGTGTGCTGTGATTGTAGGTGTACACCCCTGCACTGGGCTGGCATATAGAGTTTTGAAAAATACCATAATATAATCCTTTTTCTCATGGTGATGGTGGCTGAGTGCAGCTGGGCAATCAGATCCAGCTGTGCTCTTATTCCTGGTGCAGCTTCCTAGGATCCTTAGAGTAGATGCGGTAGAGGATCTGCTTTGCTGGCTGCGAGAGCTTGGACCTTTTCCCAAAAAGCAAAGAAGTGTTAACACGTGCATCTAAGGAATCTTTTCTGTTTTCTTTCTTTCTTTCTTTCTGTTTTGTTTGTTTTGTTTTACGGAATAAGAGGGTGGAGCTGGGTCTCATTGTGTGGCTGGCCTGGAACTCACCATGTTGGCCTATATTTAGAAGAACAGATCTTACTGTTTTCTGGTTTATGTGTGGGTATTTTCAGTTAAATTAATAGTGGTGATTGGAACTCACTTTGTAGACCAGTCTGTCCTCAAACTCACAGAGATCCGTCTATCTCTGCTTCCCAAGTGCTGGGATTAAAGGTGTATGAATGCCATCACTGCTTGACTTATTCTTTCTTTTAAAAATTTTTGAGGTGACCAGTATAGTAGATTGGTTTGGTTTGTTTTACAGTAGAGCTTTGGGCTTTTGAGGGACCAGCAGTATTGTAGACTGTGAGCACAGGCTGAGGTAATGCAGATCATCAGGGTCAGTTTCCTCACAGCTAGGTAGTGACACTGGTGGGTTTGACTGAAGAGTCTCATAGGTGGATCATGGTAGACTTCAGTAAATGGTGCGTGGTACTGACAGGATGCAAGGTACGAGGGTTCCTCTGCTAAAACTCCCCCCCCCCTCGTTTCTTTCAGGAGGTTATCACCTTGTGAAAATTGGAGATCTGTTTAACGGGAGATACCATGTGATCCGGAAGCTGGGCTGGGGACACTTTTCAACAGTGTGGTTATCATGGGATATTCTGTAAGTTTGCATGACTCTGGGAAGGATTGAGATAAACCTCATGTTTTGTCTGACATCCCAGAGGTGATCTAGGTCTGTCTCTAGGTTGTCTCCCTTTTTTATAGATGAATAATTAGCATCCGTATGCTGATTACACATAGTGGGTTTCATTGTGGCACAGGTTGTCAGTGGCCAGCCCTCTGCCTTCCCATTATGAAGAGTCAGTCACACTGCCTCTCCATCCCAGGGGCGAGAGACTGACTAAATGTGCGAGCAAAGCGGGTGGCACTGCCAGGTTCAAGGCTGCACACATAGTTAATGCTGTATAATAGAAATTCATCGTTGTCTTCTCACTGGAGTAGAGTTAAAAATCCAGGTAATTAGGCCAACCAGTGCAAAATTATTTTACTATAACGTCTTAACTGTGATGAAGAATTTTAGCTGTCTGCATAATCAGGTGGACGTTAACTAGAGAAGATACTCGGTGTCTGAGATTACCTGGCATGCCTTCTATTAGCTCAATCTGACCAGTTTATGCCACTCCTAGGTGCACGAAAATCTTCATTTTATCAGTCACCACTAAATCTTAGCTATAAAGATAAAAGATGGATAATCTAATAATTTAGTCTGAATTGTTTTCATTGTTCTTTTTCTTTTTTTTAGGGGAAAGAAGTTTGTGGCAATGAAAGTAGTTAAAAGTGCCGAACATTACACAGAAACAGCACTAGATGAAATCCGACTGCTGAAATCAGTAAGTGTGAGGTCACCGTGTGGCATGGAGTCTGCCCGCTCTCAGCGTCACATAGACAAGGGCTACTGCAAACTCAGTGCTCCTTGGAGCCACAGGAAGATGAAGGGTTTGTTCCCTGCGTGTTGTAGGGATTGATAGATTCCATGGTTAGTTTCGTCATACAAGCACTTACCCCATCGTTTCCAGTAAGCAGAACTTTACACACAGCCCTGCCATGAGTGGCTTTCATACCCCTGGTCAAAGGAAAAGTTACTTAAGTTTGTAATGCCTACTATATATCATAAAGACATGGCTGCCTGATGTGGTACGTGCCTTTAGACCCAGCGTTTGGGAGGCAGAAACATGCTGATGTCTGAGTTCACAGCCAGCTGAGGATGCATAGTAAGACTGTCAAAAGAGACACTGCCTAGAGCAGTGGTCTCGGCCTGCTGACACTGCCATCCTTTAGTCCTCATGCTGTGGTGACCCCAGACATACAGTTGTTTCTATCGCTACTTCACAGCTGTAATTGTGCTACTATTAGGAATCATAATGCAAATACTGTTAGAGATAGAAATTTGACAAAGGGGCCACAACCCACAGCTCAATAACCCCTGACCAACCCAGAACAAATACAGTATCTTTGATTGGGTTTATACCTGGAAACACACGTTTATCTAACCAGAAGCCTTTCTTGTCCTTTTTATGGTGAACTGGGGTAACAGCAGTGTGTAGTGAGGCTCGGCCAGCCTTCTCCTTCTTGTTGACTGACCACTGTATTGCTTCACTTGTGCTGATACGGCTTCTTTCCAATCCAGGTTCGCAATTCAGACCCGAACGATCCAAATGGAGAAATGGTTGTTCAACTACTAGATGACTTTAAAATATCAGGTGTTAATGGAACACGTATCCTTTAAGAACTCAATTAGTTTTTTCTTTCTTTTCAATTTTATTATCTTTTAAACTATGTGTATGGGTGTGTTGCCTGTATGTATGTATATGCACCACATGTGTTCAGTGCCTGCAGAGATCAGAAGGAGGGTATCAGATAACGTGGAACTTGAGTTACAGACAGTTGTAAGTTGCCATGTGGGTGACGGACATTGAACCCAGGTCCTCTGCAAGAGCTTCAAGTGCTCCTAATCACTGAGCCACCTCTCTAGCCCTCAGTTTTTGTTTTTGAAATATATTTATTATGTATACAGTGCACTGCCTGTACAGTGTCTGCTTGCACGACAGAAGAGGGCACCAGGTCTCATTACAGATGGTTATGCGCCACCATGTGGTTGCTTGGAAATGAACTTGTGATCTCTGGAAGAGCAGCCAGTGCTCTTACCCTCTGAGGCATCTCTCCAGCCAGCCCTCAGTTTATCTTTAATCCCCAGTTCCCTGTGGTGGAAAGAACTGATTCCTCCGAGTTCTCTTCTGACCTCATATGTATGTTTGTGTCGGAAAATATGCTCAGAAGTCAGTTCTTTTTCCTGTGTCTGTGTGGGTGTGTATACCAGAAAATAACATTCAGAAGTTGGTTCTCTTTCAAGCATGAGTTCTGGGGATGGAACTCAAGATAATCAGGCTAATTAATCATGAAATAATTCATTACCAAAGAAAGATGCTAGCTGTGTGCACTCAGCATCTGTGTTTAAGGTAAACAATAATAACATCCTTTTTTTTATTGTGGGCATCAAGGCATACATATGGGTTATGTCTATTTGTTCTGCGTCTTCTTTAGAATATTAGTCATTCCCCTTTGCAAAGAACATCAAGATCTAAAAATGGTAAGTAGCTTTGTGGCTTAAGGGAAGTACTTTTTAAAAATAAATAAAAGACAAGGACTTACCATGTAGCCCAGGCTGACTTTGATCTCACTATGTAGTCTAGGCTAGTCTCAAATGAAAATTCTTCTGCCTCCCAAGGGTTGGGGAGTCACAGACTATTATGCCTGGCCATCTTGTAAATTTTTTCATGAAAAATTTTCTTATGTATTTCAACAGGCCTTAGTAGTAAAGAGAGTGTGAACTGTTGTGTCTGTTATGTTTAGAACTTAAATGGGGGCTGGAGAAGGCCCAGGGGCTAAGACCTCTTTTTATTGTTCTCCAGGAAGATTAGGTTCAATCCCTAGCACCCACGTGGCAGCTCACTAACATCTGTAACTTCAGCTCTAGGGCATGATAGCCTCTTCTGGTCTCTTGGGCACTGTAGCCATGTGAAACAAACATACATAGATACAGTCTCACACACACACTTAGGGAAAACAACATACATAAAGTAAGATAAATACTTAAAATTTAAGTGGAGCGATTACATCCTATAATAAGGGGCTCAACGTGTCTTAAGTTTAGACTTATGGGTAGCTAGCTACACGGGATGTGCAATGAGCCACAGCCAGCTGTGCTCACAGTGGGAGTAACTACTGAGATAAAAATCTGAAACTGCTCTCTCAGCAGTTCTCACTGGGCCCTCCATATCTGTGCCCTGCCCTGCTCCCCAATGTGTGTGAGTATTTCACTTGCTTATATGGAGACCAGAAGAGGGTTAGAAAGGGCTATTAACCACTTTGAGGGAGCTAGGAATAAATCCCAGTCCTTGAAAAACAGCCAGTGCTCTTAACTATTGAGCGGTCTCTCCAACCACCTCAGGCCTGTTTTGTTTGTCTGCATTTCTTCCTTTGAGACAGGGTTTCTCTTTGTACCTCTGGTTGTCCTGGAACTCGCTTTGTAGACCAGACTGGCCTAAACCCACAGAGATCCGCCTGCCTCTGACTCCCTGAGTGCTGGGAGCCACCACCGCCCAGCTTCAGGCCTATTTCTTTTTTTTTTTCTTTCTTTTTTTTTTTTTTGATTTTTCGAGACAGGGTTTCTCTGTAGCTTTTGGTTCCTGTCCTGGAACTAGCTCTTGTAGACCAGGCTGGCCTCGAACTCACAGAGATCCGCCTGCCTCTGCCTCCCGAGTGCTGGGATTAAAGGCGTGCGCCACCGCCGCCCGGCTCAGGCCTATTTCTTAATCTCAAGCAATATCATAGCAGCGTGCACCCCACATAAAGCTGTCTGTGCAAAATTGCCTGTTACTTAATGTCATAGTAGCATGTACCCCACATATACCTATCTACCTGAAATTAGCAGGTAGCTGTTACTGGTATCGTGCTGCCCACAGAACTCAACCTAGGAACTTTTAAGTTTCATTATTGCACATGCAAACATGTCAATATCATGACAAACTGGAGGTCAGAAGAGAACTCGGAGTCAGTTCTTTCTGGAACTGAGGATTGAACTCATCATGAAGCTTTAGTGGCAAGTATCTCTACAGCCCTAAGCCAGTGAGCCATTTGGAAGGTCCAAAGTAAAATTTTTTGCGGGGGGGGGGGGGGGGGGGTGGTGGTGGTGGTAGTGTCATGACAAGGTTTCGCTGTGTAGCCCTGGCTATCCTGAAACTCTCTTTGTAAACCAGGCTGGCCTTGAAATCACAGAGAACTGCCTGCCTCTGCCTTCTGAGTGCTGGAACTAAAGGTTTCCACCACCCCTGGCTCCAAAGTAATATTTTTAGTACACAATTCAAACTCCCGTAACTTGACATAATTAAAACTTTCAACCGGCTGGGCGATGGTGGCGCACGCCTTTAATCCCAGCACTCGGGAGGCAGAGGCAGGCGGATCTCTGTGAGTTTGAGACCAGCCTGGTCTACAGAGCTAGTTCCAGGACAGGCTCCAAAGCCACAGAGAAACCCCGTCTCGAAAAACAAAACAAAAAAAAAAGCCAACTAAAACTTTCAACCTTTTAGGGAGGTCCCCGTGTCCCTCCCCTGTCCCCACCCCACCCCGCTATTACTGATGCTTACCGCCAAAAAAACTAACAATTAGTAATTATAGCTTTAATAGCTTTAAATCTTTTAAATTTAACCCGATTAGAAGACATAGTTTGACCAAGCATGGTGGCACATTGCTTTAATCCCAGCGCTTGGGAGGCAAAGGCAGGCAGATCTCTGAGAGTTTGAGGCCAACCTGGTATATAGAGTGAGTTTCAGAGCAACTCTGTCTCAAAAAAAAAGAAAGAAAAAGAAATTAGAAAAGGATAGTTTGTAAAACTGTTTCTAACATTTAGTTATCTGCTTCAGTTATAACAAAATTGAAAGGAAATATTGGAGCTCTGGCCTCATGACGTGGCCCTGGCTGGCCTGAGTCTGCATTGAGGTGAGCCTCAGTCAGTGGAAGGCGTGTGTCGCTCCGTGCTGCTTTCTCTGCCTTTTGGCTTAGTCACAGTCCCTTTTACTGGGTTCTCTTGTCATTTTCCGAAGTGCTAACAAATAGCCGTGTGCTGGCCAGCACCCTGTCACCTACTGTCCTGAGCGAGAGCACAGCATCTCATCTCATGAATGGCTTAGTCATTCGCTGTGCATAGTTACAACCCATTCCATCAGAAACCCAGCATTGACCTGCCGTGGGTCATTCAGTGTGGTCCTCGTGTCTCAGAATAGTCTTGCAGTGTCGTCGACATGGTTTAGTTGAGTGGCTCGACTGTCTGCCCAAACACAAAAGCAACTCTGAGAAACTAGCACCAAAATCTCAGTCTCAACACCAGTCACATCTGTCTCAGCCCGCCGTACCCTGATGAAGAAAGATGAAACAAAACCTACAAACGATGCATGACTCACTGAGGAAATTATATGATGTAATTTTTATGTAGAACACAACCATGACCAGTGACCTAAACAGTCATCTTCAGATGTCTTTGACCCCCTAGTAACTGTCATCCAAACACAACCCCTCATTTGCTTATTGGCGGCAGCGTGATATCCGCTACACTACAGAAACACCCCACCAGCCAGTGTTTGTGTGTGGTGAAATTTCAGCTCCCTGTCGGGGTGTGTTTGGTGTTTCAAACAATTCCAGGCCTTTGTAGCAATACCCTTGCCTTAGGTGTCTGCCTATCTGTTACTATTTTCCAGGGTGTCAATGTCTTAGTGTTCTGCCTCTCTGAAGAGACTTGTGTCCGAGGCAGCTCTTATAAAGAAAAGCATTTCATAATTTGCTTGCTTGTAGTTTCAGAGCTTAGTCTATTTTCATCATGGTGGGGAGCATGGTGGCACACGGGCAGTCATGATGCTGGAGAAATAGTTGAGAGAGCTTTGCCTCCCTGTTTGCTCACTCGGGTGCTGGGGGAGGAAGTGCCAGCAAATCACCATGGCCTAGCTTTGCCTTTGGTGCCTAATTCAGTGAGTTGTTCTGCCTGGGACTGCCTGGATTTGCAACCCACGGTCTATCGGGAGTCTCAGTACTCCCCCTTAAATAAAGTCTGCTTGTTTTGTGCCTGAATTTAGGTCTGTCTAGTTATTTCCTCAGGCTGGATTGCCCTGAGAGGTGTGTGCTCTTTGTTATATGGCATCAGCACGTGGTGTGAGGCGTGCCCTGTTGTGAGCGAGCCTATATTCCTTATATAACCAATTGTCTGTGTTTACCTGCAGGTTTTACAGGTGGTTTTAGTCTTCATCGCTGTGATTGGAAGCAGGAATTTTTTCCGCTGCTTCTGTCTATTCTTTGGCTCTGGATTCTCTAGGAAACTTTTCTTCTGCCCCTCCTCAAACCCTGTGTTTGCATTAATTTTCATTTTCAACTGCTATATTAACTTACAATGTACCTCTGACTGGTGCTTCTTCCACGCCCCAGATCAGGGCAGCCTGGACTGCATAGTAGTAGGTGCCAGTCGAACACTAAGGGCTTCTTGTTCCTCCACTGTTGCACAGCCACCCTGTAAGGAGCCTGGGATTTGGCCGTTTCTTGGGAACCTAGGCTTCCTTTTGTTGCGGGCTTTCCAGGCTGTAATGAAGATGGGGTTGGCAGTATAAGCATGGCTGCCAAGTCTCCACTGCCTCAGGGCTTGTGCAGCATGCTTGCTGCATGTGGTATACTGGCATGAAGAGCGCTACAGAAGTATCGGGCTGAACGTAGTCAGAGTCCTGTTCTTAGAAATGTTGGTGGAGAGGGGTAGCCCAGTGCTGGGGCACTTGTCTTCTCACAGAACACTAGGTATGCTCCACACTAGGAGACACACAGAAGAACACGTTGGCATTTCCTTCTTTTCAGTTAAGTTCTGTGCTAAAGAAGAGCGTGTTCTTGACTTTTGAGCCTGTGAGGGTGGGAGTGTAGCCTGTCATTCCAGAAGAGGCCTGAGGCCACCCTGAGCCTGCTGTTTTGTCTGTTTCACATCAGATTCTCCTTTGCTTCCTTCCGCCCAAGTGTGCACTCGTCCCAGACGGCCTTCCTCACGGTTGTTTGTTGGTGGTATCGCGTCATTGTCGGCAGCTTTGTGTTTTCAAGGTAGTTCTGTACCGAAAGTTCAGGACTTGGGAATTGAATCCACATCTCGCCTACCTTTTCTTCCTTAATGAGCCCCAGACATCTGCATGGTGTTTGAAGTTTTGGGACACCATCTACTCAAGTGGATCATCAAGTCCAACTACCAGGGGCTTCCGCTGCCTTGTGTCAAAAAGATTATTCAGCAAGTATGTTTGTTGGTCCTTGCTGTGTGGGATTCCTCCATTCCCCTCTCTGTCTCTCTAGGGGATCTCACTGTGTGAACCCTGCTGCCCAGGAACTCTGCCTGCCTGTCTCCTAGGTGCTGGGTTTAAATCATAAACCACCACACCTGGCTTATTGTATCTTTTTATATAAAAATATCAGGTGTTTCCTGTTTCTAACAAAATTTCTTTTTTTTTAAATATTTATTTATTATGTATACAATATTATGTCTGTGTGTATGTCTGCAGGCCAGAAGAAGGCACCAGACCCCATTACAGATGGTTGTGAGCCACCATGTGGTTGCTGGGAATTGAACTCAGGACCTTTGGAAGAGCAGGCAATGCTCTTAACCTCTGAGCCATCTCTCCAGCCCTCTAACAAAATTTCTTATTTTAGAAACAAGGATTGAGGCTGGGAAATGACTCCCTTGAAAACTGTCTGCCGCGTGTGTGCACACACCCAAGTTTGTCCCTGATTCATGCCAGATGCAAAAACTGGGCATTGTGCTTCTGTTTTTTTATTTTATTTTATTTAAATGTGTGTGAGTGTTTTGCTTACATGTCTGTGTATCGTGTATGCCTGGTGTAAGTGGAGGCCAGAAGAGGGCACTGCATTCCCTGAAACTGAGTTTTAGGGGTGGTTGTGATCTGCCCTTTGGGTGTTTGGAATCAGACCTGGGTCCTCTGGAAGAGCTGCTGAGCCATTTTTTTTTTTTCTTTCTTTTTTTGGATTTTTTCGAGACAGGGTTTCTCTGTAGCTTTGGTGCCTGTCCTGGAGCTACCTCTTGTAGACCAGGCTGGCCTCGAATTCACAGAGATCCGCCTGCCTCTACCTCCCGAGTGCTGGGATTAAAGGCGTGCGCCACCACCGCCCGGCTGAGCCATTTCTTCATCTCTCTGTTTTAAGTGGGTTGTGATTTCTTCCCACTCCCCCAGGAAAACTTGTTTATTTGTTTATTTGTTTTTAGTTTTATTTATTTATTTATTTATTTATTTATTTATTTATTTATTTGTGAGGCTTCTGTTTTATTCCCAATCAGGTGCTACAGGGTCTGGATTACTTACACACCAAGTGCCGGATCATCCACACTGATATCAAACCAGAAAACATCTTGTTGTCAGTGAATGACCAGTACATTCGGAGACTGGCTGCTGAAGCTACAGAATGGCAACGATCTGGAGCCCCACCTCCTTCTGGGTCTGCAGGTGTGTGGGGAGCTTGGCTCACTCAGAACTGCAGGAGGAATTTCTGTTTGTATTTGGTCGCAAGACAGTGGAATGAACACTGCTCACTTACCTATAAATATTTTAGAAATATAGCAGCATTCAAAAGACTTCAGTATTTCTTCCAGATGGGAAGAAAGTGAGGGGTTGTTTTTAGATAAAAATATGCTTTATAGTAAAACAGCTGTCTTACATTATAGTTTTAAAGTGTTTTATTTGGTAGACTTTATATTTTTATTGACCTTCTTTACTTTGTAGGGGCAGCTTTTTTGTGTGTGAACGTTAGAACAACTTGAAGGGGTCGGTTCTCTTCACCATGTGGGCCTGGGGATCAGATCCAGGTTGTTAGGATCAGCAGCATCGTTACCTGCCAAACCAACCATCTTTCTGACCCTAATTTTAATTTAGGAGTTTTGTTATACAATAGCCCAAGCTAAATTTGAACTCCTGATCCTGCCTGGATTGTAGCAGTTGTGTGTGATACCGGCTGCTCCTTGGGTAGCTCGCATTGCTCACACGTGCTCAGTCACCCCATGGCTAGGAGAGCTGCTGGTTTGTCTCCATATATGAGACTGGGACCGAGTCACTTGGTTTCATTTTCCCTTAAACAGGAATTGTGGGTTTTAAATTTCTCATTGAGGGGCTGGAGAGATGGCTCAGCGGTTAAGAGCATTGCCTGCTCTTCCAAAGGTCCTGAGTTCAATTCCCGGCAACCACATAGTGGCTCACAGCCATCTGTAATGAGGTCTGGTACCCTCTTCTGGCCTGTAGGAATACACGCAGACAGAATATTGTATACATAATAAATAAATAAATAAATATTTAAAAAAAATAAATTTCCCATTGAAGCAGTTGGTAACTCCCCACAGCACTGTGCTCAGTGGGAGGTGATTGCAGTTTTTCCACGTGAGGGCAGGTTCCAGTTTTAGTAGTGTAATTGTGTTGGACAATGTTTCTTGACACTCGTGTTCACACCACTTGGCAAGGAAGAATGGATGAGATGAAAGCTGATGAGAGGGGTTCAGTGTTAAAAGATGGAAAGAATGGATTTTATGTCATACCTAAACCACAGCCAGGAAAGGAAGATGGACACCATGCCTAAGCTGGTCTATTGGCTGTACCTAATGGTGGTTATTTAGCTGTCCATGTCACCTAGATTACCCTTAGTGACCCAGTAGGTAAAGGGGTCTGCAGTGCAAGCCTGGTGACAGGATCCCATAGAAGGGTGAGATTGAGAACTGACTCCATAGAGTTCTTTGACTCCCACACATGTGCATTGTGGCACGAAGCACCTCACCCCCACCCCCGCCATGTGTGTTAACACAATGGCTATACTTTTTTTCTTTTTAAATAGAACTGACAAGTACAGAAGGGAGCCTTGAAGAGACGGGAATCCTGGGTGCTTGTGCATGGGGAGCAGTTCTGAGCAGCACCACTTGTGGAATTAAATAGGAAGCTGGCTCTGGGTAGATGGGTACTGGTGGAGAAGCACTTTACAGTCTTTAAAGGTTGCTCCACTGGACACGATGATGGCACCTTTAGTTTCAGCAGACAGGCACGTGGAAAGGTTCAGGTCAGCCAGGTCTGCATGATGAGGCCCTGTCTTGAAGACACTTCTTTAGTCAGGTAATCATGGCACTTGCCTTTAATTCTAGCCCTTGGGAGGCAGAGGCAGGTGAATCTCTGTGTTTGAGGCCAGCCTGGTCTATAAGAGCTAGTTTCTGGACAGGCTCCAAAAGCTACAGAGAAACCCTGTCTCGAACCCCCCCCCCCAAAAAAAAAAAAAAAAACAACCAAACTTCGTAGACAAAATTTGGCCTCTTTATATGTATGTTTGTTTTCCTTTAAAAAATGCAGCTTGCTCAGCATCACATAGAGAAAGTAGGCTGCGGGAGGGATAGCCTCCTCCTGGCAGTGTCTTTTCCCAGTCTGCATTCTGCCTGTCTGTGCCAGGGCTCTTACCTGCTTTTTCTCTTTTCTTTTCAGTCAGTACTGCTCCGCAGCCTAAGCCAGTAAGTATAAGCATACAGTGCTTCTGTGTTTAACTCCTGGGTGCTGGGCATGGTCATGGTATGGATGGGCATAGTTTACTTAGAGTGGAGACCAGGGAAAAGGACCATTCCTGCCCTCCTTGCTTTTATCCAGCACTCATTGCGCCATCAGCGAGTTGGTTCTGGTGAGGGTTCTGTGAATAGAGGTGCCTGAGAGACCCAGTCCCCAGACTGCACAGAAGATGGAAACTTACTAGTGCCATTTGTTCAATTTCATAAGTTCTGCACATTTACATTAATGGAATGCTAGGGAAAGAGTGGAATTTAATTAGGAAATAATTAAAGTTAACAGTTGTCTCCAACCAGGGGTAATGGATTAGCCACCTGAAGACTTTATCTGTTTGTGATCTCCGCCAGGCTGACAAAATGTCAAAGAATAAGAAGAAGAAATTGAAGAAGAAGCAGAAGCGCCAGGCAGAATTACTAGAGAAACGAATGCAGGAAATTGAGGAAATGGAGAAAAAGTCGGGCCCTGGGCAAAAAAGACCTAACAAGCAAGAAGCATCAGAGAGTCCTGTTGAAAGACCCTTGACAGAGAACCCACCTAATAAAATGACCCAAGAGAAACTTGGTATAAATAGAGCGTTGAACAATGACTTGATGGCATACCTGAGCATCGGTTTATCACTGTTCTGTAATGTGTGGTTTCGTGTCTGCAGCTCATCTCTGGGGGTGTCCTGTAAGAGCTGAGATCTATGATAATGCCAGGCAGATGGCAGGAAAGCGTAACTTGTTGCTCTCTTCTCCAGAGGTAGAGAGAGACTTTGTAGCCATTGGGTGAGGATGAGATCTTTGTCCTCCCATCAGTAGGTGTCAGAGGGCTGTTAATCTTGTATTTGTGGCACTTAGTAAGAGCTCTAGAAGCTAGTTTAGCCTTGTGAGAATTGTTCTGTTGTTCACTGGCACATACACACATGCGTCCTTTTCTGTTTGTTCCTTAGAAGAGTCAAGTTCCATTGGCCAGGATCAGACACTCACGGAACGTGGTGTAGAGGGTGGTACAACAGAAATTAATTGCAATGGAGTAATTGGAATCGTTAATTACACTGAAAACAGTAATAATGAAACATTGAGGCTTAACGAGGATCTCCATAATGCTAATGACTGTGATGCCCACACTTTGAAGCAGGAACCTAGTTTCCTAAACTCCTCAAATGGAGACAGCAGTGCATCTCAAGAAACAGACTCTTGCATAGCCGTGACCTCTGAGGTGTCAGAGACCATGGTGTGCCAGTCCTCCTCTGTAGACCAGTCACTCAGTGAACAGGACATCAGCCAACTTCAAGAGAGCATTCGGGCAGAGATACCTTCTGGGGATGAGCAGGAGCAGGAACATAATGGACCACTGGACAACAAAGGTACCACACAGACACCCCACCGACCTGCCCTGCGCAGTGCGCTCTTGAATTTGTAGGCAAACTGCATTTTCACAGCAGGCATCTAGTTTGGATTTTTCATGGGGAAGGGGGTGTTTGTTACAGTGGTGGGGGTGGAGTGGACCAGACTTTGTGTACTCTGGGCAAAAACTACCCCTGAGCTCCATTTCCAGGAAGCAGTTGTCCAAGTTACTTGTAAATCTGTGGCTAACTTGAGATGGATGTAGAGCATTGCAGTCATAGCTTTACAGGGGCCTTGTGGGTGCTTTAGAAACTTAGCAAGTCATAGGAAGTTTCATTAGAGGCTGGAGGAGAGGCCTCTAAGTGGTAACTTGTAGACCTTTGTTTCCCTTAGGCTATCTTGTGTTCATTAAACCCTTTTACTGATAATAGCTGTTGTCTGTAGGAAAATTCACTGCTGGAAATTTTCTTATTAATCCCCTTGAGCCAAAAAATGCAGAAAAACTCAAAGTGAAGATCGCAGATCTTGGGAATGCCTGCTGGGTGGTAAGTCACGCCTGTTTTATTGCTGTATTTAAAATGATTGGGTGAGGACACTTGACTTAGTTACACTAAGACATCTGTGTTTATGGACTGGATTTTACTAAGTATTTCATTTTTCCTTTATTTTGGGAAAGTTCAATATATTTATGAACATATGGAATGGAAGATGATATTTGAAACAAATGAGTGTCAAGTCCCCTAAGTCCCCCGTTGCTCAGCTGCAGTCACGTCCATTTACATCCATTTGTTCGACCTTACCCTTGCTCACTAAGACACTTGGTACCATGTTCCTTCCCCTCCCCAACCACAGCTCCATTCTCAAAGTGGGCATTTACCCCCCCCTTTTTTTTGTTGTTGTTGTTGTTGTTTTTCAAGACGGTTTCTCTGTAGCTTTGGAGCCTGTCCTGGAACTAGCTCTTGTAGACCAGGTTGGCCTCAAACTCACAGAGATTCACCTGCTTCTGCCTCTCGAGTGCTGGGATTAAAGGCGTGCGCCGCCACTGCCTGGCCACTTTCAGTGATGTGTTTAAATTCATTTCATATTTTGTTCACCAGTATTGGTGTGAGATTCAGTGGCTGTGTAGTATGACTGTAGTGCTGTGAGTGCCCTAGTCACTGTACCCGGAGCTCTTAGGACAGTGTCTGTGCAGTGTCCTGAGCAGCTGCCCCAGGTCAGGTCGCACATGTGGGGCTGCTGCATCAGTAGCAGTGTGCTGCTTTATGTTGTTTCAAAGGCTTATGATGAACAGTGCTGTAAGGCTTACCTTCAGAATATATGTAATTATGGATTTTTATTTGCTCTATGGTATCTTTTATATCTAGTTAAGCAAGGTTTTTTATTGATTGTAGTTGTGGTTATGTGCTATATAGTATCTTTTATATCTTGTTAAACAAGTTTTTTTTGGGGGGGGTGATTTTTTTTGAGACAAGGTTTCTCTGTAGTCTTGGCTGTTCTGGAACTTGCTCTGTGGACCAAGCTGTCCTCAGATACACAGAGATCCGCCTGCTTCTGCTTCCCAAATGCTGGGACTACTTGGCTTGTTTAGGACTTTGTTTTGTTTTGTTTCCTTCTTTTGAGACAAAGTTTCTCTGTATAGCTCTGTCTGTGGTGGAAATAGCTCTATAGACCCTGCTGGCCCTGAACTTAAAAGAGATCCATCCAACTCCCTCTCCCTCCCAAGTGTTGGGATTAAAGGCCTGTGCCATCATCACCCAGCTCTGAACAGCCCTTCTTTAACTCAGGTCTCTGACTGAACCTGGGCCTAGCCATTTTTAAGCTGGCTGACCCTGTCTGCGTTCCCGAGCTCCTCCTGTGTAGTATCCTGCCTGTCTCTTATGTGCTGGGGGTCACACTCAGGCTCTAAAATAGATGTGCTAGGACACATCCTAACAGTAGAGACGGATCAACTGGAATAATTTTATCTATCACAACAAAACTAGAAATCAGTAGCCAGAGAAAGCACGGGGATTGGAGAGAGAATTTGGTATGCATGTGGAGGTCAGAGGACAACCTGTGGGAGTCGGGTCTCCCGTTGTGGGAGTACGGGGGTCGGGGGGGACACGACTAGGATTGGCAGGTAGTGAGCAGCAGACATTTCGTCCCATTTCTAAATCTGTGTTCTTTCAGTAAGTGTCCCTGCAGGCCCAGCTCCTCGTCCCCTGCTTGTGTAAGTGTCCGTTAGCTGGTTTATCTTCAGGCTGGGATGCTGGAGTCCTTGTGCTCTTTGCTCCCTTAGTGCAGCGCCTCAGAGCCTGGGCCGTGCTGCCAGGATTCACTTTCTGTGCCGTTTCCTATACAGGACTCACCTTAAGTCTTTTATTATTAAGCCTTTTTATTATTTCTTTAACCTTTATTGTATTGTATGGAAGCCTGCATGTGTTTACCTGTGTGGAAGTCAGAACAGTTTGCAAGAGACACCTTCCTCTCTCCTTCCTTCCCTTCCCCCCTCCCTGGTGGGCCTGAGAGGTCCATCTTAGAGCTTCATGCTTGCTGGCAGGCTACCCCACCTGCCGAGCCTTCTTGCTGACCCCTTTTCTGTGTGCTTTTATTATTTGTTTGTTTGCTTGTTTGGTTTGGATTTCTTTGTTTTGCTTTTTGAAACAGTCTTGTTGTAGTCCTGGCTGTTCTGGAACTCACCACATAGACCAGGCTAGCTTTAAACTCACAAAGATCTGCCAGCCTTTGCCTCCCAAGAGCTAGGATTAAAGGTGTACATTACCACACTGGTTCTAATTTTTGATTTCTTGATAAAGCTATTGTTATTTCTAAATCTATATGATTAAACTAAGGGTCATCTTTAGCTGGGTTAATATGGCACATGCTTTTAATCCCAGCACTCAGAGTCAGAGGCATGCAGATCTCTGAGTTCGCATACAGGTCAAAGAGAGAGAGAAGTTAAGGTTCATTAGTTGTTTAAAGTTATTTGGAGTAGCAGTGAGGCAGAGCTGTTTCAGGGCTAGCAGCATGAAGATGATACTTTCCGAGAACAGTCTCCATTATTAAGTAGTCCTGAGTTGTTCGTTTGTCAGATGTATGGCCTTTAAAGTTCTGCGCTCTTTGAATTACTCAGCACAAGCATTTCACTGAAGATATCCAGACAAGGCAGTATCGGTCTTTGGAAGTTCTGATCGGATCTGGCTACAACACGCCTGCTGATATCTGGAGCACTGCCTGCATGGTAAGCCCTGCTGCCCTCCCTGTGTGCTGTCGGCAGTACAGTAGGAACTGCAGAGGAACACGCAGTGGTCACCAGTGTGTCTGAACTGAGCATTGTTCTTTTATACTGGTGGATGACTAGCGTCCTTGAGCTCTTACCTTGTTTGCACGCTAGGGACACCCCTGGAAAGGCTGGGGTTCTCTGCATTCAGCAGCTCCTCAGACATCTGTGTCACTTAGTCACCCACAGGTCTGTGAATCACTGCTTTCGCTGGGTGTGCTGTTTCCTGACTGGGCTCCTGTACCACAGTCGGTCATTGCCCTGAGGGCACGCATTTGGAACTTGAGCCAAAGCTCTCTACGCCCAGAAAGACCCTGACTACCTTGAGTGCCTTTGCTTTACAAGGCTTCTGACTTAGTGGCTACAAGATGAATTTGGAGGTCACCACAGCCCCTAAGTCAGGAGTACTAACATAGTATTTTGTTACTAAGGTACAGATCAAGGCCAGACTTAGAAAGAGTCTGGGAGGCCACTCTCCTGTTGGAGTGTCACCACCAGGGAAGGTGCCTGACGTCAGGTGTGCACAGCTTAATTGTGATTTCATTTTGTCACATGGGATCAGAGTGTGGGCACATCAGTCCTCAGCAGTAAATAAAGAGAATGGAGACTTAGAGAGGGGAGGATTTGCTGTGTCTTGTGAGGCAGGAGGATTGGCAAGAATCCAGGACCATCCTGGGCTACATAGTCAAGATTGTCTTAAAAAATACATACATACATACACACACACACACACACTTTGTTAATTTAGACATGAAATTAGGAAAATCTCAGTGTTCAGTGTAATCTGGAGTGTAGATTCTATTTCTAGACGGTTTCACATTCTAACACAGGAGGGAGCTGCTCTTCTGATTTGTACACGGACTCCCTAACACCTACTTGTACCCTTTGCTGGCCAGAGGGAAACTTGGCCTGGAGGACAGTGTCATATTAAAGGGTCATATCTCTGGGGCACAGAATGTCATGGTGAGATTTGAAGCATTGGGGTACCTGTCATTTCAGATGGTTTCTTGGTGACTAGAATATTGAGAACTTTAGACCCACGGGCTGGCTCAGTTGGTGAAGGCACATGTATTCATGCTGACTACCTGAGCTCAAACTAGGAGACATGCATGCTGGGAAAGAGCACCAAATCCTGAGGATACACCCACACACACACACACTGAATTAATGAGAAAAATGCAATTTAGACATTGGCTTTATTTGTTTTTTTCTCTCTCTTAAGACATGGTTTCTTTGTAGCCCTGGCTGTGCTTGAACTCACTTTGTAGACCAGGCTGGCCTCAAACTCACAGAGATCCACCTGTCTGTCTCTGCCTCCCAGGTGCTCCAAGTGCATCACCACTGCCCTGCTTAAACATTGTTTGAAGGAGCATTCAGAACCTCTTCTGTCTGTTCAAATGCAAACTATTATTATATATATAATATATTGTATAGCTACCATTATTCTGGTGTTGTGTTCTGTGTTTTCTTTTTTCTGTATTGTAATTTTTTTAGACATTTTTCAAATGGTCATCTAGTTTTGAAAACATAGCAGAAGGCTTTGCAAAGGCATTCTGTTTCTTTGATACTGTCGTGTGCTGTCTCTTTCTTAGGCCTTTGAACTAGCCACAGGTGACTATTTGTTTGAGCCTCATTCAGGGGAGGATTACACACGAGATGAAGGTGAGTTCCTTTCCCCTCTTTCTACTGGTCACTAGTGTCATTTCCTGGCACAGAGGTCTTCGTTACTGTGGGAGGAGTGTGCCAGACACTGAAACGGGAGAAATGAGCTGACGGGGTAGTGATGTCATCCCAGCACTAAGGAAACATGCAGGAAGACAAGAATGATAGCAAAGACTGACAGCTCAGTAGCTGAAGTGCATGGTTGGTATGCAAAAGCCTGGAGCCCAGTCTCCAGCACCGCTCAAACTAAGGGAGATGGCGCTTGCTGTAAGCCTAGCACTGGAGAGATGGCAGAAGGCTTGAAACTTGAAGGTCATCCTCATGTACAGCAAGTGTGAGGTCAGCGTGTGCTGTATGAGATCACCTTGTTTGTTTCTTTTTTTTCAACACAGTGTTTTTCTGTGCAACCCTTACTGTCTTGGAACCCGCTCTATAGACCAAGCTATCCCTGAATAAGATCCTCCTGCCAAAAGGATCTTCATAGAGATCCTCCTGTCTCTGCCACCGGGTGCTGGGATTA
This sequence comes from Microtus oregoni, assembly GCF_018167655.1. Classification (NCBI taxonomy): domain Eukaryota; kingdom Metazoa; phylum Chordata; class Mammalia; order Rodentia; family Cricetidae; genus Microtus; species Microtus oregoni. Next base: position 13,721,757 of record NW_024543220.1, on the reverse strand, counting down.
AAGGTGTGCACCACCATGCCCAGCTAAAGATCATCCTTTTTTATAGAAAGAAATACTAAAGAGCTCTGACATCCACAATTGGTTGGCTTACAACTTACTTGCCAGTTTGGGGTGGGTAGGTTGCTTAGTTTTAACATCTGCTCGTCGTCCTTTGAAGATCAATGACTTTAGCTGGGTGTGCACGCCTTTAATTCGAGCACTCAGGAGGCAGGAGCAGGCGGATCTCTGAGTTCAAGACCAGCCTGCTCTACAGAGCTAGTGTCCTGACAGCCAGGAATACACAGAAAAATCCTGTCTTTAAAAAGCCACGAAAAAAAAAAAAATCAAAACAAAATCCAAAATACAGTGACTTTCCCCACAGTTCAAGTCTGACTCACCCATTTATGCCTCCATGTTGATTTGGAAGTCAGTAATTTTAATCTAATCTGCAGCACTGTGGCACTTGGAGGCAGACACTCTCCTTCATATATAATATTTAGCATTTCCCTTTTCTAGAAATTAAAGTTTTATTTCCTTTTAAGTTGTATAGAATTTCATTTTAAAATAAAATATAGTGGATTTAAATTTTGTGGCCCGTAGGAAAAGCCCATACTGTCAGTTGCTCTGTCCTGAGGGCATGGGAAAGATAGCTAGGTATATCTGATTTTGCCAGCCACTATCCAGATTCCTAGGTGATTGAAAAAGATGATGACGGAAATGCCTGGCCTCTTGGTTTCTGCAGTAGTTTGCAGGGTAAGGCACTGGCAGATGGCACCTGGGTGAAGAATGTGCCTTCCACTGCCACGCTTTGCTCGTGGCTTTGTGTTCTATGGGACCGGGGATGCCCTGTGGCGTGGCTCCCTTTGGATATTAATAGGCGGCGCAGCTTGCTGAGATTCATAAGAACTGTGGGAAATGGCTGGCGATGTGCTAGCAGTTGAATGGTTACGAGTCTGTTTGCCCAGTGCAGGGAGGGTGTGTTTCCTGGGTACCCGTCACACCACACGGTGTCCATGCTGACTTTCCTGTCCTTTGCTTGCTTTTGTTCTCTTAGAACAGTTTTCAACCTGTGGGTTTCAACCCCTTCGGGGGTCAAATGACCCTTTCAACTGAGGTCACAGCAGATATCCTGCATATCAGATATTGACCTTCTGGTTCATAAAAGTAGCAAGATTAGTTACGAAGTAACAATGGAAATAATATGCCCAGGGTGGTGGGGGGATGGTTGTGGTGGTGCCCTCCTTTTATCCCAGCGCTCAGGAAGCAGACAGGTAGATCACTTATGATCTCAAGGCCAGCTTGGTCTAGAGTGAGTTCTAGAATTGCCAGAGCTACACTGAGAAACCGCCTCAAAAAACAAACAGAAATAGGTAAAAGTATAAATAAATAAAGATAATGGTGATTATAATAATTTTATTGTTGAGATCACCACAACATGAGGAACTGTAGTAAAGGGTCACTGCGTTAAGGAAGGTTGTCTTAGAAGTTAAGAGCTGTAGGTTTATGGAGCTTTTAGACGCCCCATCACATGTCTTCAGTAGAGAGCGTGTGCTACAGAATATGCATGCTGGCTAGAGCTGCATGGAGTAGGGCCTTGCACCACCAAACTGAAAACTAAAACATGTGAAAGGGCCCGAGCCAGGGAGAACACCTGCCCTTGGTATTCCACCCCCAGTCAGAACTCAGTCAGGTCAGCCCTCGGCGTCTGCTCATGTGCTGCCATTTGGCAAATGTGCGTGTCATTATTTAGCTATGGTGTGTGGGATGTTGGCATGCTCTCTCCCCTGCTTGAAGAACCCACTGGGCTAGGTTTGTTACCTAAAGTAAAGCTGTGTATGTGTGTGTCATTCTCCAGCCCAGGAGGCCTGTAGTGAGGCCAGCAGGGCCCAAGGTCATTCGGTCTTCTGAGTCTCCCCTGCACGCACACCTGGGTTTTATCCGTTGTCACTTTAACCTGCTCACCCTTGGGAAAGCTCTCCACGGAAAGCCTTGTTCACCGCTTCACCTTGATCCTGTTGGTCTTAGTCTATCTTGGCCCACCTGGCGCGGGCTGGAGCTGATAGGCCGGATTCCAAGGCCCTTTGGCCACAGTTGGAAATAGTCTCAGGACTTCTCAGTCTCAGGGTGACAAGCTCAGGGACACAACTTGAAGGCGCAGAGCCTCTTCTACCAAGGTTGACTCTGGTTCTCACTGCCTGAGCAGTGCTGAGGTATTTGTCATTGGAGTGGACCCTGCATTAGATAGAGTCCATTTCTTCTTTGGGACAGGAAGCAAGTGTGCAGTGCACTAACAGTGATGTGTGTGCTGTGTCCAGAGCCACGTGTGTCATCCCTGCTCTGGTCTTTTTTTTTTAATTTATTTATTATGTATACAATATTCTGTCTGTGTGTATGCCTTCAGACCAGAAGAGGGCACCAGATCCCATTACAGATGGTTGTGAGCCACCATGTGGTTGCTGGGAATTGAACTTAGGACCTTTGGAAGAGCAGGCAATGCTCTTAACCTCTGAGCCATCTCTCCAGCCCCCCCCCCCGCCCTGCTCTCTTCTTTGCCCATACAGATCACATCGCCCTGATCATAGAACTTCTGGGGAAGGTGCCTCGCAAGCTCATTGTGGCGGGAAAATATTCCAAGGAATTTTTCACCAAAAAAGGTAAAACAAAGTGTTTGTTCCCAGTCAGTAAGGGGTAAAAGTGTCTAAAATGAGACACTTGTTCTGCAGAAAAGTGAGTGTGTGCCTTGGGTATACCCAGTGTGGCTTAGCAAGCACTGGATGGTATGGGCAGGAGCTCAGCACATTGGCATTGTTGGGTTTGGGTGGTGTCTTCCTATGTATTCCAGGTAGGATTCATAGTGCATCCTCCAGCCCTGCTTAAAAACAACACCCTAGGGGGCTGGAGAGATGGCCCAGTGCTTAAGAGCGCGTACTTGCAATAATTTGAAGACTCCTACAGGCAAGGACACTGTCCTTCTCTAGCCTTTGCAGCCCTGAGAGTGTCTGAGTACATTCTCCATAGAGACAACACTTGAGTTTCATGATTGTGCTGTTAGGAGCTTGGGCTTGGTGTGCGCATCTCTAATCCCAGCCCCAGGAGGCTGAGGCAGGAGTTGTTCCCATCCCCAGTAAAAACAAAAGAAAGACTAAGGGGATACTACCTACCTTAGTCGGAAGAGGCAGCTTGAGAATGGCTCCACTTTCTAGACAGTGTAGTTCTCTAGCCTACGGCTGTGCTTGCCTCAGCCGCAGGCAGTCTTCCTGCCAGCCTCCTCAGTTCTGGGATTGTAGGCATGAGCCTTGAGTCTGTTTCTTTATACATCAAAGATGGAACTGAAATGGGAAACTGAACCAGGAAGGGTCTGGGGATCCGGTCTGTTGTCTCTCTGGGGCCACATGCCATTTTCCCCAGCGGCCTGTAACAAGTGCTGAGGGACCTAAGCAGGACACGTCCTTTGAAAAAGATCCCCAATCTCATTACCTGAGAAGGGTTTTAAGTAGCATTTACCCAAGGAAGCTGTTGAGTGACCACCTATGAAGTTCCTCACTTAAGGCAGGGGCTGAGCCCTGTAATTCTCAGCTGCCCGAGAGGCTGAAGCCCACAGATTCAAGGTTAGGACAAGACAGGTACTTCCAAAAACATGAGAAGAATGGATACAGCTCGGCAGCTTCCAAGGATTGGGTGGGATCCGAGCACCATTTGTTGAAGGAAAGAGGTCAGTTCCAAGGAGCCGATAACCTGAGCCTTCAGAGGGGTGCCCCTGAGGACAGTCTCCAGATTTGTTGGCATTTTGTCTGTCTGTCATGTTTTGGAAATCATTGCCTCCTGTAGAAGCAACATTTGCTAGACTGTTGTGCTGTAGAAAGACTGTCAGTTGTTTATGCCATGACGTTTGAGCATACCATGAGATCAGACTGTGAGCCTTGTACCGTCTTCCCACAGGTGACCTGAAACACATCACCAAGCTGAAGCCTTGGGGCCTTCTGGAGGTTTTGGTGGAGAAGTATGAGTGGCCCCAGGAAGAGGCCGCCGGCTTCACAGATTTCCTGCTCCCCATGTTGGAGCTTATTCCTGAGAAGAGAGCCACCGCCGCTGAGTGTCTCCGGCACCCTTGGCTGAACTCCTAAGCCCTCGTGCACTGCAGCAGAGCTCCTCAGGCTGACCCTCCGGCCCTCCCCTCTGACATGCTCCCTCTTCCCTTTTCAGGGTGAAGCTCTTTCTTCAAGGGTTTCTTAAAAACAAAACAATTTTTCTTTTTTTAATCCAACATGTTCATTTGGGTTTGCTTCCTTGACCCTGTGGAAATCCCACAGCCACTGGGCATCCTAGGTGAATTTGGCCTTATTTGGGCTCTGCCAAAGACTAAAAGTATGAACAGCCTCACCCTCTGCCCTGCCCTTCTAATTAGGTTGTCAGCCCTTTCCAGCAGAGCTGTGGAGATGTGAGTCCATCCTTTTTTGCTGACTCTGAGAGTCAACTTTGTGATGCATATCGTGCTGCCAGCACCAGGTTGAGGGGGGAGGGGGTGAGTTCTGTGAGCAGCAGAGACATTAAACGTGCTATATCCAGGCTGCGCCATCTCCCTGGATTCTTTATGCCTTTTCTATGTTGACATTTTTTCCTGCGAATTTTATGCTACATTTTTTGATGTGCAACAAATTTGGGTACCAGTTTATCGCCGCTGAAAGCACTGTCAGATCTCTCTCATCCTGTCATAACTACGTTCCTAGAATTTTGCTTCTGATTTTTAATGGCAGACAGAACAGAACCAGTTGAAAGTTCCCCAAGAGCCTCAGGTCTTGTGCAGATAGTCCTTTCCACGTCTTCTGCCCTAAGGCAGCCTCTGCTCCGCACTTCCTCCTTTGAACGCCCGCTGGCTTTACTATTTTGTAGCTAGAACATGGGGGGTGATCCAGACTGGAGTTGTGGGCTTCAGAGCTGCCCTGTCTGGGGTGTGTCTCGCATTCCAAGTCCTTCCCAGGCAGCTCCGGAATCCTGGCCTTGATGCATTTTCTCCAGGTGGCTTTGCTGTTCTCAGTTCTCAGAGGCTCGGTGTCTTTAATGAACCCTGGGAGAAGAACCGAGGGGAGACGGTGGCTCTTTTCTTTTTCCCATGTTGGTTTTGACATCAGCCATCCTATGCTGCTATTTCCTTGTATAATGTCAGTTTCTAACTACAATTTTGAGATGATTGAAATGTACTTGAGGCTTTTACTTAATGGAAAAAGGCTTTGTGAATTGTTTTTAGGTTCCGCCTCATAAACTTGATTACCTAAACATTATGTGTTCCTCAGGTGAAGTGAATATCAGAAGGGGGGCAGGATCGGGGTCACAGAAAGGCTGCTTGCTAGTTTAGCAAGGACCAAGTGGGTCTTGGTGATAGCACTCTCGGAAACAGCTCACTTTCTAACATGCAGAAAGCCACAGGAGTACAAGCCAAGTCTCTCCTAGCAAGCTGAGTGAATCCTGCCACAGACTGGAGAGAGTCGCCTTGTGATTGATTGGCTTTACACTTAGAGGCTCTCGTAACTCACGGACTTCACCTGAGGAACTGGCCAGCCATTCATTGGCTCGTGATTGGTTACTCCTGGAACCAGACGTGTTCTGTAGAAAGTTTTAAGTCAGGCTATCTATGCACCTATCAAGAATAAAGGGAGCAGATGACGTCACATAACGGCAGGGAAACCCTACGTCCGTTCTAATCCACTCTGGGTTGTCAACTGTATTGACATCTAAAGCAATAGCAGACCTACCTGAAACTGCTTCTTGGCAAACCCCAGTTGCAGGATTACAGGACTCCTAGTGACATTAAGGTGACATAACCAAGAAACACAAGCCAACAGCAGGCCTGTTTTAATCATTGATACCACAGGAAATTTCAATGGGAGAACCTGGAACTTCATTTTGGAAATGAGTCCCACAAAATAAGGGCTTTCCTTTTATCGCTTAAGGAGCCAGAGGACCCAGGAGGAGCTGGAGGAGGCAAGGCAGCTGCAGGAGCTGTGTGCCCATCCACAGCCTCCCTGAGCTTGGCTGAGCACAGTGGACACAGCAAAGGCCAGGTCTCACTCACAGGAGGACTGCTGTTGGCTCTTGGTTAAGAATAAAGCCCTGATATGTTTTATATTCTTTCTACTGAATCCATTGTTTGTCCTCACAAATGCAGATCAATAAAGAGTATTTAATAACCTGCTTGTCTTACCGAAGTTTTGTCTTTGTTGCCCAAGCAGTTAATGAAGTATTGCATATTTGAGGGGGTGGGAACAGGATCCCTGGGGCTTGCTGGCCAGCTGAGTCTGTGGAACTCCAGGTTCAGTGAGACCCTGTCCACCAAAAGAGCACCAGGAAGACATAGAATGCCAGTCTGGCAGCCTCACGCATGTATGTGTGTGGGCGCGCTGTTCTTTCCTATCCTTGTGTGAAGGGTTTTTACTGCTGCTCTAAGCTTTTAAAATGGCTAGCGCACACATTTCTGATGGAGCCACTTTTGTAGGGTCCAGTGTAGCTTCTGAATTTACTCCCTGTGGTAAGTTCCTAGAGACAACACCCCTGGCCAGAAGAAGCACTAAGGCCTGGTAGCCTAACCAGAGAAGGGCTAGGCAGTTTTTTGGGACAGCCTGTTGGACCCTCTGTAGAGTCCATTTGCTGTGGTGAGTCGTAGTCATCGTCCGTCCGTCCCCCCAAGGGCCCTGGCTCATGCTAGGCCAGTGCTCATTCTAAGCCATGCTGTGCTGGGTTGCAAACCTATGCCTGGTTTCTCCCAGAAAAGGGTGTGTCCTGCTCTGGTTACTTGTTGAGTACTGATGAGATTGTAAACTTAAGAGTTTTGACCATTTATATGTGTAGGTATGTCAGGAGCCGTTTCCTTCTAGGATTATCGCAGGAACCATCGCCCTGGGGAGTCTGCAGAGAACCCCACACCCAAATTGGAGAGCTATCTGTTAGCGGAACCCGCCCCACATTCCAAACTATCTAGAGAACTAGGTGTGTCATCTCCTAGTTGTGACTTCCTGGCCTACGTGAACCATGTGACCAACGTGAACCACGCGGCAAGATCCCAGGCTCCTGTGCCCACCCCCCAACTCCTTACCCTATATAAGCTGTACCCCATCTCTAATAAACGGAGGCTCTGACAAACCTAGCATAGCCTTCTTCTCTCTTAGCCCATTTATCTTCCAGATAGTGCCTCTCCGTGACCCTGGAATAACTGACTGCAGGGTGGGTTACAACCCCTAGACTAAGTAACCCACCCAAAAGCGGTTTACATAGGTGTAAATTTCTGTCCCTCCCAATCCCACAGTCATTCAGTCACAAAGAAACAGAGGTTTATGTTAATTATAAATTGTTTGGCCTATTAGCTCAGGTTTATTATTAACTAACTTAATATTTTAAATTAATGTATAGTTCTTGTCTATGTTTAGCCATGTTGCTCGGTACCTCTTCACAGTTAAGATATTCTCATCTTGCTTCCTCTATGTTTGGCTGGTATGTACCTGCCTTTCTTCCCAGAATTTTCCTAATTTTCCTAGTCTGGTTGTCTCATCTATTTACCTCCTGCCTGGCTACTGGTCAATCAGCTTTTTATTGAACCAATATGAGTGACAAATCTTTCCAGTGTACAAGAGCGTTCTCCCACAGCAGATGTGTTTATTACAGCAGCCAGGCAGGAGGTAAATAGCGGGGACGGCCAGACGAGGCTGCACAGTTTTGACTAGAAAGCGACCCTGTGTGGTGCCGCAGACCAATAGATTACCGGACTGCTCCCAGGGCTCTCCCTCTAAGCCTCTGGTAAGTATAGAGACTGGACGTCCAAGGTTAGTGGGCAAGCACTTTGCCATTTCGGGACAGATGTCCGCAGAGACACCCTTTGGCTGATGGAGCTCAACCCAGCCCATCAGATTTGTCTGTTTTGAAATTTTGTTTTGAGTTAAGGATTTTTTTTATTTGGGGGGGGGGTGGTTTGATTTTTTTTTTTTTTTCAAGATAGGGCTTATCTGTGTAGCCCTGATTGTCCTGGAATTTACTATATAGGCCAGGCTGGCCTTGAACTCAAGAGATCCACCTGCCTCTGCCTCCCAAGTGCTGGGAATAGAGGCATGCACTGCCAACCCCACCCCCAACTTTGTGTTGTGTTTTTAACTTCTGAGCCCTTGCAAGTCTTCAGCTTGATGAGGATGCTGAAGTTAGTGCCTGGACTTACATGAGCTCTGAAATAAGACCTGTGACACCAGAGAAGCTTGGTGACCACATTCTGCAGAGCAAAGTGATGGAAGCCAAAGGCCTGGTGGAGAGGCGTGCTCTGTAGCCGCTGAGATTTCCTAAACTGGAGATGTTTACATATAGTTTCCTACAGAAGCCTGGAAATAGTTAAACTGATTGGTTTGTTTTCGTCTTTTAGGGTTTTGTTGTTGCTTATTGAATCAGGGTCTTGCTGGCTGTCCTGAAACTCAGTTATGTAGACCAGGCTGTTTCTGCCTCCCAAGTGATGTGATTAGAGGTGTGTGGCCACCGTGCCCACTTTGTGACAAGTTCTGAAATTCTAGGCAAGGAAGTGTTTGCTTCAGTATCAGTTCTGTGTGGACAGACGTGACTGCTTCTTACAAGTGGCAGAGAGGGCTTCTAAGACTACACAGCCCATCAGATTTCTCGTCCTCAGTTTCCCCTTTGGTCTAACTGGGTCTAGTCTGCCATTTTTATGCAGTAAGCTGCTCTCCTGTGCTGCCGAGACACAGATATAGAGGAGGGTGGCTGGGTTGGAAACGGGCAAGGTACACCCTGCTCTGGTGTTCTGAGGTTAGCAAGAATAAGTTTTCAGGAATGGAGTCCCATCCTCTGCTGCAAAACCAGTGTGTGCTGCTCACAGCAGTAGCGCTGGACTGTTGTGGAGATCGGCTCTTAGGCCGGGATGACAAACATGTTTGTAACAAAGTGTTTCCTATCTCAGAAACGACTGCCAGTGGTTCTGGAATGTAACCTGTGCTCCAGCAGAGTGTTCTAATAGATACCCATTTCAGCAGAAAATTGAGGAACTGCAAAAAGTAACATTTTTTTTGAGACAGGGTTTTTCGAACTCAGGCTAGCTTTGAACCCAGAGATCCCTCTGCCACCTTATCTACCTCTGCTTCCCTAGTGTGGGGTTTAAAGGCTTGTGCCACCACAGCCCAGTGTAAAAAGGTAGCTTTTAAAGGACCCCAGACCCGGGAAGATGACGCTTTAGTGAGTTTGGATTCCCCGCACACAAGCCTGGTGTGGCGACAGGCGGCTATAATTCCATCGCTGAAGCTCACCCAGTAAATTCCTGGTTCAGTGAGAGAGCAAGGCATGGTAGCACACTTTTAATCCCAACAGAGACAGGCAGGTGACACAGTTCAAAACCAGCCTGGTCTGCATAGCAAGTTATTATGTGGAGACTGTATGAACAAGCACATGTGCCTCTGGTGCACGTTCGTACACACGCATCTGCTCACACACTGGGGGAGGAAGAGGCGTGGCTTTTTTCGGCGACTCCCCGGTGCTGTCTTGTTTGCCTTTGGGCCCTTCTGAGGAAGCAGGCTCCCTGAGTGGCCTCCTGTGGAGGAGGAAGTCAACAGTCTGAAGATCCCACCGGCTTTGCTGGGCTCAAGTCAGGTCAGTGTTGTGCTGAGCCCCTGGCTTCTGGGCCACGTGTCATTGCGTGGTGACTAGTGAAGGCAGTAGTGAAGACTGAAGAGTCCAAGTTCATCTCACCCAGAGACTGGTTTTTACTTTTGACACAGTCAGTGTATGTAACCTGCTTCTCAACCCCAGGCTAGCCTTGAGATCTTCAGCCTTAACAAACAAGGAAACTCCACCACATCTGATAGTTGTGTAGGGAGATTTTGTTAGGTTTTTGAGACAGGGTCTCAAGTAGTTTAGGCTGGCCTCATACTTGCTTTGTCATCAGAGATGGCTTTGCACTCCTACTGGTTCTGCCGCTACCACATGCTGGCATTATAGGTGTGTACCACCCTGCCTTATCAGTGTTGGGGGTCAGGTCCTGCTGGGCAAGAGTCACACCCTCCTCCTGGCTCCTCCCTCTAGAGCCTGTCTGCTCTGAGCTAGTTGAGAGGGCAGCTCAGCACACAGCTATGTCTGTTCCCTGGCAGAAGATCACCCAGCAGGCTTTTCAAATCCCAAGTTTCTCACAGGAATGCTAGATCATACTGTGGAAATTTATTTCTATGTAAATGGCAAATTTCTGAAGCCAGAAGCCATCTGGCTGGGATGCTGGGCACTGTGGGAAATACAAGTTTTGATTCCAATGAGGAGTCAGATTGAACTTGGGAATGCATTTTTGGGGGACATATGTATTGTTTTGCTTTTTTTTTTAAATATTTATTTATTTATTATGTATACAATATTCTGTCTGTGTGTATGTCTGCAGGCCAGAAGAGGGCATCAGACCTCATTACAGATGGTTGTGAGCCACCATGTGGTTGCTGGGAATTGAACTCAGGACCTTTGGAAGAGCAGGCAATGCTCTTAACCTCTGAGCCATCTCTCCAGCCCCTATTGTTTTGCTTTTTGAGGCAGGGTTTCTCTGTGTAGCCCTGGCTGTCCTGGACTCACTTTGTAGATCATGTTGGCCTCGAACTCACAGAGATCTGCCTGCCTTTGCCTAAGTGGTAAGATTAAAGGCATGCACCACCACTGCCCGGCTGAACTTGGGAAGTTCCTGAGCCTATGTTTGCTCTCTATTCCTCATCCATCTCTGGGCAGCAATATGAAAACAAGGGAAGGCAAAGCAGCGCTGCTGACCCACAGACATGGATCATAAACTTAATGTCCAGCAGAGAGGTCACCAAAGAGTGAGGTAGCCTGCTGATGGGAAACGCTAGCTGAGAAGAGGCCGTGGGTCTCTGTGGGGAAGCACCCTCAGCCACTCAGCCCTGACTGCCGTCTTGTGGATTGCTGCACCTTCTGTGGTGGTGTCTGCTGTGGACAGTTGTCTGCGCAGCGGGAGACTGACGGGTTCTACTCTGTCCTGGGACTCTGTGCCTCAGGCTGAAAGGTCTGAGAGTAGGAAGCTGGAGGGGAAGTTTTCATCTTTGAAGATCTGAGTTATGATTTTCTTTGCCAGGGAAATAATGTCCTGAAAAGGGAAAAGACAAAAGACAACTAGGTTATAAAATGACATTTTAAAAGCCAGTTAAGCCGGGTGGTGGTGGTGATTAAGCCTTTAATCCAAGCCCTCGGAAGGCAGAGGCAGGCAGATCTCTACGAGTTCCAGGCCAACCTGGTCTACATAGCAAGTTCAGGATAGCCAGGGCTATTATGTAGAGAAACCTTGTTTCAGAAAACAAAAAAAAAAACAAAAAAAACATACAAACAATTAAAAAAAGCCAATTAAAAAAATACAGGCCCAGCAAGATGTCCTAGTGAGTAAAGGTGCTTACTGCCAAGCCTGACAACCCAGGTTCAATACCAGGGACCCATATGGTGGAAGGAGAGAACCAGCCACTTTCCTGTGTTGTTGACCCCCACAAACGTATACACACACACACAAAATAAATGTAAATGTGCGTGTGTGTATGGTCACACTTCAGCTTCACCCTTGCCCAGGAAGGAATTCCTGATTCTAGTGTAGCAAAAGATGGATTCACCAGCATCACAGTGACCATGACGGCGTGGGTGGAGAGAGTGAGTTTCCTGCGATTCAGTGATCCCACTCAGAAGCAAGTTAGAACAGCATCCGAGTGAGTATCCACAGGTAACGGGGTCAGCTTAGAAAGTGGCGCACCAGCTGCTGGCGTGGGGCTCCTGGCAGACACTGGAGACACCCAGCTGTGCTTTTCCCGTGTGATTCCTGCTCCAGGAATCTGTCTCGAAGTACTGTCTGTGGTTCCCTCCTACTATGGCAGAACTGCCTTTGGACAGACTCTCCAGTGACCTGAAGCACAGGGGTGGGGCTGCCCTGTATGGAGCAGGGGCTGCGTTGATGATCACAGCACTGCCACCACTGTTGTCCTCATCACCATCCTCGCCACCACCACCACTATCACCATCACCATCGCCTTCCTCATCACCACCGTCCTCACCACCACCGTCCTCACAATCCTTACCACCCCCATTACCATCATCACCATCAGAGCCAAGGACTGAAAGGCACATCCCCAAATAAGAATTGATTAAATGAATATAATTCGTGTGCACACTGACCACCTGATCCTCAATAAATGGCATGTATTAGAGATGACACTTGGGAAGAAGAGGTGGTTTCTGGTTTTTGTTTGTTTTTCTCTTAACTACTAAGTTATTTTGGAAGATAAAAGGTAATAAAGAAATCAATACAAGGATGGGTGTGGTGGCTATGCCTTTAGCCCTAGTACTTAGGGAGATAGAAGCAGGTGGATATCTGTAAGTTTGGGGTCAATCTGGTCTACATAGTGAGTACCACGTCAGATGGAGCTACATAGAGAACCCTGTCTCCATAACAAAAAAGAAAAGGAAATCAATACCCCATGCTTCCTTTGGGATCACTCTGAAACTGCTCCATCAGTGTCTCCAGCTGTACAGGAACAGAGATAAACTTCGTATTTGGTATGCCAAATAATGCTAGTATTTCTACGAGATTATCTTTATTGAGCATTGCTTTTTTTCCCTCCGTGGCTTATTTTCTGCTGCATTAGGTTTTCTGAGATGTTTCTTACAATCTCTTAAAAGTCTTCCTGAGAACAAGAGTCCACATCATGACAGTGGCTTCCGAGAATGCTCTGTCCTGCTTGCCAGGCTCCACCGGTTTGTGAGAGTAACCCTTGGCGGTTTCACCTCTCAGAACCTAGGTCATGAACCCCAAACAGCCCCCTCCCCTGAGTCAGCCCCTGCAGACTCACCTGCCCGAAGTGTGCCTCGCCAGGCCTCAGTCACGTCAGACTTCCTCTGGAAAGAGAACAGAAAGCCCTGCATGTTCCGCCACCATCAGATTCTTTGTTTTCTGCCTTTTTGTTGTTTGTTTATTTTTGTTTTGTCTTCTCTGTGTAGCCCTAGCTGTCCTGGAACTCTGTGGACTAGGCTCAGACTCAGAGATCCGCCTGCCTCTGCGTCCCGAATGCTGGCATTAAAGGTGTGCGCCACCACTGCCCTCCTAGATTCCTCTTTCTAAAGAGCCTCTTGTTGGCATTCAAGAAGAGGGCTGCATTTTCAGCTAGTAATTGTAAATTAGGAGATGGCCGTCCTCACTGGGATGCACTTTGTGCTTACAGTGCTAACACCCTGCACTGGCCGCTGTGGCCGTAGGACCTGAAGTGCTGGAGATGTCACGCGCTGGGCCAGGAGGGGAGAGGAAAAAGAGAGACACAGAAGCCGGGAGAGACGATCCTCACACCCAGCACAACCTCCCCTTTACTAACTAATACAGTCAATACGACGTTAACTCACTAAGCATAGAACTTGATGGCTTTCGCGCTTGGATGCAGAATTTGAAGTTCAGTGCCTAAAAAGTTGGCTCAGTGGTTAAGAGCACTTCCTGTTCTTAGAGGACGCAGGTTCCATTCCCAGCACCTAGAGGGCAGCTCACAGCTGTCTGTAACTCCACTCCCAGGTGATCTGACACCCTCTTTTGGCTTTCATGTATTTCACACATATAATGCACAGACATACATGAACTAAAACACCCATACACATAAAAGAAAAAGAAAATAAGCCAGGTGGTGGTGGCATGCATCTTTAATCCCAGCACTTGGGAGGCAGAAGCAGATGGATCTCTGTGAGTTTGAGGCCAGCCTGATGTACAGATAGAGTTCCAGGACAGCCAGGGCTACACAGAGAAACCCTGTCTCTATAAAACATGGGGCAAAAGGTTAAGAAAAATTGTTCAAAAAATCTAGGCAGCTAGAGAACAGTGGAGTCAAACACTGAAATCCTGGTCTGACAGCAAAGCCCATGCTTCCTCTTCCAGACCCAGGAAGCCAGTAGTTCCACGGCTGCTCAAAACACTGCTGCCCTGGCCAAGAAGGGAAGGGGCAGAGCTGAGCCAGGCTCCTTGTCCTGCTCTGTGCTCCAACTGGAGGCTGTTAGCCAGCTGTGCTCACTCGGCTACAGCAGAAACCGAGCCAGCCCTGGGCGACAGCGCGGGAATGTGTAGCCAGCCCACACCTTTGGTCACAAGATGCCGCGCAGGCTCACGTGAGGTCCTTGGATAATTGTGTATTGAAAACCACACAGTGCACCTGGGTGCCTATAGTGCCCTTCAGCAAAACAACCCCGGTTTCACAAGGATTCTTCACGGTCAAAGCACTTCTAAAACACTCTGCTCGTCCCAGTGTCTACCCCATACTGTGATTCTGCCGAATTCCTCCAGGAGAAATGAAGAGAGTCAGTGGAGAGACTGAAGACAGTGCATGGGAGTAAGAGGAGGGGAAGGCAGCGACTGCCATTTTACTCAGTAAAGGCCATCTGTGTAAGCTATTCTTCAGAGAAAGTTTGTGTGGACAACTGCTTCTCTTTGACTAAGTAAATCTTCTGGAAGAGAAAGAATGTGAACAGTTAAGAACACTTGCATATACGAAGACAAATTTAAGGATCGCTTTGCCTGGAGGCTGAGAACTACGCACAGGCACCGTGCTCCCAACTGCCCCTACGCCTTCCTGGAAAAGCCTGAAGTCTGGAGAAGATGCTGCTGGAGCCCTACATTGCCCCCCATGCCCTGCAAATGGTAATGACATCGGCCCCTGCAAGCAAACCTCACCCGGGTCTTGCATGGGAAAGGCATCTTGTAAAGACCAGCTTCAGTTTCTTTCCCTAAATGGGGTCCTGGGGGGGACCCAGTAGCTTCAGGAGCCCCCCGTGAAGGAAAGAGATGTTGATCTAGCTCTGGCAATGTACAGTTCCCATCACTAGTCACAGAGATGGCCGGGCCAGGCTCAGCTAGAGAAGGCTGTCCTCTAGGCTTCCAGTCTCTCCTATGCAGGAGTGTTCTTGGTCCCGGGCCCCGCAGGGGCAAGAGGCTGCCTACTGTCTCTCGTCCAGATCCAAGGGCTGGTGTGTTGGCACTGCTCTCAGGAGGCTGGTGAGATCCCTAAGGTGTCTCAGGCATGATGGTGGCCCCTGCTAGGAAGAGCATTTCGGAATTCCTTGGAGCTGTGAGGCAGATGCTGTCCTCTGGCTGGGTTAACGCTGACACTGGAAAGAGCCCCTCAGGACAGTGCAGATGGGCAGAAAGTCCCAGACAACAGGAGGCCAACACAAAGCAGTCAGGGAAGGTTTCCCACAGGTCCGTGTCCATATTGCCCCAACTTTCCACCTCCACACCCCCGTCAGAAATAGCTGGCTGGTGACAAATTGAGTTGGATGGACAAGAGAGAAGAGGGGAGCCTGGGAGCCCATGTGCCCCATCTCCTCTTCAGGAGCTGTCCGTTCTGTACCGTCATGTTTCCAAGACCACACGCACACTCCCCACCCCCAACCTTCTCCATCAGCTTGTGCCTTCTACCCCACCTTTCTGTCCACCTGACAACACCACCATGACTTAACCCAGCTTCAGTGCCTCCTGGGAGGACCCCATCTGCCCCCCTCAGCCGTATTAAGGCTGTCTCCTCCTCATGGGCCTTTTCTGAATGGCCTGCCAGCTTTCAACCTTCCACTGACGGCCTTGCTCAGGGAGGACAGGCAGTTCCTGGTCTTGTCTCAACTCCAGGGACCTAGACACACTTGACTTGTGAGAGCCACGATCTCACCCACCTCTCCACCCACAGTCCCAAGAGGAAGACAGATACCTTTCCCATCTGCCTTGTAGTCATCAGGGAGGAGCTTGTCCTGTCGATAGCCCAGCACGAAAGCCAAGAAGGAGAGGATGAGAGCGTCTCCAATACTAAGGATGGCCAGCATGAAGGCCCAGCGGATGGTGCAGTGGCCCAGTGTGTACTTGCCAGTCTGCTCACCACACATGCGCCGTACCTCGCTGGAGTCCCAGCCGTCGGGGTAGACCAGGCATCCGATCATTAGGCCTGTGGCTGAGAAGACAAGAGGGCAGCAGTGGGGTCAGACTGGACATGCCCCTGACGCCTCCCTCACCTTGAACTACTCTTGTCACCTCCCTGGTCTCTGGGCCAGCATTGGGAACCGCTTCTTCCATCCATGTAAAATACAAGTGGAGCCGGGCGGTGGTGGCGCACGCCTTTAATCCCAGCACTTGGGAGGCAGAGGCAGGCGGATCTTTGTGAGTTCGAGACCAGCCTGGTCTACAAGAGCTAGTTCCAGGACAGGCTCCAAAACCACAGAGAAACCCTGTCTCGAAAAACCAAAAAAAAAAAAAAAAAAAAAAAAAAATACAAGTGGAGAAGCTGAAGCTCACCAAGCTGAAGTCCTGGGAACTAGCCATCAGGATAGCTGCATGGCGGGGCTCCTCAGCCAGGCGGCTCTGCCCCACACCAGGCGGCTCTGCCCCACACCAGGCGGCTCTGCCCCATACCAAGTGGCTCCACCCCACACCAGGTGGCCCTCTGTCCCTCTTCCAATCTCACCCTGAATTCAGCAAGACAAAGCCTACTCTGGTTCCAGAGCCCTCCAGCATCTGGTCCCAAGATGCATCTCTTCTGAGAGATGCTCGCTCTCCCTCCGTCTCTGAAGTAAGTATAATGATGGGGCAGGAGCTGGTCTGGATCAGCAAAACCTTTCATTGTTCAGGGTACACCTCACAACTCGGGCCCTTTGACTGAATACGGGGGCCAGCCACATCCCTGGCTTCTCACTTCCTTCAAGCGCCCTCCTTGCCCTTTCCCTCTGCAGTAAAGACTGGCAAAGGCGGCCATGAGCAGTGAAAGTAGAGTCCTCAGTGATGCCAGAGGGCGCACAGCACAAGAGAGAGCTGTGCTTCGGTCCACTGCAGTTGGAAGTCTCAGCACACATGCCTGTGGGTTCCACATTTGCCAAATACTTATAAAATGCTTCTCATGTGTTGTATCATCCTCACCGGTTCTCCAAGGGATGGGGGCACCATCACCAGACCCTACAGATCAGGTGTACCAGGCTGAATGCTTTGAATCCCCCCAAACCTGTATATTTGAAATTCTAACCCTTGGAATGTGGGACTTTGGGAAGTAATTAGCTCATGAGACAAAGCCCCCATACATGGGATTAGCACCCTTATAAAAGGGACCCAGAGAGACTTCCTACCTTTCCTTCCATTGTGGGCAGAGTAAGAAGTCAGCTGGAAGATGACACCGGAGCCACCCTGTACCAACCTGAGCTCAATCATCCAACCTCCAGGGCCATGAGAAATAAATGCCCCCTCGCCTCTGGGAATTTGTTATAATAACCTAAATTCACTAAGATGGGAGGTTACCAAGATTCAGGGAAGGCAACTGAGCCCATGCTTGGCCCACGCCCCGAGCTCCATCAGTCTTTGAAGCTTCATTCCCTCAGTTTTGTAAGGGCGTCAATTTTGCTCTCCCTTACCCTTGCCCTGTTCTCTGGCTTTGTGGAAAATTTTGAGGTAACAGATTCATGGGGCACACCTCTTCAACCCTCCCCTCTCCTCTCAACACAGGATGGAACACAACACCACCTCTGCCCTCAGCCCATCAATGCTTCATGGGATGGCACCCGGCCACCTCTGGTATCAGTATTTCAGCTCTGTGGCCCAGATAGAATCTGGCTCAAATTACTGGGGGGCTCCTCCACCCAGGCCTTCCTCCTGCTCCTGCTCAGCAAACACACCTGTTGAGAGATGCTGGCATGGGGGCAGGCAGCGCTGGGAAAGGATGGCGTATCTCTAGCATCCTGTATCCCCGAGGGGCAGAGCAGCTGGCAAGCACACCCACCCACTACTCTTTGGAGCTTCATGGCCCCTTACTGATATAACCACTGTTGTCCCTGATATAACCACCATGGCCTGCTGTCCCTACCGCTCAGCAAGGCTTGGAGATGGCTTGGGTTGGAAGGAACTCAGGCCAGGTGTGTGGCCTGCATACCAGACAGGGGATTATTAAGTTTGTCTTTGCTTGCTAAGGGCTCACCAAGCCTGAATCAGGACCTTGTAAATGCAGGAACACTCACTACTGGGTTGTGTGAGGCTTCTCCAAAAAATGAAGTATTTTGTGAATCGTGCTTATAAAATATGGGTTTCAATAAAAGCAGTCTTAGAAATTGGGCAATGGTGACCCATGGCTTTAAGTCGAGCACTCAGGAGGCAGAGGCAGGTAGAGCTCTGTGAGTTCAAAGCCAGCTAAGTCTACAGAGTGAGTACCAGGACAGTCATGGATACATAAAGGAACCCTATCTCAAAACAACAACAACAGAAACAGTCTTAGAATACATCTAATTTGGGAGAATCCTTAATTCTCCCAGGCTCTGATTTGCTCTCTGGCCTGCTATAGCCTTGACCAACTCTAACCCCCTCTGTCAATCTAGTTCCTCATCCATAGCTGGAGTCCCCTTCAGCTCCGCCGGCCTGAAATTCAGACTCCTGTTTTTGACACCTTCTGACCCCCGCCAAGGTAATACTACTTTAACTAAAGATAGCCCGATGCTTTGACTCCAGCCGCCAATCTTTTTTTATTTTTTTTTTATTTATTTTTGAGACAGGGTTTCTCCGTAGCTTTTTTTGGTTCCTGTCCTGAAACTAGCTCTTGTAGACCAGGCTGGCCTCGAACTCACAGAGATCCGCCTACCTCTGCCTCCCGAGTGCTGGGATTAAAGGCGTGCGCCACCACCGCCCGGCTCCAGCCGCCAATCTTCACCACCGCTGAGGGGCATCTGTGGGTGCTAAGGGACTAAGAGACCAAAGGCTGCTGAAGGGTATCAGTCATCTCTTCCTGAACTCCAATGGAGACCAAGATCAACTGACCCAAGGACCAAGAGGGTCACCTGAGACTGGAGCAGAAAAGTGGGCAGGGGATTGCCTTGCCTTGGGACCCTCACAAGCAACTGCCTACCTGATACGGTGTTAAACGGCCCGGGGTAGCCTGTGCACCTCCACCTCAGAGAACGGTGTCCTACTTACTGACTCAATACAGAGCTCACATCCAGGGACAGAGATGCTCACTCTACATTAAAAGAGGGGAGCTTGAAAGGAAGTCGCTAAGGAGAGAGGTCTCAGCCAGTCTACCAGAGGCACTCCAAAATCCTGGAATCTTCCATGGGAGTAGTTGGAGGTAGGAAGAGGCAGGGAGTGAGGGTGGAGATCTGGGAAGTGCCATCACCATAGCCTTGGGATTGACTCCTAGCCCACAGGGCAGCCGCCTTCCCCCTCCCTCTGGAAGCAGCAGTGGGTGTTGGTACTTGTGATTGTGTCTACCAAAAGCTGTGTGGCCCTCTCTAAGGTACTTCTCTCCTGCTCAGAGCTTAATAGCATGTGTGGACCAAACAGTGCCACAGCATGGACCCCCCGCCTTTTAAAAATACTTTTAGTTGTGTGTGTAAGAGCACGTGACACTTACACTCACGGGCTCCTGCCACCATGTGAATCTGGAGGTCACAGGACAATGCAAAGGTGTTTGTTGGTTCCTTACATTATGTGAGTCCTGGGGGTTGACCTGGGGCGTCAGACATGGCAACAGAACCTTCACCACGAGTCACCTTGCAGTCCCTGCCCCATCCTTTCTATGATTCACAGATTTTCTTCCTTAAGACAGAGTCTCGCATTGGGACTGGAGAGATGGCTCAATGGTTAAGAGTACTGGCCGCTCTTCCAGATGACCCAGATTCAATTCCCAGCACCCACATGGCAGCTCACAATTGTCTGTAACTCCAGTTCCCTGGGATCTGACACCTTCAAATCAATACACATAAAATAAAGTTAAAATAAATTTAAAAAAAAATACACAGAGTCTCACAATGTAGCCCAGGCTGGGCTGGAACTCACAGCTGTCCTCTTGTCTCTGTCTCCCAGGGGCTGGGATCATCGTGCTCAGAATCTTCCGTGGAACTTTGAGTAGAAGGAATGAGAAGCCAAGTGTGCCCTGGGTCTGCCCCACCCGCCCTCCCACTGTGCCCTGGGTCTGCCCCACCCGCCCTCCCTCTGACCCTGCTCACCTGCAGCCAGCTGCATCCAGGCGCAGATCTTGTAGACCGTGGCCGTGTTACAGATGAAGAATAGGCTGAAGCAGATGATGGAGCCAATGATGAGGAACATGGCCAAGGCCACGAAGAACATGGCGGTCTTGAAGGCTCTGGAGGGGATAGAGGAGAAGTCCAGAGGGCCACCCTTGCAGATGAGTTCAGACGAGAGCACGTTGCCCACGCAGTAGGAGAAGAGGCCGAAGTAGCCTGCCTGTGGTGTGCTCACACTGTCGCCTATCCAGTAGGGCTGGATGAAGAGAGCCATGACCAGCACGGAGAAGCAGATGGTGAGCGTGCCCCACATCACTCCCACGGCGCGTGAGTTGCGCACGTAGTTGGTGTGGTAGATCTTGGCGGCCTCCTGCGCTGGCAGCAACTTCACCATGGCGAAGGCCGCAGGACTGGGATAGGGGCACTGGCTGGTGGAGGGTGTACAGCTCTAGGGAGCAGGGCCTGGTGTGGGTCACTTCAGCCTGGTGTGAAGAGCAGCCTGAGGTCAGCGTGAGCGTGCCCAGGGCTAGCCAGGAGCGCAGCAGGCCAAGGTCAACCTTGACTTCGCTGAAGGCGCTTCCCAGGACCCTGTGTCACCCCAGACGCGGAGGGTCTCAGGTCTGAGGCCTCCTCTAGGTCGGTCAAAGTCTGGGCTTGCGCCGCCGCCCTCCCCGCACCTCCGGCTCCCAGTCGTAGGCCACGCCCGGCTAGCTCTGTGGAGCGCGCGTTTCAGCACCACGGCCAGCGCCAGGGCTCGGGGGCGGGGCCTGGGAGGGCGGGGCCGGCGAGCGCGGGGAGCCAGGAGGGGAAGCAGGCCCGAGACCCAACCCTCTCTCTCTCTTCCTCCCAGAGGGTGCGGCCGCGGCTGGGCTGTCACATTCCTCCCGCTGAGCCCAGCAGTAAAAACGCTTCCCGGCCTCTACACCCGGACTCCCTAGACATCCTTCCGGGACCTCACCTCCCACCCTCACCACCACCACCAACCCTGTATGCCGAGGGCTGCAAGTTTCCACTATGGTTTCGGCTCGGTCTTCCAGCCAATGATTGCCACGAGCCTGGTGGGGGCTAGATAACGTCCCCCCTTCAAAGACCATGAACCTCAGCTACTGCAATAACCCCGGCAACTATAAAGAAGAGCAAAATGCATTCCCAGACCACACCAGAGCTCGGTGTCCAACACCCGGCCTTGCTCCTCGAGTTTCTGTTTTTGCTGAAGATTTCTTTTTAGGAATATTTTTTTTTTTTTTTTTTCTGGATGTGGTAGCTCACACCTGTAATTTCAGCACTCAGGAGGTGGAGGCAGGGGCATCAGAAGTTCAAGGAGAGGCTGCGTAAGATCCTGCCTCAAACTGGGAGGTGGTGGCACATGCCTTTACCCCCAGGAAGGCAGAGGCAGGTGGATCGCTGTGAGTTTGAGGTCAGTCTGGTCTGCGGATCGAGTTCCAGCACAGCCAGGGCTACACAGAGAAACCCTGTTAAAAAAAAAAAAAAAAATCCTGTCTCCAAAAAAAAAAAAAAAAAACAACAACAAAGAAATAAACCATATATGCCCAGCTTTAGTAGATAATTACATGACTAATGTAAAGAGTTTATTCTTATAAAAGAATAAAACCGGGCTAGAGAGATGGCTCAGCGGTTAAGAGCACTGGCTGTTCTTCCAGAGGAACTGAGTTCAATTCCCAGGAACCACATGGTGGCTCACAACCATCTGAAATGAGATCTAGTGCCAGGCCATCTCTTCAGCCCCTCATACAATGTTTTTTAAATATTTTCTTATTTTTGTCTAATGTCTAGTGCAGGTGTTTTGCCTGCATGTGTGTCTTTGCCCTCCAGAACTGGAGTTACAGAGGTTGTGAGCCACCATGTGGGTGCTGGGAATTGAACCTGGGTGTTCTGGAAGCCAGTGGGCTTGCCTACTGCACCGTCTCGCCAGCCCCTCCCCCAAGACATTTTAGAAATGATGATAATAAATTCAGCAAAGGATGGGAAACATCCAGAATTCACACACTGCTGGTGGGGCTGTGCTGCTGGTGGGCTGTGCATCAGTTCAGCCCCGTGGAGAACTGAGCCTCTCGGAGACTGAAATAGGCATCGGCCATGTGACCCAGACATCTGACTCCGGGGTATTTCACCCAGAGAAACGAACATTTGTGTTTACACAAAAACCTTTCCATGTTGTCGTCTTAGTAAGGACTTTTATTGCTGGGGTAAAATACCACCACCAAGAGCAACTTGTGGCGGAAAGGGTTTGTTTGGCTTACACTTCCACATCTCTGAAGGAAGCCAGGACAGGAACTGAAACACCAGGAACCTGGAGGCAGAAGCTGATGCAGAGGATATGAAGAGTGCTGCTTACTGTCTTGCCCCTTGCAGTTTCCTCAGCTTCCTTTCTGAGAGCATCCAGGACCACCAGCTCCGGGGGCACCACCCACAATGGGCTTGGCCCTCCGTCATCAACACCAATTTAGAAAATGCCCTAGAAGCCTGCCCGCAGCCCAGGATTACAGGGGCATTTTCTCTATTGAGGATTCCTTCTCCCTGATGACTGTAGTTTGTGTCAAGTTGACACTGAGCTGCTGCTGTGAGCCACAAGCCCTATACAGTAGAAGTACAGCTGACAGATCACTGGACAAACTCACGGATGGGAGTAGTGAGAAACCCAATTTGCAGAGCTTCAGGAAAACCTGTCTTTTGAATAGTTACTGTCAGTTCTGTGGAAATCTTGTGAACCCATAGCCTTCCTCCTTCTCATAGTGGAATTCATCCCAAAACACCCCAGCAGGGTATAAGCCATTCTTTAAACTGACTTTTAATAGAAATGGGTTAATATAAGATGTAAGAGCTAGCTAGAAATAGCCTGAACCATTGGCCAATTAATCAATGTTGTAATTAGTATAATTTCTGTGGTATCATCCGGGTCAGGGTGACTGGGAAATGGAAAAGCAGTCTTCGTTTACATAATCTACTGGCCTTTGCTGTGTCTTAACAAGCTATGAATATTCTGCACTTAACCAACTTTTATTTGACACAAGGTCTTAGGCTAGGAAATTAGCGATTTGTACTTTTACCCCTTAAAAAATACAGGAAGAAAAGCTTAGATCACAAAACTAGCCCCAGAGAAAGGAATTCCTTCTCACCTGGGTGCCAGTGGATACAACACCCCCACAGCACCCTGCTTAGCTTGGGGGGGGGGCATGCAACAGCTGCTTATGCTGGTTGCCATGACTACCACAAACACTGTGTTTCCAGACACTGCTGGAAGTACTTAGAGTACACAACAACTAGCCAGTACATGTGCATACACTTTGTATAGCAATTGCCCCCAATTTTTTGAGGGGGTTCAAGACAGGGTTTCTCTGTAGCTTTGGAACCTATCCTGGAACTCAGTCTGTAGACCAGGCTGGCCTCAAACTCACAGAGACTCGCCTGCCTCTGCCTCTTAGGTGCTGGGATTAAAGGCGTGCGCCACCACTGCCCTGTGCCCCAAACTTTTAAGAAACAATCCAAATGCCATATATCTGTGCAGTTCCATTGTTCACTAGACCACTGCTGAGCAGTAGAGAGAGGCCATCTTGGCAGCTGAGTGTGGCTGTGTGCACCTGTCATCCCCGTTCCTGGGAGACTGAGAAAAGAGGATCACCGCGAGCTTGAGGCCAGCCTGGGCTACAGAGTGGAACCCCACCTTGAAAACCAGCATGCAAAGACTTAGAGCATGTTCTTAGCATTGTCCTGTGGCCAATCCTAAGAACAGAACCCTATAAGCATTGAAAAGAGAGAAAAAGGAGGAAGTGGAGGGGTGGGGCACCTGTCACAACATGTAAGGAACTCACTGCACTAAGTCACAGAAGCCTGATCACCAAAAACAGAGCAGTATGGGACTCCATCCATATGGCCCTGGAGGCTAAACTACAGAGGAAGAAAACAGACTTGTAACTGTTTCCATGTGGTAGGGGTAGGTGATGAGGGATACTGCAAGGGAGGTCTCTGTAGAGTGAGGATATTTGTTAATCCCAAAGATGTAAGGAGAAAGACCACTGACCCAAATCATTATGGTCGAGTTAATTAAAGCAAACAATTAATTAAAGCAAGCTTTCTTTTTCATTCATGTACACAGGCTTCTCTCCCCCTAAAGGGTGCAAGAGGTCAACATTGGGCCTGAGGAAGACAAGGTTTTTATAGCTCACGGGTACAGGGGGGTCTCTATATCCCAAAATAGGTGGGGTTACAAGAACAGAACATAGCTGAACCGCTTAATCATCACAACCTCCTGAAACAGAGACATGATTGCAGGGTTGGCATAAGAAGGTAGTCATAACAGCAGGTAGTCATAACAACATGGTTATAACAACCTTTTTTTAAGATTTATTTATTTATTATGTATACAACATTCTGCCTCCATGTATGCCTGCACACCAGAGGAGAGCACCAGATCTCATTACAGATGGTTGCTGGGAATTGAACTCAGGACCTCTGGAAGAGCAGCCAGTGCTCTTAACCACTGAGCCATCTCTCCAGCCCTATAACAACCTTTTGAAACAAAGGTAGGGCTGCAAGATGGCTATAAACAACTTTTTGAAACAAAAACATGACTGCCAATCCTGGAACAGGCGGTACAGAACCATTTGTAGTTAAGGTTAAAGGTGGAGCATAGTCCTTGAGAAATAGATTTAATCATAAACAGGAATGAGCCTAGTTTGCCTTTCCTATGAGATGACTTGCAAGCTGGTTCATTGTATTCTTTTTCTTTTTCTTTTTTTTTTTAAATATTTATTTATTTATTATGTATACAATATTCTTTCTGTGTGTATGCCTGCAGGCCAGCAGAGGGCGCCAGACCTCTTTACAGATGGTTGTGAGCCACCATGTGGTTGCTGGGAATTGAACTCAGGACCTTTGGAAGAGCAGACAATGCTCTTAACCTCTGAACCATCTCTCCAGCCCCCTCATTGTATTATTTTTCTATTCTATAATTTACGCGCCCATGTAGAATGTACTTTGATCACCCCCACACACATCCGCTCTTACCCCTCCCACTGCACTTCTTCTATTTCTCCTCTTTTTCCTTTTGACCCACAACATTTAATTAAGGTTTCTTGAATAAACATGGCTGGGGTTTGGGTTATTTACTTGAACAAGCCCAATTTCCCTACCAGTGGTTTCACCACCAACGATGCCCTCCGCTAGCAACCAGTAACTGCCAATAGGTCTTCAGGGACCCCACCATCATTGACTGTAGGTTGAGGGAGAGGCCCCTCCGCCAGCAACCAGTAACTGCCAATAGGTCTTCAGGGACCCCACCATCATTGACTGTAGGTTGAGGGAGAGGCCCAAAGATATGCAGGTCCTGTTTAGGTAAGCCTCTGCCGCGATGAGTTCATGCATGGGTGCTGCAGCCATTCATGGCCAGAAGATGGCATCCTACAACCCTTCTTGAAGTTCTTATATTCTTCCTGCCTGCTCTCTTCTCAGAAGCCTTGCAGGGGTCATGGAGATATCCCACTAGGGCTAAGCACTCAGCAGTCACTAATTCTCAGCACTTTTACTATTCTCTGCATGAACCGTTGCACATTGCAGAAGCTTCTCTGAACAAGGTTGAGATAGCGCTTGCCTGCGAGTATGAACATAAATAAATACTCAGACTGTTTGACATCATGTCCTTATAGTGAAACAAAAATAGGAGCCAGTGGAGTGGTGGTGCATGCCTTTAATTCCAGCACTGGGGTGGGGGGGCTAGTGGCTGGCAAATCTGAGTTCGAGGCCAGCCTGGCCTAAGAGTGAGTTCCAGGGCAGCCAGGGTTACACAGAGAAACCCTGTCTCAAAAAAACCAAAAAACAACCAACTAAACAAAAACAAACAAACAAAAAACCAAAACAAAAACCAGACAACAACAAAACCAACAAAACAAAATTGCCCAGTTGTGCCAGAGCCGCCCCCCAAGCCTGGGATCCAAGTTCCATCTCAGAGACCCACATGGTGGAAGCAGAGAACTGACTTCCAAAAATCTTGCAACGGAGCATAGGGTGGTTCATGCATAGAATTCGGGAAATTCTATGTCGGTTTCATTACCATGGTCTCCAGAGTAGAAGTTAAGGAAAATAAACGCAAGCCTTCAGTGCACCCGAGCAGGAGCAGGACCACAAAGGGCTCAGACTGGCTTGCTGAGCATGAATGCATGGGAACTCACAGCCACCAGGGGGCGCTCCACACAGGTCGGAGTTTTCTTTGCTGTGATGTAGGTAAAGTAACAATTTTTATTCTTTCAAGGGTCTTCAATTGGGTCCCTAACAACTTAGCCTCTAATTTATAGAATACTCAGGTGATCGTAACCAAGCAGGAGACAGGGGACTTCGCATAGTTCAGGGACTGGAGAGACCCTGAGCTGGCTCCCGGGCATGCATCCTAGAGCCTGATTGTGGGTCCTGCGGAGGAAAGCATCCGTGCCCGTGCGGGGGACACGGGCAAGGGAAGGTGTTTGGTCGGAATCATCACCCAGCCCCTAGCACTCATCTTTGGAACGGAGCCGGAAGTTCCACTTCAAGCCCCCCCACCCACCCACCCAGTTGCCTTGGTTCGGACTCCACCTCTGGAAAAGCCCGCCAAGCAGTGACCCCCTCCCCAGGGAGGGTCAAGACCACTCCCACAGGCTCTTTAGGCTGCCCCCAGAAAATAAATACGTGGGTCTCTGGGTTTTGTGTGGTCTCCCCTTCTCTCTCCCCCTTCTCTCCCTTCCCCTCGCCAGGCTTTCTTGGGACCACCTGAGAGTACTGCATTAAACAGGGGCATCTTTGATTCGGTCTAATTTGGTCTGATTGGAATTATTTGCATCAGAAGAGAGGCTCATCTTAAGAAATATTCCTAACAGAAGGATTATAAAGCAGGGCGGGGTGGGGTCATTGGTGTGTTGACTGACCAGCCAAAGTGATAAAGGACCAGAAGACAGGTGGAGGCAACAGCAGAGCAGACTGTAAAGTCATGAACTAGTTAAGAACACTGGCTGCTCTTCCAGAGGACCGGGGTCCGAGTCCCAGGACCCACAACTATATGTAACTCCAGTCCCATGGGGTCTGATCCCTCCTCTGGTCTCCAAGGGCACCAGGCACCCACTCACACGGTGCACAGACACATATCAAACAAAATATCCATACACGACGTCATCACCATCATCCTCACCCTCATCTTCACCACCAGGCTGCAGTAAGGCCCCCAGAAGCTGCATTCCACCTCTGACCGGTTCTGACTGGTCTTGGCAGGAGACTTTGAAAAGAGAGGGACTCCTCAGCTGAGGGAAGAGCTACAAAGAGACCGATGGCCTCAAAACCACTTCCTCATCTCATTTTTTTTTAAAAACCACATCCTTAATCAAAAGAATACATATCAAACAAATACCTTTGAAAGGTTGAATGATACAGATTAAACCAAACACCACCATGGGAAGGGTTAGGAGCTGTGGGAACATCAGCTACCAGGCGCACAGAGCACAGACCATTAGATAGCAGCTTAGCCCTCATGTATCAGAGACTCCAGATCTACATCTGATAGTTTCTGGCATGTCTGTGTATGCGTGTTTGACCGTGTGTGGGTGCATGTGTGTGTGAGACAATGCGTGTGTTTGTGGAGGCCTGAAGCTGACCTTGGGGATCTTCTGTGACCCCTCTCTGCCTTCCGTACCATTGCAGCCTCTTGCTGAACCTGGAGCTGGCCAGTTGCAGCTGGCTCCCGAATGCTGGCACTAAAGCAGTGCACCACCACACCCAACTGACTTATTTTGAGAATGATTTTCATACTTTAGAAGGCTCCTTGTGGGGCTGGAGAGATGGCTCAGAGGTTAAGAGCATTGCCTGCTCTTCCAAAGGTCCTGAGTTCAATTCCCAGCAACCACATGGTGGCTCACAACCATCTATAATGGGGTCTGGTGCCCTCTGCTGGCCTGCAGGCATGCACACAGACAGAATATTGTATACATAATAAATAAATAAATAAATAAATAAATAAATAAATAAATAAATAGAAGGCTCCTTGTGTCCTCTGCAGTTTTTCTTGCAGGATAGCCACTGTCCCATTTTCCCCACCCCCTTTCCCCGCAGCACAACCAGGGAGTTCTGTCTCTTTTGGCCAGGTCAATGAATCACACACCCTCTTTTGTTTATTTTGTTCTTAGAAACACCACTCCACATAGTCCCTGCCTCTCTCAAACTCTCTATGCGGAGGTTATCCCTTATCTCTCTACGTTCACCTCCCGAACGCTGGGGTTTCGGGGGTGCGCCACATCTGCTCCCCAGTGTGTGTGACTTCCTTACCAAAAGGAGCAGCCCGTGAAATGGACCCCTATGAATGTGTGAACTCTGTTTTGTTTTCAGAAGAAAACTGAGAGCAAAATTCTCCCTAGGTCAGGCAAGAGAGGTGGTTAAACCTTGAGGTTCTAGTGTTTTCCAAAGGCCTTGGTTTGTATGCGTCAGGAAACACAGAATTACTGAAGCTCTGTGTGTGTGTAAGGGTTGAAACTTTGCCCGTGGGAAGCTGCTAGAGTCAGACTGACCATGCTTCAGCGTCCTTTGATGTCTCTGCAGCTGCTTGGTGGACTTGGGGAAACAACCCTGATGCCTCATCTCCCAGAGCCCAGAGGCCTGGGGCAGCTGGCCAAGCCCGAGCTGAAGAGGCAAGAATGGATCATGACTTCAAACACAAAACCCTGAAAGGATGACATTCCCTGGTCAGGGTTCCCCTGTATTTGTTCCTTAGGCTTTGAGGGTCTCTTGACTAGTTCCTCCAGCTTGTAACCAGGGTTCTGGCCCCAGGAATGCAATAGGTTCAGAGAACTCACACAGTTTAAATGACTCACCCAAGGTCATGGCCGTTTTAAGTGTTTATATTTGAAGCCAAGTTGGTCAAGATCAAAGCCGTGGCCAGAAGCACCCAAACCTGGGGCCCTTGGGCAGCTTTTCACCTCCTAGGGTTGGGGGTGCCAGTGGCACCAAGCAGATCTTCAGGGAAAGCCTTTCTGTTTGCACACCTGAGCACACTCAGACAGCTGGGCCCTTCCCAGCCTGCACCGCCAGGCTCAGAGACCTCCTCACTCCCAGCCAGGAGTAGAAAGTTCTCCTGTGTGTACATGACCTTAGGTCGGGGGCAGAGTGACTGACAACCTTAACTCAGGGGGCCTGTTACTTTCAGGGTTTTGTTTTAAACATAGGATCTTGCTACATGGCTTTGACTGTCCTGAACTCAAGATCCTCCTGGGAACTGGGATGGAAGATGGGTGTAGGGTGTACCCCACCATGCCCAGTTGGGAGCAGCTCCCACGCCACACGTGCAGGTACCGAGTCACAGCAGAGCATTGTGCAGAGCTGTAACTGCCTCAGGAGGCAGCTCCCTGCGACAGGGCAGAGGGTTTCCTTTCAGAGAACAGACACACCCTAGCGAGGGTTGACTCTGGAATCCCCCACGAGCACAGACGGAAGCCTAAGGGTTAGGGCCTCAGCCTCATCACCTGTGCCTCATGCCTGAGTTTGATCAGGACGGGGGTTGGGATGGGGGAGGGGTGGGGGGAGAGTAGGTGACACAAATGTCTTGGATTTCTCTTGCGCCTCACCCTACACTTGCCTTGCTTAGGAGCGGGAGACACCAGCTCAGATCCCCAGAGCTCCTAGGTAATAGTCCAATTCAGAGCACTATGCATACGGCTGTATGTAATATAAATACACTCAGTAGTTTTATATTAACACAAACAGAGCCCGTGAGACTCACGGTCTCCTCCTCCCAGATCAGTCAGAGTCCGTGGAGACTCATGGTCTCCTCCTCCCAGCTCAGTCCACCCTCCTGGCTCTTGCAATCACCCCCCGGCTGAGCCAGGATGGTTACTTTACCTAACTCTGGCGGCTGGTCACTTGTGCAGTTGCTCATCCAAGGCCCTCCCCCTACTTTTTTTTTTCTGTATTTGTCCTGTTGGGTATCAAACTCAGGCCTCGTGGGTGCTGGGAGGGCACGCACTCTACCACTGAGGTACGCAGCCAGAGTCTGCTGTCTTAACTATAATGCGATAGATAGCATGTCCCACATTCCCATGTGTGGACACACACGCACACGTACACACGCACACACACCCGCCCTATGAGTTCTGCCAGCTGTCTTATCAGGACCCTCCCCCTGCACACAGGCCACATCTGAACCTCTGTTCGTGGCTGGTCCTTCAGTGTGCAGAAGGCGGGTCCCGTGTAGATAGGGCTCCTTTAAAGGCCCCCCACCTCAGTTGGCTCTTGCCTTCTGCCTTCTGAACTGCCGGCTGCTACCCGCACCAGCTGTACCAGACACCATGGAGAGGGCCCTTGTCCTTCTGCTTGTGACCCTTGTTGCAGTGGCCTATGCAGCTCCTGGGCCCCGGGGACTTTTTCTTAACCTGGTAAGGTGTCTCTGGGGGCCATCAGAGTCTTGCCATGAGGATTTTGGAAGCTCGGCTCCTGACCTCAGGTGCCACCCAGACTGGATGTCCCTCCCTGAGTCCTTGGCTGTATTATGAGGCCATCACAGGAGAGATGGAGGAACAGCTCCGAACTCCACCTGGCTGGGACAGTGCTATCTACGAGGCCAGAACCCTAAGTCAGAAACTCTGCCTGGCAAGGTCCTGTGGCTTAGAAGTTGGCAGGTTTCTAAGCTGGCATTAAAGGCTAGTGCCTCCATGCCCAATGCATGTGGAATGTAGAGACGACTTCCACATTCACTGCCCCCCCAAACAGTGGGGGAAGCCAGGTGTGGTGATGCTTGCCTGTAAGACCACCGCTGGGGAGGCTGAGGTCAGCCTGGGCTACATAATTCCAGGGCTGCCTGGACTGTGAGATCCTGTCTCACAGAAGGAAATGAAGGAAATGTGGGAGGCCCTGATTTGGGAGCTCCTGTGCAAGGCACCAAGGTGTCAATGGCTGGTCAGTGCCACCAGGAAGTAGCCAGTAATAGTAGGACCTACACACCTGCCCCGCCCCCCGAGACAGGCACTGATGGTAGCTGTGATGGGCACGGGGGAGGGTTCGGGCTGACAGGCTGTCTCTACAGGATGACGGTGAGATCTGCGTTAACAGCATGCAGTGCAGCAGCAAATGCTGCCAGCATGACACCATCCTGGGCATCGCCCGCTGCACCCACAAGGCCATCGAGAACAGCGAGTGCTCCCCACAGGTACATGCCCTGCAGGCTTGGGGGACAGGGAGGGCTCCACCCGGACAGGGAGTGCTGAAGGAGCGAGGAGGGAGGTTTACAGGGTGAAGGGTTTATCCCATCCCTTCATCCCCTCCACGCCGAGCATCACAACTGGCCCCTGGGTTGGTGGGATGTGTGTGTGTTCCCATTTCACAGGTGAGTAAAGAGAGGCTCCTCTGAGCTTTCAAGTTAGTAAGAGTGTTGGTGGAGGCCTAATCCCAGGCCCCCTGGTGAGGCAGTCAGGAGCATACTGTGAAGTGCCAGGAATCCAGTTCACAGCCAGGCAGGGAACAAAAGATAGCCAAGGTGTCCCCGCCGGCTGTGACTCTGTTGTACCTCCCTCTCTCTGCAGAGCGTCTATGGGGTTTACTACAGGTGTCCCTGTGAGCGGGGCCTGAGCTGCGAGGGGGACAAGACCATCCTTGGTGCCATCACCAACACCAACTATGGCATCTGCCTTGATGTCGGGCGCTCCAAGCAGTGAGCTTATGCAATAAGCTGAGCCCAGGCACCGCTCTCTCCCCTCCTCTTCCCGCTGTCCTGTCTGAGCCAGCTGTTGGCAATTAAAGCACACCTGCAACCTTGCCCGCCTCTGTCTGTCCTTGCGGGGCCAGCAGAAATCTCATGAAACCTTTGTCTGCCAGGGCCAGGCTCCCACAGGGCAGAAATGTGTGTGGAGGCTGGGGTCAGGGACAGCCTGGTGAATAGGTAGAGCTAGACCTGGTCCTACAGAGCAGGCCTGCTCAGGTCTCCCTCCTCTCCTGAGCCCCTGGCAGGCAGGCAGGCAGAGAGGTGCAAGACAAGACAGCATGGATGATGATGTCACGGGGGCTGTGCCTCTGATCATGACAGTCCCCTCTTCTAGCTCTCCCTCTTTTCAGTTGTGACAGCTAGCTGACACCTCTTCTGTGCTAATGAGCCAGACCACTGACAACTGCAGTGGTTCCTCTCTGGACACCCCCCCCCCCGTGACCCTGGGAGGAAGAATTTACAGTCCCTATAAGGATGCTGGGTTCAGAGAGCTGGAGGAGAGTGCCCAGCGCCACACAAGCCCACCCTACCTTTCTTTGTAGGGTGCCCTGTCCTTCCTCAACATTCACAGTAAGAAGGAGTAGAAAGCATAAGGAATTAAAATTTTCCTTAATATAGAATTATGTTCTTTCAGGAGCCATCAAATATCAGTAGGACCAGTGAGATGGACCAGTGGGTAAAGATACTTGCGACCAAGCCAGCTTGAGTTTGTTCCTGGGGATGCAGATGGTAGAAGAAAAGAAAAAACACAGGCTGTCCTCTGGGTTTCACTCATGTGACACCGTGCATGAGACCACACACACACACCACTACACATGAATAAATGGATAAATAAATGTAATTTAAAAACCCCATGAGTTAATTAAGACACAGCAAGGCCCAAGGAGAAGCTTCTGACCCCTGAGTTGGGAGACTACAGGGTGGAGGGGAGATTCACAAACAGGGAGTCAGGCACTCCCCCAGTCCCACAGTTTGCAGTTCTGGGTCAGCGAAGCCTCTAGAACCCGTGACTTCTGCCTTCAGACCACGTTCAGCTGCAAAGCCCCATGACATTTTGGCTTCACAAAATGGTGTGTCTTCAGTCTCGCCAGCCCCGCAGTCGGGAGACAGGAAGTGCTGGCACAAGTCCAGTGCATAAGCAACTACTCCTAGCACCACACCCTTTCACCATAAGCAGAGGAGTAGGGGGATGGGGAGAGACGG
Source organism: Microtus oregoni (assembly GCF_018167655.1). NCBI lineage: Eukaryota > Metazoa > Chordata > Mammalia > Rodentia > Cricetidae > Microtus > Microtus oregoni. The sequence goes on along the minus strand of NW_024543220.1, from coordinate 13,688,852 downwards.
CTCTCCTTGCTGCCTTCCCTTCCTTGTCTTTGCTAAGACCTCTAGGCCAGCAATTCTCAACCTGTGGGTTGTGGCACCTTTGGGGGTCAAATGACCTTTTCACAGGGTTGCACATCAAATGTTCTGCATATCAGATATTTATATTATAATTCATAACAGCAAAATCACAGTTATGAACAGCAATGAAAATAATCTTATGGTGGGGGGGGTCACCACAACCTGAGGAACTGTGTTAAAGGGTTGCAGCACTGGGAAGGCTGAGAGCCACTGTTCTAGGCAGACTCTTCATAGCACAATGACCACAACTGGGTCAGACCAGCTCTAGCTGCAAGGGAGACTGGACAGCCATGGTTGACCAAACTCTAGCTGCAAGGGAGTCTGGATGGCCATGATTGACAATTTGTGATTCCCCTCCCAGAGCTGGGTTTGCTGCTGCTCAAGTAACACTGGAGTTCCACTATCAAGAAAGGGAAAGGAGACCCCCAACACAAAGAGTTTTTATTGCCTCTTCTGTGGAGACAGGTAGAGTGCAGAGGCAAGTGCCATCCAAGCCTTGGAAGAGAGCCGCAGTCATGCTTTGCTGGGTATCTAGACTGACCGCAGCGCCCATGGTGTTTGAGGATCTTTAGGATATGAGCAAAGTACCTTTGGTGTTGGGCTCCACGGAAGGAGAGGGGTGATAGACACTGTGGCTTTTATTTTTTTTTTTGTATTTTTTTTTTTCGAGACAGGGTTTCTCTGTGGTTTTGGAGCCTGTCCTGGAACTAGCTCTTGTAGACCAGGCTGGTCTCGAACTCACAGAGATCCGCCTGCCTCTGCCTCCCAAGTGCTGGGATTAAAGGCGTGTGCCACCACCGCCTGGCGACACTGTGGCTTTTAAGTAAGTAATCCTTTCTCCTACCAAGCCTGGAAGTCAGCAGTCACCTGCTCTGAAATCCACACAAACATGTCCCGGGCTGGCAAGACGGCTCAGTAGGTGCTTGCTGCAAAGCCCAATGTCCTGAGTTCGATCCCCAGGACCCACATTTGGAAGGCGAGGACTCTCTCAAGTTGCCCTCTGACCTCCACACATATGTATGTCCCTCTCCCACCATATTATACGTAAGTGCTTAGCATGGAACGACATGCTTGTAATCCCAGCACTCAGAGGCAGATGCAGGAGGGTCTCTGTGAGTTCAAGGCCAGCCTGGTCTACAAGAGCTAGTTCCAGGACAGCCAGAGCTACATAGCAAAACCCTGTCTCGAAAAACAAACAAATAAGAAAAGCAAAGCATTGTTCCCAGGATGGAGAGATGATTCAGTTGTTAAATGTGATGGCTGCTCTTCAAGAGGCCCAGGGTTCAGGTCCCAGCTCTAGGGAATCCTAACATAATCCCATTGGTCATCTGCTGTGTGCCAGGCTCTGTGAATACGGTGGAAAGATAGGCCATAGTGCCATGGTGTGCCACTCCCCGAAGCTGGCATCCCGACAACCACACAGTGGAGTTTTTTTTTTTTTTTAAGATTTATTTATTATGTATACAACATTCCTTCCATGTATGCTTGCCAGAAGAGGGCACCAGATCTCACCATAGATGGCTGTGAGGAGCCACCATGTAGTTGCTGGGAATTGAACTCAGGACCTCTGGAAGAGCAGTCAGTGCTCTTAACCTCTGAACCATCTCTCCAGCCCCACAGTGGAGTTTTCTACAGCCAAGGTGGGCCCTCTCCCACTCCCTGGCCTCCTCCCCCATCCCTTCTCCTTGCCTCCTCCTCCTCCCCTCTCCTTGTCCCCTACTTGCCTCTTCCTCTCTCCTCTGCCCTCCTCTCCCCCTTGCCTCCTCCCGTCCTTGCTTTCTTCCAGGCTGGCTCTACTCTTGCCTCCACCCCCCCCCCATTCTTTGCTTCTTCCCCTCCCTTGTTTCTCCAGGAATTAACCCAGGGTCTTGCCCACGATTGACAAATGCCCTTTCTTCCTATTTTTTTTTTCTGATTGCTGCCCTTGAACTTGTAATCCTCCTGACAAGCCTGTACTACCAGGACTGCTCAGAAATAACTCCCAGAAATTGAAACACAGCTGTTGAAACCAAGCCGATGCACTTCCAGGTGTGTTGATTTCAGCTCCTACAAATGCGAATGGCCCACGTGGCTCTGGACCACAGCCGTGGCAGGGATGCAGCTGGGAGAGGTGACAGACAGGAAGACCTGTGTGAGGGGAGCCTGTCGCTGACACAAAGCTGAGCAGAGGATGGGGCCTGTTGTTGGGGCCTGTTGTTGTGTTGTTGTTGAGACAAGGTTCTACGATGTAGCCCAGGGTGACCTTGAAGCAAGCCTTGATGGTGTCGGGGTGACTCTATAGGCCGTCCTGGTGGAGCGGGCACTGTGTGAATTCCTGGTCTACACACTGTGCTACATGTAACATTGACCGGATGTGGACAGTGGATGTCATGGATTCTTGTACCTATTGAAGGGTGTTTTCAATGAATGCATTTTATTATTTGTATGTGTAGTCAAAAGACAACTTTGTGGAATCAGTTGTCTCCATCCTCTGTGGGGTCTGAGGATCGAACCCAGGTCATCAGGCTTGTGTGACGAGCACTTTTAGCTGCTGAGCCATCTGGTTGGCCCTCTGGCAGGTGTAAGCCCTGCGAGGACAGCGGAGTGAGGGTCACACTGGCTACGCCTCTTCCTGCCTTCCCACTGCCTCACTGCCCCATCTCCTCACGCCTTGTCCTTCCTGTCCACTCTTCCAGAACATCCAGAGAAAGCCTGTCAACTCCCATGATTCCATTCCCCTACCTCAGAACTGCCTTGGGCCTCTAGCACCCTACTCAGAGCGCCCTGCTCTGATCCCCCTCCTGCCTCAGGAGGAAGACTCTGCACCCCAGCTAAGCAGGACCCCAGCCATGGAGGACCCCAGTCATGGAGGACCCCAGCTGTTGGGACCATTTGGAGTCCTGGCCTCCAGCTGCTCTTCCCTGCTAGAGATCTTTACTCTCCTTCTGATCTGAGTTACTGAAAGCTGTGTCAAAGTTGTTTACCAGCTCTGCTTCACGAGCACGTGTTGCCTTGGCCTTGAGGATCAGAGGATAAGGTTTTCACCTATTGGCCCACCTGACTGTTGGGTATATAAACCTCCATGGTGCTATTGAATAAGGGGCTTCTTACCAGTGACTAGAGGTCCGTGTCTCTGTGTGTTTCAACCTCCAGCCCCTTGCCTGAAGCTCATGAACTGTGTGGTAGCGCAGAGACGCTGTGCGCTGCACCCACCCATGGAGGGAGGACCCCAACCATGGAGGGAGGATCAAAGCCATGGAGGACCCCACCCATGGAGGGAGGATCAAAGCCATGGGGGACCATCCTGTTTTCCTGTGCTTACAGCAGCACCACCTCTCTGGAATTATCTTTATCTTTTCTCCCTTTTTGAATCTGTCTCCTTCAGATTCCAGCTGCAGGAGGGCAGGGTCTTCTGCTCTTCTGTTCACTCGCTTCCTCTTACTTCCCTGGCCCCTCTTCACAGTGCCTCCTCCTCTGGCTCTGCCTTGACTTCGCAGCCAACATTCCCTCTGCCTGAAACCCTGTTCCTCCAACTTCAGCTGTGGATTATACTTAACAGGAGCTCTGTGGCGAGGTCTGCTCTCTCACCCCAGTCCTGTCCTGGACACTTGAGAAAAGTATCTAGTATGTCCTCAATAAAGTATGTCGAGCGCTCTGAGCTCAGGTCAGCGGCTGAGCACCCCAGTCTCTGACAGCCATAGCCCAAACCCAGGATCAGAGCCTTTGTTTCTCCTAGACATCCGGGGGCCCAATGTTCCCTGTTGTGCCACTTCCCACTTTCTCCTGCCAACCCCCCGGAGGCTGCCTGCCCTCCCAGACAGCTGCAGGAGGGTCTCCCCCTCCAGCAGGGGAGATACGGTCAAAGTCAACTGTTGTTGCGTGGCACGGTGGTCCAGAAGTGGTTGGAAGGTGCAGCTAAAGGCTTGCCCCCCCCCCACGTCATGACCATGTGACCACAGGCCGGGAGGAGAGGTCACAGGTCCTGGGCTATCCGAAGAGACAGGCCAAAGGAGCAAATCATGGGCGCGTGTGGTCCCAGACTGTCCTCCCAGGTGAGCGTCGGAACTCTCCAGGAGTTCAGCTGCTCTGGCTTGCAGTTCAGGCAATTGCTGTGAGGGGCGGGTCATGTGACTATCACCTCAGGACCTCTGAAAGAGCAACCAGTGCTCTTAACCTCTGAGCCATCCCTCCAAGCCCCCACCCCATACGTTTGAACAGACACGACTCCCTTCCACCTTCACCCTCTTTCCCTCCTCAAATAGTCCCCCACTCTGTCCCTCCCCATCACACACCCCAGTCTCATCTCTCAGCCCTGTCCCTTCCCATGAAGCTCTCCATCCCTCCATCCCTCCCAGCCCCCTCCCCACCAAGGTGTTAGGCAAACAAAGCCACAGAGAAGTTCTCCCTGCCTCAGTCTCCCCTTTTGACTTTCCCACAAAGGACAGAGACCAGAGCCAGAAAGCGACTTTAATGCTTGGAGCTGAGGGGCAGGATGGGGACTCCTGGGGAGAGGGACACCGGGAAAGGGTGTAGCAGCAGTGACCATGAGCGGCCTGTGTCCTCCTCTAGATCATCTGGCACCGGCGGGGGCACATAGGGTCCTTGGAGTGGCAGCTCAAGCCCACTCGGCAGGGACACATGATGTTCAGGGCCCCCTTAGTCTGTGGGAGAGGGAAGATGTGAGGTAAGGGGATTATACTTCTTGGGGAGCCAGGCAAGTGTAAGCAGCGGTGTGGACGCCCAACCTGAGGCTCCATGTCAGATGACTGAGCCCAGTCTGGGCTCCTTGGTCCCCTCCTCTGTCCAGGGGGTCAACAGCAGCTGGCCTGGTTTCTCTTTCAAGATTTATTTTATGTGCTTACATGCCTGCAGGTATGCACACGCCTGCATGTATGCACATGCCTGCATGCCTGTTAGACCGCCTGGAACTGGGGTTACAGATGCTGTGAGCCACCACGTGAGTGCTGCGACAGGAACCTTGTCCTCTCTCAGAAGTGCTCCACACTGATGAGACACGTCTCCAGCCCCCACTTCTCCACCCCCAGCTCCCCCCAAACTGGGTTCCCCTGCCCACGATGGGCTTTCCTGATAACATAATCTACAGTCACCTAGGAAGAGGGGACCTCAATTCAGGAATTGCCTCCCCCAGATTGTCGTTGATACGGCAGGGCCCAGCCCACTGTGGGCAGCACCATCCCTAGGCAGGTGGACCTGGTATAAAAAGCTAAGCTGAGCCTGGGAGTGAGACACTAATTAGCATTTCTTCATGGTCTCTACTTCAGCTCCTGCCTGCCATCCCTCAGTGATGGGCTGTGACCTGGAAGTAGAAGCTGTAACGAACCCTTTCCTCTCCGAGTTGCTTTTGGTCCTGGTGTTTGTGTATAACAGAAACGGAAAGCCGATCGGGGGAGTGACTTTTTCATCTATTATATTACTTTTTCATAATATTATAGTGGGCGAGACAATGTACCCAGTGCCCTCTAACAAAGAGATTCTCCAGGCCACAGTGGGGTCCGTGGCTGCTTCCTTTAGACACTGGTAGTGGGTCAGGCAGGAATATGGGGGCTGGGTCCATCTTCCCTATGAGAGTTTGGGCCCATGGCCAGTGAGTAGGAACAAGACATTCTGTGCCTTTGTGTCTTCCAGTTGACAGCAGCCTGCTTGAGTGAGCCCTGTGAATGTCCCAGTCGCTTTGTGAGGTAGACACATTAGTCCCACTTAATGGGTAAGGAAACAAAAGGTCAGAGAGGGCCCAGGCTAGGGAAACCAGGATGTAAGTGAGAATCCCACCGGAAAGCTGAGGTCTCAGCTAGCCCTGCAGCTCTCCCAAGTGACCAGGTCATGGTGACAGGGAGATGGGCACTAAAAAAGGCTAGGTGTCTCCTCCATCCCACTTACACCAGAAAAGTTAAGAAAAAGATTCTCACTCAGCAAACATTTGTTGAGCATCTACTATGCGCAGTCACCAGGCAGGCTGTGAGGCTTCCCTTGCAAGCTCTCCAGCTGAGTGAGGCAGCCTGGGCTACTGCAGGAGGAGTGGGTAGTGGGGGAAGGGTATCCCAGGAGGTGGGAGCACAGATGTGTTTTTGTCCCCCCCTTCCCCGCTCGCTGGTGTCTCACCTGGGGTAAGCACGCCATGCCCATACGAGACTTGGAGGTGCAGAAGGCCCCGCTTTTTTCCAGGTCTATGAGGCAGCAGTCACTGAGGCAGTGGGTATGGTGGACGCACCTGTCTCCGTTGGCCTACAGAGACAGCTTTGGTCACCAGCTCCTGTCTATGAAGGGATAGAGGAGATCCTGGCACTGCCTAAGAACTCAGGGGTCCAGGGAGAGAAGCCACCTCAGACACCTCCCCACAATGTACCCTCTTCCCCAAACAGAGTTTGACTGAGCAAAAGAATCAGGCTCTGGGGCTCAGCCAGTTCCTTCTTCATCCCAATTCCTGCCCTCTCACCTCCATGGCTTCTAAACAATGACAATGGGAAATAGTCCCAGACCACAGTCTGAACAGCTAGTGGAACTGGACTGGAGCAAGATGGCTCAGCCAACGAAGGGGCTTGCTGTGGGAGATGGGCAGCCTGGGATGACGGGCAGCCTGGGATGACGGGCAGCCGGGATGACGGGCAGCCTGGGATGGGCAAGGGAGTAAAGATGGGAGGAGAGAATGGACTTCCCTGAGTTATTTCTGGTCTTCATGTACAAAATGAAGGAATGAGGGAGGGAGAGAAGGAGGGATGGAAGGAAGGAAGGAAGGAAGGAACTTTCAGAATTAAAAATCAAGGGGAGAAAGAGGAGGGAGAAAGACTGCATCTAGAGGAGCCCTGGGCCCTGGAGGAGGGCGGAAGAGGACCCAGAACCAGCAGTATGGAGGGGTTAGAATGTGGTAGACCCAGTGGTGTGAAAGCGATGGGGCCTGGGCCAGGGGTACTGCTCTCTCGGTCCAGGGAGGTGACTGGAACTTGAACAGCCTTGTGAAGTGCTCCTGGGGTCCCCTCACACCTCCTCTGCAGTCCTCGGTCCCCACCCTTTGATCACAGAAGTCGGGGACACTGCTCACCTTTTTATGATCTGAAGTTTCACTGAGGCTGTGTGGCAGGACCCCGGCGAGCAGTGCCAGCGTGGTGGCTAAGGCCTGGGTGAAGGTCATGGCCTGGGTGACTGGAGGTTCCTGAGCAGTACTGGGAAAAAGATCTCTGTAGGGGTGGTAGCCAGCCGGCGTGGGCCCGATGGTCACAGCCCGTCCTGCTCAGAGGAGGTGGGTAAGGGCTGCTGGCTCTGCAGGGGATGGAGGAAAGGTTTTGAACCAGCAGGGCAGGGCTGTGGGTGGGACCTTGGGCCTCATATGAGCTGCTTCTAAACACAGATTTCAAACTGTGAGTGAAAGCTCATTTAAAATGTGACCCTGTGGGGTGTGACTAAGAGGTTACGAGCACTGGCTGCTCTTGCGGAAGACCTGGTTTGGTTCTGAGCACCCACAAAGTGAATCACAACCATCTGTAACTCCAGTTCTGGGTAACATAACCTTCTCTGACTCCTGATGGCACCAGGCACACACGTGGTGCACAGACATACATGTAAGTGAAGCACTCATACACATAAAATAGATCTTTTTTTTTTATTTTGGTTTTTTTTGGGGGGGTTGTTTTTGATTTTCTTGAGACAGGTTTCTCTGTGTAGCCTTGGCTGTCCTGGAACTCGTTCTGCAGACCAGGCTAGCCTCGAACTCACAGAGATCCACCTGTCTTTCCCTGCACTCAGACGGTGGAGACTGAAAGACCCTCGACAAGGACCTTTTGTCGGGAGGAGACCTCCCCAACGCCAAGGAACAGGCCGAGACGGCACGGATGCAAATCGCAAGAGGTTTATTGAGTAGACACAGGTACCTGTGGGCGGCAAGATCTCTCGGAAGACTTGCGCGCCAACTGGAGGGCGGGCTTTTTATAGGGAAGAGCAAAAAGCAAGTTTACAGAAGCAAAAGCGTGGTTATCAAAATGAGGCGGGGGGGGGCATGAATGGTTTCCTCTCTCAGCATGGATGTCTGGCAACAGTCATCCTGTTCCTATCTTATAGATATCCTGTTTTGCAGTCAACCTGCTTTGTTGATGTCCTATCTTATTGACATCCTGCCTTGCAGTCTTCCTGTCTCATAGACATCCTGCTCTCTCAAGCACATGGGATGTTCTTACGAAAGCAAACAGGACGTTCCCCCGGGAGCATGCTAGCTGCGGGTTTTGAGGAGGGGGTCTGTAGGGTCTTTCAGAGACAGGGAGAGCAGAACGTTCCAGGACATCCTTGGCTACCTAGTAAGTTTGAAGTCAGCCTGAGCTACACGTTTCTAAAAAACAAACCCCAGGGAATGGGGATGACCCGCCTCACACCCACAAAGCCTGGGTCTGATCCCTAGTACCACATAAACTGAGGGGGTGGCACAAGCCTGTAGTCCCAGCATGCCAGAGCCTGAAGCTCAAAGCCAGTCAGTCTGAGGCTAGCCTGGGATACGAGGTGTTGGGACCATTTGGAGTTCTGGCCTCCAGCTGCTCTTCCCTGCTAGAGATCTTTACTTTCCTTCTGATTTGAGTTACTGAAAACTGTGTCAAAGTTGTTTACCAGCTCTGCTTCACGAGCGCGTGTTGCCTTGGCCTTGAGGATCAGAGGATAAGGTTTTCACCTGTGGGCCCACCTGACTGTGTTGGGTATATAAGCCTCCGTGGTGCTTTTGAATAAAGGGCTTACCAGTGACTTAGAGGTCCGTGTCTCTGTCTGTCTGAGTGTTTCAACCTTCAGCCCCCTGCTCGAAGCTGGCGAACTGTATGGTAGCGCATAGAGCGCAGATGGGCGTTGTGTGCTACAACAAGGGACCCTATCTCAAGAGTACTGAGTTTGAAGGCGGAGGCAGAGCTGCCAAACTCACTGAAGATGAGGACCAGAACTCTAGGAAGGAAAGGAGACAATAGCAAGCTCCTGCCTGGAATGCCTAGGGCAGCCCAGGGTGCCTGCCGGGGGAGGGGGGGTGATACTTTGCTTGGCTTTAATGGGTACCTGGGGCTTGGCAGACAGAAGCAGGGCTTCCAGGCAGGGACAAATGGGACAAAGGTGAGAAATGACAGTGTCCAAAGCTGGTGAGAAAGGCCATCTGTGTTGAGGGGGGTCAGCTCTAGGTGGGGTGCAGAGAACTCAGGGGGGTATTTGGGGAAGCTGGCTGAGGTGGCTCCTTTGGGGAAAGTTATTGATTGTGGGGCTAGAATTGGGGCAAGAGACTCTACCCTGTGACCCAGATACAGGGCGAGGCTGGTTGTCCTGTCTGTGAGGACACCAGGCATCTGGAGACAGGCCCAGCAGCCTATGCGCTACCATACAGTTCGTGAACCAGGCAAGGGGCTGGCGATTGAAACACACAGAGATACAGGTCATCCTTGATGCCAGAATGCCCCCCTTATTGTGTCCAGGGGCAGCGTCTATAGGGATCCTTAACTGATAGCCACTCCCCTGCCATAAGGAACTCTTGAAAGTCTGTGCTCAGAGCAGCTGCAAGCTGTTTACCAGAAATTCAGGATCTGAGGGGTTCACAGCTCCCAACAGGAGCCAACTTCCAGCCATCCCCTCCCCTCCCATACTCATCCCCGTGACAGGACTGGACTGGGACATACAGTGCTCTGTATCGGCATAAATGAAGGCAGACAAATTATAAGAACATTTTTAGCTTTAATTAGGGAAAGACTCACAGAACCCGTAGTTCCAGCGGAGAACAGGAAAGTAGAAGTGCGGGGGGAGAGCACACCAGCAATATTTATTAGTAAAAAATATCCTCAGGCAACCCCGCCCTACAAGCAAGGTGATTGGCTGGGGCTACTCCTACAGTGCTCTCCCATCTCCTCCAGGACCTGCTGGCCCACATCAGCTCTCAGAGGAAGCAACCTGGAAGGAGCTACAGGAGCCTACACAGCTGCTCTCCGGACCTGGCTGGGCCTTAGCCCCAGTATGTCACCCTGGAAGACGGAGGCAGACAGTCCTAACTAGGAACAAGGGGTGTTGCCCCATTGCCTGACACACCAGACACACACACACACGCACACACACGACCCTCCTGCCTCCACCTCATGAGTGCTGGTCACCACACATGTGCTTACCACACCCAGTTTGGGGCTTGACACCATGCCTGGTTCAGGCAGTGCTGAGGATTAGACCAGGGTTTCATTCTAGCAGCTGAGCTACCTGCCGCCGAATCTAACATTTTACATGTAAAATCCCAAAGAAACAGTTCTGTGTCTGCAGACGTGTGAAGCCAGGATGACAGACACACACACGTGTGCACACACACACGTTTCTGATGTCCTGAGAGGTCTCTCCTTCATGCAAGGCTCTTTGGAGCCCTCTGTGTCTTTCAGGGGAAGGGATTTTTTACTCCTCACCATACAGCCCTGGCTGGCCTGGAATTTGCAATGTAGACCAGACTGGCCTCAAACTCCCTGAGATCCGCTGGCTTCTGTTGTCTGAACGCTGGGGGAAGACACATTGGCACAGTGTGAGCTTGGGGATTGGAAAGGACCATTTGGAGTGGGAGGCCTTCTCTTCTGCCATTTAGGTTTTGGGGACTGAACTCAGATTGCCAATCTCGACTGCAAGCATTTTTGCACACTGAGCCTTCCCCAAGTCCTCCCCCCCACACACACTTTTTTAGGCAGGGTCTCATATCTCATATGATTCTTATAGGATTGACTCTACCTTAATGAGCTGGCTCTGAACTCCCGCTCCTCCTCCCTTTGCCTTCTAGGTGCTGAGATTACAGGCAAGTGTCTCCACGCCCAGCTCACCACAAGAGACTGAGATATTGCTTTAGTTTGTTCTGAGACCGGATACCACTTTGTAGCCCAGTCTGGCCTGGAACTCACTGTATAGCTCAGGCTGGTCTCAGATTCATGGCAATCCTCCTGTCTCAGCTTCCTAAGTGTTGCAAATACAGGAATGACATCACATCTAGCTCTGAGGAATTTTTTTTTTTATCTTAATCTCTGGTCTTTTTACAAAAAATGCCGGTCATGATCCTTCAGCTTGTTCCCACTGCCCCCTTGTGGGGCAGCCACAGCTCTACCACTGTCGAGTCCCCTGGCTGTCCTGGAACTTGCTCTGTAGATCAGGCTGGCCTCAAACTCTCAGAGAGCCTGCCTCTGCCTCCCCAGTGCTGGGATTAAAGGCCTGTGCCACCGCTTCTTTAGAATCTTTAAAGAGCAAATGTGGACTGTAGCCCAGTTGTTAACACCTGAAGTCAGATCCCCAGAATTCATGTAAATTGTGTGTGTGTGTGTGTGTGTGTGTGTGTGTTGTTTCTCCTGTAAATCTAACCCCTGGGGCAGATGCAGGATCCCTCAGTACACTTGCTAACAAAACTAGCCTGTCTACGTGCTCTGGGTTTGACTGAGAGACCCTGCCTTAGTGAGGAACGTGGACGAGAGAGAGTGTGGCGGCCAACCCGGCACACCTGGGGAGGAGGGACTTCAAATGAAGACTTGCTCCTTCAAATTGGCCCGGGACCATGTCTGTGGAGCATTTTCTTGATTGCTGATTGGCCTAGAAGGTGCCAGTCCCAAGGTGGAACCGAGCTGTATAAAAAGCTGACCACAAGCCAAATAACAAGCTAGAAGAAAAGTCCCATGGTTTGTGCTTCAGTTCCTGCCTTGATTTCCCTAAATGAAGGACTGTGGTCTGAAAGTGGAAGCCAATTAGACCCCTTCCTCCCCTAGTTGGTTTTGGTCATGGAATTCTTTTTTTTTTTTTAATTTATTTATTATGTATACAATATTCTGTCTGAATATGCCTGAAGGCCAGAAGAGGGCGCCAGACCTCTTTACAGATGGTTGTGAGCCACCATGTGGTTGCTGGGAATTGAACTCAGGACCTTTGGAAGAGCAGGCAATGCTCTTAACCACTGAGCCATCTCTCCAGCCCGGTCATGGAATTCTTAAAGAAGTGACTCCTTGCCCACTAAGATGGCCTTTAGGGCCCAGAACAGCAGTGGATGGCTCTCCCCTCCCTAAGTCTGTTCAGTCAGTGAAAGTGAGATCCACAGTGTCCAGCTACTGTGTGGGGGGCATCACCGGAACTGCTGGGGGCAGCCCTCTGAGCAGGAGAGGTCCGGCTCCATTCTGAGATCAGGTGTTCCTGCTAGGGAGAGTACACTGCCATCAGGTCTGTTGACCATTCCCTTAGAGAAGGAGTGGGGTCGGTCACTGGACCCTTCCCTGAGATTCCAGCCACCTTCTTGTGCACCTCTTGGCCATTTGTATGCAATTCTGTCCTATTTCACGTGGCCTGGGGTGGGGGGAGGTTAGAGCATATTGGTTGGGGCAGAACTGAGTGGGGTTACTTCTGTGGCTCTGAAGAAGCCACTCGCCATGCTGGGTGAAAACTTTGCAGTGGCACTGCTTTGGGGTCCCCTCATCATCCTCTTAGCACCCCAGCACCTGCAGAGTGTCCATGTGACTTTCCGGGCCGCCCATGGCCTTTCTCTCCCATCTTGACGTTACTATTCCATTTGTGTGTGAGAGAGAGAAATGTGTGTTCATGCCTGTGGAAGCCAGGGGACAGCCTCGGGGGGTCCTCAAGGGCTTGTGCACTTTTTAAAAAGTTGAAAGAAAATGTTTTGCGATTGGGTCTCTTCCTTGTTTGTTTGGAACTTACATGTGAGCCTGGCTGGCTAGTGAGCCCCAAGACCCTCCCTTCCCCCGCTGTCTGTGTCTCCCCAGTTCTTTGATTACAAGCTCTTCCATGATGGGGTTTTGTTTTCTCTGTATGTTTCCGTTGAGATTTTATTGGTTGTGGACCAGCACACAGACATTTCAATTCTTAACACATGTACGAAACCTCTGGAGTCACGTGTTCCTTTTTGAACAGTTACTGAGAGACGTTCCATCCTTAAGACCTCAAACTGTCAAACGCTCAGACTCTTCATTTCTGCTGACTCATGGTTTTATGCCGCACACGGTACATGCTGAAATCCTCAAGATGGAAACTCACTCTGAAATAATTAAGATACATTTTTTTTCCTTTAAAAAAATTACATTTAGGGCTGGAGAGATGGCTCAGGGGTTAAGAGCACTGCCAGAGGTCCTGAGTTCAATCCCCAGCAACCACACGGTGGCTCACAACCATCTGTAATGAGATCTGGTGCCCTCTTCTGGCCTGCAGGAATGCATGCAGGTAGAACACGGTATACACAATAAATAAATAAATCTTAAACAAAAACAAAAACAGCTGTTGTATGTGCACAAAACAATTCACATTAACTGTGTACGGCGTACGGAGTGGCACCTTCCTACCGCCACGCACGTGAGGTCAGAGGACAGCTCGCAGGAGTCCATGCTCGCCTTCTGCCGTGTGGCTGCCGAGGATCCACATCAAGCTTGGCTGCAAGCACCTTTACCCCCTTTAGCCCGTCTCGCAGGCCCCAGGCACGTTTTTGTGTTTTTCTTTAGAATACACAGTATTCATATTTTTTTACGCTTGCTCTGGGGAAGCCAGATGCTATGACCTGAAGACTCTCCAACATCCTGCAGAGAGAGTGAGGACCTGGCATCAGCTGGCCACACAAGGGAGCCGCCTTTTGGAAGGGGACAGTCCTTACTGAGCCCTCGGCTGACTAGAGAGAGCCCTGGCCAAGGCTGAACCAACCACAGCTTGATGGAACCAGACAAATCAACCCCAGCGTTCCCATGTTCCCAAGATAACAAATAATTATTTGCTGTGAGTCACAGCCTTGTCAGTGTCGACAGGTCCCTAGAGAAACTCACGGGGGTGCGGTCCATCCGACCAGGAACCCGGTTGCGGAGCTTCGGGAACGCCTGTCTTTTGGAGTCACTGTCCACTCTGTAGCAATCTTAGGGAGTCATGGCCCTTCTCCATCATGGGATTCACCCCAAATATCCCAGCAGCATATAAATCATTCGTTGAGATAGATAACTTCTTCCTGTATGGGCAGCTAGATAACCTCATCCACACTGTGGGGCCCTGGTATGAAAGCACTTATTCAGCTAAACCTTTGATCTTATAGTCAAATCTACATAAAGCTGGTCCCCCACAACTGTCCTTATTGACAGGAAAGGAGCCCTGAGCAGGAGGCACTGAGCAGAGAGCCAGCAGGTCTGCTCTTACTGATCAACAGGTTCGGGTGACCCTGAATTCTCTAGCAGCAGACTCAGGAAGGTGTAACCCGCTGGCTTTTGCTCTACCCTCACAAGCTATTAATATTCTGTGCTTACCTTCATCTTTCATTTGACACAAGGTCTTAGTCTAGGAAATTAGCTGTTTGCACCTTTACCCCTAAAATATGCAGGAACAAACCTTGGGTTACTAAACCAACCCCAGAGTCCTTCTCACCTGGGTGCCAGCAGATACAGCACCAGGATGCTCAGCCAGGGGACAAGCTCCATCCTAACCCTCCCAGTATCTGCCAGGGAGCTTCACAGCCACGCCCCTTCTGAGACACACTGTGCCCACCATGTCAGTTTTTTATCCTTCCTGCTAGCCCTAAGAGATGCATGCTCGGTAGCATTGTTGTTGACCCGAAAATTGTTAACTACGTGCCTGTGGGCATATGAACTGGAAACCTGGCGGGATGGGAAAACCAGTGAGCCAGCACCAAAAGAGACCATCGAACGGGGAGCATCAAGAGACCTTTAGAGAGAGCATAGAAAGAATGAATGGGACCTGACGAAAAGACTTAGGTGAGCTAATTTGTTTACCCCCAGACCTCACTAGTCAGGGTTTTGGCTGCTATAGCGATCCTTCTGAATCCTGGGAGGTTTGATGGGGCTTAACCCCAACATAAGCTGTTGATTTTTGTTTTTATGTCTTTAGGCAGTCTACCCAGGGGCTGTCCCCCTGAGAAGGGACAATCCATGTCTTCTCCATGATGACATCACGGCTCAGCTCCTCCGATGGCCTCCCAGTCCCATCAGGCCCATAAGTGCCATTTTCCTATTTGTTTTATAGACAAGGGGACTGAAGCGAAACAGGGCCCTGCTCCACCGCAGGTCAGGCAGCCAACAGATGACAGAGCTAGGATTCGAACCCAGCACTCGCAATCCAGGGTTGTCAACCGTATCTAGTCGGTCTGTCATTCTCTGTCCATCGATGTGGTCACCAAGCATTTTCAGGTCTTCCTCCATGCCCCCTTTGTGGCCACTGGAATGTGCACAGCCGTATTTCCAGTGGAAACTCAGTGGGGTGGGGAACACAGTTAGTTAATACTCGAGAATACACCAGGGTCTGGGAGTCCCTGAGAAGCTGTGGTTCCTCCTCTGGCCAGGACTTGAAGGGGCATGTGGTGTAAGAAAGAGCCCGGGCCGGCATGACGGTTCAGCAGGTAAAGGCACGTGTTGCCATGCCTGACCACCTGAGTTCAACCCTGGGATCCACACGGTGGAAGGAGAGAGCTAACTCTCCCTAGCAGTTGTCCTCTGATATACATGTACTGTGGCATGGCATGCACGCACACATACAAACACACATGTAATAGAAATGTAAAGTACAAGTGCCTTGACGGGAGGTGTTGTATCAGGGTTCTCTAGAGGAACGGGCCGATAGACTACGTGCAGTTTGAGATGTGTATACCAGCCTGCCTCTGCTTCCGAGGGCTGGGATTAAAGCCGTGTGCCCCACGCCTGGTTTAAACCCATCATTCTGAAGGGTTTATGGGCGAGCCCCACGGATGCAGCCTCTGTAAGGCCTGGGGTGGATGGTGGCGTGTCACAGAAGGAGCTCCTGTGACAACAGACCTAGCACCAGACAGAAGGTCAGAAAGAGGACAGGATCCCACAGCTCCCACACAGGCACCTCCCACAACAGCCCACACCCTAAAAGACCACACCATTGGCAATAGGAGGGACTCAGGGGAGATTCTTAAACCCTCGCTGGAGGACTGGAGGGATGGCTCAGTGGTTAGGAGTACTTGATGCTCTTGCAGAGGACCCGGGTTTCCAGCACCTGAATGATTGTTCACAACCACCTCTCACTGTAGTTCCAGTAACACACACACACACACACACACACACACACACTTACACACAGAGACACATGCACACACAGATCGCAGCACCTACGTCTCCCCGGGAAAGGATGGGCTTCACATTCAGGTTTTAAAAGGCGTCTGGGAGATGACTTGGGGAGTCAAAGTGAGAACTGGAGTCCAGAGTCCTCAGAACCCAAGCAAATGCCAGTGGGCAGAGCAGCTGCCTTGAAGGCAGAGACGGAGGGAGAGGGATCCCCCAATGAACTGGCTGTGAGTGGGCTTGACTGAGACACCCCACCTCGGTGACTAAGGTGGAGGAGGTCGAGCCTCCACCTGCACAAGCATGTACACATGTACACAAACATGCACATGTGCTCACATGCCTGGACACACACACCCCCACCACACACACACCAAACACACACACACACAAAACAGAAAAAGAAAAACAGATTTGAAGAGCAGCAACAGAAGGAGGGTTTCAGTCTCCCAAACACAAAAGTGGGGTGCCTTTGGGAGACTCGCCCTTGCTGTGCCATGGCCTAGGCGGAGGTCCTGATGACCCTGGGAGGCCACGGACAGACGCTTGCTTCTAGGAGCCTCTCCTTCCCCCCCGTATGCATTTATTGGTTCTCCTTAACGTTACTCCCCGTTTTTAAAGTAGGAATGGCTGGGACGGCAGGCTGAGGGTCGGGATCCCAAGTCCTGGGGACACTGCAAGCTGACTATGACTTTGCAGGCCTGGATCTGGACTTCCTCCTCGGGGTGGATGACCAGGGAGAGCAGTCGGTCGGCCAGTCTGGACTCATCCCCAAAGAGGGCTTCGTGCAGGGACTGCTCGTTGTAATGCCACTTCACTGCTCGGTAGTGGCCTGAGTTCTGGCCCTCACTCAGCCGCTCAGCAAACACCAGCACCTCGAACAGCAGACTCCCTGGCTGTGAGGACTGGAAGAGGTTCAGGAAGTTGGGGTGCACCTGTGTTGGGGGGCGGGAGAGAACCGTGAGCTCCGGCCTGTCTAAAATCCACACTTGAGTGGTTTCCTGAGATTAATTTTAAGACTCAGTGTATGAAGCTGGAGAGAGGGGCTTGGCCATTAAGAGCTCTGACTTCCCTTGCAGAGGACTGCTATTGGATTCTCAGCACCCACACTTGGGTGGCTCACAACTCCGTAGCTCCAGTTCCAGGAGTGCTGATGCCCTCTGTTGGCCTCTGCAGGCACTGCACACAAGTGATGCACAGACACACATGCAAACACCCATGCACATTAAAAAATAATTTAAAAAAATCTACCCAGTGAACACAATCCTCCCAACGCACACATCGGCATCCCATCAGCCCCTCTCCATCTTTTTTTCACCTGACAGTTGAGAATGTCATAGAGAAGGTCATTCTTCTGTGCCAGGTAACTCAGCAGGCGGACAGCTTGTACCTGAATAAGGAAGAGCAGGAGAGGGCCGGTGGGTCTGGGCCTCAGCAGGGGAGGCTTGAACCTCTGCTCTTCCCTCTAGGCACTGCTCCGCGGCCCTGATGGGCAGGCACCTGTGCCAGGACACAGTCCGACTGCATGATCTCCATCAGGGCGGGCATCACCCGCCGCAGCTGTGGGTGCACGAAGTCAGGGAGCGGGAGGTTGTTGAGGAGGCGAAGGCCAGCTACATGCAGCTCCGTGTCCCAGATAGTCGAGATCAGCTCCAGAACCTTGATGGAATGTTCCTGGGGTTGGAGAGAAGGGTCTGCTTTCATATGGCGACCTCCCTGACACACCGTGCTCCATGTCACCCTTCACTGGCCCACCCGGGGCCCAGTAGACAATGCTCCCTACCTTGAACGGGAAGCACCGCACACCTTGGTCAGCCAGGCCCACCTCACGTGGATTTTTCCCCTTGCTAGTCTCCCTCTCAGTCTTCCTAAGCCTTTTGCCCAACATTCTCTTCTCTGCTTCACCCCTTTGGTAAGATCACCAACCCACCCCACCCGTTAACCCCACTTTCTCCCTACCCCAAACCTGCTTCCTTGGTCCTGGCTACCGGTCTCACATTCCCTCCCAGCCCCAACTTGCAGCATCCTCCAATTCTTTCTCTCTCTGCTCTCTCCCTCTCTTCCTTTCTCCCCTCCCTATCCCTCCCCTCCCTCCCCTCTCACTCCCTTTCCCATCCCTCAGAAATCTTTTTGGTTTTATCTTCAAACCCAGCAAAAGGGGTTAGAGAGAAGTGGGTAAAGTACTTGTGGTACAAGCGTGTCAGACCTGAGTTCAAACTCTGAAATGCATGTAAGGCGGAAAGAGGAGAACCAATTCCACAAAGCTGTCGTCCGACCTCCACACATACACTGTGGCACTTGTGCACACACACACACGCACGCACGCACACACTAACAATCATTTCTAAAAATCCAGCGAAAGGGCCAGTGAGTTGGCTCAGCAGGCAAAGGTGCTTGCTACCAAGCCTGACAAACTGAATCTGATCTCCACGTTCCATGGGGTGGAAGGAGAGAACCGACCTCTGCAGGGTGACCTTTGACCTCCACAGCTGTGCCCTGGCATGTGCATGCCCAGATTCACACATGCACACAATTAAAAAAAAAAAAGTTTGTATATTAAAAAAAAAAGTCTTATGTAAAACCAAACTGCTTCTTATCCATCCCCACTTCTACCACCTTCTTCCAAGCCCCCATCTCTGACCCAGATTTCTGCAATGGTGTCCTGTCCCCCACCTTCCATCCTGCCCCCTGCATCTTGGTTCAGAACACCTGAAGACTTAGATCTGCTGCTCCTCTCTCCCCTGCCCCGGCCACTCACTAGGTAAAAAGCTGAAATCCTTAGAGATGCTCGGTCACCATCCCACTGGCTCTGCTCCAGTCTCCCCATTGTCAGCCCTCCCTTCCTGTCTTTGTTAGCAGCGAGGGGCTCACACAAAGGGCCCTGAGGTGTTCCTTGAACATACCAGCTAGTGGCACAGGCTGTTCCCTCATCCTGCAAGGCTTTCCCACATCCTGCCATGCTTTGCTGAAATGTCACCTCGGAAGGTCCTCCCTAGCCACACACCCCATCCCCTTTTTCCTCCCCTTCCATCTTCAAATTATACCACAATTTAACCAAGATGATTCAAAAAACCTGAAAGATGTTTTGGTAGCTTTTAGTTTGAGCCAATTTGAAATAAGGCTGCTATGTGTAATGGTGCACCTTTTCTTTTTTCTTATTCTTTCTTTTTTATTTTTCAAGACAGGGTTTGCCTATGTAACCGTCCTAGCTGTCCTGGAACTCGCTTTTTAGACCAGGATGGTCTTGAACTCACAGAGATGCGCCTGCCTCTGCCTCTGCCTCCCAAGTGCTGGGATTAGAGTCGTGCACCATCACTGCCCAACAGAAATTGTGTAGCCCAGGTTGGCCTAGAACTTGTGATCCTCTTGCCTCCACCTCCTTCCGCAAATCCTGCAAGTGTGCTCCACCACAGCCAGCTGATGCACCATTTCTATGAGCTATAAGTTTTCATTTCTCTGGGATAAAAACCTAGGAGCAGTGCAACTACCAGTTGATAGGTGTGTGTTTAGTGTTTTAAGAGACTACTAAATTGGCCGGGCGGTGATGGTGCACGCCTTTAATCCCAGCACTTGGGAGGCAGAGGCAGGCAGATCTTTATGAGTTTGAGACCAGCCTGGTCTATAGAACTAGTTCTGGGACAACCAGGGACACACATAGAAACCCTGTCTCAGGAAAATAAAACAAAAAGAAAATTAAAAAAAAATTACTAAGCTAATTTCCAGAATGACTGCTCTCCCATTTTATATTCATACCAGCAATGTGGGTGACACCTAGTTTTGCTATGTTTTTGTAGCATTTGGTGTTATCAACTAATTTTAAGATTTATGTATTTATGTATATGAGTGTATCATCTTCATGAATGCATACTGGAAGAGGGCATCAGATCCCATGGGACTACAGTTATAGGTGGCTGTGAGCCATACCATGCTGAGGGTTGAACTCAGGTCCTCTGGAAGAGCAGCCAGTGCTCTTAACCTCTGACCCATCTATCCAACCCACCAGTTAACTTTTATTTTTAGCTATGCTTTTAATTTTGAAGGTTATGATTATGATTGTGGGTGGGTGGTAGTGAGGTGGCGTACAGGGTTGGGTGGGAGGCGCATAAGTGGAGGTCAGAGGAGAGCCTGTGGGAACTGGCTCTCTCAGGTGGCCAGGTTCGGCAGATACCCACCGCACTCCCTCATCAACCCTGTGTTTGAAATCTTGATGCATCTGTCATCAAACATGCGGTTTGTTGTTTTTATTTGTGTTTTAAAACGGGGTCTCTTGTAGCCCAGGCTGGCCTCAAATATGCTCTGTAGCTGAGGGTGACCTTGAACTCCTGACCTCCTTGTCCTACCTCCTGAGTGCTGGGGTCGCAGCACAAGAACGGCACCTAGTTATGATCTGGATGGAGCCCAGGCTAGGCCTGCACTCTGCCCACAGGGCCACATCCACACACTGTATCTTTTTCTTTTAAAGAGCATGTGCTTGATGTCACAAAGGCTTCAGCATAGAGGCAACAAAAGATCACTTCCTTCAAAACTGCACCTCACCCCCACGTGACCTTCCTCACCCACTCCCCTTTTTCTCACTTGAGACGGAATCTCACGGTGTAACCCTGGCTGTCCTGGAACTCGCTCTGTAGACCAGGCTGGTCCTGCCTACAGATCCGTCTGCCTCTGCCCCTCCGGGTACTGGGAATAAAGCCGCTTCCCACTTCTTGATTTTCTCCTCAAGCCTCACATCAGAGGCACCGTGCGCCTGACTGTGTCCCCTGACTCACCCCGTTAGGATGTGTATCCCGCAAGGACCAGGGTTGCCCCATTCAGTGTCCCCGAGTCAGGGTCAACAGACAAGCGGCTAGAGGGATTTTGAGTGGTGAGGGTTAAGATATCGAACACCACAAGCCCAAGCTGGCCTTTCAGCAACGAGGCAAAGTCCCTATGAAAGCAGGCATTCCCTGCCTGCCCCACTGCCTTCTGGGAGTGGATGGCAGGTGAAAGTCTGGGGCAGGGCCTCAGAAAGAAGGAAGAGCAAGGTGCAGGAACAGGCCTGGAACTTCCTTTTAAATGGCTGGGGTTAGGGCAAGGAGGCACGGCCCACAGCCAATGTCACATTCCTGCTCAGAGTTTCTAAGAGCACAGCCGGGCGGTGGTGACACACGCTGGAGGCAGAGGCAGGCGGATCTCTGTGAGTTCGAGGCCAGCCTGGTCTACAAGAGCTAGTTCCAGGACAGGCTCCAAAGCTGCAGAGAAACCCTGTCTCAAAAAACCAACAAAAAAGAGCAAACCATGGTCTGATTGAAAATGTAGGATAGAGGCCCTCCAGCAGACCTAGGTAGGATATCTGGTGATAGCTGGCCATGAGGAAGCAGGGGAACCCCCACCCTCCATCCCGTCCCAGACTGCAGGGACCTGGAAAGTCCTTCTAAATAGAAAGGGTTCTGCCTTCCCAATACAGGCGCATGCAACACACAGGGCTGCAGCTCCCCATGGGAACTGAACTCTGCAGCATAGCATGCAACACAGGAAGTGAACTCCGCAGGGTGGCATGCAACACGCAGGGCTGCAGCTCCCCGTGGGAACTAAACTCCACAAGGTGGAGCCACAGGCTCTCTCATGGAAGCAGCTTGAGGTGGCCTGGGAGGACCAGAGCTTTCAGGCATCAGAGGAAGCTAAGGTGCTGTGCTCTGTGAGTGGGTGGGGGAGCACCACCAAGTGAAGACCTCAAGAAAACGTTACTGTTTTAAAAATACTCTCAACTCGAGAGCCCCAGGCTGGCCCCAAACTCACAACCCTCTGACCTTAGACCTCCTGAGCACTAGGGTTGCGGAAATGCATCATGTCTCAGCCCGAGCTTTCGTTTCGAAAGCTTGTTTCATGTAAGAAACAATTCTAGTTTGCCTTTTCCGTGTGACCAACACCATGGCTGAAAGAATGTGGGGGAGGGAAGGTTATCAGCCCGGAGACAAGACTACTACTACTACTACTACTACTACGACAACGACGACTACGAGGGGCCAGGGAGACGGCTCAGCAGCTAAGAGCCCTGGCCGCTCCTGCAGAGGACCCAGGTTTGGTTCCTAGCACCTACACGGTGGCTCACAACCATCCATAACTCCAATGCCAGGATCTGGCTCCTCTTCTGGTCTGAGTCACCAGGCATGGATACAGCACCCATAGATCTCTGGGGACAAATACTCATACATTTAAAATAAATGTTCAGAGGAATGGTGTGTCCTAGCTAGCTCACTGGTTCATGTGTAGCTAAATTTCTTCTAGAGCCCAGGCGCACCTGCCTATGATGGTGTCACACACAGTGGCTTGGGCCCGCACACCAATCCTCAGTCAGGACAGTCTCACAGAATTGCCCACGGGCCAGTCTGGGGGACGTAACTTTTCAACTGAGGTTCTATCAAGTTGATAATAAAAGCTAATCCAGGACGGAAATGTTAAAGTTTGGAATATGCAAATCTTGACGAAGGGTGAGCCAACAGGACCGCTCAGGCAGGCCTGATGGGGCTGGGACTGTATCCTGGGGTAACGCTGTGGAAACGCTGGACACCACCTTGGACCAAGCCCTGCCTCTCCTCTCTCCTGCGGGCTGATCTACGGCAGTGCTCCAGGGCATGGAGGGTGTGCGCAGCATGCTCGTGGCATGTGGAGGTGAAGGAATTAGCTCAAATGTCCAACCGCGGGCAAACAGTAAGGTGGCCACAAAACAGACCACTGAATATTGGTCACTATCTGAAGAAGGAAATAAAACGTCCAGGGGAGGATAAATCTTAGTCTTTTCAATGTTTTGGGGTGTGTATGAAAGCAAACCACACAAGATTATAGACCGCATATGTATGGTTTGAAACCAAAATGTCCCCCTCCCCGGCATGTGTTTTGAATCCTTGTTCCCAGTTGGCAGCTCCATTTTAGGAGGCTGTGGAATCCTTAGAAGGTGGGGCCTCGCTGGTAGAAGTGGGTCACAAGAGGCGGGTCTTTGAAGGGTCCATCTTGCTTCTGGTTCCTGTGTCTTTCTCTGCTTCCTGGTATTCTATGACACATACCCCCATATCACAGGCTCCCACCACCAAGGGCCAAGCTGCTGTCGCGCCTCCCCTGCACCCCCCACCCCCCGCCCGTGATGAGCTGACACCATGAGCCAAGTTAATCATTTCCTCCCTTTGTTGTTTCCGTCGCCCTTGGGTGGCAATGCTGCAAAGTTAACTCTGTGCAGGAAATTGGTACCAGGAGTGGGGCTGTTGCTAACAGCCAGAAGGTGTGGCTCTCAGGCCCCTGGAACTTGTTTGCAGGAGGAATTTGGAGAAGATTGGAGGTACAGGCTAGGAACTCCCTAGAACCCTGGAAGTGGAGCTTGGCGGATGATGAATGCCGATAGACGCCAAACAGCACAGACTCTGTCTGCGAGGATTCAGGTGGAGAACAAGGACTGGGTTGAGAACTGGACCACAGGACAACCACATTTGGTAAAGAATTTGTCTAGATTTTTCCTGGGTCTTGAAATTTTGAATGAGGTTGAATTTGAAAAGCAATGGCCTATTGGTTTGGTGGAGGGATTTCAAAGACAGCACAACATTCAGGCTGCGGTGCCGTTATGGTGGCAGGTGACTGCGAACTACTGTTAGCCAGTCTCACGGTGAAAACTGGGAGCAAAGAGCAGAGCAGAGGGATCTGAACGCACACAATTTGTGCACACATAAGAGGAGCACATTTTAAAGTGCAGAGAAAATGACCGTACTTGTTAAAGAGATTGACACCATTAGAGAAAGGGCGAACTTCTGGACCATGAGGTGAGACCCCACTCCAGGGTACGAAACTGGAGATTCACTAGTAAGACCTTCCTAGAATGCCACCAGAGTGCTCTGTTCACAAAGGGCCACCTAGAAAAGGCCACTGTGGCTGCAGTACAAGGTGGCCTTAGCCACTCACTGCCCAGGCTGGCAGCAGGACTTGGCGTCATAACTGTGGGCTGACTTTGCAGGCATTCACAGTACAAAGATGTCACAGATGCTTCCACCAGGATTCCAGAAAACAGAGAAGCCCAAAGCCCAAGAAGCCAGGCAGAGGGTTTATAGAGTTGTGGTCCCTTCCGGAAGCCCCTAAGAGGGTTGTGCACACACGGCTGTGAGGGGGAAGACAAGGCTGCAATGCAGACTCCACGATACAGGATGCCAAGAATGCGGGCTGTCTGCTGAGGAGGAAAGCTGTGGGTATGGACGGACTGGAGCCAGCCCAAGAGAGAGCAGCAAATGCAAGACCTTAGGGGTGGGGTTACGTAAGCACCTATGGTACTCCGTGTCACCACGGCCCTAGCTACTAAACACGGAGCGGCAGGATGTAATGCCCACCCTGCTGGGCTTTTTCCTATCCATCCTTTATCCACTACTATCCCTTCCTCCCTTTTGGGATGGGAATGTTCACTCTGGGGTTATATGTTGGGAACATCTTTTTGATTTTACAGGCATTCACAGTTAAGGGTCTACGCCGAGTCTCAGAGCAGAGTGTACCTACAAACACTATTGGAACTGTTCAGACTTGGGAGAGTTTAAGAGATGGATTAAATAAATTCATTATGCATTGGGGATAGCTGAATCTTGGGGGCAGAGGAGGAATTCTATAGTTAGAATATGAAGTATAGGGGCTGAAGAGGTAGCTCAGAGGTTAAGAGCCCTTGCCATTCTCACAGAGGACTCAAGTTCACCAGAGTGCTCTGTTTGCAAAGAGGTGACTCACAGCTGCCTGAGGTCTAGCTTCAGGGGACTGTGTCTCCCTCTTCTCTTGGGGCTGGCCATATTTGGGGAAGGGGCTGCATGCGTGAGCGTGTGGAGGTCAGAGGACAGCTTGTGGGAGCTGGTTCTCACCTTCTACCGTGCGGGGCCTGGGAATAAAATTTAGGTGGTCAGACTGAGACGCAAGTGCCCTTACCTACTGAGCCATCTTGCCCTGGGTTTTGTTTGAATTGTTATTCTTTCTGCCTCACACACACAAAAGATGTTGTCAGCAGGGCGGTGGTGGCGCACGCCTTTAATCCCAGCACTTGGAGGAAGAGGCAGGCGGATCTCTGTGAGTTCGAGGCCAGCCTGGTCTACAGAGCGAGTTCCAGGACAGCCAGGACTACCCAGAGAAACCCTGTCTTGCAAACAGCCAATATGTGATTGTGAATTAAATATTTAACCTTTTACTTCTTAAAGAATATGTGATTATTGTGTGTGTGTAAGACTTGTGTGCCCTGGCTTGCACGTGGGCTCAGAGGACGGCTTTTGGGGGTCAGTTTTCGAACTCAGGTCAGCACGTTTACCCTCCCAGCCCTTAGCCATTTTTAACTGGTGAGGAAGAGACATTTTGCTAGAGAGCAATTTGGGGTCAAAGACCTTATATTTTAGAATTTACTTTTTGTTGTTGTTGTTTTGTTTTGTTTTTCTGAGTCATCAGACCCTAGACCCTGGAATGGACTTCACCTCCCAATTCTCCAACCACCTCCACCTTTGCTGGCTTCTGGGGTCCTGAGGCCAGGACTCCCCCAGCTGAGCTAGCTGGGTCCCCAGTTGCTGTTTGCTTTTTTAAACATCCCTGTGGTGAGCCCTAAACCAGGATTAGGGAACAGGAATCTTCAGCCCCACTCCAAGCGCCACAGAGGGAGGTGGAAGAGCTGGTGACCACTGGGCTGCCATTCCCACACAGGGGAGTGCCCGAGAGAGAGACTGAGCAATAGGGTTTGGCCTGCGGAAAACAACTCCCATCTTTTCTCCTGACCTTGGCCTATTTCTCCTCTCTTCTGTCTGGCTGGTGTGGAGCTGTGACTTCTACTTCCCTTCAGCTCCTCCTCCAGCCTAAGCGGGAAGGTGTGGTACCTCTAGCTGCACAGCCAGTCTGTCAGGAGGCAGACACCGTCTAGCCTGGAAATGAGAGGCCTCACCTGTGTGTTACGCGCTGGGTGTCTAAGACTAGGAGGAGCTTTCTGCTCTTTGTGGGGCGGGTGTCCAGTGTCATTCAGATGTGTGCAGATAAGTGTGCCTGCCTTGTTTCTGGGTTAGAAACTCAGATTCAAACAAACTTACAGGACCCGACTTTTCACCCTATGCAAATCAAAGGACCCAAACCTTGGGGACAGGCTCACCTGGATTTTGAGCCTGAACTTCCTGATTCCAGAGAAAGCTTTAAGAGCATTCAGGGCTTGGATTTTGACGCTGTTGTCCTTGTCATCCAGCATCTCCGCCACCAGGCTGACGTCGTCGGTCGTACAACCCGAGGCCTAGAGCGTGTGAGGAGAGGCGGAAGAGACAGGAGGAGCGGGTGTCCTGGGCCACTGTCTCCCAAGTCTCTGAGACCTCCCCCTGCCGCCACCAGCCAGAGGGACAGGTCTGAGGATGCTGCCTGGGGTTAGGGGTGAGCTGTGAGCCAGGGGGGCAGACTGACGCCCGGGACGCCCCCACCCCGCCTCTCCTCACCTCAGCCTCCAGCAGATACACATAACGGGTGATGCTGTGTAGGATCATGCTCTTGGCATACTCATCCTGTCTGCACTCCAGCGAGTTGAGGAGTCTTCGGATCTCTCCCGAGTCCCTCCCGTGGCGCTCTCTCTCGATGGCCAGGCCTAGACAGCACCCCAGGCCCACAGTTCAGGAGATGGGCTCGGAAGCGGGGGAGAGGAGGAGGGAGCCAAGGGCAAAGGCTTCTCTAAAGTGAAGGCTTCGCTGTGCCCAGCCCTTCAGGCACTAGCGGCACCGCCTGGGCTCTGTGCAAAGACCATGACTCCTGTGCCCTCTGTCCTGACGCTCGCTCACTGGTTCACAACCACAACCTTCCTGGTGTGTAGTCATGACAGGCTCGCCGGACACCTGGCAGATGACAACCAACCATCTCCAAGAAGTCACCCTTTCCCTGATGGCACAAAAGTACCCTATGGAGAGATGGCTTAGGGGTTAAGGACACTGGCTGCTCTTCCAGAGGACTGGGGCTCGGTTCCTAACACCCACATGGTGGCTCACAACCATCAATCGGATACTTCTTCTGGAGTCCCTGGGCATTGCACACAGGTGGTATACAGACATCTACACAGGTAAACTGCCGTAACACATAAAAAAAAACATGTACCCTATGACCTAGTGGGGAACTTAGGGCAGAAAGTCCCTGCTCTTCCTTTCTTCACTGGCTCCAGGTCCTGGGGGAGAGCAAGAGATAAAGCTCTTGATCCCACTTCTAATACCTGGGGTGGAAGAAGCCAGAGTGGGTGATTCCTCGGGCCCAGCTCCATGAGTTCTGCTATTCAGGGACCCTCCCCCCAACTATCTTCTATAGCAGTGCCTTGCCTCAGGTGCGGGAGAGGGGGAGGGAAACTAAGGCAGGCTGAGGAGAGAAAGAAGGGAGAGAGCAGCTTGAAGGAGTCACCTTTGGGCCTTCCCCCAGGGGAGGCCTTAGGAGCAGGTGTCTCCTGGGGTAGAGCCCTCTCCCCAGGGACCAGACACTCACGGGCGAT
This sequence comes from Microtus oregoni, assembly GCF_018167655.1. Classification (NCBI taxonomy): domain Eukaryota; kingdom Metazoa; phylum Chordata; class Mammalia; order Rodentia; family Cricetidae; genus Microtus; species Microtus oregoni. The sequence continues at coordinate 13,661,303 of NW_024543220.1, read as the reverse complement.
GCAGATGGGTGAGTTGGAGCAGAGGGGCGGATGACATTTTATGCCAGCCCTGATGGCCTTGTAGAGCAGGTAAATGGCCCCGGCGCCTGTAGCTAGGCCCACAACGCTTTTGCGGAGGTCCAGTTGCTGCAGGCACCGGGGAATGGTCTTGCCCATGACTTCAGTGCTGCCCTGTGGTCTAGGTGGGAGCTAGGCCCAAGGTACCTGCAGAGAACATTCCGGAACCAGAACCCTGGCAGGGCCGAGAACCAGGGTACTAGAATTGGAGCCTAGGCAACAAAGGAAACCCAGGAGTTGATGGGGTTAAGGGTGGCCTTCAGGGAAGTAAGAGACCAGAGGATTCAGCTTTGGGAGGCTGCAGAGATGAAGCCAGGGACTCTGGAGGTAGAAGGTGGGGGGGGGGGGGGCTGAGTGGGGCTCAGAGGCTGCACTTCCCGGCAAGGCAAGGCCATGGGCTTGTCATTGCCTGTTTTTATATGCCCATCATTTATTTGTAGACAGGGTCTCAGTGTGTAACCCTGGCTGACCTGGAACTCAGAGGACTACCTGCTCTGCCTCTCCTTGCTGGAGTTAGAGGTGTGTGACATCACACCTGGCTTCAGTGTTTTATGCGTGTGTGTATGTGTGCCGTGCACACATGCATATGGTACCCAGGGAGTCCAGAAGAAAGTGCTGGATCTACCGGAGCTGGAGTTACAGCTGTGAGCGGCCAGTTGTGAGTGCCGGCAACTAAACTCGGGTCCTCTGGAAGAGCAGCAAGTGCTCTTACCCCTGAGCTGCCTCTCCACCTCCTCGCTTTCAATTTTTTGAGATGCGATATCACATAGCTCAGGCTGGCTTCCTTCTTACTATTTTGTTAAGGATGACCTTGGTTGACCCTCCTGCCACTACCGCCCAAGTGCTCGGTTACAGGTGTGCCCCACCATGCCCAGCCTGTTGGGTTGTAGGAGTGTGTGGGAGGTGTGTGTGCATTCGTGAACATGTTTCTGTATGCACATGCAGGTATAAATGCCCGTGTATTCACATGCATATACGCTGGACAGAGATTAATACCAGGCATATTCTTTAGCTTCTCTCCATCCTATTTTATTGATTGTATGTATCTGAATGTTTTGCTTTCATGTATGTACGTGCACCCATGGAGATCCGGTCACCTGGCACTGGAATTAGAGAGCACTGTGATCCAGCATGTAGGTGCTGGCGGCTGAACCTAGGCCCTTTGCAAGAACAACCAATGGTCTTAACCACTGAGCCATCTCTCCAGCCCCCATTACTGGTTTTCAATTATGTGCTTACATCTGTGTGTGGGTTTGTGACCGTCAATCAGGTGCCTTCAAGGGCAAGAGGCACCAGATCTTCTTGCAGCTGGAGTTGTAGGTGGTTCTGAGCTGTCAGATGTGGGTGCCGAGAACTGAACTTGGGTCCTCTGCAAGAACAGTGTGCACCTTAGCTACTGTCATTGTTCTCAGATGGACTCTCCCTGAACCTGGGGCTCATTGACCTGACTTGACCAGGTGTTCAACAAGCCCCAAGGATCCTCTCGTCCCCACCTCCCCAGTGCTGAGATTACAGGCACACACTACTGTGCCTGAATTTTTTATATGGGTACTGGGGATCAAATTCAGGCCCTTGTGTTTGTATGGTAAGTGCTCCACCCACTGAACCATCTTTCCAGCTCCTGTTTTTTTTTATTAGAATATATATTTATTGTTTAAATTGAGGGGCTGCACTATGACATCTTCACGTGTGTGGGCTGTGTATTTTGATCTCATTCATATGAATTTCTCCAGTTCCTTTTTCTTTGAGCCAAGTTGGAGTGGCCGGCGGGTGGCGCGTTCCAGTACCTTTTGTTCCACTAGAGGGCAGCAGAGGCCCACTTCTGGGCTTGGGCCTTTGGGTTTGGGGAAACTCAACTTCCAAGACCATCTGTTGATCTCCAGCATGGATGTTCTGCCTGGGTGGCAGGTTGTTTCTCAAACAGGGTTTCCTCTTCCCACCCGGGCTTGAAAATGACAGATGGACACCTTAGAAAGAATCGTCCCGCCCAGCTTCCGATTGCAGCCCTGGAGTACGCCTCCCTGAGGAAGTCTCAAGGGGGCACCCAGCTTAGCTGCCTGCACTTAGTAGTCACAGCTTAGAGACTTATAGGCATAGCCCTTACTGTTTGGAATGAGGGGCTCTGTGTCCTCCTGACATGGAGGGAGAAAGGGCAGCTTGCCCAGGTGTCTTCTCTCCTCACCAGGGTCTCTTCACAGCCTTTGCTGTTGCGTGTGGAGGTGAGGGGCTTTGAGCTGGCCAAGAGCATGGAGGTGCTAGAGCAGGGCTGAGCCTACCTGCTGGGAAGAGCCAGGACAGAAGGCTCCAGAGCTGAGCCTAGACAGAAGTTTAGGGGGGGAGTAGCTGTAAGGACAGGACCTGGCAGGCACCACCCACTAGGTGCAGGGAACAGGGACTGCTCCTGCAGCCATTATCTTCCTGTCCCCTCTTCAATTGCTAGCCACCAGGGGCACTCAGATCTGCCTGGCTTCAGGCAGGCAATTCCAGGGTCTCCTGCAACAAGGAACCAAGGAAGGGGAGCACAGTCTCTGCTGCTGTGGAATCACCCTCACCCGTCATCCCTGCCACCTGGTGGGGACTGTCACCTGAGACTCAAAGGCCACTCTGGCTGATCTTAAGACGAGGTCCGTGTTCCACCCTTCTCACTCAGCCTTCCCACCTTTTCTGACCCCCAACCGAGTTGATTCTGCACACTTGACAGCCTATGCACAATGCTCACCTCTCTTTTATTCCATTTTCCAGTATGTGTGTGTGTGTGGGGGTACCTGTGTCCATGTATGGTACCACATGTGTTGGCGTGTGTGTGCACATGTGTGTATACACGTGGAGGCTCAAGGCTGACTTCTAGAATCATCCTGGATTCTAGCTTGCTTTCTGTGGTGATAAACACTGTGACAAACCCAGCTTGGTGAGGAAGGGGTCGATTTGGCTTCCACTTCCGGATGACAGTCCTTCATTTAGGGAAACCGAGGCAGGAACCGAAGCACAAACCACAGAACGTTTTTTTCTAGCTTGGTCTTTGGCTCATGGTGAACTAACCTTTTCACGCAGCCCACTCCCACCTGTTTAGTCCTGGCACTTTCTAGCCAATCAGCAATCAAGGAGGTGCTCCACAGACATGGGCCCAGACCAATCGGATGGAGGCAAGTCCTCATTTGAAGTCCCTCCTTCCCAGGTGTGCCAGCTTGGCTGCTACCCTCTCTCCCACCTTCCTCATTAAGACAGGGTCTCTCAGGCAAACCCCCGGCATTCAGATAAGGCTAGTTTTGCAAGCAAACTGAGGGATCCCATGTCTGCCCCAGAGGCTAGATTTACAGGAGGAACACCATACCCCTCTGGCATGTACTGAACGCAGGGCTTGCCATGTACAGGCAAGGGCCCTACCAAGCTACAGCCTGTCCGCTCAGTACACATCGCCTCTGGTCACGATGAGAAGCCACACAGCTCAGGCGCAGGTGGCAAGCCTACCTGCCCCCTAGGAGGCCTCTTAGATGTGTCCACTAGTGATAAAGCACAAGCACATTCCCTGAGCCGAGGCCCACGTCCACCTGTGGAACTCCAAAGCCACTTCCTCACCGTTTTCACCCAAGCGTGGGTGGGGGTGTTTCACTGTCCTTAGGCTCCAGGCTCTCTTGGGGGCTGGTATAAACCGGACTGGGGGCACAACTGTAACCCCAAAACTCTCAGGAGGTGGGGTGAGGGTCAAGAAGTTCAAAGTCATCCTTGAGTACTTAGCAATTTGAGGCTAAGGTGTAGAGCAAACCTGTTATTCACAACACTTTTATTTACTTATTTATTTTACTTTTTTTGTTTTGTTTTTGAGACAGGGTTTCTCTGTGTAACAGTCCTAGCTGTTCTGGAACTTGTTCTGTAGACCAGGCTGGCCTCGCGCTCACAGAGATCCACCTGCCTCTGCCTCCTGAGTGCTGGGATTAAAGGCCCGGCTTACTTTTGGTTTTTTGAGACAGACTCTAGGTAGTCCAGGAGTTCAACTCAAGAGGTATTCCTGTCTCTGCCTCTTGATTGTTGTGTTAAAAGTCACCAGGTTCGGCTCCCCCAATTTTTAAATTATGGGGGGCGGGGGGGAGCGGGGCATGCACATACTAAGGCACACATGTGGAAGTCAGAGAACAATTTACGTAAATCGGTAGGTCTCTCACCATATGGGATCTGGGAATCGAACTCAGGTCGTCAAGCTTGAAGGCAAAGGCCTTTACTCGGTAAGCCTCCTTCACTTCCGCGGCCTATCTCTCGGGAGCCTTATCAGCTAAGGGGTTTTTAGTCTTCGCTACACCCATTGAAAAGCCCTTTGCGGTCCGATCGATTCGGGTTCTAATCCCCGCAGTGTGGGGTTCCTCAAATGCACTATCTGCGTTTCGGTGTTGGCTCAGAAAATGCAGCCAGCAGGACTGGCCAGAGAAGGTGCAGATCCTATCGCTGCGCAAGGGACACCTCCCCATCAGTGCTCAGAGGAGAAGACTGGGGGGCGCCCGTGCCTCGCAGCAGATCCCACACTCCCCGCGCTTACCCTGGCCGCGGAACTCGAGCCGAGGGGCCCCTCTGGCCAGCTCATGACCCGCGAAGGCGTGGGGACCAGGAGACGCAGCGTGAAGCGCGGGAGCGGCCAGCGCCCGGGAGGAGGAGCGCGGGGCGGAGCGCATCGCTCGGCCTCCCCCGCGCCCCCGCCCCTCGCATCCGGTGGCGGCACAGGATGTTCTTTCGCTTCGGTCCCCCCCCCCCCGCCCCCGCTCTCACTTTCTCCCCGCTCCCCTCCTCCACACCCGCCGCGCCCCACGCCGGCACCTTGTTTAACCCCTTCCCGCCCGCGCCCAGGGCGCGCAGCGAGCCTGGGGTGCCCCGGAAGGCACACGACTGCGCCCAGCCGAGCTGCCCGTCTTGCGTCAAGGATGGAGGGTGCAGTGGGCTTCCGGGGACAGGCCTCCAGTTCCCAGACTCCCGCTAGATCGCCAAGGGAGGTTCTCGGGGACCCAAACCTGCTATTTCCAGACTCCCTACACACCTTCACCCCTCCACCTTGCTATATCGCAAGGAAAGGTTCCCGGGGACCCGGCCCGCACTCTCAGATCCAGGGCGAGATCGTCAAGAGCAATCGCGAGGCGCGCGCTCTCCTAGGCGCGGACTGGCGTGCGTAGTTATCTCCCGCCTAAGGGGCGGGGGAAGACCCAGCAACTATAACCTCATCCTCCCCCCCCCCCCCCCCCCCGCCCCCCAGGTTGCGCTAAGGCGCCGCTCAAGCCGTTGGAGAGGATGGAGAGAGGCCACACCCCCTAAACGTCACTGTTTCCAAGGCAATCGGAGGCGGGGCTGGAGACAGGCGGACTTTAGGGACTACAGGCAGCCTGGTGCTCCGGGACAGGGTGCGGCTGGGCTGGGGGCGCGGCGGGGGGGGGGGGCGTTTCTGACTTTTTTTTTTTTTTTTGACTTGCTTGGTGTTGGAGAAAATGAATGAGCGACAACTTGTGTTCGTTTGTTTTGATTCAACAAACGTTTATGCTTGTCGCCATTCTTAGGGATTGTCTTGCTCTTTCCAAGCCTCCTGTTCACAGGTTGTCACGAATGCGGGTGGAGTGGCCTTGCATCTGGGATATGATTCTGGAATCGATGTAATTTTTCTTCTTTTACATTTATTGCGGGGGTGGGGCTCGTGTGCCACCACATGCAAAAGGATCTCTGAGAGCAGCTACTTGTAGGAGTCAGTTCTCCCTTTCCACCTCGTGGGAGCGAAGGAATCGAACCCTTGTCTCCAGGCTTGGCAGCGCCTTTATCTGCTGAACCATCTCTGCAATTATTCAGTGCCTCTCTTCTCTTGTAATAAGCGCTAATCAGGGAAGATAGTTCTGTAATTCATGGAAGGCCTCAGCCATTCAGGGAAGGAAGGCAAACCTGTGTGCTCACGACTTATCAACTCATTCCCAGCACTCAGGTCTTTGTGACCTTTGCCCCTTGTAGTTCTAGCTCCTTTGACAGTTGTAGGAACTGAGTCTGAGCGGTTCATTAAGCTAGGTGTTGGAACCAGTGTTAGCCCAGTAGCTGAGTGGTGGAGCCAGGATAGGACCCACTCCTATGGGTCTGAATCCCCTCGTCATGTTTCCTTCTTAGACTAAGTGACATGAAAGGCCGAGTGTCTCCGTCATGAAGGAGTTTATAGTCTACAGGGAAATGGTGTGAAGATACCACAGGACATAATTAAGCAATAAAACCTAGAAAATGTTGACGGCTGCTCAAAAGGTTCAAAATAGGGTTGGTATTATTAGAGGCTTTCCTGTGGAAGGTGCCTTTCCAAGTGGGTCAGGAGGTGGTTGTAAAGCCAGGCCGCCAAACTGGTGACTCAGAGCTAACCAGACCCTTTTTAATTTTTTTATTTGTTTTAAAACAGGATCTCTAGCCCAGGCTGACCTCAAACTCTGTATTTAGCCAGGGATAACCTTAAGTGTCTGATCTGCCTGTCTCTACCTCCCAAATGCTGGGATTATGGGTGTATATCACACCTTGTTGGGGATGGAGGGATCCAGGGCCCCCTACGTGTGTGGCAAGCACTTAGGTACATCCACAGCCCCTCCTTTGGGTCTTCTGTCCTCTGTGGCTCTGTCTCATAGGAGCAGGTACCACAGCAACTGCCCTGTGTCTTTGCAATTTAGCACAAATTCTCTGAGGGTTACCTGGGTGTTAGCTTCCCCTTCCGAACTCTGAAGAGTCTGAAGTAGATGAAAAATAGGGCAAAAACAGATTCAGTGGGCAAAGGTGCTCGCTGCTAAACCTGATGACCTGGGAGCCACATGGCAAAAGGAGAGAAATGACTCTTGAAAGTTGTTCAGTGACTGCCACATTTGCCCACTGGCACACCTGCACCCCCACCAAATATACATACATACACGCATGCATACACACATGCATACACGCATACATACATGCATACATACATGCATACATACACAAATAAATATAGATGCGTGCGTGCATGCATACATACACCAAATATACATACATGCATGCATACATACACACACCAAATATACATACATACATGCATACATACACACACCAAATATACATACATACATACATACATACATACATACATACACACACACAAATAAATGTTTAAAAACAGGGCCTGCATGAGCATCAGGAAGGCACGACGCTCTGTGGGACTAGAGGGACCAACTCGGGAGAGAGAATAAGGAGGTGAGGGGAATGTTGGATCAAATGAATGGTTTGTTCACTTAAGAATGCCTAGTGTCCCCTCGCTGTGGGGACTGTGCCCAGTACAGTGGGCTGGAATGCATGAATGAACCTGGGCCTCTGCTCAGGGAACACCCAGGATAGTACCCAGTGTTCCCAGAGTGCTTGGCTGAAGTTGATAGCATACACAGTAAATGGTGTTTGGGAACGATTATTCCAGGAGGGTGTGTAGGAGCAAGGAGAACTCCTGGTCAGAAAGCAGGACAATTTGGGCCAAAGGTGGACTCTCTAGGGCTGGAGAGAAAGAACTGGAAAAAGTCAGGAACAAATAATAGCAGTTTTAAACATAAGGAGCAAAGTGAAGAATCTGGTACGTGGTGACAGATCAAATATAGGCTGTTGATAAAGAGATCAATTAAGAGTTACTAACTGGAGCCAGCGAGATGGCTCAGCGGCAAAGACGCTTGCCACCAGCTCTGACGGAGTGAAAAGAGAACAGACAACAGAGCTGTCCTTTGACTGCCACATGTACCTTGTTCACGCACACCCACGTGTACCTTGTACACGCACGCGTGTACCTGTGCACTCACGCGTGTACCTGTGCACTCACGCGTGTACCTGTGCACTCACGTGTGTACCTGTGCACGCACACACACGTGTACCTTGTACACGCACGCGTGTACCTGTGCACTCACGCGTGTACCTGTGCACTCACGCGTGTACCTGTGCACTCACGCGTGTACCTTGTACACGCACATGTGTACCTGTGCACTCACGCGTGTACCTGTGCACTCACGTATGTACCTGTGCATGCACGTATGTACCTGTGCACGCACGCACGCGTGTACCTGTGCACGCACGCACACATGTACACACAGTGATTTTATTTATTCATTTGGTTTTGTTTTTATTTTAGGTTTTCTGTTTGTTTGTTGGTTTTTTGAGACAGGGTTTCTCTGTACAGCCCTGTCTGTCCTGGAACTCGCTCTGTAGACCAGAGTGCTTGGGTTAAAGCTGTGCACTGCCACTACAAAGGGCTCAGTCATTTTAACTTTTTTGTCCAGAAAATTTTAACAGGTTTATTTATAATGGTTATGAAGTTGAACTGTTGAACTGTGTTCACTGTACCCCTTTGCCCGCATTAATGCTTTATTTACATCTTGTATTTATACTAAAATTTCCTATACAAGTGAAAATGGAAAAACTGCCAATACCTGATTTCTGTCCCTTATTTTCCACTCACAATCATATACTCAGGTGCCTTTTGACCCCATGGGAAGAAAAAAAAAACCCTAACATTCAGAACTACCGGTAACAGGAAGAAGAAAAAAAAATTTTGAGAATGGAACATTTCCCCCTCATCCTGGACTCTGGGACACATTCTCCGTGGGTGAGGCTAGCTTCCTGGATGTCTTTTTGCCCAACTGTTACACGGTTGGCATGGACAGGTTGGTATCTTCAAAAAGGCCAAGCAGACAGGTTTCACTTGCTTCTTGCGAAGCACCAGTAGCTGCACTCTGGAAACACAGATCTCTTTTGAAGTCCCGAGCAATTGCTGGAAAGGGAGTTCCAGCAGTCAGAAGATGGGTGGATTTCACGGAAGTGCCAGGTCTGTAACGATGAGGTTTCTTCACCCGTCCAGTAGAGGGCACACTCTCGCGAGTGGCTTTTGTAGCCAGTTGTTTCCTGGGTGATTTGCCTGCTATGTAGGAGCCACAGTATGGCACTTCCTTACTGATCCCTCTACTCCTTTGGCTGGAGCTGGGCAAGCAAGAGGCAGTGCTGGCGTTAGGCTGTGAACACCCAGTCCAATAAAAACCAACAGGGGTAGAGATTTAGCTCAAAGAGCCTAGATTTCATCCTCAGCCTCCCTAAAAATTAGCCCACCACTGTAGGGAGTTTGGGGGATCAGGTCTCAGTGGGCAATGGGTCTAGGCACGTGGTCAGTTAAGTCAGTCCCTTAGAAGCGTGTGAAGAGAAGTGTCTGGTGGGGAACCAGAAGTTAGAGAAGTCAGTGTACCCAGGTCACCATTTCACTTACACCAGCAAACATAGGCACCAGGAACTGACATGGTTGTAGGTTGGAATAGGTGACAGTCAGGTTGTCTCCCTCCTGGGGTGTTTGTTGAGTGTCAGCTGAGTGACCTTCTGCATGGGGTGTGTGTTGTGTTGAAAAGTGGTCCCTAGCCTGGATCCACGTTGGCACCCCTCCCTTCACCTTTGGCTACAAAGCGTGCAGATGGTGCAATCAGATGGCCTGGGGACACTAGGCCCAGGTGAGGTACTCCAGCAGTCTAGGGTCCCTCCCCTAAACTTCAGCCTGGAAGGCTCTGGAACCCAAGCCTGTGCTGTCTGCCAAAACCTTTCCGGGAATCCGGCAGAGGACAGAGCCCCTCCCTGCCTGTCCTGGCACTCTTAAGGCACAGGGTGTCCCTCGGGGTACCTTGAAGACACCCCAGGAGGCTGGAGCACTAAACAACCCCGCCCCCAAGGAACCACCCTGTTCTGGTTCTGGCCTGCTGCCATGCTCTCAATGGCCCCACCAGACCACAAGAGTCAGCAAGCGCGAAGGAGGAATTTTGTGGCTGGGTGGCCAGCTTCATGGGCCTTTGCTGTGGCTTCAGGTGGGAGGGTGGGGACAGCAAAAAAAGCAGAGTCTCAGGCTTCAGAGGACCAGGCCACCTGCTTCTCCCTCCCTCCCTCCCGGGAGGAAATCTTCAGGGCCCCAGTGGTTTTGAAAGGAGGGGAGGAGGGGGGACAGGAAGAGACACTGAACACTCTGGGTCAGTCAAGGACAGTGCAGAACTCTGCCTTAATTCTTCTAGGATGCTCTTGCTTGGCCCCCCTACCCCCCAAACCTCAGAGCAAACTGACAGTCACAAGCCACTCTGAGACCTCCAGAGGTGTTCCAGAGTGGGTGGGGCTTGGTGGGACCACGGAGCCTGTAGCCAGCAGCTCCGTGGTCCTCTGCACGGGTGGATGCGGTGAGGAGGATACTCTCGTCCCAGGTGGGTTGAACTGGCCAGCGGTGCACTGGCCTGGAGGGTCCGGAGATGGCTTCATGCAGGGGTGAGGAGTCCTTGTACCCGACCGTGTGGAGGTACCGGAGCTCCACGCCCTCCCTCCCCAAGCGGAGCCGGCTGCTGACCGCAGGCTGCCGGAGCGGTTGATCTGGGGAGCGGGTGAACACACCCACTTACCCAGCTGCTGAGTCAGGCTGTTCTCGCTCGCGCTCGCCCGCCCGCCCGCCCGCCAGCTCTCGCCCGGGACATTGTGTTCCAGCCCCAGCGCTCTGGCAGCGGGCCCAGGCGCTCACACCAGCCTCCTCGCCCTGTTTGTGCTCGCGGCTTGCGCTATGGCGCAGCCTCCCGTGGCCGCAGGGACTCTCAGAACGCACCCCTGGAGGGTGGGCCCCAGCAAACCTGAGCACTCACCAGCCTCCGAGCACCCGCGCCTCTCCAGACGCCTCTGCCCTCCCAGGCTGGGTTCATCCCCTGCCCTGGGTTGGTGGAGAATGAGTACAGCTGGGAGCTGGGGCAGGTATTAAGAGCCCCCCACCCCACACTTCCCACTCTCCACGCAAACGTTCAGTACCAGTGACTGCAGGAGGATAGTTGGAAGCACGCCAGACCCAGACTTGGGAGACCTGGAATGTGACCACGTGACAACGAAGCCCGCTTTGAGGGGACCAATTCAAGCGATCCCCCGGAGGAGCCTCCCACTTTCTCCCCCCCACCCTTGAGCCGTCACAGAATCTGGGAGCACGGAGACTCCAGGGATTCCCGGAGTCCTCAACCAAGCCCGGCCTTTTTGGAAAGCTTGGGAAGCCCCTGGCAGGATGCTGAGAAGAGGGAGAGCCGAGTGGGAGTGGTGGAGCAAGGGCAGGGTGGCGCAAGAGGACCCCAAAGGCTCTGCCTGTTGTTCAGCCCCAAACACTGGTGTGTTACTGAGAGTCACCATTTCTCTCAACCGTCCTGCAAAGACAACACCAAGTGCTGGCTCCTCTCCCAAGCCAGGGACTGTGTGCTGAGCCTGAGCTAAGGATGTCATGAAAAGTGAGGCATGCTTTCTTTTTTAATGTTTATTTCATTTTTATTTGTGTGTGTGTGTGTGTGTGTGTGTGTGTGAGAGAGAGAGAGAGAGAGAGAGAGAGAGAGAGAGAGAGAGAGAGGGAGGGAGGGAGAGAGAGAGAGAGAGAACTGCTCTTTGGAGCTGCCAAATCCAGAAGAGGGCGTCAGATCCCCAGAAAATGGGTTATAGGTAGCTGTCAGTCGCTGTGGCCCGAACTCAGGTCCTCTTCAAGAGCTGCAACTGTTCTTAACCCTGAGCCCTCTCTCCAGCCCCATAGACATTTTCAAAGGTCCTGGCTTCTCCCTTCTTTCCATACCTCCCTGATTCGGCATCACGGCTGTCATGGTGCCTGCACTCTGTCTCCCCATCCTGTGAGGGAGGCACCAGCTAAACCGCACTCCCTCCCAGTCCTTTACCCAAATTCATTTGCACCTCCCAAAAGCTCAGCAGCCTGGGGCCTGTCTCCTGTTCTAGTTATCTGTTCATTCACCCAGTTCTAACTGGATTAGAAAGCCTTGAGGCTGAAGCAAAGTCAACTTTTTCTTAAGGCCTCCTTCACACCCTTCATTCATCCAATCCCAGCTCATCCCTCCCCCTCCAACCCTCCAAGTCCCTTGGGCTTTTTTTTTTTTTTTACTCACAAAGAGCCTTGGGCATTTTGTCAGCCAGGTGAAGAGGTTTAGGTTACCATTTAACCACACACACACACACACACACACACACACACATTTTGTACCCAGTGTGTGTATGGTTAACCTAAACCAACAGGTAAACGTTTGAAGTATGTAACAGCTACAGAAACCTCCAAAGAACAAGGGGGTGATATGAAAAACAAAAGGGCCCCAGAAGGTGCTATGCCTGGGTTTTTGTGGTGTGTGTGTGTGTGTGTGTGTGTGTGTGTAGGAGAATAGGGGAGGGGTGGAGGTGACTCATTTTAGTTGATATCCCCACCAGACAGCCTTCACACGAAATATTTCACAAGTGTTATCTCTGCTATGTAAGGGGGAGTTTGGGGAAGGTTGGGAAGGGGACTGTACCCAAGCCTCGCCCACTCACGGCCAAGCAAAGCATGGTGGGGGCAGCCTTGACTGTGGGCTCCCCACCCTTAGTCCTTGGGCACTGCCTGTTCCCTGCCTTGCCACTCCTACAATCCTACACCCAAGAGTGCCCAGCACTGCCCGGTTCTGGATAACTTTGTCCCACCCCGAAAACAACTGTGTGACCTTGGGTAAGGCACTTCCTCAGTTACTTTCCCTGCAACCCTCACTTGCTGTGACTGACAGGGTGGGTCCCTGTCTGAAGGATGCCTGCCATCTCCCCTGTGCTGCCTGGGCTGTGGTGGCAGCCTGCCCCTACTCACAGGCTCGTGGCTCCCACCCCCAAGTCTCACCCTTTTCCCACCCTCCTCTGACTCCCCACCCTTGTCTGGAGCTGGGAGAAGAACTTGGTACAGAGTGTGAGTGGGGATGGTACGCTTCCTGTGGCTGCCAGGGGACAGGGGCTTTCTGTGTGGTGCCAGGGCTGTGGGAGGAGGGGGGGAGGCTTCTCTGCTGTCTTCCCACCCCTCTGCAGTGCTCCCAGCTCTCAGGAAGGCTGGTACAGTTTGTTACACTGGGGCCGGAATGTACCGTGTGTTTCAAATGGCCTCTGTCCAGTCCTACACTGGCTGTTTCTTATTTATACTCCTCCAGCAGTGGCATCCTGCTGTCCAGCACCAGCGGCTCTCATCTGCCCACCTCCTCCTCCCCCCAGTACCCCCCAAGGCTCACAGAGTCAGTCTCCAGTCCCTACAGCCCATGGAGCAGTGGGGAGCCCAGTGAGTTCATCCTGGAGGGTGAAGGCAAACTCCAGAAGGGTTCAGGAAGCCCCCAGTTCATTTCATTCTCTCTCAGTCTCCCTCCCCTCCCTTCCCTTCCCTTCCCCTCCTCTCCTCTCCTCTCCTCTCCCTTCCCTTCCCCTCCCCTCCTCTCCTCTCCCTTCCCCTCCGTTCCTCTCCCCTCCCCTCCCCTCTTCTCCAGCTTCTCTGTGTTTGAGGTCAACTCCATCCCTCTCTTTTGATTCCTGTATTTGTTTCTTGTACCTCAGCAATAACCCTGAACCTGGCTGGACAAGTGAGGTTGACACCCTGAATCTGGACTGTTCAAGCGTCTGCCCTAGCAGTCACAGGGCACAGGCAGAGGTGGGGGCCTAGGGAGGGCAGAGATCCACCCCAGGATCTCAATGCCAGGACTCAGTCCCTACCCAAGATGCAAACTGGAACTGGACATACTATTTGTTTATAGACGTGATCACGCAATATATCCCAGGCTGGCCTTGAATTCATGACCCTCCTGTCACAACCCGCTGCACACAGCATCAGTGACACTGGCCCGTGGGACAGGATGAAATGACCCATTTGCAAGGTCCCCATGACACCATCAGCAGAAGATTTGCAGTGCCAGGCTTGCCTGTCATGGCTCCCAGCTTGGGACAGTTGAACTATCTGTTGTTACCTCCTTCACTCTCAGAGGTAAATGGCCTGATAAGACAGGGCTGTAGCCCAGGCTAGCCTTAAACTCTCTGAAAAACTGAGGAGAACCATGAACTCTTGATCCTCCTGCCTCTGTCATCTGAGTGCTAGGTCACAGGCTTAGGCTACTTTGCTCAGCTCACAGCAGCATGATCCACAGCACAGTCTCAGTGTCCACAGCAGGGCTTCAGGGAAGAATCTAGACATTGGCTCTGACTGTCCCACGTGGCAGTCCTAACTCAGCATGAGCCCCCTCCAAGAGGGCTGTTAGCCCTGCAGCGCGGGGAAACAGACCACGGTAGCTAAAGTGCTCGCTCAAAGTCAAGGTGCCTGGCTTCCTGTCACAGGGCTCCTCTGAGCTGAGAGATGAAGAAACTTCCAGGATGTCCTATATCCGGTGGTGTGTATAGCCTTTCATAGAGCCCTGTCACCCCAGGAGAGGAGAGAATCACAGCTCCACAGGGCCTGCCCACACTACTCTTCCACCCCAGCGGATGGAGACACCAAATAGCCCCTGTGTGGTTCCTCTGTGCTGGTTCCTGGCTTCCTGTCCTCGGTGGCTCTCTGGGGGACACTGTGTTCTAGGCAGCATTTTCTTCCCCTAAGTTTACTCTTCTTCCTCTTTTTCCATTCTCGCTCACTCAGAGTTCTGTTTATACAGTTCTTATCTGTTGGTCGTATTTTTTAAGATACTACATTTTATTTGTGTGTGTGTGTGTGTGTGTGTGTGTGTGTGTGTGTGAGAGAGAGAGAGAGAGAGAGAGAGAGAGAGAGAGAGAGAGAGGAGAGAGAGAGTCACAGTGCACACTGACAGAGGACTGCACTGCTTAGGGAGTCAGCTCTCTCCCCCCACCACATGGGCCCTAGGATTGAACTCAGGTCAGTCAGGCTTGGAGGCCCTTTACCTGCTGAGCCCTCTCGCTGGCCAGATGACCCTTCCCCAAACTTCTGCCAGAGTCAGGCTTATCAACTTAGGGCGCTTCTCTGGCACCTGACATAGGCTCTGGGACCAGACTGCAAAAGCTAGGTCTTTACTAAGTACCTCCTGTGTGCAGCTGGCATAGTGCCTTCCTCTAGAGCGGTGCTTCTCAACCTTCCCAGTGCTGCACCCCTTTGGCACAGCTCCTCAGGTTGTGGTGACCACAACCATACAATTATTTTTGTTGCTACTTTATAACTGTAATTTTGCTATTGTTGTGAATCATAATGGAAATATCTGATATGTGGAATAGCTGTTATGTGACCCTTGTGAAAGGGTTGTTAGACCCTTGTGGGGTCGTGAACCACAGGTTGAGAACCACTTCTCTAGAGACATGGATGCTGGTGGTTGTTCTCAAGACCACTGAATAACTTGGGGAAAAAAAATACATAAAACCATATCATCCTAAAGCCTTGGGAACTCAGGGACCCGGGTGTGGCCAGAGCAGAAGGTTCTGGCAAGTTTCCCTTTGGAGGAAGTAAATTTTCTTAAGTCTGCAGAGAGCTGGCTAGGCACAGTAGCATGCAAATTGTTCCAGGTACAAGGGACAGAGGGCATGAGACAGTCCTGTGCTGTGTGGCAGGCACCAGGCACTGTTTGGTCTGGCTGGACACAGAGTGCAGGTTGAGGAGGCCAGGGGGATGAGGCCAGAGGCAGGCAGGCCCAGATGGTGCAGTACCTTGTGTTCCAGCAAAGGGCTGACCTTTATCCTGGAGCAGCAGGAAGCTCAGAGAGCCTCCCGGCTCCCTGTACCCGGGGAGCTTCAGGGCTGGGTGAGGGCCAGGCCCAGAGTGTTCTCCAGGCCTCTATTAAGGAACATTTACTGCCCTTTGGCTCAGGGAGGCCTGTGGGAGAATCAGTCACTTAAACACAATGTCATTTGCAAGACTAGCTGTTCATTCATTCAGAAGTGCTCAGAGGCCACTCAGATGCTTAGCAAACTCCAAATACAGCCAAGTCTGGATCAGCTCTCAAGAAACTTACATCCTGGGTGGTTAGGGCCATAAACAAGCAGGCAAATGAAGCAAATTAGCAGATAATGTGGGGCCATAAGTGCTCAGGAGATGTGAACATGGAGACAGCTGAGCGGGTGCAGGTCCAGCAGGGAGGGCTGGGAGCCCAGGAGTCCTGCGGACATCTGGAGGCCCAGGACTCCCCTCAAAGGGAACAGCACTTTTGAAGATCCCAAGGTTGAAGAACTTGGTGTTTTCTAGCACACAGAAACGGCAAATCAAACGAGCGGTGGTGGCACACGCCTTTAATCCCAACACTCAGGAGGCAGAGGCAGGCAGATCTCTGTGAGTTCGAGGCCAGCCTGGTCTACAAGAGCTAGTTCCAGGACAGGTTCTAAAGCTACAGAGAAACCCTGTCTCGAAAAACAAAAAAACAAAACAAACAAACAACCCCCCCAAACCCAAAATAAACAAAAAAAGCAAGTCCAGCGTACAGCTCTCCAGAATATTGTGAAAGATTAGATCCATTTTGTAGAGATGGAAACTGAGGCTCAGAGTGATTGAGGATCTCTGGCCAAGAATCACAGCTGGAGGTGGGGCGTGGTGGCCTGTGCCTTAATCCCAGCATTTAGGAGGCAGAAGCAGGAGGATCTCTCTGAGTGCAAGATTAGCCTGGTTTACATAATGAGTTTCAGGACAGCCAGGGCTATAGCGAGATCCTGTCTCAAAATCCATCAATCATAACTTGTGACTATAAAGTCTTTTTTGTTTGTGGTGTGTGTGTGTTTTCTACCAAGTATCAGGAGCGGT
This sequence comes from Microtus oregoni, assembly GCF_018167655.1. NCBI lineage: Eukaryota > Metazoa > Chordata > Mammalia > Rodentia > Cricetidae > Microtus > Microtus oregoni. The sequence goes on along the minus strand of NW_024543220.1, from coordinate 13,644,721 downwards.
GCTCATCTGTCCTGAATTAGCCAGGGAAGTCCCCTCTGAAACCCTTTCTCGTGTCCCCTGAAGAGTTCTCTGAATACACTGTTTCTCACGTTCCCAAGAGCCGTCTCCTGCATGTTCTGCACGTAGGGTACAGACATGTGGCCATCCTAAGTCTGTTCCTGCTCTGACAGTTAGAGAGTAAGGGTCCATCTAGGGTTTGCCGAGGTGGGGAGAAATTGTTCACGCAGGAGTCCTGGAGGGCCTGGAGCTGTGTTACTTTGTTATAAGGAGGTCAAATGCAGACCAGTCCTGTCCCAAGAAGCCGTGAAGCCAAGTCAGAGAGGACCTGAGAGAAAAGCCTTCCCTTTCCATCTCAGTTCCCTTCCTTGTTCTTACTCATCTTTCTCTCCCCTCTCTCCTCTCCCTCACCCTATCCCCTCCTCCTCTCCCCCCACCCTGTCCTCTCTTCCTCTCTCCCACCCCTTCCTCTCCTCCTCTTCCCCCACCCTGTCCCCTCCTCCTCTCCCCCACCCCGTTCCTGCCTCTCCCCCATCCTTCCATCCTCTCTCCTCCTACCCTCCTCTCCCCTTCCCTTTCCTCTTCCCTCTCCTCTATTTCTTTCCTCCCCTCTGCTCCTCTCTTCTTCCTTCCCCATTCCTTCCTTATCCTCCTCTCCACTTCCCTACCCCCATCTCTCTGTCCTCTCCTCCTCCCCTCCCCTTCCCTCTCCTTTCCCCCCTCTCCTCCCCATTCCTCCCCTCCCTCCCCCTCTGTCTGCTCTGTTGGGATCCCACACTGACACATCTTGTACTTCCCGTTTCCAGGGAAATTCCTTGCCCACTCCACCACACCCGCCCTCGAGGACCTGCCCATCTCTTTGGGCAGAGCAGAAGCCAGACAGGGACCTGGATTGTGAGGCGACACCCCCTGTTGGGTGTGTGCCAGGAGCCTTCCAGGGGCAAGACAGCCCCCCTACACCCCGAGCCTGGCTTGGGTTACAGAGACTGAGTGCTTCTGAGAAGAGGTGGGGACCCCGTGAAGTAGTAACTATGGCCCCTCTAGCTGCAGTTAGTAGGACAGAGACCCCTCCCCAACTGGTCCTCTGACTTCTGTTTCCAGCCCAGGCTGCTGGGAGGCCCTGTCACCACAGCACACTGGCACACAGACATGCCGGCCGGCCCCTCCCAGGCACCCTGAGAGGACCAGCTGTAACTGCCCCCCTCCCCCCCGCCAGGGTCACAGAACCTCAGCGGCCCTCCACCCCTGCCCGCGCCCCAACTGCTGAGCTGCTTGGAGGTTTCAAGCAAAACAGCGAGCTAAGTTGGGGGGCCTCAGTACAGGCCCGGGGTTATTTTTAGCAGGGATTGGAGAAAGGCCCTTTTCTGCTTGACTTTCACTGAGCGCCACCCTCAACCCCCAGCCCAAGACTTGCGCCTGAGAAGGCCGGCTGGGAAACCCCCTCCCAGGAAGAGGAAACTGGGGCATTCTGCTGTGCAGCTAGTTCTCTAGGACAGGAGTGGCAGGCAAGCGTGGGGGTTCACTGATGGGGAAAATCCTGCTCATTCCTGGTCTTTGGGTCTCATACACTTGGGGAGCAAAGAGGACTCTGTGTCTAGGTTCAGGATGCCCAGCTTTGGAAGCTGGAACCCCAAGGAATCAGTTGGTTGTTGTCATAGACTTCTGGAAGTTTCCACAGAAGTTAACTTTATGGTTTTGTTGTTGTTGTTATTTTTGTTTCAATTTTTTTGCTATAGGGTCTCACTAGCCCTGGCTGGCCTGCCTGGAACCGGCTGTGTAGACCAGACTAGCCTTGAAATTACAGGGATTTGCCTGCCTCTGATTCTTGAGTGCTAAGATCAAAGGTGTGTGCCACCACACCCAGCCTTTTGCAGAATTTTCTTGAAATTACATCTTGCTAGTGAGGTGGTTCAGTGTGTAAAGGTTCTTACTGCCTAGCTTGATAGCCTAAGTTCAACCTCTGTGACCCACATGGTGGGATGAGAGAACTGATTCCAGAGGGTTCTCTTCTATCTAAACACTGATGCACAGACACACACACACACACACACACACACACACACACACACACGTGACCCAGACAGACTCACAGACACACAGGTAGACACAGACAGACAGACACACACATCCAGACACACACGCGCGTGACACAGACAGACACATACAGACAGGCACACACGCACACACACGTGACACAGACAGACTCACAGACACACAGGCAGACACACACAGACACAGACAGACACACCCAGATACACAGACAGATACACACACATAGACATAGATACATGCAGACAGACAGACACAAACGCACAGAAGCACACATGCAGACATAGACAGACAGGCACAGACAGGCAGACAGACACACATGCACACACACGTGACACAGACTGACACACACAGACACAAATGCGGACAGACAGACACAAATGCACAGACAGACACACACATAGACATAGACACATGCAGACACAGACTGACACACACACACAAATGCAGACAGACACAAACGCAAATAAATACACTAGAGCTGAGGCTATGGAGATACCTAGTGGCTTTGCACACCCACTTTGCACACCCACTTTGCATGCCCACTGTGAAAGCATGAAGACTTGAATTCAAATTCCCAGCGCTCAGGTAAAGTAGGGATCCGTGACCCCAAATTAGGGGCTGACCCCAGGAGATCACTGCCAGCCAGCCTGTCCTGACCCGCAGTGTCAGGTTCAGAGGGAGAACCTGTCCCCAAAAATAATGTGTAGAGTTGTTAGAGCAAGGCTTGTGACATAATCCGCACAAACAGGTACACACACGTGTGTGCACATACCACAGACACAAAATAAAAGGGCTGAAGTGATGGCTCAGGAGTGTAGAATTTGTATGATTTTTCCACAAGACCTGAGTTAGTTCCCAGTACACACCTCTAAGTCCAGCTCCCGGAAGCTCATGCTGTCCTTTGTGGGTTCTCACATACATGATAGATATGTACACACATGCACGCAAATAAAAAATATTTATTATTATTATTTTTCATTTTCTATTTTTTAACTTCTTTTTTTCAAGATAGGGTTTCTCTGTGTAGACCTGGCTGTCTTGGAACTCGCTCTGTAAACCGTGCTGGCCGTGAACTCAGAGCGCTGTCTGCCTCTGCCTCCCAAATGTTGGGATTATAGTCATGTGCCACCACCGCTCAGCTGTTTTTCCTTTATAAAAATAAATTCTTAAAAAAATAAATTTAGAGCCGGGCGGTGGTGGCGCACGCCTTTAATCCCAGCACTCGGGAGGCAGAGGCAGGCGGATCTCTGTGAGTTCGAGGCCAGCCTGGTCTACAAGAGCTAGTTCCAGGACAGGCTCCAAAGCCACAGAGAAACCCTGTCTCGAAAAACCAAAAAAAAAAAAAAGAAAAAATAAATAAATTTAGCTGCTATTATCGGAGGGGGTGGCCATAAGATTAGTGGTGGTGACAGAGTAGATTTTTAGAGCTGTTTCCTCTCTGTGTGGCTATGGCTATCCCTGAGCTCACCTGCCTTTGCCTCCCCAGTGCACCACCATGCCCAGCCCAAACAAACTTTTGTTTGTTTGTTTTCATTTTGTTGTTGTTGTTTTTCAAGACAGAGTTTTTCTGTGTAAGCAGCCCTGGCTGTCCTAGAACTAGCTCTTGTAGACCAGGCTGGCCTCGAACTCACAGAGATCCACCTGTCTCTGCCTCCCAAGTGCTGGGATTAAAGGCAAGAGCCATCACCATCTGGCCAAAATTAACTTTTGAGACTGACCTTGAACTTCTGACTTTCCTGCCTCCACCTGCCCCAGTGCTAGGATTACAGGCATGCACTACCATGCCCAATTTATAAGGTTCTGGGGATTGAACCCAGGAATACATGCATACTAGGCAAGCGTACCCCCAGCCTGTGGACAAGAACGTTCTTAAGGTAGAAAGGCCTCCACTGTGGAGTTACTTGAACTTGGGCACAGGAAGTGGGAGTCAGTGCAGAGACCAGAATGAACGGCTGTGAGTCAAGAGGGGGCGAGGAAGAGGGCATGGCTCCTTTGCTGCAGCTGTCCCTGGTTGATGCCAGTCCCCTACTCCTCTAGCTCCTCACCAAGCATAGTGTTTTTTTTTTGTTTGTTTGTTTTTTTTAGCAAGGCCAAGACTTTGCAAAATGGAACTCTCAAGGCCATCCACCCAGGGACAGGGAGAAGTGGGGGCTTTGTAGTTAGCTCATTTCTTCTCTGTCCCCCTTTCAAGGCCATTCAGAGGCTGGGCCTCTCCCATCCTTTGGCCTGGAGAAGAAAGAGCTGAGCTTCCAAGAGAGGTAGACGATGGCTGTAGGTGCCCCCGGCCCCTCTCTAAAACACCCATTTAAGCTACCGCTGGGCAGTAACTCCCACCAGTTGCTGGGGACCAGAGGCTGACTGGGATGCAGCCCACTGGCTGTGACGTCAGAGTTGGCGTCCCTAGGAGGGAGAGGTGGGCTACGGACAGACAGCGAGCTGCTGGCTCACCCAGCAGGCTCAGCACTGCTCGGCCCATTTGTCCCGTACTGGTGTGCAAGAGCGCTACAGGCCTAAAGGAAGAGCGCTGACCTGGAGTCAGAAGCCCTCACTTCCGGTCCTAGGGCTCCCAAGCACTTCCTCTCTCCAGGCCTTGGTCCCCTGTGAACACAGAGGAAGCAGTCTTTGGACGTCGACAGGTCCCGTCAGGTTTCCTCTTCCCTGCCTTAGCTCCTTTGCTGGAGTCATCTCTGTCGCCTGGAGGGCTGGGATTTGACGCCCTCCTCTGCGGGCGGGCGGGGTAGCCGGGTCTGAGCATCAGACTGGAGCTCTTTGGGCAAAGCTAGGTGCTTTGGGGTGGGCCCAGGAGGACAGTAGAGTGGTGCTGCCCCTAGCCACACACACCCAGGCAGACAGCATCCCTCGGCAAACACTTGAGCTGGCTGTGGCGATGCACACCTGTGTTTCCAGCCTTTGGGAAGCAGAGGTCAGGCTTCCCAGGTCAGCCTTGGCTACACAGTGACATTGAGGCTAGCCTGAGGTACTTAAAACCCTGTCCGACCCAAACCAAAAACAAGTGCTAGAGAGATGGCTGGGCGGGTGAGGTGCCTGTTGTTGAAGGCATGAGGACCCAAGTTCAGATCCCTAGAACCCACTCACTGGTGATGGCGTCTGTAATACCAACCCTGGGGGAACGGTGAACCCTGGAGGCCATTCCCAGCCAGCTATTGGAATAAGTGTGCCTCAGGTTTAGTGAGAGGCCCTGCAAAAGAAAGGTGGGGAGTGACTGAGGAGGTCACTTGATGCCCATCTCTGGGCACGCACACACGTACGCACTCACAATCCACAAAAGCATCAAAACCACAAAATACATGCCTTCTAGGCCAGGCCTGGTGGTGCATGCCTTTTATCCTAGCACTCAGGAGGTGGAGGCAGGCAGATCTGTGTGAGTTTGAAGCTCGCTTGGTCTATGCATTGAGTACCAGGAAAGCCAGCGCTACATCATGAGACCCTGTCTCAAAAAGCAACAGCAGCAACCAAATGTGGCTTCTGCTCCCACCACCTCACCTAAGCCCACTCTACTTGCCGGTCCATCAGCGCACTAACCAGTTTGCAAAAATGTTCCCTGTGGGTCCCCTATGTACTCGTCAGCTGGTGGGGCATCACCCTCATCCTCACGCTCATGGTACAAATAGCCTCAGGCACACAGACACGAAGACACAAGCAGCAGATGCAGATATGTACAACCCAGTACAAGCATGAACATGCAGAACCCCCACATCAAATACACACATACATGCACATGGGCACCCAGACAGACACACGTGTACATGCAGCTTCATGCACATATACTTCCTTGTCCACCCCAGCTCACACTTGTTGGACCAAGAGGACTCCGGAGAACCTTCCAGGACAGAGGCCTGCTTGCCCCTGGTTGCCTCTGGGTTCATATAGATCTGGCATCTGTTCTGCTGTTTTCCCTGCTGGTGTCTGGAATTAGAGGAAGCATCAAGATGGGGCCCCACCCTGGGGCACCCTGCTTGAGTGACTGGCAGGAATGGGGCTATGGAGAGGGAAAGGGCAGGCAAACAGCTGGACCCTGTCCTTTCTGGATACTGACATCTCCAAGGCCCGGTACAGTGACTCTGGTTTCTCTTTTTCTCATGCCCACATTTGTTTTTAAATGATTTATTTTACGTTTTGCCTGAATGTGTTTGTGTGTACTCTGTGTATGCCCGGCACCCGAGGTCAGAAGAGGGTGCCATCTCTCCAGGCCCCTCCCTTGCATTCCTTAACTGTCCCGCCCCCACTACCTGAGCCTGTGTGAGCCTTTGTGGTGTTGTTTTGAGATAGGGTTTCGTGTAGCTCAGGCTGGCCTCAAATTGACTAGTAGCCAAGGATGACCTTGACTCCTGACCCCCTGCCTCCACCTCCTGAGTGCTGGGGTTACAGGTGCAGAGCTCCTGTGTTTGCTGAAGACAATTTCTCCCACTACAGGTGAGTCTAGGCCTTAAGCCCTGACCTTTTTAAAAAACTGAATGAATTTAGTTTGGTGTGGGTGTGGGTGTGGGCAGGCAGGTGCCGGTACTGTGGTGTGCTTGTGGAGATAAAAAGGACGGTGGAACTGGGTGGGGCTGGGCGTGAGGCTGGCTAGGGCATTTTTGTCTTTGCTTTTTTGACTCCCTTATATCGGAAAAGATGAGTGAGGGACAGCTTGTTGTTCAACCTTTGGTTCAACACACATTTATGCTTGGCACAATGCCATTCTTAGGGACAGTCACCTTCTCTCTCCAAGCCTGTGGCTTACTGGTTTGTCACAAATCAGGTGGGTGGGATGGCCTAGCACCTAAGTTATGTTCCTTGAACAGGAGCTAGTTCCAGAACAGGCCCCAAAGCTACAGAGAAACCCTGTCTCAAAAAAATAAAATTTTTTTTTTTTGCTGCATTCATTTGTGTGGGTACTGCGTGTGTGCCACCACATGCCACTGTGCGGATGTGCAGGCCAGAGGACAGCTTATGGCAGACCGTTCTCTTCTTCCACCTTGCAGGTCTTGGAGCCTGAGCTCGGGTCACCATGCTGGCAGCAATCTCCTTTTTCTGCTGAGCCATCTTGCTGTCCTGAGTCCCTGAAACTCCTCCTTCTGCCCCCACTTTCTGTGTGCTAGGATTATACCAGGCCTGGACTCTTGCTACAGGAGCTTCTGGCTTGAGGGGAGGCTTAGACAGGACACAGTTTTGGTTGTGAAACAAGCAGAGCCCACACAAGCCACCCACCTCACGTAGAAGCTTCTTCTAGGCTCCTCCAGGGCATCCAGGTAGAGGGGTCATGTCTGACACAGTTAACCAGATCTGAAGGGCTGGACAGGGAGGGGCTTTGGATTTGCCTCAGCCTTGGTCAGCTGCAGACACCATGTCCAGAGTGGGCCTGGCGTGTGGGGCTGGCAGGACTCGATGCGGGCAGAGCTAAAAGTCAGTGAGACCTAGTGGTGTCTCAAAGGAGTCCGTGTCTGGGGTGGGGGCTGAGGAACACAATCCAGTGTCAGGGATGTTGTCACAGTTGTACAGGATCCCAGCTGAAGCAGGAAAACTGAGTGTCCCAGGCCAAACTGTACTACACAGTGAGACCCTGCCTTAAGACAGAAACAAAAACAAAACAGGAGTGGGTGGGGCTGGGCAGGTGGCTCAGTGGGCAAAGCCTTGCTTCAGAAGCAGGAGGAGGGTGCAAGTGAGCACCCTTGTAAACTTGAGGTGTTTGGAGCCCACTTGTCATCCTAGTGCTGGGAGTCAGACACAGGGATGCCCAGAGCACACTCACCCACTGGCTGACTGGCAGCTCTGGGTTCCTCAGGAGGCTTTGCCTCAGCATGCAAGGTCGCGAGTGACTGAGGGAGACGAGATCCATCATCAACCTCTAGCTCCACAGGCCCCTGAACACACACATGGCGTGCCTACACATTCACACTATATACACACCATGTACACATACACGTGGAAGAAAAGAAGCCAGGGCTTAGGTTGGCTAGCATTCCCAAGGCCACGAAAACAGATAAAAGAAAGTAGAGCTCACATTTATCCAATGCCCCTCTCCCATCGCATCTGACTGAGTTAGGGGTCCAGGAGGAAGGTCTGTTCAGTCAGCCCCTCCCCACTGCAGGAGCTTCTGCCGGCTGCAGGAGCTTTAAGCAATCATCGCCAGTTGGTGGATGATAAATAGAGGAATAAATTTATTCAAACTGAATGGAATGAGAAAGTAGGTTTCGTTTTGTTTTTATTTACGTAAGATTTCTGTCTGACAAAACTACTTGAATATAGCATATTTAAAAGAATGTTTGAGCCGCCTGTAGCGGTGGCACACACCTTTAATCCCAGCACTCCAGCGGACAGATCTCTGAGTTCCAGTCCAGCCTGATCTACAGAGTGAGCTCAGGAAACCCTGTCTCAAAACAAACAAAAAGTTTGAGAGTAAGACCCAATGGCACGCATCTTCTTTTATTTTATGTATTTACTCTTGAGACAGAGTCTTGTGTGGCCCAGGAGGCCTTGAACCTGGCACAGGACTGATCTCAGTCTCTCCTCTCCACCTGCCAAGAGCTGGGAGGACAGGCAAGGGTCACCACACCTGGCTCTTCCTGGCTTTCAAATGGAATTCACACTAATCCAGAAAGTGTGTTTTTTTCTAGTTGGTCAAGAGGGGTGGAGTCTGGGCCTGTCACCTCAGCACTTGGCGGCAAAGCAGCAGAAACCCTATAAATGTGAGTCCAGCCAGGACAAAACAAATCAAAAGACGGCAGGAAAAAGAGTGAGAGAGGAGGTCCCTTATGACCTCCTAACAGCGCCCTTCCCATGATAAGAGGCAGCTACTCCCGACTCATGTCTGCTGCTCACCCTCAGGAGACAACCCTGGAGGCTGACTGATGAGTGCCACCCCTTGCCTTTGGCACCTCATATCCCAGCACCGGGGCCAGAGATGGTCATGTCCTCCAGGGCAGCCTCTGAGGCTGCTGTCGTGAGGACTTGGGTGACTGAAGGGAAGGAAGCTAGGAGGGCAGGGAAGCCGGCAAATGTCTGGACCCACAGGCATTTGGTGGTAGGAAAGGAAGTACAGGAAGGCAGGGGGCAAGAGGATGTGAGAGACCAGGGAGGCTGGGGGCTGGGAGACTGGGAGCTGGGAGGGCAGGGAGTTGGAGGCAGGGGGCCTGGGGACTGGAAGTCAGGAGGGTGGGGGGTAGAGGGGCTAGGAGGCTGGGGTATTGGGAGGGCAGGGGGCTGGGGACAGAAGAGCTGGGAGAGCAGGGAGACTGGGGCTGGGATTCAGGGGGGCTGGGGGCTAGGAGGGCAGGGGGACTGGAAGTCAGGAGGGTTGGGGGCAGGGGGACTGAGAGACTGGGGTATTAGGGGGGCTGGGGGCAGGGGACTGGGGGTTGGGAGGCTGGGGAGTTGGAAGGCTAGGGACTAGGGGTAGGGGGGCTGGGAGACTGGGCTGGGAGAGCAGGGGTCTAGGGTGGGAGCCCACCAGGTCTGGAGAGCGTACTGACTCTCCACACCACAGCCTGTGAACATGCTCACTCCCTCTGAGAGGCCTGATGGCTTACAGCTTACACAAAGGCTATGCCACTCACTAGTTAGCATGTGCCTCAGTTTCCCTATCTGTCAAAAGAAAATAGCATCTATTTTTAAGAAGGTTGTTGAAGATGATATTCTTTTTTCTTTCTCTCGAGACAGGGTCTCACTGTGTAGGTTTGACTGGCCTCGAACTCACAGGGATCCACCTGTCTCTGTCTCCCAAGGGCTGGGATTAAAAGCATTTGCTACCACTATTTCTTTTCTAGTTTAGGATATACCCGAGGACAGTGTCTAGCTAGACAGGGATGGCTGGAAAGTCTCTGAGAGCGTGCGGGACACAGACTGGACTTGCTGTAGTGAAGTGCGGAGCCTGGGGCTCAGAGGCCTATGGTGCTAGCTACTGAAGATGCTAAGACAGAGAGATGGCCTGAACTCTGGAGCGTGGGGCCAGCCTGGACAACACAGCATAGGGGTGTAGCGCAGCGGCAAAGTATTATCTGGCTCTGGGCTCAGTTCCCAGCACTGCGAGTAAACAAAACAAAACAGAGCCCTGGTGCTTTTCCAGGTTCAGGTTCAAGCGCTGCCTCTTAGGGAGCTGCCCATTGGAGCACGCATGTCCTCTTGCCCCACCCCCACCCGGACTTCATCCCTGTCTTGCCCTTTGACTTGTTTCATTTTTAGGTTGTTGCTTATTTCTATGTGCATGCATGTTTACGTGTGTGTGTGTGGTCATAAGACGACATTCAGGAGCCAGTTCTGTCCCTCCACCATATGGGTACGGAACTCCATCTCCGGTCATCAGCCTTGGCGATGGGCGCCATTGCCTGCTGTGCCCTCTCACCGGTCCTCCATCTTCCCTTTGGATTAGTCACTGTTCTCATCACTGTGACCAAGTGCCCAACAAGAAGGAAGCTAAGGGAGGAGGGGTCTACTTTGGCTCACAGTTCGGAGACATCCAGTCCTGTCTGCAGGGCTATGAGGCCGCTGGTCTCCTTGAATCTACAGCCAGAAAGCAGGGAGTGGCAGGAAGCTGAACAGTGCTGGGTAATGGTGGTGCACACCTTTAATCTCAGCACTTGAGTTCGAGGCCAGCCTCGTCTACAGAGTGAGTTCAAGGACAGCCAGGGCTACCCAGAGAAACCCTGTCTTGGAAAACAAAACAAGACAAACAAACAGCCATACTGCTCTCTGTGGCCCGCTTCCTCCACTGAGGCTCCAACTCTTAAAGGTCCTTTCCCATTTCCAGGGCTTTTCTCCATCCACAAAAGTCATGCCTCGTAGCTGGAGAGATGGTTCAGTGGACTGCTCTGTAGAGGACCAGAGTTTGGTTCCAAAACTCCTGTACAGTGTTCACAACCACCTGTAATTCCCGGTCCAGGGGATCTTCTGACTTCTTCTGACCGACACTGCGCTCACATGCGCGCGCACACACACAGTTAAAAATAAAATAAATCTTAATTTAAAAAACAAAGGCCCAGGCTCCAAAACCACAGAGAAACCCTGTCTCGAAAAACCAAAATAAATAAATAAATAAATAAATAAATAAATAATAAAAAAATAAAAAACAAAGGCCACACTTGGATCCCTGAGAAATGGAGAGAAGGGGACCAAGATGGTGTCTGTAGTGCAGAAGTTGGACATCTGTGGTGATGGGCCTAATGCCATCTGGGGAAGAGGCTAAAGGGAAAAAAACCAAGAGAACAGGTAAAAAATGCTAATTTAAGGGGGCCTGGAGAGAAGGCTCATTGGTGGAGAGCACCAGCTGCTCTTGCAGAGGACTTGAGTTCTGTTCCCAGCTCCCACAGGGCTGCTCACAGCCATCTGTAGATCCAGTTCCAAGGGAACTGATGCTCTCTTCTGGCCTCTGCAGGTACTGTATACATACGGTACACAGACACACATGTAGACAAAACACCAGGACATATAAAATGACAGTAAAGAGGGCAGCAGGAAGGCAATGGACCAGGCTAAGAATTAAGCACACATTATGTGGTTTAGGTTAACTTCACAGAGCCATGATTACATGTGATATCATTCATCATCTATGTGTATGTTTTTTATTTTGTTTTGTTTTGAGACAGAGTCTCTCTATGTAGCTCTAACTGTTCTGGAACTCTTTATGTAGACCAGGCTGGCCTCAAACTCACGAGAGCCACCTGCCTCTGCCTCCCGAGTGCTGGGATTAGCAGTGTGTGTTCTCATACCTGATTTAAACAGTTTGATGGGATGATTTTTGCTGTTCTCAATGGTGGCACTCAATCTCAGGGCCTCACACTCCCTAAGCAAGGTCTCACTGAGCTACAGCTCAAGGCCAGTTTGATGAATGGTTTTTGTTTGTTGTTGTTATGTTTTTTAGATTTCTTTGCTTTATAAGCATGAATGTTTCACCTATATGTATGTATACCAGGTGTATCTCATGCCAGTGGAGTTTAGAAGAAAGCCTTGGATCCTGTGGTGGTTTAAAAGAAAATGGTCCCAAAGGGATTGGCACAATGAGGAGGTGTGGCCTTGTTGGAGGGGGTGTGGTCTTGTTGGAGGAGGTGTGGCCTTGTTGGAGGAGCACGTCACTGTAGGTGGGTTTTGAGGTCTCCTTTGCTCAAGCTTAATGCAGTGCGACACTCAGTCTACATTCCTGTTGTCTTCTGATCAAGATGTAGCCAGCACCATGTCTGCACATCACTGGGTCCCACTATGTGACAATGGACTAAACCTCTCTAACTGTAAGTGAGCTACCTCAGTGAAATGTTTTCCTTTTAAGATTTGCTGTGGTCGCCAGGAGGTGGTGGCGCACGCCTTTAATCCCAGCACTCGGGAGGCAGAGGCAGGCGAATTTCTGTGAGATCAAGGCCAGCCTGGTCTACAGAACTAGTTCCAGGATAGACTCCAAAGCCACAGAGAAACCCTGTCTCGAAAAAAAAAAAAAAAAAAAAGATTTGCTGTGGTCATAATGACCCTTCACAGCAATAGAAACTCTGACGAAGACACATGCCCCAGACCTGGAATGAGTCACCCTGCAGGTGCTGGATCTGAACTTGGGGTCTTTGCATGGGCAGTCAATTGCTGAGCCATCTCTCCAGCCCCGGTGTGATGAGTTTTGACAAATGTGTTTAACCTCTACCACCCGTTAAATCAGGGTCCTCATTCCAAAACTTTCGTTTCTTTCTTTTTTTTCCCCCCAACCAGTTGGTGCTTGGTCGAAGCCACCCTAATCTCCTTTATGTCACTATGGATTTGCTCTGTCTTTAAAATAATTATTTATTACTGCTGTATTGTGTGTGTGTATGCCTCCACATGTGCCAAGGTCTACATGCTCCACGGCTCCGCATGTGCCACGGCTCCGCATGCTCCACGGCTCCGCATGTGCCACGGCTCCGCATGTGCCACGGCTTGCATGTGGAGGTCAGAAGACAGCTATGTGGAGTGAGGTTTCTCCTCCCGCCTGTAAGTGGGTTCTGGAGAAGGGGCTCCCATCATCAGGCTTACACGTGGTTGGTGTGAGCTGAGCCATCTCGGGCTCCCATCACCAGGCTTACACGTGGTTGGTGTGAGCTGAGCCATCTCGGGCTCCCATCACCAGGCTTACACGTGGTTGGTGTGAGCTGAGCCGTCTCGCAGCCTGCAGATTTGCATTTCTATTTTTTTTCTTTCTTTTTTTTTTTCCTGTTTTTTAATTTTTCGAGACAGGGTTTCTCAGTGTAATAGCCCTAGCTGTCCTGCAACTAGCTCTTGTAGACCAGGCTGGCCTCGAACTTACAGAAATCTGCCTATCTCAGCAATCTCCCGAGTGCTGGGATTAAAGATGTTCACCATCACCACCCAGCTTATATTTCTAAAATTTTAGATAGATGGAACACCCAGTGTATTCTCGAACATCTCTTTCTCTATGAGAGTGTGCGTACATGTGTGTATATGTCATGTGTATGTGTGTAGTTGGTGTATGTATATCTGTGTGTGGTGTGTATGTATGTGTGTACATGTTTGTGGTATGTATGCGTGGTATATGTATGTGTATGTCTGTGTGTGGTATGTGTGTATGTATGTATGTGTGTGGTATATGTGTGTGGTGTGTGTATGTGTGTATATATGTGTGTGGATCTGTGGCGAATATGTATGTGTGGTATGTGTGGTGTATGTATATGTGTGGTGTGTGTATGTGTGTGGTGTGTGTATGTGTGTGGTGTGTGTGTATGTGTGTGTGGTGTGTGTGTATGTGTGTGGTGTGTGTGTATGTGTGTGTGGTGTGTGTATGTGTGTGTGGTGTGTATGTATGTGTGTGTGGTGTATGTATGTGTGTGTGGTGTGTGTATGTGTGTGTGGTGTGTATGTATGTGTGTGTGGTGTGTATGTATGTGTGTGTGGCTACCTTTTTTCTATGCAGGCATGTGTGGAAGCCAAGATTGAGACTGATATGTCTTTTTCAATTACTTCTCCATCTTACATTTTAACTATTTACTTTTATTTTATGTGTATGAGTGTTTTGCCTGCATGTCTGTCTGTGCACCACTTCTGTGCCTGTGGAGGCCAGATGAGGGCTTCAAGTTCCCGGAAGTGGGTTTACAGATGACTGACAGCTGCCGTGTGGGTGCTGGGAGCTGAACTCAGGTCCTCTGCAAGAGCAGCACTACTTGTAATTGGTCTGCCATGTCCTAGTATCCCACCTTATTTTTTGTGGCCAGGTGTCTAACTAAACATGTCAGCTAGATTGATTGACCAGCAAGCCCCATGGATCCTTGTCTCCATTCTCAGCCCTGGGGTTGACTCAGTGAGCCATCTCCAGCCCCTCTTTCTCTTTTTCCATTTCTTTTCTTTTTCTTTTTAAGTCAGCTCAGGGTGTTCTCGAACTCGCAACTATCTGCCTGCTTCCGCCCCCCGATTGCTGGGATCGCAGGCATGCACCACCACAGCCAGCAGGGGTTTGCTTTTCATTTTTGTTGCTGCTGCTACATTGATTTCCACTGAATGACCAAACCATAAGTCATTTTCACAACTCCCCACTGATGGACGTCATGATGGTCTGTCACTGTATCTGTTAGGAAGGAATCCCCCAGAACCCTCTTACACAAGCTGCTTTTTTTCTGGACACCTCTATTTTTTTATGGGGAGAGAACAAATTGCTGAGTGTGCTTGCATGCGTATGGTGTGTGTATGTATGTGTGTGCAAGTGTGTGTGTCCCTGTGTGTGTGCACGTGTGTATGTGTGCATATGGATGTAGGCACATGTTGTGTTGAATGTGTGTGGGTGTGTTTGTTGTGTATAGTGTGTATTTGCACATGTTGTGTGGAATGTGTGGGTGTGTTTGTTGTGTATAGTGTGTATTTGCACATGTTGTGTGGAATGTGTGGGTGTGTTTGTTGTGTATAGTGTGTATTTGCACATGTTGTGTGGAATGTGTGTGGGTGTGTTTGTTGTGTATAGTGTGTATTTGCACATGTGTGGAATGTGTGGGTGTGTTTGTTGTGTATAGTGTGTATTTGCACATGTTGTGTGGAATGTGTGGGTGTGTTTGTTGTGTATAGTGTGTATTTGCACATGTGTGGAATGTGTGGGTGTGTTTGTTGTGTATAGTGTGTATTTGCACATGTTGTGTGGAATGTGTGGGTGTGTTTGTTGTGTATAGTGTGTATTTGCACATGTGTGGAATGTGTGGGTGTGTTTGTTGTGTATAGTGTGTATTTGCACATGTGTGGAATGTGTGGGTGTGTTTGTTGTGTATAGTGTGTATTTGCACATGTTGTGTGGAATGTGTGGGTGTGTTTGTTGTGTATAGTGTGTATTTGCACATGTTGTGTGGAATGTGTGGGTGTGTTTGTTGTGTATAGTGTGTGTTTGCACATGTTGTTTGGAATGTGTGGGTGTGTTTGTTGTGTATAGTGTGTGTTTGCACATGTGTGGAATGTGTGGGTGTGTTTGTTGTGTTTAGTGTGTATTGTATGTATGCATGTGTGTATGTGAGTGCACGAGTGTATTTGCACTTCGTTTCTGAAGAGATCACCAGCATGTGTTCCAGAGTGCCTGTGTGTTCCCACTAACAGAGCAGGAGTGTTCCGGTGCTGTCAGATCTGGGCCAGCCTCTCTCAGGTACTGTTGCTCTTTTTTTTAATTTTTTACTCTGGTGAGGTATCGCTAGTTCTTCCAGAAATACTGAGGGTCGAGTGTGCACCCTGAAGGCTCACGCACTGGATGCTGGGCTCCTGGTGTGTCAGGGGTGAGGCCCTGGGGTCTTTAAGAGGGGAGGTTATTGGCAGTGCCTCAGAGGGAAAGGTGAAGGTGACAGAGGGCGTCAGCTCCCTCAGGGTCGGGCTGCTATAAAGCGCGGCCATCACTGTCATCCGTGTGGCCTTGTGCGCGTAACCAGCAGGCTTGCTGTTCCTCCATCACAGATGGTGTAGACCGGGGTAGGGCTCACCAGGCTGATGGTGCCCTGTTCTCTGATCTTCAAGTTTTTCTAGTCTTTCTTTTTTTTTTTTTTTTTTCTGTACAAAGTACTCCAGTCAGGGCTGGGGAGATGGTATGTTCAGTGCTTGATGCCAAGCGTGAGGACCTGGGTTCGATTCCCAGCACTCGGGTGGACGTGAGTGCACTGCTGGAGAGGTGGGCCAACCAGCCCCCTAACATAGAAAGCCAGGTCTCAGTAAGAGACCCTGCCTCCAAAAACACGGTGGCTGGTGTGTGACAGGGAACGACGCCTGAGGCTGCCCTCTAGCCCACACCTCCAGGCACGCGCACTGACGCACAAGGTGCTAGCCTTGAGTGTTTACTGCAGCAACACAGAATGAACTAAATGGGTGTGTAGCAATCTGTCACTGAGAGGCACATTGCCCACCCCTCCCTGAGGCCATTCTGTCAATGCTCTAGTCCTCCCCACTCACCAGCTGAGTTCCTAGAATTCAGATTTGTTTTGCTTTTGTTTGTTGCGTCAAGTCAAGGTCTTGTTACATAGCCCAGATAGGCCTGGAATTATACTCTTTTTTTTTTTTGTGGTTTTTCGAGACAGGGCTTCTCTGTGTAGCTTTGGAGCCTTTTCTGGAGCTAGCTCTATAGACCAGGCTGGCCTCGAACTCACAGAGACCCACCTGGCTCTCCCTCCCTAGTGCTGGGACTAAAGGCCTGCGCCACCACCACCCAGCTGGAACTAATTCTTATCAAGCTGCTCAGTCAGTCCTGTGGGAACATCAGTTTCAGTAACAAAATCATCCTTTTTCAAAATTGCAGACAAGTGCCTAATAGTACTCAATATCTCCACATCTACTGACACAGGCGTGCAGTGTGTTGACCTTGAGGGTTCTGCCCATTAAAGGCAGACTTGGCATCAGAATAGAAATATTCAAGACATGGCCTATTTCTATTGGGTGTTGCTATCTCATGCTGCTAAAAGCACACAGAATAAGAAAGAAAGGGAAAGTCATCACAGGCTCACCAAATGATCAAAGTTAAAAATTAACCTGAGCAGTGGTGGCACATGCCTTCAATACCTGCACCCGGGAGACAGAGGCAGGCGGATCTCTGTGAGTTCGAAGTCAGCCTGGTCTAAAAGCAGAAAACAAAACATTTAAAACTCAGGGCTGGGGAGATGGCTCAGCAACTAAGAGCACTGGCTGCTTTTCTGGAGGACCAGGGTTTGGCTCCAGCACCCAAATGTGGACTCACAGTCACCTGTAACTCCAATTCCAGGGGATCTGACACCCTCTTCTGGTCTCCAAAGGTCCTGCGTCCGTGTGGGCACATAGAAACCTGCAGGCACACGCTTAAAATAAAAATAAACCTTAAAAAACAAAAACTCAATATGATGGTGCATGCCTGCAATTCCAGCTCCCAGGAGGCTGAGGGGAAAGGATCATGGGATCTGAGTTCCAGGCCAGTAAGACCCTGTATCTCGATGTACACACACATTGTTTTACCCAGTAAGACCCTGTATCTCGATGTACACACACATTGTTTTAGTTTAATTCCTTTTTCCTTTCTTTCTTTTTGTAAAAGAAGCATCATGGTCTCTCCATGTATTGCCTGCTGTCTGGAAACTCACCATGTAGCCCTCACACACCAATGATTAATCAAGAAAATGTTCCACAGGTGGGGGTGGGGCGGATGAGTGGAAACTGCGGTGCAAGTGGCAGAAAATGTAAAATAACATCAGTAGGATAAACCTTCCTATCTCTGTCCAGTGAAGTCCAGAGGATTCTACAGTTATCAGAAACCCAGATTCCTTCTATCTTTGTCATTCTGTCTTCAGCAGGGAATTTGACCTATTGATCCAGCACGGTACTGGGCTCCTACCATTGCATCTGCATTTATCTGGCAGAAAGATAATTTGGAGGGGGGGAGCTCCTTTTTTTTTTTCTTTTTTGAGATAGGGTTTCTCTATAGCTTTGGAGCCTGTCTTGGAACTTGCTCTGCCGACCAGGCTGGCCTCGAACTCAAAGAGATTTGCTTGTCTTTGCCTCCCGAGTGCTGGGATTAAAGGTATGCACCACCACCGCCCGGCGAGCTCCTCTCCTTAAAGACAATTCCATGTTCTTCTTTTTTTCTCTCATTAGCCAGAAGATGGACAAGAGAGGTTGGGAAAGGGAGAAGATGGTGCAAGGGAGGCTGGGAAACGTATCCCTTATTCTAGGTAGCCAAGTACCTACTCCAACATCAGAGGGGAAGGGAAATGAATAATGGAGGAAGAATAGAATTTTTGCTATATTACATGGAAATTTACCACATTAAAAAGAAAAAGAAGGGCAGTTTCAGGGCATTTAAGCATCCTCCAGCATCCACAGCATCAGGCATATGGTGCACGGACGTTCATGTAGGCAAACCACCCAAGCACATAAAAACACATACACACATACACACAAACATACACACATACATATTGGTTTTCGAGACAGGGTTTCTAAGTAGCTATGGAGCCAGTCCTGGAACGTGCTCTGTAGACCAGGCTATAGAACTCACAGAGATCCTCCACCTGCCTCTGTCTCCCGAGTGCTGGGATTAAAGGCCTATGCCACCACCGCCCAGTGGAGGGTAACATCTTTACTTGTCATTTGTATTCCTATGCGGTGATGCTTCAACAAGCTATATGTTTCCTACCACCTCTTTGGCATCGAGGGATTATTTTGGCTGGGTGAACTCCCAGAAGGGGAAGTGCTAGGTCAGAGACTGAGTGCTCACTGCCAAATTGCTCTTTGAAGAAGTTTCAACAATTTCTGCTCACCAGTAATATCTTTCCTGTACCTGGACCATGCAGACATTGCCAGCCTCAGGTAGAAAGGGCTATCTCTTTCGGATAAGAGCAGGATGTGAGGTTTGTTTCTGTTTTTACGAGTCAGTTTAAATGTCTTTTCAAGTGTATGAATGACTTATTGATGTTTTTGATGATTTTTGGGCTTGTGTCAGGTGTGTATATATGCGCTTGTGTGTGTGTGTGTGTGCGCGCTTTTAGTTGGGAATTCCTCCCCTTCAGACACTCCCCTCCTGTTTTTTTGAGACAGGGTCTCTCACTGGCCTGGAATTCTCTAAGGGGGCTAAGCCGACTGGGACATTACGCCCCAGAGATCTGCCTGTCTCTGTGGGTTCAGCACTGAGATTATAATTGCATGTTGCCATGCCTTGTTCTTTTAAGTGTGATCTCTGGGCATCGAATTCAGGTCCTTGTGTTTTTGTGGCAAGCATTTTTCAACTGAGTCATCTCTAGCCGTAGTCTGGATTTTTTTTTCTTGTGTGTGAAGAGTGTATAAGAAATAAAGTAGGGTGAGGACCCGAGTTTAGAGTCCAGCATTCACACTGGATAGCTCTGTGACCCCAGTTCTGGGGATCCAACACTTCTGGTTTTCATGGGTACCTGTTCTCAGGTACACACACCCATACACATGCACATATGATTCAAAATAAAAATGGGTGGTGATGCACACCCTTAATCCCAGAACTTGGGAGGCAGAGGCAGGCGGATCTCTGTGAGTTCGAGGCCAGCCTGGTCTACACAGCAAGTTCCAGGACAGCCAGGGGTACATAGAGAAACTCTGTCATTTCCCCCCAACCCCTGCCAAATAAAATAAATCAATTCTTTGGGTTGTAAAGATGGTGCAGAGGTTAAAAGAGTGTTCTGCTTTTGCAGAGGACATGAGTGCAGTTTCCAGAAGTAAGATAAGAATCTGGGTTTCTTCACCTCGCTCCCCCCAGAAAGCAAATCAGCTGTCACAACATTACCTACTAAAGCACATCTGGTTTTGACATTGCTCTGAAATGTGGATAGGCAGGAACTGTAGTTATTATTATTATTATTATTGAGACAGTGTATCACTGTGTAGCCCTGGCAGGCCCGGAACTCACCTACCCGTATATCTGGAGTGCTGGTATTAAAGGTGTGTGTCACCATAACTTGCAAGATATATATATATATATATATAATATATATATAAAATATATAATAATATATATATATATATATTTGTTTTGTTTTTGTTTTTTTCGAGACAGGGCTTCTCTGTGGCTTTGGAGCCTGTCCTGGAACTAGCTCTTGTAGACCAGGCTGGTCTCGAACTCACAGAGATCCGCCTGCCTCTGCCTCCCGAGTGCTGGGATTAAAGGCGTGCACCACCATCGCCCGGCCTAGATATATATTTTAACAATGTATTTATTTTTATTTTATGTTTTTAGCGTTTTGTCTGCATGTACATTTGTATGCCATAGCATGAAATATCCGAGGACATCAGAAGGGGGATTGGAACCCCTGGAATTGTAGTTACAGACAGTTAGGAGCTGCCATGTGGGTGCTGGGAACCAAACCTGGGTCCTCTGGAAGAACAGCCAGTGCTCCTAACCTCTAAGCCATCTCTCCAGCACCAAAATAGAGGGTTGTTTTTTTTTTTAATGTCCATTCAAACTTGTGTTGGTGATGATGGCCCTGCAGTACGCCGTAGCTTCTGGTGGGTACTGCGTGGTTCTTTTTTGGAGTTTTCCTCTATGTCTGTACACTCATGCTTCCAGAATGAATGGCAGCTGTAACCTCATCACTACTGCTATTGGGATTGCAATAATCTATAAAAACAAGACTCATGAATGGTGTGCACTGTTGTTGCGTGACTTTCCTGTCCCGGGTAGGACACTGACAACAGATCAAAAACGATTCCACCTTCTCTGGGTGTCTTCAAATTCAATTCGTAGACCAGGTTGGACCCAGCTCACAGAGATCCACCTTCCTCCGCCTCAGGGCAAGATAAACGAGCCTCGCTCCCTCACTCAGGTAGCTTCTTGTTAGGTCGTGGGTCACAGTCGAAGAAACCTAGCTAGTTACCATGCCACCTCCATGGAGGTGACTCTGATGCCTTGAGTAACAAGTTTCTTCAGCCTGAACGTCTGCAGAGGATGACCAAGGTCACGGGAGGTCATGGGCCCTGGTTTAGATGTGGAGGCTTTGGGCTTCAGGCTCAACCTGGTACTGGAATACTGGGCCTTGGGACAATGGCCCACGGAGTCAGGAAGGGACAGGTTGAACTGTACTAGGTTACTGGATACTCAGGCGAGACTGATGTCTGAGTCCTTGCCACACTTGTTCCTTTCCCTTGAACCCGTCTTTCTTTAACCAAGCTGGAGGTGCTAGAATTGGTGCTTTGTTAATTGGAGACCCAATTCCTAAAGAGTTAAATGGTCTTTGGGAATTTTTACATATGTGTGAACCATCCCGATAATCACTTAGTAACATTCAAAGAATATTTTTTATTTGTACTGTGTGTGTGTGTGTGTGTGTGTGTGTGTATCACTGGGGAATGAACCCTGGCCTCTGTGCACTTGAGGCAGGACCTCCACCATCGCCCCAGCCCCTCCTCAAGGATTCAGGTCTTCAGTTTCTTTCAGTGATGTAAATGTTCACGGTGTGGGGAGTTTTACACTTCTTTTGTTGAGGGCAACCTGAAGTATGCTGTTCTGGGATTTGGCTAAGTGATAGAAGAGCCGTGAGGACCAGGCCTTGACTTCAATGAACTACAAAAACAAAACACAATTTATTTATTTTAATGCACCATAAATGAGTTTTGTACATTCTGAATTTCATTTTGGATTATTCAGTGCAGGCACACAGAGATACAACTACTGGCTGTTACTGAGTGTGTAGCCTAAAGCCTCGCTGAGTTTGCTAGCTCTGAGTTTTGATGCACAGAATATCATATACCTGGGAAAAGCCATTCTATCTTTCGCTCCTTCTCCCTTCCTTCCCCCTTCCTCCTTTCCTTCATTCTTTTGGAAACAGGGTCTCTAGCTCAGACTGGCTTTAAACATACTGCATAGCCAACGATGACCTCAAGCATCTGGTCCCCGACTCCACTCCTCAAGTGCTGGGATGACAGATGACAGATAAGTGCCACCACATCCTTTTTTTGTCTGTTTGTTTTGTTTTTGAGACAAGGTTTCTCTGTAGCTTTGGAGCCTGTCATGGAACTAGCTCTTGTAGAACAGAACTAGCTCTTGTAGACCAGGCTGGCCTCGAACTCAGAGAGATCCCCCTGCCTCTGCCTCCCGAGTGCTGGAATTAAAGACTTGCGCCACCACTGCCTGGTGACACAACATTCTGTTTATTCAGTGTTGCAGATCAAACTCAGGACTTTGTGCATGGCAGATGACATTCTGCCAAGTGACCCCCACCATCACAGCCTGCGGGGAGTGGATGAAGTCATAAGCGAATGTGCGTTCATACCATGAGCGTATCCATGTAAAGGACCCCAGTGCCTCAGACCCACGGGAATGGCAGTCTTCCCCTGGTGGAAGTCCAGATGTTGACAGTTGTGCGGAAAGTGTCAAGCGTAGCCTTTTCTTCCCACTGACTGCTCCTCTGCAGAGAGCCCTTCTGACATCAGCTGGCACACATCCTGTTCAGATGTATATAGTAAACCAGCCCCCTCCTCGAGAGCCGCGTATAATAAACATGAGTTTCTAGGCATGTCGCAGCTCCATCCCAGCACGTGGCCCACCCAACCCCAGCTTTTCGGCATGTGTGTCCTTGGTTTTCATCTCCTTCACTCCAGCTGGGCAGTACCAAAGCTGGCAGGTCCTGACACCAGCCCAGGTTACTTTTTTTTTATTATTATTTGTTTAATTTGTTGAGACAGGGTTTCTCTCTGTAACAGCTCTGGTTGTCCTGGAACTCGCTCTGTAGACCAGGCTGACCTCAAACTCACAGAGATTCACCTGCCTCTGCCTCCTGAGTGCTGGGATTAAAGGCGTGCACCACCACTGCCCGGCCTCTTTTACTTTTTAAATCCATATCCTTCTTTATGTATGTCTTATTTAACTGCCCTGACTAGTACACTAGTCCAGCATTAAACACACGTGGCCAGCCAGGCGCAAGGATGTGCCCCTGGGAGACAGAGGCAAGAGGATCAGGAATTTAAGTTCATCTTCAGCAACACAGCAAGTTTGGGGCCAGCCTGGCTTTCATGAATACTTGTCTCAAAAACAAACACAAAATAAAAGTTAAAAGTGACCAGAGTGGACATCCTTGTCCTGTGCTTATTCACAAGCACCCACTTTTTTTTTTTTTCCTTTTTCGAGACAGGGTTTCTCTGTGGCTTTGGAGCCTGTCCTGGAACTAGCTCTGTAGACCAGGCTGGTCTCGAACTCACAGGGAGCCTGCCTCTGCCTCCCGAGTGCTGGGATTAAAGGCGTGCGCCACCACCGCCCGGCAAGTACCCACTCTTTCATTATTATGATGTTAGTTATGGGTTTCCATAGATGACTTTGGGTGTAGGGTGGAGCCTGATTTTATAAATAAAGTTTTATACAAACACAGCCATGCAATTTATTTACATATAGCAATGGCTGTAATGGCAATTGAGTCAGTGTGACAAAGAATATGGTTTCTAAGCTTAGAATATTTCTCTTTGGTCCTTTAAGAAGAAGTCCACTGGAGTGGTTTTCAGTTTTGGGCTAGTTTGTTAGGAAGCAATATATAACAAAAATGACTCTTAGATTGAGGCCCCCCCAAGCTGTGTCACTTAATAAAAGGGAACTCCCAGAGGCTTTGCAGGTGAGGTGCTGTCTAGCCTGACTAGTGGAGCTTCATTCCTGGGGTCCACACGGTAGGAGAGAACTCCCTAAAGTTGCCTCTGACTGCCATGTGCACACCATGGCACACGTACACATGCACATGCATGCACACACAAACACGCCACAACAACAACAAGATCATGGGGCTGGAGAGAGGTCTGAGCAGCTGATAACATGACCTGCTCATCCCGTGGATCTGAACTTCTGCACCTGTGACTCTGCCCCAGAGGACCCCAGGGGTCTCTTCAGGGCTCTCGGAGCACCCGTCCTCAGGTGCCCTCTCCCCTACAGACAGACACATATAAATAAAAAGTAAAAAATTTTTAAAAGAAGCAAGTTACATAGCGGTGCTGGAGCTATGGCTCAGGGGTCACAGCGGACCAGCGTCCATGTGGCACTGGCTCACTACTGGATATAATTTTAGTTCTAGAGGAACCCATGCCCTTTTCTGCCGTTTTGTGGGCACTGAGCGTGCACGTGGTACACAGGCATACATACATGAAAGCAAAACACTCACATATAGAAATTAAGGCTAAGAAACCTTTTAAAAAGTGAGAAAGAATTATAAGCTCTGGTCTAGCCTTTCCTGACCACTGTACTCTTGTTTTCACCAACAAAAAGTCCCATAAAACTGGAACGAGAATTTGTGAGCTGAAACAGAGAAAGGAGATAGACAACACTGAAGAAGGGGTGGAGTGGGGTCAGCCCCGGGCTTAGACTGGAGTCCCAGAAGCAAAGAGAGAGATAAGACCTACACATACTATGATTGAGATCTGTCCAGTACGGGTGACAAACCATTCGAAGGGACAGCCATGCAATGGCGGAGGCCCACTTCACTGTGTCTTCTGACTTCCCAAGCAGGCTCTCCTCCGTGTGCAAAGCCGCCTCAGGAAATGGTTCTCACACCGGGCTGGGGCTCTGTAGTGGGGAGCACAAGGGCTTTGGACGAGCCTAGTGTGAACACGGCCTCTGCCCACTTCCTAGCCAAGCCACCTGGAGGAGGTTCCAGTCTGCAGCGTATTCCCCCCCCCCATTACATTTATTTCTTTGTGTGTGTGTGAAGTGGGGGAGGTGATGTGTGTGCCACACGGGTGAGTTTGTAGAGGTCAGAGGCCAACTTGCAAGAGTTCTTTTTCTTCTTCCATTATGTGAAACCCAGGGATCAAATTCAGGTCTCCAGGCTTAGCCATAAGGCCCTTTACCCGCTGAGCCCTCTCATTGGCCCTCCGCTGCAGCTCTCTCAATGAGTAAGAGAAAAGAAATGGATGCCACATGACAACAGCGAGCATCGAGTTACCCATGCTGTGGGAACAAACCTGTGGACACCGAGTGCTTTAAGACCGAGATGTGGTTTGAATTCTATCACAGGCACAAAGGGCTATAGCACCGGATGTGCAATTTGCAGAAATCGGTGCAAAAAGAACACACAGGGCCCCTTGTTGAAAAATGACTATGTCAAGATGACCACAGCAGTACTTTAAACGGAGCACCGGGACTTTCTTAGTGCGTGTCACTAAAAAATATGACACACTCATGAAGCCAGCCTCGGTGACAAGACCTGCAAAGAAGGCTCCATGCGATGGGAAAGGGCTTCTCCTGCCACATCCAGGGCATCCATGCTTAGGGAAAATGCCGAGGAGGGTGAGTTTGGTGACCAGAGTGGTTTTTCTGGGGGAGTGGGTGGGGCCAGCCAGGCTGCCGTCGGAGCAGAAGAACTGACTGTTCCCCACAGACTCTGGCCTAGAAAAAAAAAAAAAAGCCTGCAGCTGTATCTACAGCCCCTGTTGTTTGCTGTGGTGTGTTACAACACAGCCTGGCAGCCTCCCGGGCTTTTCTTCCTCCTGGAAGAGGCTCCTCTCAGAACACGTGACAAGCCGACACAACCCTGCAGACTGGCCCACACTGCCCCTCGCTGTTCACTCAGCTCCTCAGCAGTTCCAGGGTTGCATGCTTTGTTAACTCCGGGCTGTCCCATCCCACCTTCGGGCCGAGTCCGTTCCTTATCCATCTCGGAAGAGTGGGTTCTATGAGACCTCTTCAATGAAGCCCCTCCCCTGCCTCTCACAGGGGCACGGACTCTTCCCTGGAGAGAGCACCCCACTCTTCTATGTAGACACGCACCACGAGCCCTGGAACATTACTCAAGTGTGGATGTCCCTGTCTGCTAGCTCGGAGCCTTTGCGGGCTGGCACGGTGCCTTCTCACCTCGATGCGCCCTCCTCCACACAGGGCACACTTCTTGTTCTCTGTGGGCAGAGCAGACGCAGAAGCAGCTGGCATTAGTGAGCAGTGCTATCCACATCACGGTGATGAATTCACGTAAACAGCCAGTGGCCCTCCCTGGAGGCTGGAACGGGGGAAGCTTCCAATTATTGGGAAAACTCAAGTGACTAAGACAGGACCCCTGCCCAAGAGGAGGGTCCTAGGTTAGTTTTGTCTTTTCTGAAGACAGGAAAAGAATGACCATTCTATCACCCAGCATGGTGACATAAAGAATGTCTTCCAAAATTCTAAGTATGACTATGCAGAAGAAACAAAAATAACTAAAATAAAAGCAGACACGGAGCCAGAAACCACGGATTTTCACGTGTCTACGAGACATTTCCATAGGCAATTGAGACTTTTGATTTCTCTTCAGAGCGAGCCAGAGAGAGAGAGAGAGAGAGAGAGAGAGAGAGAGAGAGAGCAAGAGCACTCAGTGGCTGCTCTCCCAGAGGATCTGGGTGCCACCGGCAGCACCCACATGGCAGCTCACAACTCCAGTCCCAGGAGACCAGACGCCCTCTTCTGGCCCCTGCTGGGCACTGCACGCACACAGTGCACATTCAGATGAGACACTACAACATTCATTTAAAAAAATTGAAAAAAGGAACAGTTCGCGCTCAAGTCCCCAGGTCCAGCTCCTGCATGTCCAAGGGAGTCACCCAGGGTTGGCCACGTGGTTGGGGCAGGGGAGCCCACCCTTCGGGCTCCTTCCCGTCCCCTTCACCTGGGCGACTGTGTTGGACAGGGCAGAAGGCCCAGAGGGAGAGCGTGGAGCTAGGTGCTAACCTGGGGGCTTCCCAGTCTCTAAGGAGCATCCTGGAGTCCATGAGGTTGTTTCCTGGGGTCAGCATGGCCTGATCCCTCCGGCCTCGCGAAGGGCGGGCTGGGTGGACAGACAGGGAGGGCAGGCTTAGCAGGAGTGCGTCTGGAGGCCAAGGACGACGCCAAGAGGTGTCAGTCAGCTTCCTCCATCCCTCCTCTCCGGCCCCCACAAAGGGCAAGGGCCAGACACGTGGGCTGCGGCGGAGAGGCGGGGAGGCACCCGAAGGGGGCGGAGCCTCATTTGCATAGACTGTGCGCGGCCACCAATGGGGACAGGCGGAGCCACAGCCCGCGCGCCTTTTGGGGGCGGATTGACAGCCCCTCAGGCCTATGGGAGGCGGGTCCTGCGGCCGGTGGGGGCGGGACGACGGCGGGCGCTGCCCGGCGCACTAGCCGGCTCGCGGGCGCTGCCAGTCTCCGGCGGCGGTGTCCGGCGCGCGGCTGAGCGACTGGAGAGTGCGGGCGGGCGAGCGAGCTAGCGGGCGGGCGGACTGGCGGCCTGCTGGGCGGGCTGAGAGGCTGAGCGGCGGCGCGCGCCGCGGAGAGACGCGGAGCCCGAGACGCGGCGGCGGCGGCGGCGACAGGTACGGGCGCCATGGCCGCGGGGATGGAACGCGCGCGCGCGCGCGGTGGACCCGGGAATCGGCCCGGCGCTGGCGGTCCCGCCTCCGCCATCCCACACGCGGCTTTCTCCGGGGCGGCGTGGACGGGGCGTGCGGCAGACGGGGGCCACGCGTGGGAGGCGGAGCGGCCGCGCCTCCGGTCAGCGATCGCTCAGCGCGGCGCCGGCTCGCCCGCCCGCGCGCGGCTTTTGTTTCCCGCGCAGCCTGTGCACAGGTCCAGGAGCCCCGTGTCGCCACGCCACGCCACGCCGCCGCCGGGCGCGGAGGAAACTTGGCCTTCCGGAGCCCCGCGAGCCCGCACGCGCTCGCGGATAACGGAGCGCCCCGCCGTGTCCGCCTGGCCGTGCGATGGGCGTGCCGCCCGGGCGCCGCCCTCACCTGCCATTCCCGAGCCGGCTCGCTGCTGGCGGGCAGGTGACCCGCGGGCTCGGAAGTGGACGCAGGAGGGAAAGCCAATTAAAAGTTGCTTTAGGGGCCTCCGAGGTGGCTGAGCGGGGACAGGCGCTTGTCACCAAATCTGACGACCGGAGTTCGATCCCCGGAACCGACTCGCGAGAGTTGTCCTCTGACCTGCACGTGTACACACACACGCTCACACTCACTCTCTCTAAATATGTAAGTTGTTTTAGGAGCCTCCATTCCATTCCCTTCAGCCCTGGGACATCACAGTCTGGGCGTTAGCCCGTGACTCGGAACCCAGCCTTTGGTGCGCGCGCGTAGGAAGCTAAGGGAGCACACTACATTATGATCATCTTCATCATCCTCTTCGCTGTGGGTGAGCCAGGTTGGAGCGCCTGCGCCTCGGGTTTTGAATAATGGGCTTCTGCGGCGGTGCGAAAGCTTTGGAAGGTACAGATCGTAAGCAGAGCGTGCAGGGCTCGGGACAGTGTGTTCCGCGCTTGGCCGCCTTTCAGTCAATTCTGCAGGCAGCAATTGGGACCTGGTGGTTTGGGGATTTTTTTTTCCAGCGGACTGAAGTTGAGCGTTGAATGGGCACTTTCTTTGCCTTTCCTAGGGGTAGGAGAGAGTTTATTTTCATTGTCTTTCCATTTTCTTAGGGTAGCGGACAAGGGAAAAGTTAAGGTGAATTTGGGTTAAGAATTTTGTCCCTTCTTTCCCGCTCTTGCTGTTAGTGTTTGTTGTTATTATTACTATAGAATTGTAGTAGCTCCTTCTCTTGTTGTTTGAATCAATTCAAGAAGTAACTGAAACGATCCTATCCTGGTGAGACATTCTTGCTCCGTCGTACTTTCCCTTAACTGTTTTCTGGTAGCTTCTCTCCCAGCCGTCCGGTATGCGCTGAGAGGCTTCTAAGAGCTTTCACTTTGCGGATCCTACAGAAATGGCATATTTTAGCTATTTTTAAATGGGAAGGTTAATAACATTCATGATTTGTTAGAAACACGTGGTTTAGTTCTCCCCCTTGGACTCTAATGTGTCCTGTGTGGAACTGCTGTGGGTATGATCTGTACTTAGAGGAGTTGAACTCAGAGCAGTTAGTCTCCACCTGATCACACTAATTAAGAGTGGCCATTGTATTCATCTAGCTAGTTTGAGTTAGCTATTAGTTGGAACCACTCGAGATTATTTTAAATTAATGTAGGAATATTACTTTTAAATTGTTTTAAAACAGCAAGTTTATACATTAATGAGGTTTTTGTCATTCCAACATTTTTTAAAAGTTTGCTTCTCGGTATTTACTTTTCAGTTATGTGACGTGGAGTGGATTTGTTTTTATTCTCTTTTAAATCTTCATTTATGTATTTGTTTATTTATGTGTCTGTTGTCAGTGTTGGTGCGACCATGCTGGCACAGGTGTGGCTGTCAGAGGACGTCTCTGAGTTGTTTCTCTCCTTCCACGATGTGGGTCCTGGACTTCACATTCAGGTGGTCTCCTCAGCAACCCCACCAGCCTAAGACATAATTTAACTCACTTCAGCATGAAAAACCTACGGTTTTGGATTAGGCAAGTCAGTGGATTTTGAAATTCTTCCTTGTTCTTGGATTGGGAAAGAATGTGCATTCTGTGTTGTTAGTCCTAAGGCGTTTCAGTTGAGAGTGAACCAGCGTACCCCGTGGTGCCGAGAGGTTCAGTCTGGCTAAAGTTCCTCATGGTTCCTGAAGGCAGATTAAGTGGCTCTTCGCCATGTAGAATGGGCTGCTTTAAAAAGGGGGCTTTCTTTGTTTTAGATGACTTAATTCCCCTTTGGTGTTTCACTATACGAAGTTGGAGGGTTTATAATCCTGTGTCTTATGATGCTGCTTATATGTACCAAATACCATAAGTCACATTAATTAATTTTTTAAATTTGTTTATGCTTATGGGTCTTTTATCTGTATGTCAGTATGCTATTTGCATGCTTGGCGCTGGCAGCATCAGAGGCCAGGAGAGGGCTCTGAAGGTCAGGAGCTGAAGTGTGGGTGCCCTGGAAGGGCAGCCGGGACCTTCTCCCCGCCCTTCAGGGCTTATTTCATCTAGTTACACAAAGCCATGGCTGGCATGTGCTTGAACTAGAAAAGTGCTTTTTGATGCCCATTCGTCAGGTATTTTAATTACTGATTTTTGTTTACTTTGTCTTATTTGTGGTAGACCAGATCACAGAATTATCAACCACATTTCACTTTCAAAATTAGTGCACAAGTTGTTTCTCACATCTAGACACACACACAATATTAGGCTGTTTATTAGGCAGTTACCTTCAAGTGTAGCTCCTTTTGAGTCTGGATATTGCTGGTAAGTTTCTTTTCTCCTTCTTCCCTCACCTCCCTCCTTCCCTCCTTTTTTCTCTCCTAGGCTTGAACTCCTTGTGCATACTAGGCAGATGCTGTACTCTTAAGCGAATACTATAACAGACATTAAGAACATGCTCTAAACGCCTTTAACATTTCCATGATTTCCAAAGAAGATTCTGTTGTGCATATTTTGACACTCTGTAATTAATGCACACTGAACCATTATCTCCATTTTGTCATGCTTGAGCTTTTCAGCTTAGCCAGTAACTAGACTTTTTCTCATTATTTTATATTTCTGAAATTCTCTGCAGTATATTTTAATGCTTTTTAATTTTTTTTATTTTTATTTTTTATCTTTGCTGTCCTGGGATTCAGCCCAGGGTCTTATGGGTGCTAGACAAACGATCTATCATTGAGCTCTTTGGTGCATGTTAAAGTTCTGACATACGTGCTGCCTCAGATGTTTCAAACATTAAACTTCATGCATCGAAGACCGAGTGGATGATATGGAAGTCCTGTATCTGTTGTCTTAAAACAAGGACTGCCTATGTGTGCGCTTACTTGCGAATAATGATTACTTTGTATAAAAGCCAGTTCTGTAAGGGGGACAGGCTGAAAGAATTTGTTAGAGAATGTAGTAGATTATTAAGGATATTATAGTAGTATTTAGAGCACTAAAATCCCACTATTCAGAATCATTTGTCCGTCATAGTTTGGTAAGAGAATTTGACTTGTGCTATAAGGGTACATGCCCTTTTACTCCCAGCATCCAGGATGCAGAGGGCAGCCAGATCCTCACACGGAGTTCCAGGCCATATGTAATAGGACTGCAGGAAGCCCTGCTACAAACAATACCACGGACAAAAATCCACCAGTGATAACTGTCTACATTGTATGCGTTAATCGGTATTTACTACTAGTCGTTCTGGAAACATTTGATTAGTTAGAGTGAAGGACCACCAGAGGGAGTGTAGGGTCTACACATTTGGTGTGCCTGGTTTTAACCCTTAGTTTGGAAGCAAAACCTTTGTCAAAAGTAAGAAAAAGTGTTATTTTAGTTATCTGGACCAACCAGGCCAGCTCTCAGTAGTGAAAGTAGGAGATTGTAGATGTTTGGAGTTGCTCTGTTTTCTGTAACAAAGCTCAAGGCTTCATTGAGCCTCTCTCTCTCTTTTTTCTTTTAGAAGAAGATACAATTATTACCAAAATGAAAATGATACATTTTCAAAGTGAAACAATGGATTTTTAAGTACACAGTCATACAGCAATGAAAGGGAGCATCCACAGGCTCAGAATGTTTCTTCATATTTATAGTGTGGCACATTCGAATTGTATAGTTTTGAAATTGCTCAGCGTTCGCAAAGAGCACAAGACAAGGAAAGATCAAAGACTAGAAGAGGTTGCATTTTTCCTTTCCTGATTGCAAGCCTTCCTTTGGTGCCAGTGTAAATTATAGAACCATCTGTACACTCTGTCTGGGCTACTGTTAAATGTATCTCCTGAAAATGTTCATCAGAGTGTCAGAGCAGGGTTGCAATTTTCAAATTGATCTTTTTAAAAGTCAGATTTGTTTTAAAGGAGAAAAAAGATTAGTGATTCTTACTCCAGCATCTTTCAAGCTTGAAGGTGGTGGCATCCTTTAAAAAAAAACTAACTAAAAATTACTATGAGAAATTGTAATGACAAGCAAATTATCTAGAGAAGCCAACAGAGTGCTTACTTTTCACCCTTAATATTAGTAATTAACATTGGAGGAACAGTTAAGATTTGGAAGGTTGGTTTTAATAGACTTAAGTTTGAGTGATGAGGTAAAGTCTTTATTTAAAAAAATAGATTTGTGTGTGTTTTAATGTTTGTATGTCTGGAAATGAAGTCCTTTCTCTTGTCAGCTGAAATTAATTACACAGGAGCATTTGAGTCAGTTTTCTCATCATAGACTTCATGTTGTGGTGAGCTACTTTTTGGACTGGAGAGAACATTAGCGATTGAGCCTTTATCAGCATATTCTGAATAAGCATGGAACGCTCTTTACCTGTGTAAAATATTTACTGATGAAATTGTTTCCATGTGTAAGTTTTGACAGAGTTAAAAAAACTTAAACATTTTGTGTTTTGTCTTTGGTGTAAAAAAAATTATCGTGCAGTAGATGGTAAGATGCCAGTGTTCTGTTTTTGGAAGGGATCTGCGAGGACACATTTGTCTTGCCGAGGTGCAGCATCAGCTCAAGTGGGAGAAAGATGTTTCTATTCTTCTGCTCCCGGGTAGATTGAAAATTAAGAAGAGCTAAGATGGTCATCTTTCCATCGTAGATTTAATTCACCTTGAATTTAGTAAGCTCTGCAAAATTAGTATTTGTGGGGCTGGTTAAGAGTGCTCATTGCAGGGCTGGAGAGATGGCTCAGAGGTTAAGAGCACTCACTGGCTGCTCTTCCAGAGGTCCTGAGTTCAATTCCCAACAACCACAAATGGCAGTTCACAACCATCCCTAATGAGATCTGGTTCCCTCTTCTGGTGTGTGTATACATAATAAATAAAAAGAAATCTTTAAAGTTAAAAAAAAAAAAGAATACTCATTGCTCTTATAGAGGACCCAAGTTTGATTTTGACACCTACAGTTCGAGAGGATCTGACATCTTCTTTTGACCTCTATGAGTACATGGTCTGCATACAGACATTCAGGCAAGACACTCCTATGTATAAAATAAATCTTTACAAAACAGTTTTGGGTTCACAGTTAATATGTACAAATATACATCGCATCTATGTGTGTGTGTGTATACCAGATCATCAATTGTCCACATTACATATAACAAC
Source organism: Microtus oregoni (assembly GCF_018167655.1). Lineage (NCBI taxonomy): Eukaryota > Metazoa > Chordata > Mammalia > Rodentia > Cricetidae > Microtus > Microtus oregoni. The sequence goes on along the minus strand of NW_024543220.1, from coordinate 13,611,892 downwards.
ATGATTGTGTATATATGAATATGCACACAAAATATATACACACATAATTGCTGTATGTATATTTGTATGTAGCTATCCATTCCAGTTTACTTAAAGGTGAACCTCTCTCCCCTTTTTCCCTTGTGCTCAGGAACAGGTACAGGTGTGCACAGCAGCTTGCCTGCAGTAGAAACAAACTGCTGAGCCCACAGCAGAGTAGCGGGAAAAACACAGGAACAGGCAAAGTCAGGACAGGATGGTAGAAATGAGGACTGCTGCTAGGTGGGACCGGGGGTCCCAGGAAGGGGTTCAGGGGACCTTTCTGGGACGATGGAAAAAGTGATTTACCTTTTAGGTAATGTTATTTTTCTTAAATTTTTTTTTGTGTGTGTACGTGTGTGTGGAGATTTACTTGCCCGTGTGTGTGCGGGGAGGCCAACATTCTCTTTCCTATTGCTCATCCACCTTCATTTTTAAAACCAGGAGCTTTGGGGCTGGGGAGATGGCTCAGAGGTTAAGAGCATTGCCTGTTCTTCCAAAGGTCCTGAGTTCAATTCCCAGCAACTATATGGTGGCTCACAACCATCTGTAATGAGGTCTGGTGCCCTCTTCTGGCCTGCAGGCACACATAGACAGAATATTGTAAACATAATAAATAAATAAATGAATGAATGAATTAAAAAAAAAAAAACCAGGAGCTTTTAGCCAGTCTGGCTGGCCAGTCTGCGCTCTTCAGACTGGTGTTCATGGTGTTCCAGGCCTGCACCACCATGCCTGCTTTTGCACGGGCACTTGGAATGCGAGCTCAGGTTCTCACGCTTGCGCAGCAGACACATTACCACGGAGTTACCTCCCAGTCTCTCTCTCATTTTTAACCTCCAGAAAATGCAAAATCAGTACAAAGGATGTTATATACAGTTTTGTCCAGACTCCAGGGGTTCCATGTTCTCAGACTCACTAAGCTCTGCATTGTATGGTGTGTACATTGCATTCTTAGTAAAGGAAAAAGTGTGCTGAAAGTGGGAAATGATCTTACCTGAAAAAGTGAAATAACCAACCATAAATTAGCTAGTCAGTTAATGACAGGGAAAGAGAACTGTCTTGTGTGTGTGTGTGTGTATGTGTGTGTTGCTTTTCACTCATTCCAAATGTTTTTGTTGTGTGTGTGTGTGTGTGTGTGTGTGTGTGTTGCTTTTCACTGACATTCCGAATGTTTTTGTTGGAAGAGGCAGGATCCAGAGGATGATTCAAGGCGGAGCTACGGTGAGGAAACCCTGCTTTATTTTGTCATCTTATGTGTGCCACCAGGGACGGATCAGCCTAGTTTTCCTGGAATTGAAGGTGGCGTTCATTCTTATGAAAGAGTTGCACACCATGCTGGGTTCTGCATAGACAGGTACCAGCTTTAGTGTTCTGGACCCTAGACAAAGGAAGAGGAGGCCAGAAAGCTTGGTTGTCAGCTCTGGGTGGTGCTCTTTATCAGACAGAGGCCATCTTGGTGTTTGCAAACCGTGTTGCTCAGGGTGAGTCTCCCATAGCCTCTGCATGACTGATAGAAACTAAACCTGATTAAGTCATGGTTTAAATAGTGATGGTTTTAAACATCTTTTCCCCTCTTAATGGTTTGTGTGATTTTCAGTGTATGTTCTTTGGCTCTTTGCTATTCAAGGTTATTTCTATATAATATATGTGTGTGTGTGTGTGTGTGTGTGTTTATTTTTTACAAACAACTTTTTTTTTCTTCTTTTTTTTTTAAACACCTGTGTCAAAGTTTTTGGTTATTTCTACGTTGGGAGATATTTAAAGTATCTAGAGGACTAGCCAGAGGCTTCAGTAGGTTAGTCACTGGTATATTTTTCAACAAAACCAAAGGTACATTAAACAGAAAAATGATAGTTGTCTGCTGCCAGCCCAGATCAAGGAATGATTTTCTCTAAAGAGTGTGTTGAGGGCTGGAGAGATGGCTCAGCGGTTAACAGCATTGTGTGCTCTTCCAAAGGTCCTGAGTTCAATTCCCAGCAACCACATGGTGGCTCACAGCCATCTGTAATAAGGTTTGGTGCCCTCTTCTGGCCTGCAGGCATACATATACACAGAATATTGTATATATAATAAATAAATATTTAAAAAAAAGAGCGTGTTGATGATATTCTGAAGTGGCAGACTTGTAGTAAATAGGGGCGGCGGGGCTGCATCCCCAGCACCCCGGCTGCCTGGCTAGCTTATGCCCGAAATAACAACACACAAACTGTATTCATTTAAACACTGCTTGGCCCTTTAGCCCTAGCCCTTACTGGCTAATTCTGATATCCCGATCAACCCATCTCTAATAATCTGTGAGCACCGGTCTTACCGGGAAGATTCTAGCCTAAGTCCATCCTGGGTCGGAGCTTCATCGCGTGCATCTTCCCTGGAGCGGGGAGCATGGCGTCTCTCTGAGGTGTCTGCTCCCGAGAGGAGAGCTGTGGAGTCTGAGCTCACTTCCTCTTCCTCCCAGTGTTCTGTTCTATTTACTCCTCCCACCTATCTTCTAACCAATGAGGGCCAAGCGGTTTCTTTTTATTTAACCAATGACCTTCCTCCATCAGCAGACTAGATCTTTTCTCCGGTTTATACAGTGAATTTCTATGTGCTAAGGGATTGAACTCAGGGTCTTTTATGTTAGGCAAGTATTCTGCTGCTGTCCTAACTCACCCGGTCCTATCTGCTGGAATCTGGTTTTGTCAGTCTCCACTAGAGATAGAAGTTTTAACACACCTGTAGGTGACGCTGACCCCTCCTGTTTTGCTGTGTTGTCCGCATAACAAAGTGCAGGCCCGGAGAGAGGAAAACAGTGCCCTCCACATTCTCCAGACTCATTACTTACCGACATTTTGATCAGTGTGCCTTTTGTTTTATTTTGGTTGGTTTAGTTGTTTTTGAGATAAAGTCCCACTCTTTAGTCTGTCTGGCCTTGAACTTGTGATCTTCTTGACAGCCTCCCAGTTGCTGGCATCATGGTTGGTGTGCTTTTAAAACTTCATGGAAGCCGGGTGATGGTGGTGCACGCCTTTAATCCCAGCACTCGGGAAGCAGAGGCAGGCGGATCTCTGTGAGTTCGAGGCCAGCCTGGTCTACAGAGCTAGTTCCAGGACAGGCTCCAAAGCCACAGAGAAACCCTGTCTCGAAAAAAAAAAAAAAACTTAATGGAATTTGGTAAGGTGAGATGACTCAGGAGAACCAGAGTTTGCTTCCCAGTACCTTTGTTGAGCAGCTTGCTGCCGCCTTAACTCTGGCTCCAGGGCACCTGCACACGTGTGCACACTTGCAGTCAGAAATAAGCGAATACACATACTTAAGTTAAAGAAAATCTTTAAAACTTGGTAGCTTTGGGCTGGAGAGATGGCTCAGCGGTTAAGATCACTGACTGCTCTTCCAGAGAACCGGGGTTCAGTTCCCAGCACCCACATGGCAGCTCACAACTGTCTGAAGATCCAGTTCCAGGGGATCTGACACCTTCACACCAGTGCACATAAAATAAAGTAAATGAATAATAAGAAATATTTAAAAGAAAAAAAACTTGGTAGCTTCATACAGAGAGAGGAAATGGTAGTAGTATTGGTGTTCCAGACTTCTGTTATAAACAGAATCAGTACTTTTTAGCTCAGAGATTTGGCTTTGGACAAATGGGAATTGTGAAATTTTTGTCTTCTAGCTTCTTGTTTCATGGACTAAAAAACAAAGGTTGTTTTTTTTTTGTTTTTTTTTAATTGCTTCTTATTAGGATAACTGCGTATAACCAGTGTCTGTCGAATGCAGCGCCACTCGCCTAGGGAGTTAGGGAGTTAGAGAATGCAGTTGTCCAAAGGTACCACTCTTTCTTTCTCCAAACCCCTAGCGCTGGGCGCTGAGAAGATTGATTGCTCAGTGACCAGAGCACTGGATGTGCAAGCATGAGGACTGGAGCTCTGACCCCAGCATCACATAAAAGTTGTGTGCACGGCAGCCCATCTGTAATCCCAGTGCTTGGGAGGCAGAGACAGTATTCTGAGACCCCGCTGGGCAAGTAGAGCAGCTGAATCAGTGAACTCTGGGTTCAGCTGAGAGACCCTGCCTCTGCTTAAGGTGGAGAGCAGTTGAGAAAGTCACCTACAGTGACCTCTAGCCTGCACATGCACGAACACATGTGCGCCCACACTTGTGCACACTCAAACAAAATGCCGCCTTCCTGCGCCCCAGCCCATGGTGCTGTTTGGTGGACTACTGTGAGTAGCATCTCTAGCTGCTCTGCAGCATCTCCGCCCTCTCCCCTTCCAGCCAAGGCAGTTCTCTTCAGTCTGGACTCTTTAGCCTTAATGACTCCATTATTCTTACTGGTCATTTTTGATTGTTTTTTAAAACCTCAGTGACTCACTAAATTCCTTTGTTTCTGACTTTTTTTTATACTTTTTTTTTTTTTTTTGGAGATAGGGTTTCACTGTGTAGCCCTGGCTGTCCTGGAATTCGCTTTGTAGACCAGACTGGTCTTGAACTCACAGAGATCCTCCTGCCTCCACCTCCCGAGTGCTGGGATTAAAAGTGTGCCACCACTGCCCGGCTCACAGTGAATTTTTTCATGGTGTTCTGTGGTGGCTGTGCAGTACGACACACACTTTTTTTTTTTTTTTTTTTCGAGACAGGGTTTCTCTGTGGTTTTGGAGCCTGTCCTGGAACTAGCTCTTGTAAACCAGGCTGGTCTCGAACTCACAGAGATCCGCCTGCCTCTTCCTCCCGAGTGCTGGGATTAAAGGCGTGTGCCACCACCACCCGGCCCACACTTTTTTTTTTTTTTTTTGAGACATCTTGAATAGCCAAGGCTGAACTTGAACTCACTGTGTAGCTGAACTTCTTATCCTCCTGCTTCTACCTCCCAAGTGTTGGGATTACAGGTATGTGTTACCATGTTCAATCTTATGTGGTGCGGGGACAAAGCTTAAGACTTCGTACATACTAGACAAGCAACCCGAGCTGGACCCCGCCCCAGCTAGACTCTTGATTGTACCGCTGGGATCTGAGTCTCATGACTACCATCTTGCAGTGAGACAGGACATTGGATGAAATATTAGTTTCCCTCAGCTAAGTTTCTTTATCTGTAAGATAGAGTGACAAGATGAGCCGCTTAGCTGGAGGAGTTCTAGAAACAACAGATGTAGCGTCCGCAGGCCCAGGGTCTGTGCCTTCAGGAACGCTTCTGTGCCTGAGCAGTTTTCATTAACTAACAAGCACCGCTGTGCTCAGATATTCTGGGGTCCGTTGTGTTCTTAGCAGTGTTAGGAAACAAGACACTGTCCTTTCAGAACATAGGCACAGAGATAAATAGCAGTCCAGATCCCATGGTAACTGGCAAATTTCTGAAGAGGTGAAGAGGCATGGATAACTGCCAAACAGATGGGAACTTAAAGAAGGTGACCGGAACGTTGAAGGACTAGTTAGCAAGTTGGCAGGCTGAATCCTTGCTCTGCTGGTAGGTTTCCTAACCGCCGCCCCAAGATCACAGAGAATTAGCTGAGTTCATCCTGTTAAGATGTTTGGAACAGTGTCTCCAGTGTCATTAGAGCGAGGGGAGATGCACGTCAGAACCCTGAAGGAAGGAGAGGTGCCCTAGATTTGTTTGCATCCGCGGCGCAGCGTTCAGAGTGACAACCTGCTGGGGAACAGTCTAGCTCGGGAGCATGGCGTCTTTTCCTTGTGGACTGAGAAAGCTCTGGGCGTGCATGCAGGGACCGTCCAGACTAGGCCAGTGGGGTGAGCAGCACTGTTCACGGGCTGGTTCTAAGGCTGGTAAAGGAGAAAGGCAGCGAGGGTTAGCCCCACGCCTCTCTGCCTCCTCACGCTGCTGCCATGCTGCACCCCCCAAGGCGGGCTGCACCCTTTCTCCTTGGCTTTGTCGGGTATTTATCACGGCAGAGCCAGTAACTAACACGGGAGAAGATGACTTGCATTCTGTCGAAGGATCTTGAGTGTTCTAGATCACTTCTGAATCTGCACCTGACATTCATTTCTCGCTGCCTTTCTTCTTTTTTTAAAAAATTATTTTATTGATTTTTATTGAGCTCTACATTTTTCTCTGCTCCCCTCCCTGTCACTGCCTTTCTTGGGGGAAAAAAAGTAGTTGAAACTGCCTAAGAGAGGACTCAGTGGTTAAGGACACTTGTTGCTCCTGCAGAGGCTCCCTTTGATTCCCAGCAGCCACATAGCAGTTCACAACTGCCCGTAACTCCAGTTACAGGAGCTCCAGTGGCGTCTTCTGGCTTCCACAGGCACCAGGCACTCACAGATCCATATGCAGGCACACATGCATATAGACAGGTCTTTGCCTGGTGCTGAAGAGGCGGCAGCAGGCGGCTCTCTCTGAGTTTGAGAGCTGCATAGCAAGTTCTAGCCTAGCCTGGGCTACGTCATGAGACCCAGTCTCAAAAACAAACAAAACCAAACCCTAAAACTTTACAACTAATTTTAATAGTGGAGCTAATGGCTGTTTATTGTGAACTATTATGCCTCTTTAATTTGTCAATTTGTTTTTGGCTTTCTCTCTTTATAATTTTAGTTGTTTATATAATCCTTAGTCTTTGTTTTAAAAGTTTGGTACTTTTTGGTGTTGTTGGTTTTGTTTGTTTGGTTGGTTTTGGTTTTTCAAGACAGGGTATCTCTTTGTAACAGCCCTGGCTGTGCTAGAACTCACTCTGTAGACCAGGCTGGTCTCAAACTCACAGAGATCCGCCTGCCTCTGCCTCCCCAATATTGGCATCAAAGGTGTGCACCACCACCACCTGGCTGAGTTTGGTGGGTTTCTATGACTGGTTTCTCCCTACCCTCTAGACAGCCTAGATTCTAAATAACAAAGCCCCAGGGTGGAAAGGACAGGCAGAAGGGCAGAGAGAAGGGAGGAAGGCATTCTCTATCCAGCTGCCTTGTTTACAGGCGTGGAAACTGAGATGCGGAGGAGGTAGTCGAAAGTTCAAGACCCACTGCTGATTACTGTGCAGGTTCTGGCTCTCCGGCCTGAAGAAGGGCTGGTGTTCCTGTCATTGCTGTGGTACTCAGCCATCTAGGTGGAATTATACCAGTACTAGTTCTACTGCCGATTCTCAAAACCAAGATAAAAAGTGCTTGTCTACGAGGAAGAGCACGGTAGTAATTCACCCTGTTATGGGACGGTCATGGTTGGGTTCTACGCTGAGCACTACTGTTCTCTATTTAAAATTGCACATGGATTTAGTGTGTGGGTGATGTGCGTGTGTGTGCTTACGTTGTGACTCACTTGTGGAGGTCAGAGGACAGCTTTCGGGAATTGCTACAAAATCAGCTCCTCTTTAATCTTAACTTGTCAGTTATGAGTGCTTTAAGCATCAGTCTTTCTTTCTTTCTTTCTTTCTTTCTACCTTTGTTTTCCTCATGATAGAGCAGATTCTCTTACAGCTTCAGTCAGGTGGTAGTGGTGAAGAGCTGGGCACCGCCGTTAGACTGGGCCACCTCTGAGCTCCCGTCAACTGCCTTCAGTCTCACCCGTTTTAGCGTGAGCCAGGCAGAATGGCAAGAACCTTACTTAAGCCTTGCTTTCTTCTCCGATAAGGTTCTTGCCACACCAGTTACTCAATAATAATCCCTTCCCTTTCACAGAGGGTGATGCCAGATCCCAGGCCCAAGTCCCTGTCGTAGCAATTCCTTTTCCCTGGGAATGGATTGTTGTAACCTCTGTGAGACACTGTTCCCGCAAACAATACTTCTTAGTCACTATAAGCATAATTTTACCATGAAATCATCTCACAACTGGCAATTGTTTTATGTTCTATATTCTTTCCCACGATTAAAGAGAAAATGGCCTGAGTCACAGAGATACCCCAGACTTCTGCAGACTTTTCCATTCTTCCCAAAGAAGCAGGCTGCTGGACTAGATTCAGTTTTACTGAAATACTGATTGTTCTTTGTCTGAGATCGAATTGTATAAGCTACTAGTGTCTGTCTTTAGTCTTTCCCGTGTATTCAGTGCTGTGCATCAGGTCATTTAGTGATTGACCAGACTTTGCTTTTCTTATTCTTCCTTTTCTGAAGGGATTAGAGGATATTTCCCCCTTCTTCCTGATCTGTTACTTTTATTAGATTTCTCTTTTATGATACCTTTTTTTTAAAAAAAAAATTACATCACTAGAGAAGAAAAAAGCTTCCAAATTCAATTTAAACTTTTTCTAATTTATTATAATTGGGGAGGGGCAGCACAGAGGCCGGGGACAATGGTGTGTGTTGACTTGGTTCTCTTTTTACATGTGGGTCCTGAGGATTGAACTCAGTGTTTACTGCTGAGTCATCTCACCAGAGCAGATTTGGGTTCTTTTGAAGGGTATGTGTGCATGGTGTGTGTGTGTGTGTGTGTGTGTGTGTGTGTGTGTGTGAGAGAGAGAGAGAGAGAGAGAGAATTCTGTTTTTTCTTTTTCTTTTTTTTTTCTTTTTGATACTAGAGCTTGAATTTGGCCTTTGAGCCACATCCCACTTTCCCAGCCCTAAAGTATTTTATTTGAAAAGAAGTCTGCTAAGGTATATATAGATGGTTGCTAGCTTACCTTCTAAATTTACATAGCAGCAATTTTTGTTATCTTAATTCTTAAAATTTTTTTTTTTTAATATTTATTTACTTATTATGTATACAATATTCTGTCTGTATGCCTGAAGGCCAGATGAGGACACCAGACATCTTTACAGATGGTTGTGAGCCACCATGTGGTTGCTGGGAATTGAACTCAGGACCTTTGGAAGAGCAGGCAATGCTCTTAACCACTGAGCCATCTCTCCAGCCCCTTAAAATTTTATTAAAATAATTTGATTCATTTGGGTGTTAATCCTGAGTTTCTTATACCTTGAAAGAGAAAGAGGAAATTGATTTTTGAGAGGATCTTTAGAGACAGGGTTTCTCTTTGTAGCCCTGACTGTGCTCTCTCTCTGAAGACCAGCCTGGTCTTGAACTCAGAGAACCGCCTGCCTCTGCTGTGTACCTGGCCATTTTTTTTTCTTTTTTGATTTGAAGAGTTGGTCCGGGGTTTTCATATGCTAATCAAGTGTTTTTCCACTGAGCCGGAAACTGAGGCTCCTGTCTGTTCTTCCTTGTTCTGTTCTTAAGACAGAGTCTCTATAGCCCTGGCTGTCATGGACCTCACTAAATACCAGGCTGGCCTCCAACTCAGAGATCCGCCTGCTTCTGCCTCCATCAAAGTCGTGTGCCACTGCACCAGGCTTCCTGTGGATTTTTACAGACTACTGGGTTATGTTGTTTATGCACTTTTTTTTTTTCTTCGAGACAGGGTTTCTCTGTAGCTATGGAACTGGCTCTGTAGACCAGGCTGGCCTCAAACTCAGAGATCTGCCTGCCTCGGCCTCCCGAGTGCTGGGATTAAAGGTGTGTGTCACCACCGCCCCTCTAAGTTTTGATTTTTATCTCATTTTATTCTTTAATTCTACGTGTCATTGGCTTTTTTAGAAGCCAATCATAATTATATGGAAAAATACCTTTGAAAGACAAGAGTAAAGATTCATTTTAGAGCCTATATTCTGAATAAAAACAGATACACAGTGATTTGGAGATAAGAACTTTTAGGCCATGACTTTTATCTTTAATTTGTAATTTATATAAAAGAGTTGATAATTTAAAACAAAAAAGGTAAGGATCATTACAAACAAAGGAAAATGAACATAAATTACTTGAGGAATAATGAGCAGGATGAGAGACTGGAAAGGAAGAAAAAGTACACCAGCAATCTAAGGCCAGAGAGTGTCTGTGCCTGAGCATTAAATTTAGCTCCGAGCTTCCTGGCAGGCAAGTGAAAAAAGGAAACAGGATGAGTTTCACGGCTGTTGTCTGATAAAGAAGCTTATCAGTTTTTCAGTTGAGAAAAACCCAGAAAAGCCCTGGGTTATAAAGGAGCTGAATTCATACACAGGGAATGTACTTTCTCTCTCCCGTGGACTTGGTTACGTTTTTGCTGTTGCTGTCTTCACTGCTGTCCTGACTTCTGTGTGGTCAGACTCAGTTTGTGCCCCCTGCTGTGACTGGGGTGTGTGTGTATGTATGTATGTATTGCCCCTGGGGCTGAAGCCGTTGACGAACAGGAAGCTGAAAGCTAAGGTTCAGGAACTACATTGTGTCTGGATTGTATGGAGAAAATACATAGTCCTTGACTGCTGAAGTCTGTGGTCACTCCAAGACTGCAGTTTGTATTGAAGTCTCTAGAGGGGCGTTGGGGATTCTGACGACAATACCCCGGATGCTTAAACATGATGCTAGATGCAGCGACAGCCTGTGGAGGAGATGTTGTGCAATTCGAGAGGAAACATGCGGCAGATGACACGCGCTCCCCTCAGTCCCTCAGGAAGCAGCACAGCCAGCATCCGTGAGCTGGTCAAGGATGCTTTGTCTTTAGTTTGGTTCTAATGAAAGGAGGCTTATCTTGTTAGATGTTCCATTTTACTCATAGCCAGCCCTGATGGTCAAGTTATATTTTCTTATGCTTCATTTTACTCTTCTCAATTAATACATTTAATAGTTTTCTCAGTGTTCAGGAAATTATTACCAAAGTTAGCTGTTGCCCAGATATTTTCTAATTATTGTGGTATTGTAGGAGACGCACAAAGAATATAGTATTTTGTTGTTGTTGTTTTTTAGACAGGGTTTTACTATGTAGCCTTAGCTGCCTGGGAGCTTACGATGTAGACTACCTGGCCAGTCACAGAGAGCTACCATCCTCTGCCTCCCAAGCGCTATGCCCCCATTGAACCCCACTCCACATGTGTGTTTTTATGCACATATTTTATGCACACATATTAATTCTGTGGTCGTTGAGACCAAACCAAAGGCCTTGTGTATGTTCATTAAATACCTTATCACTGACCTTTGACCCTTAGAACAGTTAGGTTCCGATCTATAAATTGCTTTTTTACGTCATTCCTAAGTATCTTTACACACTAATTTCTAGATAACTGAACTTATTTTTAACCGCTGCACAGTGTTTCATTGTTGGTTTTTAGTAATAGTCCATTAATAATTATTTCCCTGTGGCTGAGATGACTCAGTAAAATGCTTGCCATGTAAGCATGGGCACCTGAGCTGGGTTCCCCGACACCCTTGTGAAAACCCAAGTGTATGGTGTGTGTCTGTAATTCTAGCCCTGGGGAAGTAGAGAAAGACAGATCCCTGGAGCTGGCCGGCCGGCCAGCCTAACAGAATTCATGCTGTATCCATGTTTAGTGAGAGCTGTCTCAAACAGTGACCGAGAAATGCACCCAGCATTCACCTCTGGCTCCGTACACATCGACACGCGCATTCACTCTGCACATACACACAGAAATGTCCTCGTTGTGTCGTCAGAAGTGCTGTGTGTAGTAGCCTTCCACCAGACACTTGATTCTGAGAATACCTGCAGTCAGGTTTCTGGACACGATGTCATTGGGCTAAAGGAGTGCAGTGTACAGCGCCCGTCTGCGCTCTATGCGCTACCATACAGTTCGCCAGCTTCGGGCAAGGGGCTGGAGAGTGAAACACACAGAGACACAGACCTCTAGTCACTGGTAAGAAGCCCCTTATTCAATAGCTCCACGGAGGCTTATATACCCAACAGTCAGGTGGGCCCACAGGTGAAAACCTTATCCTCTGATCCTCAAGGCCAAGGCAACACGCGCTCGTGAAGCAGAGCTGGTAAACAACTTTGACACAGCTTTCAGTAACTCAAATCAGAAGGAAAGTAAAGATCTCTAGCAGGGAAGAGCAGCTGGAGGCCAGGACTCCAAATGGTCCCAACAAAGGATATTAAACTTTTTGTAGATATTAGCAAATGTGCTCTTAAAAACACAGTGCCAGCCTGCATTCTCACTAGGAATGTAAGGCGTCATTTTCTGGTGGGCGTGCAGATTTCTTTTTATGGACGGAGTGAGGACTCTGCCCTTTACTAGCAATTGTCCATCCTTCAGTCACACTGTTCCTCAGTTCCCTGTGTGGAAACAGTTCCAGCATCTGGGTCATTGAGAGCCTCTCCCGTGGACCCTGTGCTCCTCCAAGGTGAGACAGCAGTGTACAGACGGGAGATGGGAAGATGGGAGGGTGTACTGTGAAGTCCTAGCAGAGGGGCCAGCAGGTGCAGAGCCCTGGAGAGAGGGAGCAGGGAGTAGGATGTTTGCCAGAGCAGCCCAAACCGAGTACGAGAGGTGGGAATGAAGCGTTCTCTCGGATGGCCTGTGATCCCTGTGGAGGGCTGTCTGTGATGGGAAGCCGCTGGCGGGATGCCAGAGTCAGTTGTTTTAAGCCAGTCTGGTTGTCACTGTCCTTAAAAACGCTCAGTTCCCATTTCCTTTGGAGTAAAGTTCAAATGGTGTACTCTGGTACACAAGGTCCTTCAGTCAAGCCTCTGCTATTTATTTAGCATCGTCTGCGTCTTTCCCACATGTACCCTTCACTTTAGCCAAATTGGATCACGAGCAGTTCCTGGATGGGTCATGGTGATTCATGTCTTTGCTTCTTCCTGCGTGCTGCTGGCCCTGCAGGAAGCCCTCCCCCACCTGCTGTGGTCACTGGCTTGGTTTAGAGGGTCTTCAGCATTCTTGTTGGCTGGCCATGCCCTCCGCAGTCACTTTCTGCGCTAGCCACAGTCTTGAACTGTGCTGTCTTCCCTGCCCGCCCTAATTGCACCCCCACCACGCCCTTGCTGGTTGAGAGCCATCCTTCAGTCCCATCTCCAGCACTGCCCGCCATGCTTTCCCTCCTGACTGCCTCATTGTGGGGACCTTAAGCTGTGCTCTCTGCTGCACAGAAAACCCTCAAATGGTTTGCTTTAATTTCCTCTGTAGCTCATTGCGCAGAGTTTCTGCACCTTTCCTGCTCGGTTCCTATGCATCTTGTGTAGAGCCAAAGAATAATTAGACAGCTCCTGGTTTTTAGGTTGCAGAAATGAGTGAACAATTAACTGGAATGTTGATGACATAGTAACCCTCATTCTTTGAGAACACTGAAAGCAGAAATTAGCGTATCCACCTGTTTGTTTTTATTTGCGTGTACGTCTGCGTGAATGATGCTCCTTGAGTGCAAGTCCTCGTGGACTCCAGAAGAGGACATTGCGTCCCTGGAGCTGGGGGTGCTGGGAACCCAACTTGGATCCTCTGGAAGAGCAGTAAGCCCTTTTGACTGCTGAGCCGTCCCTTGAACCCCTAGTCTACCCTTTCTTGAGATGCAGCTTGGTGAGGTATATTTAAACATAAATACTTGCTTTGTTTTGTTTTTCCAGGTGGGGTCTCTCACAGGCTAACCTTTGAGTCTCAAACCCAGTATGTGGCTGAGGATGTCCTTAAACTGATCCTTCTGCCTCAGCCTCCTGAGTTCTGGGGTTATCTGTGTGAGCTTCCATACCAGATTCATGTTAGTGTTTGTGGAAACCTAAGAAAGTAAAGCCAACTAGAAGGAGGGTCACAAAGCTGCTGCTGAGGCCGGACGTTCACTGTGCCTCATACTGCAGCTCTCAGTGCCATAGGTCCATTCCCGGGATCCCCACACATAGGAACTCTTTCTCCCAGAGCTGAGGACAGCTCTGAGCTATGCTCCAAATTCCAGTAATGTTAAACCTTGTTTTAAGTGGGAAGCTGAAGCTCAAAGTTGTTACATGATTTGCTCAAGTTCTTATAGCCCTTCTGTTGTCAAACAAATTCTTTTTTTGGTTTTATTTTGTTTTTGTGGGGAGTGCAGGGTTTCTCTGTGTACCCCTGACTTTCCTGGAATTTGTTCTGTAGACTGGCCTCAAACTCACAGAGATCTGCTTGCCTCTGCCTCCTAGGTGTTGGGTTTAAAACATGTGCCACCACTGCCTGGTTGTCAAGCAGATCTTTTTTTTTTTTTAAAGATTAATTTGTTATGTATTCAGTGCTTTGTCTGCATGTATGTCTGTACACCAAAAGAGGGTACCAGACCTCATTACAGATGGTTGTGAGTCATCATGTGGTTTCTGGGAATTGAACTCAGGACCTCTGGAAGAGCAGCCAGCAGCAAATGCTGCCATCCTTCCAGCTCCAAACAGATTATTAAGCAAGACTTTTGATTCCTTCCGACTCACAGTGGGCAGTTAAATGCAGAAGTGTCACAGCAGTGTGGCTTAGTACAGATGGAAGCAGCACGGGCCCGTGTATTCAATGGACTGTTTCTATGATGGCTTTATTGACTAAACCTCAGGTATTGATAATTATTATTGTTCCTTTGGAATACAAAAATCAGTTTTTGTTCTTTTCTTGACCATTTCTTTTTTTTTTAAGATTTATTTATTTATTTATTATGTATACAACATTCCTTCCATGTATGCTTGCCAGAAGAGGGCACCAGATCTCATTATAGATGGCTGTAAGCCACCATGTGGTTGTTGGGAATTGAACTCAGGACCTCTGGAAGAGCAGTCAGTGCTCTTAACCACTGAGCCATCTTTCCAGCCCTTAACCATTTCTTATATAGATTGAAAAGCAAAATAAAAACCGAGTGTGTGGGGGTGGTAGTGGTCCACATCTTTAATCCCAGCACTCAGGAGGCAGCAGCAGGCAGATCTCTGAGTTCGAGGCCAGCCTGGTCTACAGAGCGAGTTCCAGGACAGTCAGAGCGACGTGGAGAAACCCTGTTTCAAAACAAACAACTGGGTGTGATGGCGTACTCCTGCAACACTAGCACCTGAGAGGCAGAGGGAGAAGGCTCACTCCGAGTACGGTGCCAGCCAGGACTATGTAGTGAGACTTTATCTCAAAGAGGATAAAAAAAAATCTGGAAAAAGAAAGGAAAAAAATGAAATATGATGCTTCAGTTATCCCTATCACCACAGTCATAGTTTTGATTAGCATTTAGAATATAATTCCTGCCATTTTAGAAGATTTTATTATCAGTTAAAGTAGTAGACTTTCATAGTGTCATGGGAAAACCATACTTTTCAAATGTGAAACTATTATTTGTCCAACAATGCTGATTCTATAAGACTTTATTGTAGCTGGCTTTCTCCAGCCGCTAATCACAACACAGGTTGGAATGCTCACCCTAGCTTATGCTCCTTTCTAGGTAACTCCTTTAGCTCAAAGTAACCTGCTTCTCTTCATTTACGGTTTTCCTTGGGGCTTTTTACCTTTCATTCTCTCTGTTCTACTTTCCTGTTTCCTCTGTGTCTGTCTGGCCCTAGGCATCTCCCTCTTAAGCCTAGATTCTTTCTCTTCCTTATTCTCCCTGCCCCTCATGCCCCGCCTGCCTCTCTACTGCTAGCTTTTGGCGGTCAGCTTCATATTAGTCCAACCCGGTGCCGTAGGCAGGTAAGGTGCAGCAACAACACATCTTTACATCATCCAACAAGTACAGCGTAAACAAATTAACACATCTTTATTTAATTAAACAGTTACTCTGCAGCACAAACAAGTTGAACACATTTTTACTTAGTTAAGCAAATGTTCTGTTCTACAACACTTTGTACCTGTTGAACTCCCACTTGTCCCATCCATGTCTTTTTCTGGCTTAAAAGTGGAATTTGTAGACTTGTGATTCTGACCAAAATATAGTTAGAGAGATTGGATTTACTCTCCTGGCTACAGTCACAAAGCAAACAAAAAGCTCCAGACAGAACATATGAGACAACTTCAAACACCAGTAAGCCAGCTGCAGAGGGGAAGTGATCCCTGGGGAAAGAAGCCAGCAGGTAAGGCCTGCGGTCACACTAGACTCCCAGAGAGTTCTTGTCTGCTGAGTCCAGAGAGGACAAACAGATGGCCTGGAAGAGGAGAGAGCTCCCAGGGTGCTCCAGAACTGTACTTGTTCCATTTGCTCTGCAAATGGGCACTGCTCAGTTGTGTAGAAACTACTCAGAGAAAGAGCCACCCAAAACAGCCGGTTTTCCAGAGTCAGATATGGTGGCAGATGCCTATACTCTCAGTACTCAGAAGGCATAGGTGAGTCCAAGGCTAGCCTTGGCTACACAGTAGCAAAACTTTGTCAAACAGAAATGTTTGTGTTACTACTAACCAAACTAGGAAAGCCTTGTGTTGCACAAAACACCAGGGAGGGACTCAGAAGCAGTTGCCTTAGTGGTGGGCGAATACAGACTTCTTATCCTCCCAACACAGCTCCAGGACAGGCCTGGAAAGGATCGATTGTCTCCAGGTAGCTTAACCAGTACAACCTCCCACATTTAGAGGAATGCAGAAATACCTGGCGCTCACCAGGGCCAAGTTCAGTCAGCCTCTGCTGAACAACCTCCAGGCTCGCAGAGAAGCAGGAAAAGTTAGTCAATAGAAACAGACCCAGAAATGCCTCTGATGATGAGATTATTAGACCCTGAGGCAGTTGTCAAGAAAATACAGGAAAGACTGAGAGTGTTGAATACTGATCTGATAGGAAAATCATGACCCCATTTGAACGGTGGAGTGAGACCTACAGTGTGTGCAGATGGTAACACAACAAGGGGTTAGCAGACAAAATAGTGCAGGAGAAGCTCTAGAAAACTGAGGCCTTAGCAGTGTAGACTATCCAGGTATAATTAGAGACAGTTTAAAAAAACTGGGAAAAAGGAGTCAGCTTCGAGACTATCATGAGGACATGATATTTATATCATTGTAGGTTTTAAGAGAAAAAGGAATTATGTTAACTTTTTTTTAAGGGAAAAATTGCCAGGAATTTCAAAATTTGGCCAGAAAAAAGGGAAAATGTAAAATAGTTGTCGTTAATAGGAAATGCACAGTTAGAAGATAGATTCAGATAAACACTGTGTCCATCCATGGTCACATTGAGTCCAGATGGCTAAAATCTCCACTGTGAGTGTGGCGACTCACTACGGGGATACAAACATAAATAAGATAGAAAAGTGAGCCATGCTAACACCGTCTAACGGAAGCTGGAATAGTGCTGACTTACACCAGTTCAAGTTTAGAGCCAACAAGATTGCCAAGAATAGGGACTAGAAAAAATGGCTCAGTAGTTAAGAGTAAGTTCTTCCAGGAGACCTGAGTCCCGTTCCCAGCACCCACATTGGGTGGCTCACCTCCCCACACGCACCTCCAGCTACAGGGGTGATGGCCTCTTCTGGCTTCTGCCGTCATTCACATGCACACATGCCTACACATGAATGTTAAAAAGACGAGATTACCAGAAATAAAGACCTCGTGTTAAAGGGGTCATTACTCCTAAATATTTAATAGTTTGAAATATTTATGTACCTATAAAGAGAACTTCAAAATACATGAATCAGAATCGGATAAACCCTGGAGAGGTCTCTAGTTATCCTTGGAGACTACAGACCTGACCACTTATCAACAGATTTTAAGAAAACAGGTAGAGAAAAACAAAGACTAAAGTAAATAGAAGAAACAGAACAAAGATAAAGCTTAAATCAGTAAAGTAGAAAATAGAAAAACAGCAGGGAAAGCCAGTGAAGTAAAAAGTTGTCTCTTGGAAAACACAAACATGGTCTGTGAACTTCCAGCCTGAGGAGAGGAAGAGAGGGCACACACTGCAAGTTGGGCATGAAAGTAACAAAAGTATAGAAGACGCAGTTTCCAAGGGAAGATAAAAAATAGTATGCATGAGTTGCTTTCACTAGTGAGTAGACAGATTCCGACAGCAAGGCTTAGTTCAGAAGCAGTGGACTGCCTGCGAATGGCTTCATCTGTGGAAAGCAAAGCCAAAGGCTGGATTCCTCCAAGGAAAACTAAGGCCTACTTGGTTTCCCTGAGGAATCTTCCAGATGTTTTAAGAACCGTAACATCAGTTTTGCCCAGACTCTCAGATAACAATTGACAGAGAGACTATTTCCTAGCTCATTCTGTGATGCCAACATTACCACAACGTCAAAGTTGAACAAATAACCCTTAAGAACATAGCCCACAGTCCCAGGGGATCTGAACCCCTCTTCTGACCGTGATAGGCATCAAGCATTTACATACTGCACAGACATGCATGCAGGCAAAATACATACATAGAATAATAAGCCCTTAGAATTTGTTTAATAGAAAAAAGAAAACAAAACTGGGGATTGCAGATGGTTCAGCCGCTAAGAGCGCTGACTGCTCTTCCAAAGGACCCAGGTTCATTTCCCAGCACCCACATGGCAGCTCACAACTGTAACTCCAAGACCTTAGACCTAACACAGACATACTTACAGACAAAATCCAATTGCACATAAAAATAAGATTTAAAAGGAAAAAACCCAACTTTTCACAAATAAAAACTTGGAGCAAATTGATCTTTGTGGTTTAGAAAATAATCCCTTTTTCATACTACACTCTTGGTATGTGGAGGTTTAGGTAGGTGTATATAACCCCTTTTTATTTTTAAAATTTCCTGTCTAAGTATTTGATGTCATCATTCCACAATAATTAATCCTGTAGCTTGACCCTGGATGGTGACGGACTCCAGGATCATGATTAATGTCTCATAAATTGCAGAGTCCCTTCGTGTTTGCTAGTAGCAGGATTTAGCTGGAGTGGGCATCCTAGAACGGAGGTGTAATCGATGACTAATGGCTAGTCGTTTCATCCTGGTTAGACAAAGTGCCAACGGTACAGGAACATATTTTAAACGCTCAAATTCTGAGATATGAGTAATACCTGTTTGCCAAGTGGTGGTAGATTTTAACCCTCAAGTATTAGTTCCACCCGCAGAGGGCAGCAGAGAAGAACCAACCACGGGGAAACAAGATGGCCGTTCAGCACAAGATGGCACAGTAGCACGCATGAGCTCAAACTTGGGGAGTCTGACCCCAAGTGGTTTATTTTAGGCTAATTTAAGCACAGCACAGTCTGGTGAAAACTATTCTTCTGCACAATCCCTTGTGTACAACAAAGCATGCCTAAGTCTCTAAGGGGCAAAATAAATAGAGACATCGACTGACAAGTACGTCTGACACCTTCCGTAAAGTTCCGTTCTATAGACTGAGACAGCATACGAGGAGTGTCCAGTGCTGGGCGTCCTCAGCCACACACATAGCACGGAGGTCACCAGGCTAGAAAGCACTTCCGTTCCAGCCTTCTGGGGGGTGGGAGGGGGGGGACATGGGTTTTGCATTTCTTCCCTTGAAGGAACAACCCTATCTATTTAATATTCCAGGTTCCCCTACGGCATGTCTGTGCGCACAAAGACTTCTGTACCCCTACGAAAAGTAAACCCAGTTGATCATAGACTTAAATGTAAAGCACAAATTTATGAAATTTCTGGAAGAAAATCTTTGTAGCTTTGGATGTAGCAAATTTTTCTGAAGTAAAATGAGTAAAAGAAAACACAATGGAACCAGTTATGGTGACGCTCCTGTAATCCCAGCGTGAAGGGTGAGGCAGGAGAATCATTTGAGTTCAAGGATAGTCAGAGCTACACAGCAAGCAGATCAGAGACTGCCTAGAGACCTGAGCTGGGGAAGAAGGAAGTAGAAATTGGTGGATGACAGATCTGTTATCTGGATTGTGACGGTGGCTATACGGGGATGGGGAGAGTGCACACACGCACATGCACACCGTATGCAGAGTATGAGCGATTTGTTGTGAGTTTCTCACAGTCTGCCAGTGATGCTTATACATCTTCACATTTACAGTAAAGTACTGCAAGGGCCCTAGTCTCGTTTTAGAGAGACGTGCCAGTGATTAGTGAGGAGGAAGAATGTGTGCCGTGTGTGTTGTTTTCTTGCAATTTCAATGTGTGGTGGAATTGAAAGACCAGGTAGCCGGGTGGTGGCGATTCACACTTTTAGTCCCAGCACTTGGGAGGCAGAGGCCAGCCTGATCTACAGAGCGAGTTCCAGTACAGCCAGGGCTACACAGAGAAACTCTGTCTCAAAAAACCAAAAGTAGGCCGGGCGGTGGTGGCACACGCCTTTAATCCCAGCACTCGGGAGGCAGAGGCAGGCGGATCTCTGTGAGTTCGAGACCAGCCTGGTCTACAAGAGCTAGTTCCAGGACAGGCTCCAAAGCCACAGAGAAACCCTGTCTCGAAAAAAAAAAAAAAAAAAAACAACCAAAAGTAAAAATGAAAGAAGAAGACAAAGACAGACAGACAGACCAGGTTAGTGCCCGGTCTATGTACTCTGACATGCTGAAGGCATTTTTAGAATATCTATGAAATGTTAGATTTTTACTTTACTATCAGATTAGAACTTGGCTATCCAAGTGGGTGGTAGAGAAAGAAAGGACAGAGCTGTCGGGGAGCCCTAAATGTGGGATGAAGGAACCTACTGAATGGTGTTGGTCACATGACTGGGTATCTATAATAAGTGGATGAATGGCTCCTGAAAGACTCTGGATGCTGCTTCACAGGACAGAGGGCACATTGTGGTGTGTGTAAGGCGAAAGACGGGATGGTTCAGCTTGTCCCTGCTTTGTCATGAGTTTGCTTATCGAAGCATGGGGTTCTTGAGACAGGGTTTCGCTATGTACTTCTGGTTGGCCTCTGCCTCCTGAGTGCTGGGACTAAAGGCTTGCGTCACCGTGTCCTGCTTACGTGAGTTCTTAAGAAAAAGAGAAACTTTGTGGTGGCAGGCGGGAGCTGGGACTACAGAAGAGCGGTGACAGAGCGCACTGGCTGGCGGGGACGAGGGGACGCGCTTATTAGCAAGCACCAGGGCCTGACTTGAGATCCCCGGCACCCACATGAAAAGCCACTTGTGGTAGTGTGAGTCTCTGGGCCTGTTGTCCAGAGTCCAGTCAAATATGCATTGATTAAGTTCAGTGAGACCCTGATACAAAAAATCAGGTGGAGAGCACCTCAGGAAGGCACCTGAAGCCCACCTCCAGCCTCTACAGGCATACACAAATGAATAACATTGAAAAATCAATTAAGAGCCGGGCGGAGGTGGCGCAGGTCTTTAATCCCAGCACTCAGGAGGCAGAGGCAGGTGGTTCTGTGAGTTCGAGGCCAGCCTGGTCTACAAGAGCTAGTTCCAGGACAAGAACCAAAAAGCTACGGAGAAACCCTGTCTCGAAAATAAAAAAAAGAAAAGAACAAAGCAATGCAGCATTTGATGATGGAGGAAGGGGACCACTTTCAAAGGCACTGTAGGTAGCACCTAGAATCTGGGGAAGGCCAGGAGAGCAGGTCCCTTTCGGCCCGTGGGCAGGATGCACCGTGCTTGCTCTCTCACCTCCAGAAGTGCAGGTTTGTAAACTACGTGGTTTCGGGCAGTGAGTCTGGACGTCTGTTAGAGCAGTGACAGAAGCTGGGGGAGCTCACAATCCCCCCGCCCCCCGGGCTAGAATGGAGAGTTGAGCTCTATAATACTAAAATAACTTTTTATTCCTTGGGAATTTTCCCTTTCCACCTGTCACATCTGACTTCCCATAAAGCATAGATTTATTCATTAAAGATAATTTCTAAATATAAAGTCTCAGAGCTGGAGTGTTGTTTTAACCTAACCCCTGCAATTTATAGCTAGAGAAATTGAGGGCAAAGGCTCCACAGCCAGTGCCTGTCGATAAAGGGGTGCCTTCTGGCCTTTCAGACTCCGTGGCCAAAGCTTTTGTTCTTACGGGAGGAAGGCTTGTTCTCAGACCCAAAATGCTATTCTTTTTTTAAAGAGCTGATTTATTCCATGTGCTCACAAACCTTCATATCTCCAGAAATTAGAAAGGTATACAAACTACAAACAGATGTTATATATTAAATTTTGCTGTAATTTATCTTTAAAGTGCAGGAAATTTATTTTTAGCCATAACTTAGAAAGTATTTATTAGTGTACTTTTTAGTACTCTAAGGAAATCATTCTTTTGTGTTTTCAACTCTTGTGATGAAGCCTGTTTACAGTTTTTCTTTTGGACTTAAAAATGGCCTTTAAGAAACACAGGGAAGGGGCTAGAGAGATGGCTCAGAGGTTAAGGGCATTGCCTGCTCTTCCAAAGGTCCTGAGTTCAATTCCCAGCAACCACATGGTGGCTCACAACCATCTGTAAGGAGGTCTGGTGCCCTCTTCTGGCCTGTAGGCATACATGCAAACAGAATATTGTATACATAATAAATAAATAAAATATTTTAAAAAAAAGAAACACAGGGAAAAAGAGGAAGCCATGCTTTTAACATCTGCTTGATTTACATAGAAATGTCTGAATGAGAGTGGTTTATTACAGGAGAATGCAATATTTTATTTATGTGTATGGTTGTTTTTCCTGCACTAATGCCTGTGTACCGTGTGTGGGGGGGGGTACCTGCAGAGGCCAGATGATGGGGTCAGATGGTATGGAGCTGGAATTACTGGTGGTTGTGAGCTGCTGTGTGGGTGCTGGGACTCAAACCCAGGTCCTCCGTAAGAGCTGTCAGTGCTCTTGATGGCTGACCCTGCCTCCAGCTCTGGAACACGATAGTGTATGGAACTTTGGCTCTAGGTTTCTTCCCCCCCCCCCCCCCCCCCACAACTCTTCCCCCATCGCCAGCCAGTGTGTCCTCCAGAGATGGTGAGTGCGGTCCTGGTCCTCTGCTTGCTGTGTGTACACAGGTGTTCTTCAGTACACTTCACGCCTACATGGTTAATTATGCCCACTTTTCTTAGTTATCGCTCCTGAGGAAAAACAAATCTTATTTTTAATTTTAAAGTTACGATTGGGTACAGCATGATTTTTTCCCGATTTAGAGAAGTCTAGTCAGCTCGTCGTGGCATTTTAGCACTGATTCTGTTTCGTGCCTGGTGTTTTCCTATCGTCGTTTTAACTGCTTTTGAAAATCACAGTCCTCACCATTTGTCAGTACTGCTTACGTGCCCTTTATTATAAGTGGTGGAGCTTAAGAAAGGAGCGCACTCTACACTGTGGGGCTTATTGCCTTCTGGTGGTCTGTTCCTAGAAATGAGCAGCAATTGGAACTACACTATTAGGTGTTAATGAGTCACCTCAAGTTAATAATCTACCACTCTGCTACCAAGTAGAAATTTGATTTTTTTTTTTTTTAAGATTAAAAACACGGAGGCAGGCATGGTAACACACCCTTTTAATCTCAGCACTTGTGAGGAACTTGAGGTTAGCCTGGTTAACTTAGCAGGTTCCAGGCCATCAAGGGCTACATAGTGAGACCCTATCTCAAAAACAAAACCAACAACACGGACCAAAGTTGCAGAGATTCACTCTGCTGTCTCTGCCATCACCAAATGTAAGTTTCCTAGAGGTGCTTGTTTCGGTTGTCATAGTGGAAACATTAGAACAGCACAGCCTTAGATAGGCTTAGATTCCCCTCTTGGGGTTCAAACTCAGGACCTCGATATCTCAAAACATACATACAGACGATGTCTGTAGCCATCTTAACCGAGGGAAAATGATGAGAACAGACATTTGACATTTAGGTGCTATGTCTGTGCAGTTGTAGTCAGATGACTGTAGATGTCTGCACACACTGTCAGCTGCAGTTACAGTGACGCATTGTAATCAGGTGACTGTACACATCTGCACACACTGTCAGCTGCAGTTACAGTGACACATTGTAATCAGGTGACTGTAGATGTCTGCACACACTGTCAGCTGCAGTTACAGTGACGCATTGTAATCAGGTGACTGTACACATCTGCACACACTGTCAGCTGCAGTTACAGTGACACATTGTAATCAGGTGACTGTAGATGTCTGCACACACTGTCAGCTGCAGTTACAGTGACGCATTGTAATCAGGTGACTGTACACATCTGCACACACTGTCAGCTGCAGTTACAGTGACACATTGTAATCAGGTGACTGTAGATGTCTGCACACACTGTCAGCTGCAGTTACAGTGACACATTGTAATCAGGTGACTGTACACATCTGCACACACTGTCAGCTGCAGTTACAGTGACACATTGTAATCAGGTGACTGTAGATGTCTGCACACACTGTCAGCTGCAGTTACAGTGACGCATTGTAATCAGGTGACTACACATCTGCACACACTGTCAGCTGCAGTTACAGTGACACATTCAGATCCAAGCAGTTTGTGTTGCCTGTGGTCTCATCCATAACTCAATACCTAGGAGACCAAGTCATCCCTGGGCACCATAGTGACACACTTTATCTCACAGTGGCGTGGCAGTGGTGTGCTTTTTAATGAACATTCATCTAAGAGATTTCCTTTGTAGTTTGGTGATTGAGTGTTTAATGCTTCCAGGCTTAGCTAGATAACTGTCAGCTGCACATACACGTAACTCTTCATTTTACAAACTATAATATGATGGTTCACATTTCCAAATATTCAGACATTTTTATGGCCACCCACTTAAGGAAATACTTTGATTTGGGGCTGGAGAGATTGCTCTTCCAAAGGATCCAGGTTCAGTTCCCAGCACCCACAGCTGTCTGTAATTCATCCTAGGGAGTCTGACATCTTCTGGCCTTTGTAAGCACCAGGCATACGTGTGGTGTGCGGATGTACATTCAGGCAAAATACCATGCACATAAAATAAATTCATATTTAAAATAAGAATATGTTTAAAAGAAACTTTATTTCACAACACTGTCAGTTTAGCTGTAAGTAGGCACCTGTGAGTAATTTCTGCGGAGGCTTTCCGCGTCCTTTTCTTGAATTGTTCTTTTCATTCTCGTTCCTCTTTCCCTTATGAGTTTAAACAGGACTTGTCCTTTACACAACTAAACCTTTACCTCCCTCTGCCCGGAGCTTTTGTTTCTTCTAAAACCCTGCCGCGAATACCAAACTTTCCAGCTATTGTCTTGGCATCTCTCTTCATCCCTCTCCTGCTTAACTTTCACACTCAGGAGACCCTGCCATCCCTCTCCCGTCCTCACCGTTGTCCAGTGCTCTGAGGACACGAGGGAACACAAACTCAGCACTTCACGCTACCTTTTTAAACAACCTTTAGCAAATGCTTACTTTGAAGAGGTGTCCTGTCTTAGTCTAAGGAGGAGCTGAAGAGAGAGGTGAGTTTCACAGTGCTAAGGAAAGTGCGCAGTCAATTAATAAACATCATGTAAAGATGAAAACATGACTAATTGTAAGAAATCCTCTGGAACAGACTAAACAAAATATTGGCCATAGCTACTGACCAAATGGTGATCTAAAAATTCCATCAAAGAAAAATTCTTCCCACACAGAGCGAAAAGGACAGTGGAGGAAAACTGAGAGAAGCCGTGGTTCTCAGCCACATCTTGCTTCATACAGAGACCATGCAGTATGTGCCCTGACACCGGCTCGGAGTCCCGGCACCCACAGCGTTTAAGAAGTTCTGCAGGTAATCCTAAGGGCGACAGTGTTAGTTAGCAGCATTAGTAAGAAGCCCGAAGGATGAGACTTAAAGGCCTGACATCTGTCCAGTAAGACTTAGGAGTACACCGTGAGGATGGGAGACCTGCAGAGTACCTCTGCTCATCGGAGCATCAATCAGCTTCCAAACACTGTCGCCTGGGGGATCTGGTGTGGACACTGGTACGGGAACTGTGTCAGTGTGGGAGATCCAGCCGTTTGGTTAGTTAACGGAAGCTCTCAGTCCCCTGCTGATGATCTGGGGGGATCTGGGTGGACACTATGTCAGTGTGGGAGGTCCAGCCTTTGGTTAGTTAGCTGAAGCTCGTCTCAGGGTGCTTGCTGACTAGCACTTTGCGAGTGCGTGCTTATCTGTCACGTCCATAGCAGAAGGAACTGTGTGTTCCCTTTCTGCGGCACTGGGAAGCAATTTCCCCCCTTTAGCTGGTGCGGTACAATAAGCTTTATCATGAATTAATAATAGCATTAGGTAAGAGTGACTTTAAATCCAGACTAAAACTCGGGCGGGGAAAGAACACAAGACTCCATTGGAAAATAGTGAAACTTCTTCAGTTTGCCTTAAAGGGCTTTGTCCTGTCTTTTTTATGTAAATAAAGTAAAAAGATTATTTGTTTGCTTACAAAAACCTATACTTCTAGTGGCCTAAATGGAATTTAGGAGAAGTATTTGGAAAATTTAGTTTATTTCTTTATTCTTTTAAGATTTATCTGTCTTGGAAACCCGAGAAAGGGTTTGTTTTCTTGTTCTGAGGATTCCTGGTACTTTTCTTCACATGGACTCAACAGTACTGTTAGGCACCGTTCTCTGAGCTTTCTAGTACTTGCATTCCCTTAAAGGCTGAATAAGTTCCTTTGTCAGGTTGGCATTTACAGAGCCAACAAATTGGCGCGTGGGGATTTGTTACTTATTTGAATAGCAAGCCAAGTTTTTTTTTTCCCCTTTTCACCTTTTATTTTTAGCGTAATTATTTTTCTTTTGAGAATTTCATATATGAATACTTATTTACATGATTTCCCTTTTAATTCCTCTGTGCCCCCTTCTCAAATCCATGCCCTTATTCTTTAATTATTATTGTTACGTGTTTGTACGTATAAATTTATAAATACAACCTTCTGAGGTCATGTAGCTTTGCTTGCATGTGTTTAGGGCTGACCTTCTTGAGAGGGTCTTGTGTAGCTAAGGCTGATGCTTAACCCCTGGATCTTCCTGCCTCCACCTCCCAAGGGCTGGCATCGCAGGCGGTGTATGCTGCCGCCACCACCAGCATGTACCTGGCTGGAGAAAACATTTTTTTCTCTCTTTAATTTAGTTGATTTTATGTGTATGGGTGTTGCTTGCATGTGTGTCTGGGTCCCCTCTGCATACAGAACCCATAGAGGCCAGAAGAGGGTGTCAGATCTACTAGATCTGAGTTATAGATGGTTGTGAGCCACCTGTGGGTGCTAAGAATCGAACCTCAGTCCTCTGGTGCTCTCCACCACAAAGCCGTCTCTCCAGCCCATAAATAATGTATGCCTCCCATTCAGCACCGTGAAAGCATCTATCTGATTGTTGCTGCGGTGGACTTTGGTTGTGACGCGTGTCACCTATTAAAAGGCTATTGCTTACTGGGTTTCTGTTCACACTCATGACCCCTTTTGACCAAGTAATTCTTATGTAATCCCAGACATCGAGTATATTAAATGGGTGTACAAACTGAACATTTATTGATAATAAATCAGTAATAGTTTACTGTAAAACTTTGTGTGTATATATACATACATATATACGTATACATATATATGTATTTGGTGGGGGGTGGTTCAAGACAGGATTACATCTCTGGCTGTCCTGGAACTCATTTTGTGGATCAGATTGCCCTTGAACTCACAGAAATCCTCTTGCCTCTGCCTCCTGACTGCTGGGATTAAAGGTGTGCGCCACCTTCGCCCAGCTGGTGTACATATATTTTTACTATTTGTTAAAGATGAAAGCAGATGTGCACACCAACAGAGGGTCATGTATGTTTGTTGTACAGTCCAACTCAAAGATAGACTAATTTGATATTCCATGCCAAGAAACAACAGTAGAAAGATGGTAGGTGTTCATTGTATGTCACTAACCTACGATGTTTCTATCAGAGCAGAAAACAATATGTGCAGCAAAAACCACTGCTGCTTATAGCACGCAGTAGCTGCATTCTGAGCCAAGGGGTTGCAGGCAGTCCTGTTTGGTGTTGCTTGGTATGGTGGCATGGCCACACTGCCAGACAACTTGGATTCCTTGAATTTATTTTTGAATGGACTTTGGGCCGTTGTGCATTCAGAAACAATTACTGCTGGTTAGTTTTTCTCTTCCTGGTGTGAGAACACCACTCAGGTTTTGGTGTTGATACACATCACCTGTTAAAGGGTTTATGTCACTGTGTTGAGAAGGGACCTTTCTCCTGGGTTGGGAAGGTCCTTTCTCTTGTGTTGGGAAGGTCCTTTCTCCTGGGTTGGGAAGGTCTTTTCTCCTTTGTTGGGAAGGTCTTTTCTCCTGTGTTAGGAAGGCCCTTTCTCCTGGGTTGGAAAGGCCCTTTCTCCTGGGTTGGGAAGGTCTTTTCTCCTGTGTTGGGAAGGTCTTTTCTCCTTTGTTGGGAAGGTCTTTTCTCCTGTGTTGGGAAGGCCCTTTCTCCTGGGTTGGAAAGGGCCTTTCTCCTGGGTTGGGAAGGTCTTTTCTCCTGTGTTGGGAAGGCCCGTTCTCCTGGGTTGGGAAGGTCTTTTCTCCTGGGTTGGGAAGGTCTTTTCTCCTGGGTTGGGAAGGTCTTTTCTCCTGGGTTGGGAAGGGCCCCTCTCCTTTCCTGGTATGTAATCTAGAGTAGTGTTGGAGACCATTTTCTCAAGAATTTTTCACATAGTAGTTTTAATTTCTCCAGTGCTTTGATTGTGTGTTGTGATGATCGAGGTCCGTGTATCTGTGAGAACCTCAGAAACATGCTCCTATGGATACTGACCATAACCTGCTCCCCGAAGATACGTACAAGGCCATCTCTCTCTGCTGTTAGGTACTTCACACAAGTTTCTGCGCGTCAGAAAATATGTCACGAGCGTTGGGTTTCCAGAAGCTTGTCTGATTTTTCTTAATATCTAGTCCAGCATCATGTAGACTGGGTACTTAACTTTCGTTGTTTGTTTGAGAACAGTTTGTTCTAGCTTTCACTTACCCTGAGCCAAACACTTGGACCTTTTATTCTGGAATAAACTGTGCTAGAAATCCAGAGTGGGGGGTTGGCCCTCGGGTTTCGGAGCTCTCTCTGAAGATCTCTCACCCTGGAGAAAGCTTAGCTTGTTTGCAGAGGAGTTAAATGCTGTGTTTCAGCTGTCTGGTCAGGAGTTGTATCGGTAGAATGGTCTTTAACAGGATAGAAGTTGTTTTGTTCGGTTTTAACTGTAAACAGAGGACCCAGGGTCTGTTCTTACCCTAATGTAGAAGTGATCAGTTCTCAGCTGGGTTCGTAGTGTCCTTAACCTCAGGCCTCAGGAGGCTGAGGCAAGAGAATGTCCAGATTGAGGCCAGTCTGGGCTACGTAAGAACCTGTTCCAGGAAATAATTGGTAATTCTTGATTTTCCCTGCTCAGTTATGGAGCAGTATAAAATTAATCAAAGCAGTAGAAAGTGTGTTTTGTTTCTCGTATTGATGATTGATAATTTTTTTTGGCCTTGCATTAATGTGGGATGTCCTTCTGTATATGTGTTGCTTTTATTGGTTAATGAATAAAGCTGCTTTGGTCTATGGCAGGGCAGAATATAGTCAAGCTGAAAGAGATACAGAGAGAGAGAGTAGGCAGAGTCAAGAATGCCATGTAGCTACCCAAGAGGTAACAAAACCACGAGCCTTGTGGTAAAATACACAGATTAATAGAAATGGGTTAATTTGAGATATAAGGCACCTAAGCCATCGGCCAAACACTGTTGTAATTAATATAGCTTCTGTGTGATTATTTGGGTCTGGATGGCCGGAAATGAAGGAGCAGTCTCCATTCACATTGCATGAAGAAGTGTCGGATGACATTAGCAGTAAGAGCTACTCATGTAGACAGGATGGTGGCACATACCTTTAGCCCCAGCACTCGGAGGCAGAGGCAGGTGGATCTCCATGAGTTCAGAGGCCAGCCTGGTCTACAGAGCGAGTTCTAGGACAGCCAGCGTTGTTAACACAGAGAAACCCTGTCTTGGGGAAAGCGGGGGGAGGGAGTGAATCCCACGTTTAAAAATATATAATCTACCAGTTAATTCAGATCTCTTTGTGAGAGTAGAGTCTTTATTCTGATCACACTTCTCTGCACAAAGGTTTAGAGTAGCCCAAGTAGGAGCAGAGGGAGGACCTCAGGGCTCTGAATATGAGCAATGCGTAACCGTGTTCCCCAAGACCCTTTAACTCTACCAGGAATGCCTCATAAATTAAACATTGAATCAGAGCTAAGGAAGGGTAAAACATGGGCAGAGTGACTCACACGTAGGCAGTAGAGCTGGCATGTGGGGGAAGAAGAAAGAGCTATCAGATCGGTGGTGCGGGAAAGCCCTGGGCTGGCTGCGGGAAAGGACTTGGTCAGTTTGCTCTGTGTGGTGTGTGCAGAGAATAGCAGAGGCTGGATCTAAAAGACGGGTTAGAGTTTTATGAGAGACACCTTGAGTGACAGGGGAAAGGGAACTTTGTTCTCTCCTTTTTGTGTGTGGGAGGTGATTTTGTTTTGATTTTCCTTTTTTTCTTTTCTTTTTTCTTTTTCTTTTCCCCTTATTCTGGTATCTTATTCCCCAGGCTAATCTGAACTCATTAAGTAATCCAGGTTGGCCTTGACTTTGCAACCCTCCTGCCTCTTCCTCTGAGTTCTAGGATTATAGGCAGGAGACACCACTCCCAGCCCCTAAAACCTCCTCCTGTAGCTGTCAGAGGTGAGTGGTGGAACGTGTAGTCTTCCAGAAGGTTCAGCGGTGACAGGTGCTTGCATTCTTGAGCCTTGGGTCTCTGCTGTTTCTTAACCTCAGTGATGCCTGGCTGATAACTCCCTGCCTTTAGCTCTTAGTTCTCTGGAAAGAGAAGGATACTGTAACATTCTGAGAGGGCAGCTTCTCCCTGCGGAGTTGTCTGAAGGAGTGTAATTACCAGCAGACCCGGCTGGTACTACTCTCTAATCTAGGACCAGGGCTAGACGGGAAATGGAAGAACTGGGTGATGTCTTACTGACCTGACTGATGACATCAATACATGCGCGCAGCGAATGCTTTGTTATTATTTCTGGTGTTTTAACTCTATTAGTCTTATGTAAGCTCAGTTCTCGGGGGTTTTCAGGCACATTAAGAAATGATGTTTTCACTGCAGAAAATACCTTTCTTTTGGCAGGTTTTCTGATAAGAGACAATGACTACTGATGAAAGCACCAGTAACAATGGAGAAAACCCGACAGCCACAGTGCTTGAGCAGGGAGAAGATATTACTACCAAAAAAGATAGAGGAGTGCTAAAGGTAAGACGCAGAGGAGTGTGACGAGGGAGCCCTGCCCTGCAGAAGGGAGAGGGAGGGTTTATCCAGCCTTTTTGTGGAGGGGCAGGCTGGCTGGTGTTTTTAACTAAGGCGAAGTAGTAAACCCTACAGCTCAATTCTCGTCTTTCATCTCAGACTGTAAGTGCAGCTGAGGCTATGCTGGGTCACACACATCTTAGGTCCTGGAGAACAGCCCAAGTTACGCTTGATTCCAAGAGACTGCATCCTCTCCTTACTTTAGAGCATGCATGTGGATGGAGTGCTGTCTTAACTACTGTTCTAGTGTACTGAAGCTACCCTGTAGCTGTGCTAAAGAATTTATAGAGGAGAAGCAGAGGACTTAGCTTTATATACAGGTGCTGTTTCTCTGTGTCATGATGTAGGAGAACAGGCTGTATGTTTGAGTCATCTTTCCTATTATTTAAAGCACAGTAAATACTTTCTCATTGTGTGTGTGTTACCTGTTTGTGTGCACGAGTTTTCATTGTGTGTGTGTTACCTGCTTGTGTACACGAGCTTTCGTTGTGTGTGTGTTACCTGCTATGTGCACGAGCTTTCAATGTGTGTGTGTTACATGCTTGTGTGCATGTGTACTTGCCCTCTGTCAGGATATCTTTCTCAGTCACTTCTCCATTTTATTTCCCTGTGAGACAGGGCCTTTCATCACTCCTGGAGGCCACTGTTTTGGTAAGACTGTGTAGCCAGCAAGCCCGTGGGTTGCAGACGCCCTCTGTCATGAATAGGTTTTCCCATCTGCCCTAGGAATCTGAACCTGGGTTCTCCTGCTTGCCCAGCACACACTACCCGTGAACTATCTCCTCAGACTCCTCATAGTTTGTAGTCTGTGTCTCAGCAGCCGTGTTCTGGAGGCATTACCCTTTTAATGATGTGGTTCTGCGGATGGTACTTAGGGCGTCCTGGATGCTAGACAGGAGCATCACCAGCTTTGTATTTTTGAGACAAGGTCTCACTAAGTTGCCCGGGCTGCCCTTGAATTCACACTGTAACCCAGGCAGATCTTGAGCCTGTCATCTTCCTCCCTTAGTCTCCTGAGTAATTGGGATATAAGACTGTGCCAGCAGGGTGGGCCAAGTTCTCCCATTTTACAGGAGAATGAGCTGCAGTCGAGGTGCCGTGACTCGAACACGTTCAGCATTTGCTTGTCCCACGCTGTCGTCACACGTTTCACGTGGTTAATTTTCTCTGATGAGCTTATCTTGCATATTCTTAATGTTCCTGTCATGTGGAAATCCAGCCACTCCTGTGTCGACACTGTCTCTCCTTGCTTATGTGGACGCCTGTCTTCTGTGCTGGTCTCTTGAACTTCATGTGTTCCTGTTGTCTTACCCTCTGCTGTCAGTCCGTGCTGTCTTCTCCTGAGGCTTCCCTCCAGAGCTCGAAGAAACTTCTCAAGACACTGAAGACTTTTCAGGCTGTCCACAGCATCTCCCTTATTTTTTTCAGTGTGCCACATTCAGAGACCTGGCCTGCAGGTCCCTCAGACCCTGTGTATTCTGTAACAGGATCCTGGGTGATTCATAAAAGAGACGTTTATTTTGGCTCCCAGGGCCAGAGCCTGAGAAGTCCAAGAACACGGCACGCCTGCATCTCCTTGTTCACTGTAGAAAGCAGAGGGGCGGGCAGGCAGTCTGGGAGGCACAAACAAGAAGCAGTCATGGTTTTTACAACTTGTGTGGTGAACCCAGTCCTTCCACCGGGAGATCACACAGGCAAGGCATTAATTCCACCTAAAGCTACCTCCCTCTTGAAGTCCTTGTGTCCCAGCACTGGCTCAGTAGCAATCAGATTTCAGCATAGACTTTAGAGAGGACAGATCGCAGTCATGCTTTCTTCAGACCACAGTATCCCTCCACTGGAGGTGCACATTGCTGCCTAGCGTGCTCAGAGCCCGCTAAATAAGCAGACAGTAGACTATAGTCTCCTTTGTCCTAGGGAATAAATCTGAAGACAGCAAGTTTTAGGTTTATTATGAATGTTTGTGGTTTGATGATCTTTAGGTCATAACACAGAACACACAGGCATACCCGCCACCTGCTCCACACACAGAACACACACGCATACCCGCCACCTGCTCCACACACAGAACGCACATGCTTACCCGCCACCTGCTCCACACACAGAACACACGCACATACCCGCCACCTGCTCCGGAGCGATGCTGTCGCATCTGTTTCCATTGCAGCTGGCCTCTGACTCCCACAATGCATCCCACATGCCTGGGGATTCTTAATAGTCCTCAGGTGCAAATCCCCACCCATGCTGTCACTGGGCCCTAGTGTCACATGCAAGTTGGAACTAGAGCTTCTTAAGGATTTCAAATAGGTTTTTTAAAATTACTCTTTTGAATTTTTTTCTTTTAAGGCCTGGAAGAAGCTGTGTGATAGTAGTGCATACATTTACTCCCACAGGGAGGTAGAGGAGGATCTCTGTGAGTTTGAAGCCAGCCTGAACTGCCAAGAAGTTCCAGGACAGCCAAGACAACATAGAGAAACCCTATCTTGAAAAAGCAAACAGAGAGAAAGGCCTGGAAGAACAGTATTGCCTTTTTTCCTTTACAAAATATTTGAGCCTACTGGGCGGTGGTGGTGCATGCCTGTAATCCCAGCGCTCTGGAGGCAGAGACAGGAGAGTTCTATGAGTTCCAGACTAGCCTGGTCTCCAAAGCAAGTTCCAGGACTGCCAGGGCTACTCGGAAAAACCCTGTCTCAAACAAAACAAAACAAAAGATTGGGCATTTGAGCTGAGAAAGTTGAGAAATCTAAGTTCACGGTGTTTATGTGGTGTTTATGTGGGGTGGGGCTGCAGAGACACATCTCCAAGAATTTAAAAGCAAGTAATTATTTAAATGAAAATCAAACTCTTCCCAAAGAGGATGTTATCAGGTGTTAACTGCTTGCTATCTTAGGTACTGCTGAAAATGACCCTGGATGCTTGACAGGCTAAGTTGCACCACCACCCTCCAGGAATGAATTTTCTTTTCCAAGAATTGCATTAGAATAAGAGAAATATTCTGGATTTTACAATGACCAAATATTTTTCATTTTGGAGTTATTCTTTTTCCTTTCTTTCTTTCTTTCTTTTTTTTTTTTAACTAGAAAACAAGTTACTTGGTGTCATCCAAGTCTAGATTTTACAGATTGTTCAAATAATGGAAATGTGACCTGTTACATCAGGGAATAGCAGAATAGAGTCATGATCTGTCTTTAGCAAAGGGGGAAGTAAGTAAGCCAGTCTTTGAAGCTTTGCTGTGGCTGTCTAAGTGGCTGTTGAAGAGGTGTTGCACGCTGTGGCCTATTCAGTTTGTGTACGTTTAGTCTGTCCATCCGTCTGTGTCTTAGGAGATTTTAACATCAGAGTGTGGAGCATTGAGCCAGCCTGCTGAGGCACCTTGTTAATTCTGTTTGGTCTAAGATAAGGTTTCACAGTACGTCCTAGCTGGCCCAGAGCTTACCTTGTAGCCCAGGCTGTCTCCTGCAGTGATCCATTCACCCCTGTGCCTGCCTCGTCATTTTGAGAGAGTGCTGCAGTAGTGGTAATATTGACTGTAACATGAAGGGTTAGGGGAAGACTGTTTTCCAAAAGAGCGGTGAAGAAAGCCTTGAGGAACGAGAGGGAATTGGCCCATCAGTCTGGGCACTATGGAGTAGCCTGTGTGGCCTTTTCATTCTTTTATAAATTAAAAGCTCTACATTTTCCCCTTGTGCTTGTGTTTTCTAGATTGTCAAAAGAGTGGGGTCCAGTGATGAGGCCCCGATGATTGGCGACAGAGTCTACGTCCACTACAAAGGACAGCTGTCAAACGGGAAGAAGTTTGATTCCAGCCATGATAGAAATGAGCCCTTTGTCTTTAGCCTGGGCAAAGGTAAGAGGCAATCTTTGCAATGTTGTTTAGATTTGTTTCTGTTTGTCTTCTGTAGAAGCAGTGAAGCCTATCTCTGGAGAGTGTGGCCCACAGATTCCCCAGGAGTCTCTGAGATCCTTTGGGATCCGTGATATCAGTTCTTTTTGAGACAGTGCAAAGAGGATGTCTTAACAGCCGACATTTGCACTGACTGACTAACACCTTCGGAGGCACAGACCCCTGGTGCCTCGGTGTGAGCGTGGCAGAGCCAGCCAACTCGGCCAGCAGCCACTGGCGCTGCTGCAGTGTGGACGAGCAGCAGGAGCAGAGCCCCTGTGTGCATGCCCATCTTCAGGGAGCCCCTGCACTTGGAGTTGGGAACAGGAGAGCTCCGTGTTTCCGTGAAACCCCAGCTATACGTGAGAGGGCAGACTGTGATTACTCAGACTTAGCAGGCATTTCCTGACAGGGAATGAGGTAGACCTGCCACTCCGAGGAAGACAGCTGACAGTGTTTGTCGCTGCCTTTTCACGTAAAAGGCTTTAAAAATTGCTGTCTGCTGTGTGCTTACAGCTTCCTCAGACATAAGCCTTTTCTGTGAGAGAGCCATGGGTATGAGCGAGGGATTTTCTGCTAGACGGTGAAATTGGTCACCGTTGGAATCTCTTCCTCACTCAGCAGATACATAAGGTCAAGTGTGCACAAGTAGTCCATTCAAAGTACACGCTGGGGCGTGGTGTTGGCACAACACAGTGTGAAAAGACCTTTGATGAGCTCTCAGACCCCGCGTTGCAGATGACCTTTTGACTCCTGTCCACTTTTGACACAGTCACCTGAGAAGTCTGTGACCCCGCTTTTCTACCATTTCCTAGCTCTCTGTGTGGGTTTGTACTTTCCCCACACCTTCAGTCAGAAGTAAACAAATGAATTCATCTTGGCTTAGATTAAATGAAGCACAGTTCACTTTTATGTCACTAGAAATGACAGCTCAGGACTGGGGTGTTCTTCAGTTGTTAGAGTGCTCCCCTGGCGTTTGGTCCTTTGTATAGTAGTACAGGCCCGTGATCCCAGCACTTGGGAGACTGGAGGCAGGAGGATCAGAAGCAGTGTGGTCTCAGTTGACTGTAGAACAAAGAAACACAAGCCAGGCGTACAGACACTCATCCCAGCAGTTGGGAGGTGGCCTAGTTAGGGTTTCTGTTGCTGAAACAGAAACACCATGACCAAAGCAAATTGTGTGTGTGTGTGGGGGGGGGGAGGGTTTATTTGACTTACATTTCCATATTGTAGTCCATCCCTGAAGGTAGCCAGGACAGAAAGTGAAGCAGGGCAGGATCTTGGAAGCAGGAGTTGATGCAGAGACCATGGAGAATGTTGCTTACTGGCTTGCTCTTCATGGCTTGCTCAGCCTGCTTTCTTATAGAACCCAGGACCACCAGCCCAGGGATGCCCCACCCACAGTTGGCTGCACCCTCCCCCGTAGATCACTAAATAAGAAAATGCCCTATAGGCCTGCTTACAGCCTGATGTTATGGAGATATTTTCTTAATTGAGGCTCCCTCCTCTCAGATGACTCTAGCTTTGGTCAAGTTGATATAAAACCGCCCAGCACTGGAGGCGTGTTAAGACTGTCAGTTCAAGGCTGAGTTGGACTTCACAGCAAGACCCTTTCTCAGAAAAAGAGAAAAAAATAAAAAAGATAGCCAGGCTATTTAGATTTTATATTAATATTTTCTAACAGTAGCTACTTCAAGATAAAAACTAATATAAAACCATCTCTGGAGCTCACTGATCCTTCATAGTATTCCTTTCCCAAGGAAATACATAGAGATAGTCCAAAAAGAAGTTCCATACTAATTTGAGGAGTCTAGTTTGATTTTAGTGTTTTGTTTTGTTTTGAGACGTAGTCTTCTCTATGTGCTCTGCCTGTCCCAGAACTCGCTCTGTAGGTCTGCCTGCCTTTGCCTCCTGAGTGCCGGGATTAAAGGCGTGCACCACCACACCCTGCTGGACGTTAGTATTTAAATAGAGCTATTATGAGCCTGACTGTAAAAACTTTATTGAAAAATGCAGGGACAGCAGAGTGCCGCGCTTCTGCACTGCCCACGTGCCCATTGCTCTGTCTGTAGTCTTAGGCTGCCTTTCATCATCTTCACTGATGACTGAATAACTATTATTACTATAGACTGTGGTGTGATGTTGAGATGAAAACAAGGCATGTCACTGCGTGGATCTGCCTGACGTCGTGCACACTTAGGTGTTTATTGTTGTTATTACATCAGAAGATTACTGGCTGGCTTTAAAGTTTTCACTGCAGTCACAATAAAAACTATTGTGATGTCTCGTGTCGTAAGTCTGCTTACCGTGCAGGCATATAAACCTGAAACAATGCTTAGCCAGCCTCTTTGTCCCGGGATGTTGGGAAAGAAACTCTGAACCAGTCTATGAACCGGTTGTTAGCACTGTGAAGTGTGTTACAGGATAGGAGGGGGACAGTTTCCCTTGTGTGTTTATTGTTATTTTGTTTGGGGTGGTGGCATTCAAATTCATTTTCTCAGAAGCATTCTTCCTTGACTGTAAAGTACCAAGTAGAACAAAGCAAGTGTTTTCTTAAAGTTTCCCGTCTATCCACGTCACATTTTGGGGGTCAGAAAAATTAAATGTCCAGTTTCCCCAACGATGTTATTGCTTGAAAGACTTAACATTGTCTATTACTCCCTTGGTAGAAATCACTAAGTGTACAGCTTTTAAATGTCTCCCTGCATTTAAAGTGTGAGTGTGTTTAGAATCTGGGAGCATGAAAGTGCTTTTGTTCAGGTGTGAGGAGACGGAAGTACAAAGAGGTTATGTGTGGTGCTTGTTCACTTGGACACAATGACTCAGCCGTGACTCAGCCCCCGGGTAGTGTTTCTGAAGTTTCATCAGACCTTAGGTGTGAAACAGCCCCGTCCAGGAGAGCCCGCAGCATGTGCGCTGTGCCTGCTCTACACCAGCCGCTCTCCCCAGGGTTTAGGAGAAGCAAGTTGCATGTGCTTGCCTGATGGGTGACGTTAATGTGTGCTTGGAAGGAAGCGTGTGTTATATCATGCTGCTAAGCCTGAAAGACATTTTACACCGGTAAAATACACTTACTAGAAAGGACTGAGTGTGTGCCCAGTGTCAGGAGCTGTTTGTGGTTGAGCACGTGCTCCTTCTGTTTCCGCGGGTCCCTTATTCCTCTGCAGACAGCTCATGTGCGTGCTTTTCCCTGCGGTTCAGAGTGCATGAGCATGTAAGGAAGGTAATCTGAAGTAGTTCACTTTCCCGCTGAGATACTATACCATGCGATCAGATTTTAATATGCTTTTAGGAAATAATGAATTGGACCCTTACCGTGCATCGTATGTAATTAGTAAGTCGATGTGGAATAAAAACCAAAGCCTATGAGCAAAAACTGATACTGCCAGAAGGAAACAAGAAAAGCTTCATGTCATTAGATTTGGCAGTAATGTTGGAACAATACCAACACCAAAAACATAAACACAAAAGTTTTTTTTAAAAAAAAGTGTTTTCTCTTCAGTACGGGATACAGTAACGAAAAGGATCTACGGGATGGAGAGAAGGCTGTCTAGGAAGCAGCTGGTCTGTGGCGCACAGTGAATATGCTCAATACAACAAATAGTCTCAAAAATGGAGGAGCGAAGCCAGAGTCGCACATGCCTGCAATCCAGCCACTCTGGAGTTTGAGGCAGTCTAGTGCCAGGAGAACAGGCATGCAGGTGTCCAGTTGACACGGGAGGGTACCTGGCATCATTTGTCACTAGTATAGCCAAATGCAGGGTGATGAAATTCTTACACATTTGGATGAATGCTGTTTAAGAGAAGGAGGGAAGGGAGCATTGATGAGGATATGGGAGATAGAGGAATCTTTCTCTTCTCTTGGAAGGTAGGATGATGCCACCTTTATAAAAAGACATATCCCAGCACTCATGAGGCAGAGGCAGGTGAATCTCAAAGTTCAAGGCCAGCCTGGTCTACATAGTGAGTACCAGGACAGCCAGGGCTACATAAAAACCTGTCTCAAAAAAACTAAAAAAAGAAAAAGAGGAAGAGAAGAAAGAAGGGGGAAAAGGAGGAGAAGAAAAAGAAGAAAGGGACTGGAGAGACGGCTCAGCAGTTAAAAGCACTGGCTGCTCTTCTAGAGAACCTGGCTTCAATTCTCAGCACCACATGGCAGCTCATAGCTGTCTGTAACTCCAGTTCCAGGAGATCCGATGCCCTCACAAAGACATAGGTGTAGGCAAAACACCAATGCACATAAAATATCAGTAAATAAATCATTAAAAATAGTTTCAAAAAATTAAACACAAAAGACTCACTTATGATGCAGCAGTCCGCTTCTGGATAGGTATCCAGAAGAACTGTGTGAAGGGTCTCATATTTATACACGTTCACAAACGTGACCAAAAGGGCAAGCGTTGGAAGTGTCATCAGCAGGTGACTGGCAGATATTGTGTGCAGCCTGACTTGGTCTAAAGGAGAAGGAAAGTCGGGCACATACCACACCAGTGATCAACCCCAAAGACATGATGCTACACGAAATACTCCACTCACAAAAATGGACACTTTGTGACTCCATTTGTATTAAGTATTTATAGAGTGGCACTTTCCACAACACAGAACAAGTGATTGCTGGTGACTGAGGGCAGGGGGAAACGGGGTGTGTGATCCAGGTATAAAGTTTCAGATGGGCAAATTGAGAGCATTCTGGAGCTGAGTCGCACAGCCTTGTAGGTGTCGTCACACCAAGTGCTCCCAGAAAATGCTTAAGATGAAATAACATGTTTACCACGGTTAAACATGTTTGGAGTCAGCAAGAGGAGTTATGCAGTAAGAATCACTAAAGTAGGCAGTTATTAATAAAGCAGTCTGTATTATAAAGGAAAGTGTCAGGTGAGTAAACTTTAATGCGTTGTTTAAAGTATATAGGGTTTTTGTTTTCTCAGTAGAGCTATCGCTCTCCTGGAGCGCTGTAGTAATAGGGCGGTGGGGCTGCATTCCCAGTACCCCGGCCACCTGCTCGGCTAGCTTATGCCCCAAAATAATTACACAGACACTGTATTCTTTTAAGCATTGCTTGGCCCTTTAGCTCTAGCACTTACAGGCTAATTCTCACATCCCGATCAACCCATCTCTAATAATCTGTGAGAACCGGTCTTACTGGGAAGATTCTAGCCTAGTCCATCCTGGGTTGGAGCTTCATGCCTTGTGTCTGCCCGGGAGCGGGGCATGGCGTCTCTCTGAGGCGTCTGCTCCCGAGAGAGCTGTGGAGTCTCTGAGCTCACTTCCTCTTCCTCCCGGCATTTTGTTCTGTTTACTCCTCCCACCTATCCTCTAACCAATAAAATGGGCCAGGGCAGTGCCTTTATTAGCCAATGACCTTCCTCCATCAGAGCGCACTCTGTAGACCAGGCTGGCCTCAAACTTGGAGGCCTGTCTCTGCTCCCAAGTGCTGAATCAAAGATGTGCTCCACCACCACCCGACTCACATGGGTTTTTTAACCAGAATACACACACACCAGTACAGAAGAAGGAAAAAAATACAGTGCATTGCTCTTGTCCTGGGGTTTGGTGTGCATTTTATTACTTGTGTGTTGTGCAGTTGTGTGTCATGTTCTCGTTGGTGTGCATGTATGCAGAGATGAGATGTCAGCCTTGGGAGCCGTCCATATTGCTTTTGAGTTAGGTCATTGGGACGTAGGGCTCACCCATTCAGCTACACTGGCCGTCCTGTGAGACTTGGGATCTTGTCTCTGTCTCCCAGTACTGGGATTAGGTAGCACACGTCACAAGGCCTGGCTTTTACATGGAGCTGAGGCTGTAAGTCAGAGCCTCATACTTGATGCATTGAGCTATTTGTCAGCCTCTGTCTTTAAAGTCATGTTTCCAGTGTCTGTGTAGGTATAAGAGATATAAATGTATAGTATTTGATACTTTGTTGCAGTGGGCTAGAACTCCTAGAATTGATACATTGTGTTTGGGGTAGTAAAACTGAGGTCCATATCAAATATAAAAATATATTTTCTAGATGATGATGATGATGATGATGATGATTATTAGTTTTTCAAGACAGGGTTTCTCTCTAGCTTTGGAGCCTGTCCTGGAACTAGCTCTTGTAGACCAGGCTAGCCTCAAACTCAAAGAAATCTGCCTGCCTTTGCCTCCCAAGTCCTGAGATTAAAGGCATGTGCCCCCACCACCCAGCTTATTTTTGGCATAGTCTGTCCGCAAGCTAAAGACCCTGAAGATGAAGAGTCTTTGAAATGTTCGTCTGTCTGGCCCAGTGGTTCTCCTACGAACTGCACTCAAGGGAATGTGGTCGGCCGTGCTTAACTAGGTCCAGATTAGATTTTGCTCTAGTCGTTTGCAGATACCCTGAGTGATATGACTGGATCCCGCCGAGCAGAGCGGTGATCCCCACACTGTGCCCACGAGTGACCTGGACATTGGTCCTCTCCAGTCACAGACTACCAGGAGCACCCTGCAATTGAACAGTCTGGGCTCTGTCCTCTCCAGAGAGAATGTACATAGTGAGCTCCATGGAGCGTCGGAGGATGCATGTAGAAAGGACGTCGGTAGGGTATGGGGGACTTCTGAACAAGCAGGACAGTGAGGATGCAGGGTGATCCTCCTCTTGAGAATGAAGATTTCTGCCTGGAGCAGACAGAATGGGACTAGGGCGGCCCATGTAAGATGCAACAGTCGCCTGTATCAGCCAGGAGAGGGGGCTGTTTGGTATTTTGTAGGATGCACAGCGACCTTCTTTTTTATCCAAGCTTAGCTAGATTTTTAAGTGTTCTTGTTTTGTCTGGGTTTGTGATGGTTATACAGTGACCTCGTCTGATGCTGGTGTTTTATAAGCTTGTTTCTGTTCAGTGGGAGAACAGCTTGGCCTTGATGTGAGCCCCAGGCCATCCTCTGACAACAGAGGCCTAACTGCACGTGTCTAAGCACTGGCAGATGCCAAGGACTACATTTTTAATTTAAATCTAACTGTGTACTTTTTCCAAGTATCTTGTTTCATTAGATATAATGAAGAGAAACTTGTAGGATACTCTAGAAAGATTTGTTACAAGAAATTCTAAAAGCATCCTTGAATGAGAGGTGGATAAAAGAGTTAAAGTAAGTCACCCTCAGAACACTTCACCAGAAGAACCTACATACTGATTGCCTGTATCGTTCAGCTCTTGTTCCATATCAAGGTAACATTGCTATAACCTAGAATGGCCATACTCACAGACGAAGCCTTGGCCACTAACACACTATGAATTACGAGGTTGTCCATGTTTTATAAAATGAGTTATGTATGTGTTTGCATGATTCTTCACTTAAGAGTTTACTGACATACCAACCGATCTGGATCATATCAGCTACAGGCTTTCACTGTACAAAGGAAGCCATGTGGAGTTAGTGATGTGGGATTCCCCTCTGTATGCTGTAATTACCATTACTGTATAAAGAAAACTGTCTTGGGCCTGCACAGGGAATAGAGGTAGGTGGAGAAAACTAAACTGAATGCTGGGAGGAAGAAGGCTATGTAGCCCCGCTGGAGACAGACACCAGAACTTTAGCCCATAAGCCACAGCCACGTGGCGATACACAGATTAATAGAGATGGGTTAAATTAAGATTTAAGAGTTAGCCAAGGGCTAGAGAGGTGGCTCAGAGGTTAAGAGCACTGGCTGTTCTTAACAGCCTGAGTTCAAATCCCAGCAACCACATGGTGGCTCACAACCATCTGTAATGAAATCTGGTGCCCTCTACTGGCCTATAGGATATATGTAGGCAGAATACTCTATACATAATAAATAAATCTTAAAAAAAAAAGAGAGTTAGCCAATAAGAAACTAGAGCTAATGGGCCAAGAAGTGACTTAATGAATACAGTTTCTGTGTGATTATTTCAGTTTTGGGCGGTTTTGGGCAGCCGGGACGAGCAAGCGGCCTCTCCACAACAGTTAGAGTCAGGACTGCTCAGTGGTCGTCGACGGAACGACACACGTTACAAAAGATGGGCTGCTCTGCTTACTAAAGGGCATGTGTTCAGACATCTTTGAGAAAAGAACTTTTATTATATGAACTATGTCGAGAAGACTGCAGAGCCAAAGAACAAACCCTCCCAGTTTTAAGACTAGGCATGTAACGATGCAATACACAAGCAAAGATTATGTCTATGATTTAAAGGACATCGACAGTTCCCTGGGTTGCCAGGATTTCAGAGGTTTTCTTGGTATTGCTTTTCAGAAGCCAGGTCGGGGAAGTGGTGTGGTGTGCACACCTGCAGATCCAGCACTGGGGAGGCGGAGGTAGGACCGTGAGAATTCAGGGCTGTCCCTGGTGACGAAGGAGTTGGAGGTCAGCCTTGAGGACATGACAACAGTGACAACTCAAGTATCTTGGTGTGGCGATACCTAGTGCACTGCAGAGTTCCTAGAGGAGAGGAGGGAGGCGCGAGCTTTCACATTGCTGTCCCTAGCGGGCCCCTTGCCTTCAGCAGACACATAGTAGTGCACCCCACAATAAACACGTTTGCCCCATGGGCTCTGGAGAGATGGCTCAGTGTGAGGTGTCTGTCCTCAGATTATTAGGATTGTGGATATTTGTTCTGTTGCTGTTCTAAAGGTGTCAGCGGTGAAGTGGAAACACAGTGTTTGAAGAGTGTCAGAAAAGCAGCCTCAGTCCCAGGCTTTCAATCCCTCCCAGTGATTCCAGGCCACTCTCAGAACTGAGTGGGCGCACAGATACACTGAGATAGCCATTTTGTAAAGGCTCTTGGGTATTAGTTGTTACCAATTGAACTTTACCTAGGAATTTACATGCTAGATACACTTGCATAAAGTATCTAAACATATATCCTCATTACAAGATTGTTGGTAATACATTTTTCGATAGGAGATTGTAGTACTGTATAGCTATTAAGAGTGAGGTGGGCAGGGTGGTGATGGCACACGCCTTTAATCCCAGCACTCGGGAGGCAGAAGTTCGAAGCCAGCCTGGTCTACAAGAGCTAGTTCTAAGACAGGCTCCAAAGCTACAGAGGAACCTTGTCTCAGAGAAAAAAAGAAGAATGAGGTGGGAGCTGGGTGGTGGCACATGACTTAATGCCAGTACTGGGGAGGCAGAGATGGGCAGATCTTTGAATTCGAAGCTGGCCTTGTCTACAAGGCAAGTTCCAGTACAGCCATGACTATACAGAAATCCTGTCTCAAAAAACCATAATAAATAAATATAGAAATAAGGAGGACTGGTGAGATGGTGCGTGCTTCAGAGCCCCATGACCGAGTTAGGCCCCAGGACCCATGATGAAGAAGAGCACTATTTCCTACCAGTTCTCACGACTTCGTGTGCACACACATAAGGAGTGTGATAGATAGGGAGAGTGTCATTGCTGTGACCCAGCACTTAGAAGCTGAGCCAACCTGAGCCGTGTAATAAGACCCTGTCTCAAAAGCCAAGAGAGAGGGATTTGTTTGTGGCGGTGGTTGTGATGCAGCGGCTTCCCTTTATTAGACTGTACCGTACACCCGGCA
This sequence comes from Microtus oregoni, assembly GCF_018167655.1. Taxonomy (NCBI): domain Eukaryota; kingdom Metazoa; phylum Chordata; class Mammalia; order Rodentia; family Cricetidae; genus Microtus; species Microtus oregoni. The sequence continues at coordinate 13,567,777 of NW_024543220.1, read as the reverse complement.
CCGTGTCAGGAGCCTAAACGCTTCTATTTCATCTTCAGAAAGCTACATTCTGGGTGCTGTTATTTAAGGTTTTAGGGTCAGGGAACAGATTAAACTTACACATAAGTTTTCAAAGCTACTAAGGGGCAGACCTGGGGTTGGGCTCTAGCACTCTTAATCCTAAAATGTGTGTCCTCCCTCTGGGAATAAAGAAAGAAGATGAAGTTGTTAAATAAAAAGTTCAGAGTTGAATGTTAAACTGAAGTCTGGACTAGTAATAGCAAATGCTTTCTCTCTACCTGCTTTCGTACATACAGGGTCCTTGATCCTCATGTACCAGGTCCAGTTCTCTGTCACTCCACTTGTCCTACTTTAAAGGCTTAAGTGTTTTTATTAATTTTTAAAATACAATTGTGTGTGTGTGTGCGCGCGCGCAGGTCAGAGAGCAGTCTTGCCAGAATCAGTTCATTCATCTTAACACTTGAGTCCCAGGAATCAAAACCAGGTCAGCAAGCTTGTCAACAAGTAGTTTGCCAAGTGAGACATCGTTCTAGCCCAAATGTTAAAGGTTTTAATTGATGATAATCGTCTCAAGTGTGTTTTGTTTTTGCTTAAATTCTCTGTTGTTTCCCAAATGGTTGGAGACTGCTTACAATGAGATATTGTTTGTGTATTATGTGCATTGATGTTTTGTCTGCACATATGTCTGTGAGGATGTGGGCTCCCCTGGAACTGCAGTTACAGACACTTGTATGCTACCATGTGGGTGATGGGAATTGAACCTGGGTCTTGTGGAAGAGCAGCCAGTGCTCTAACCACTGAACCCTCTTTCCTGCCCCACAAGGAAGCCTAGTGAATGCTGCATATGATAAGAGCTGTGTGTATTACCCGAGGGCATGCCTCTCATCCCAGCATCCTCCTCGAGACAGGCAATCAGCAGGAGAACTGGGAGTTCTAGCCTAGTTGGTGCTACACCATAAGGCTGACTCAGAAAAAGACAGTACCCAGATATCGTGACACAGCACTGGGGAAGTAGAGGCAGGCAGATCTGTGAGTTTTTGGACAGCCAGGCCTACGCAGAGCAACCCTGTCTTGAAACCAAAATCCAAAGCAAACACCCTAACAAGAGCTTGTAAATACTGACAGCGCACAGGTAGCCTGCTGCAGTCCTGCAGTCGAGCAGTAAAGCCAAGGTTCTGGAACCGGCAGGGAAGGAAACATCCAGATTTTATAGTTCTTGTGATTTGACAGATTGATTTGACCTTTGTTTGAAGCAACCTGTTTTCTTGCTTTCTTTTAGGCCAGGTTATCAAAGCCTGGGACATTGGCGTGTCTACCATGAAGAAAGGAGAGGTCTGCCACTTGGTGTGTAAACCAGAATACGCCTACGGCTCTGCGGGCAGTCTCCCGAAAATCCCCCCGAATGCGACCCTCTTTTTCGAGGCAAGTGTGTGTGTCGTCGCCCGCCTTGCCGGCGTGTAGTGAGCTGTCTGCAGCAGTGGGAGAGGAGCTGAGTTTGCGCTGAGAACCCGCTCTGGCTTATTTATTTTCCAGCTTGGCTTCTTGAATTGTTTCCCCCACACCCAGGGGATGTGCCTGTGCTTTCTTAGCCGTGTGTCTCATGTGTCTCTGGCACTAAGTGGGCATATCCAAACAAACAAAAGACGCAGATTTAGAAATACAAGCTCTGGTCAGCAGGGGAAGTAAGACATGCTCACAACTGACAGGCTGGAAACGGTGATGATAAACGCGTTAAGATGGTAAATTGTGAAGGCTCACGACTGTCCGCTCATCTTCATCAGGAGCACTAAGTGCTAGGGTATTGTTCAGCCTGTGTTGAATTAGTTGCACATAATTGGTAAAACTTGATTGTAATCTAGCAAGGTGAAAGTGCGTCTTCAGTCAGCCGAAGGCCAGATTCTTAGTTTCCTGTTTTAGGATGAAAACTTCATAAATCAGGCGTGGAAACTGGTAGCGTCCGAGTCAGACAAAGCTGTTCTTCGCCGGCACCTTGTAGCCCTGGCCTTCTGCCCACGAGGCCGCTATCCTAGTATTTCCTGTCCGCCTTTGCTCTGCAGCCTCACAGGATGCAGTTCTAGACGTTGTCATTCCGCGGAGCCGTTTCCAAGTGGTGCAGAGTGCATTGTTTGCCTTCTCTGCTTTCCTCTCCCTGAGCCATAAAGATAAAGATGGAGTTTAGAGTCTCATAAAATAACTGGTAAGCTGACTGACATTTCTGTTCTAGATTGAACTTCTTGATTTCAAAGGAGAGGACTTGTTTGAGGATTCAGGCATCATCCGTAGAATCAAGCGGAAAGGAGAAGGCTACTCCAACCCAAATGAAGGGGCGACGGTGGAGGGTGAGTCCTGCTCCGGGAGCCAGTCCTCCGTGGTGTGAGCAAAGTGCAGTGACCCGGAAAATCTGTGGGCTGCAAACACGGCTCAGCAGTTATGAGAGTTTGCTCTTTCTTAGAGATCTGTGTTTGGTTCCCAGACCTGTATCTGCCAGGGCCCCAGTTCCAGAGAATCCAGCACCTTCTTCTGCTCTCCAGGGTGTACACATATACGATATAAAAAAATTAATAAAGTAATTAGTGCGTTGAATATATATCTCAAGAACAGTTTTAGATTCAGCATTCATCTAAAAGCTTCATTTGTTAAATACTAATTTAATGTGCATTCCAAACATCTGTCAGCATCTATAAACTCAAATACATATACAATAGTCCTGTCTACCAAATAATTCTCAGTCCCTAGATCCCTGGAGGGCATTTTTCTCTGTCTTTCTCACAGTAACTTAGAAGGTGAGATTTATTATCCCCAAGTGAGGAAAATTACTTCCGTGATGTCATATAAATGGCCCAAGATTGCAGAGCTGCTGAGCAGAGCGGTGGAGTTGGGCAGCTGTGTTCGTTCTGTGTGGGGTGGCCTGGGATCAAGTGCTGTTTTCCAGTTGCCAAGCCAACCTGGAGCTATTTTCATATCTTCCTCTGAAGACTAGGAAACGGAGTCCCTCCCCGAGCACACCATGCACTGGTTGCCCCTACTTACATCAGTCCTCGCCCACCTGCCTGAACTCAGACAGGGTTTTCCTTCTTTGCTTGTTACTTGCAGCATCTGCTGTGTGTCTGACACGCACTGGGCAGTCCATAAAACCTTCTGCACTGAGCTGATGTCTTCAAAAGGGAGTCGTGAGAAAGACGCGCTTCTGGAAGAAACCAAGTCACTAAACAGGGACATTTAGAAAAGGCCCATTCAGAGGAGAGTCTACCTAAAACAACTAGAATAACCAAGGCTTTAATTTCAGCATGTACATACTGTTTAGACTCATATTTCATTACACAAGTCTAACAATTAAATCAGGTTTAGTATTTTCTCTCTTTCTTTGTTTGTTGTTTTTGGATTTTGGTTTTCCGAGGCAGGGTTTTTTTTTTTTTTTTTTTTTTTTTTTGTAGCCCTAGCTGTCCTGGAGCTCACTATTTAAACCAGGCTGACCTTGAACTTGATCAGCCTGCCTCTGCATCCCAAACGCTGGGATTAAAGGTGAACACTCCCATGCCCAGCTTCATAATGTTTTGGTGGTGGGTTTTTTGTTTTGTTTATTGTTATTGCTTTTTTATTTATTTTGGTTTCTTGAGACAAGGTTTCTCTGTGTAACAGTCCTAGCTGTCTTGGAGCTAGCTCTGTAGACCATGCTGGCTTCAAACTCAGAGATCCAACTGCCTCTGCCTCCCAAGTGCTGGGATGAAAGGCGTGCACCACCACTACTTGGCTTCATAATGTGTTTTTAACTGGGAGGTATGGCAACTAAATTAAAAAGAACAGTTTTCCTGAATTATAGCAGTACAAAACTACTTGTACTTGTAGAGGTGGCCTTGGAGCAGGTGAGACTAAACCTTGATTTGGGTGTTCAGTAGAAATCATATTTTTAACTTTGTTTGGAAAAAAATTTAGATTTAGAGGAAATTCGCAGGCTGTTTCAGACTGTTCTTCTCCAGGTAGTAAGATCATACACATCCGCAGGGCATTTGTCACGAGCAGGGATTTCGCTTCCCACACCCACTACCTCACTAACTCTTTTCTAGTTTTGTAGTCCAGTCTCAGATTCAGAATATGGACTTGTATTTAGCTTTCATGGCTTTATTCCCTTGCAATAAATTTATCTTCCATCTTCATTTCCTATGGCTGACACTTTTGAATACAATTTTCCATTTGATAGACTGACTATCTCCCAGTTTAGGTTTGCAGTAAGTAGATTGAGGTTTGGAAGTTACTGTGTGGGTGATGCTGTGCCCTTTGAGTTCATCTTCAAGAGTCTGTGGTGTCCTGGCTCGTGGTGATTTCTGGGCTAGGGTAGCGGCCCCCGTGCCTCTCTTCTGTCCACTAGGCCTTTGTAAGGGCTGTCTCCTGTTAGAGCCTCCTTTACACCTCACACCAGTAGTGGTTTCTTCTCTGTTTGCTCATCTGGAACTTCTCTTTTCAGTAGATTCACAGTGTGTTCACACACGCAGTCCTAGACTACACATCACATCGCTTCTGAATTGTCACATGATACCTAAGACTTCCGCGGTGTAGTGGGGCTGTCGGGCATAGGGTACGCGTAGGCTTTGGAGGTTGTGGATTAGATACAGTGGGGCTGTCAGACATAGGATACGCGTAGGCATGGGGCCCTGTGTTCTTTTCTTATCCTTTGTACTATATTTACAGAATGTTTTGCTTCCTTTAACTAGATTTGTGGAAAGGAACCCTTGACTCCGTTCATTTCCTACACCGCATCCTTGGTCACTTTGTCTCTAGGAACAGTGGTGACTTCAGTCTGTATCTTTGCCGTAGCGGCAGGCTTTGCTTTTGAGGGGTGCATGGGCTAGATGGAACGCTGGTAAATCATCACCATCTGCTGCTTTGTAGCTTTGTGGAACTTATTTTTTCTCAAGATCTGCTTTCCACTCTTACCAAAATTCTCATTGTTATAAATCAGTCATAGGTTCTGTTCTTCTGTGCCTTTTCTTACCAAGTAAAATTGCTGTCTTGTCATGTTTATCCAGTGTCGTCCTTGTCCATTGTAAAGAAAAGTCACCGTATTCTGAGTGCTCTGCCTGTTGTGGTTGTAACGACCGATGCTTCGGTCATCACACGAGCGCGGTTGCCAGTGTGACCACGCTGCCACCCCTAAGCTTAGACGATCCGACTGTCCTGAAGTGTGCTCCGAGGAGCTCCCAGCTCTGTCCCATCTCCCTCTCTTTGGGGTTTCTGATTTCTGGTGTTGGTGACGGGCTCCTTTGCCTATGCTTTCAGCTGCAGACAGTGACGGTGTTTCCAGATGCTCAGTTCCAACTGCGATCTTCAGGGTTCTGCTGTGGGAGAATTGCCTTTCCCTTCCCTCTCACCTCCTTACGCAATAGAATGATAGGTGGAAGAGTGAGCATGAGGGAGTTGTTTGCTGTTGTTTGTTGTTGTTGTTGTTTTGTTTTTTAAGTAAGGGTTTCCTGTAGCTTTGGCGCCTGTCCTGGAATTAGCTCTTGTAGACCAGACGGGCCTCGAACTCACAGAGATCCTCCTGCCTCTGCCTCCTGAGTGCTGGGATTAAAGACATATGCCACCATTGTCCGGCTGGGAGTTACTTTTAAAAAGAGAAGCTCCTAGCAGTACATACCTTTAAACCCAGGCTGGAGGATCTTATGGATTCAAGGTCAGCCTAGTCTACTAGTGAGTTCCTGGATAGCCAGAGCTACATAGTGAGAACATGTCTCAAAAAAATTTTTTAAAAAAGGGAGGAATCGGAAATTCAAGTTTATGAAATATATACAATGCCAGGTATGGTGGCGCACATCTTTAATCCCAGCACTCAGGAGGCAGAAGCAGATATCTATGAATTTGAGGCCATCCTGATCTACATAGTGAGTTCCAGGACAATCAGGGCTACACAGTGAAACCCTGTCTCAAAACAAAGCAACAACAACAAAAATGAAATATATAAAGTAAATGGACTTAGACTGGTGGAAACTGAATTCTGCAAGTCCAACCCAAAGCAGGTGTTGAGAAGACCTCTGTAGAGGTACATACCGTTCTTCTCAACAAGCTCGGGCAGAACTCCAAGCTCTCCCAATCAGCTGGTTCACGGGAGCCAAAACAGGCTATGGGGCAATCATCATTGCTATAAAGCAGTATGGGGCAGCTGCACCAGCAAGCCTCTACTATAGTAACTCAGCCTTGGCTCGGCCCATTAAAATGAAAATCTCAAAGAGACTGGCAGAGGCAAATATTTTTTTAAGCTCCCAGGTGACTGTAGTTTGCAGCCAAGGACTGAACTAACTGCCTGAGGATCTGTCGCTGTGACTTCTGACTGCAGTAAGGGACTAGCCTCCAGGAGACTCCAGGTGTTAGGCTTGGACTGCAGAACAGGGATGTAGGGAGTCCTTGCACTTCTGAAACAGATGTGTTGGGCATGGCAGCTGTCCACAGCACTAACAGTGCTGGAGGGCTCAGTCTCTTTCCAAACATCGGCAGGAAGGCAGGGAGTCCCCAGCCTGTGTAGGTAGCTGCCTAATAAATACTTAAGAAACCACCTGTGCCCTTCACAGTCCCCATTTTGGGAAAAGGCCACCGTGTTGCCTGCATAGAGTAATAGTGACAGGTAGGTGCAGTCATTGGACCTCTGAACCTCCCCGGGTCCTCTGTGCAGCCAGCAGGGATTGGTCAACAGGAATGAAAAGTGTCAGGGAAACTGGGAGAAAACACAAAGGTAGCTAAGATGCAGATCACTGTCTTTAATTTAAGAGCCAGTTCAGAACTCAAAAACAAAACCACCTACCCAGGCTTCTGAAATGGAAAGAAGGATAAGAAAGTCTGGAAATTGATGTTCGTTAAAATTGAAGGTCCGGAAGGGCAGCAGGGTGAAGTGGACAGTGTCTTTCTCCACATCTGCATTGGTGATGTGGGTAACGGGCAAGAGCATCTCGGGATGCGGGGAAGAAAGATGTGAGTGATGGGGCTACAAGAAAGTCATTACCCCATCAGCCACAGGACAGAAATCTGCCAGGGACTGAGCAAAGAACACTAGCTGTTTCCTGGCAGACTGGAGCCTAGGTGCCCAGTACCCAGGTTGGGTGTTCACAAGCCCCTGTGACCCCAGCTGAAGGGGCCTCCTCGGGCATCTGTGCACATGTGTGCACCCACATAACACCTACACTGGAGTTGGTAGAACAGAGGAGAAGACCTTGGAGCTCACTGGCCATACACTCTAACCAAACCAATACATGTCAGGGTCTGTGAGAGAGCCTATTTTAAAAACTAAGGTGGGCCCTAGAGTTGTGGCACATGTCTTTAATGCCAGCATGTAAGAAACAGAGACAGGTGGATCTCTGAGTTTGAGGCCGGCCTGGTCTACATAGTGAGTTTCCCAGACATCCAGGGCTACACAGCAAGACTCTGTCTCAGAAACAAAAAAGTTGGAGAGCCACTAAGGAAGACACTCAATACCAACCTCTGGGGCCTTTGTGTGGCATGAATGAATGAATGAATGAATGAATGAATATCATCTGTTAAAGGCACCAGGGCTCATAATGTCATCATCAAGCCGTTTGTTCCCTGTAAATGAAGCAGGAAAAAGAGATCAGCATGGAAATGGAGGAGGGGGGGAGGATTCATGGGTGTTTGTGCTGAGGTCAGAGAGAGCTGTGAGTTCTGGTTCTGTGCACACACTTTGCAGATATTTAGTGCTGTCCAGCAGACGACCACAGAAGGCAATCCCAGGCTCTTGGAGCCATTTCATGATTCTACAAGATCGCTCGGTGTGTTCCTGATCTGAATGCAGCGTGCGTTCTTTATGTTGTAGAGTCAGGCTGTTCCTTCCTCCAGGCAGCATCTCCAGGTTTTTGAGTGAAATCATGTTAGAGAATAGTCTGGGTTTGTTTTTTTTTAATTTCTGTTTTGTTTTGGTTTTTACTAAAAAGAAAAAGAACAAACCACCCATGTATCATTCATTTTCGCAGAGTTGTACAAAACAAAAGCTCTGGTCAGTGGTGGATTTGATAGCCTCCTGGAGCTTATTAAAATCAGAGTACTGACTAATAGATTCAGAAAGGAAAATTCCTATAAATTAGTAAAAATTGCCACCATTCCCTTAAAAGCCCTGTTTTCAGATTAGTCACTAAGTAAATCCTTACTTTTGGGCCCTGGGCTGTGTGCTCAGTGCTGTGCTAGACAGAGACAGAGACAGAGCAGGGAGCAGCCCTGGGCCGTGTGCTCAGTGCTGTCCTGGACAGAGACAGAGACAGACAGGGAGCAGCCCTCGGCCGTGTGCTCAGAGTCCTGTACAGAGACAGGGAGCAGCCCTGGGCTGTGTGCTCAGTGCTGTGCTATACAGAGACAGGGAGCGGCCCTGGGCTGTGTGCTCAGTGCTGTGCTGAGCAGGTCTGGCCCAGCTGGGCGTCTTTCTTGTGCTTGACAACTGTGAAGACATTGGGTGCAACCTTCTTTTTTGGTGCAGTTTTTTGTTTGGTTGTTTTTTGTGTGTGTGTGTGTTTTGTTTGGTTGTTTTTGAGGCAGGATTTCTCTTTGTAGCTCTGCCTGTTCTGGAACCCGCTCTATAGATCAGGCTGGACTTAAACTCACAGAGATCCTCCTGCCTCTGCTTCCAATGCTGGAACTAAAGGCATGCACCACCACCGCCAGCCATCTGTACAGCACAGTATGTAACATGTAGTGTTGGGTAATACACAGCTAATCTGAACAGACAGCCATGTCTATCATTTCCCGAGCTCCCTTCCGTGTCCACACTAACAGAGTGCTGTGATGGACGCCCTGGCGTGTGTGAAGGAATGTTCTTTAAGGGCTTTAATTTAGCACTTGTTTTTTGGTTTTTTACATTTTTTTAGAAAATTGTTTTATGCACATGTGGTTTTTGTCTGCATGTATGTCTGTACCACATGCGTGTCTGGTCTCTAAGGAGGTCAGATGTGGGCATCATATCCCCTGAAACTGAAGTTATGGACAGTTGTCAGCCACCATGTTGGTGTTAGGAACTGAACCTGGGTCCTCTACAAGAGCAACAAGTGTATCTAACAGCCAGACCATCTCTCCAGCTCCTTTGTTTTCTTTAGAGACAAGGCCTCATGTCACTAAGGCTGGTCCTCTTGCCCCTCATGTGTTGAATGGTGATCAAATGTCCCCAGAATTGTACTTGACACTGTGTTCACTCTGAACTTTTAGTTAGTATTTTGTGCTGTGTGAGGATTGCACCCAGTGTTTTGAGAGCACTGATTAGGCGTTTTTCTACTGGATTATATCACCATGCTCCTGAGTACTTTATTTTTTCAATTTAATTCCCGTTTGTCGTCGTTGGTGGTGGTGGTTGCTTGCTTGAGACCAGGTCCCACTAGGTAGCTCTTACTGCCCTCCACTCGCTGTGTAGCTCTGTCTGGTCTCACGGCAGTGACCCTCCTTCCTGCCTCTGCTTCCCAAATGCCACTGCACTTGGCTTTTGAGTGCCTGGTTTATCCTACAGTTACAAGTTAGCCAGGGTTGTTAGGTGACAGAATGGGACTGATTAGTATCAAGGTCTAGCTCACGGTCTGCACTGTTGTGGAGGGGAGAGGGGTGAGATTGGAAATGTCTGCCCTTCCAGTATCTAGTCAGATCGCATGCCCACCCAGGGCAGGAGTCTGTCTCAGTGAATAGGGCAGACTGGCACAGAGCAGGAAGGGAGACCCTGAGGGGGTATCAACCACCACACCTGATAGGGACAACATCCTGTGATCAGTGTGCCTCTCTGCTTGCCTTCCTGGGGCTTAATCACATCTGCTCTCTGGGAAACCCTGCTCTGTCGGAAACAGATCCAGAGAAGCCCTTTCCACGTGAGCTAGGCAGCAGAGCCTCGCCGGGTGTGAGTGACCCGTCATAGCGGTTTTCTGTAGCCAGATGACCAGTCTTTCCTGGTAGTAATGCCGTCACAGCAGTCCCATTCAGATCCCGCCACCCAGTCATTGTTTTGGGAAGGAGTGCCGAGCTATCAGACACCAGCTACTATAATTAGAACGGGGAAAGCGGACACTCACCGAGCTAACGTCTTAGCTGTGGCGTTTGAAGCACTTTTTTAAAGTTAAGCAGCCTCCTCCTCGGTTCTGCTTCCTGAAATACAAGCTGTACGGTTTGGGGGTTCTTGCATTCCAGTTTTTGTTACTGCTGTGCGCTCTCCTCCCCCCCCCCCCCCCCCCCACGTTTTAATCAGAGAACAAATTGCTGTCAGCACATTGAGTTCATGTGCCAGCCACATTCAGAACAGGGTGTTCTGTGCTCTTCAAAACAAAATTGCTCTAGGGCAGTAAGAGAACAATAAAGTCAGAGCTCCAGTTGAAATGATGTTTTGCAGCGACCGGGCTCACTTGATGTGGTTACACTCTGGATTGCACAGCTACACTTGGGTAATTTGGTTTGGTTTGACTTTGTGGGGTTTGTTGGAGCACCCCCTTCCAGGTTACATTAGACCTTCAGTCAAGAGAAAATATTGTCTCTTTTTAACTTGCTTATTTCTCATAACCAAAAAAGCCCTAAGTAGAAGCATCCTGTATGTACTTCTGTTCACTTTGGACACGTCATAGATCATTTACTTCCTGTAAATCATGCTGGATGAGATTAGCAACAGACCTCCTGAGCCCTGGAGGCCGAGCTCCTGAGTGAGTCATGACGGCTCTTATTAAATATTTATTAAGTGAGTATTTGTACTATGGAATACAAAGTCAAAAGTACCCACAGGTCTCCCAGAGACAGAGCAGCGGAAATGGGCTTCGGAGGAACTGGGTGCCTCTGTATAGATCACTCCAAGAGTCTTCCCAGAGCCTTAGTGGTGAGTTCTTGTCAGCAGCCGTGGTGACTGTCACAGCAGTGTTCAGAGCTAGCCAGTCCAGCCAGTGAGGTGGAGAATCGTGGGCTGTGCTCACCCTGCTGATCCTGCATTTTTCTCTGACATCCCAAACTTCATATAATGAGGAGATGGTGCATAGATGTCTGAGGCGGAGTGTATGTGGGAATGCCACTTAAGATGTTTAATTACATTTTTATTTATTTATTATGTGTGTGGGTATGCATGTGTACATGAGAGGATAGCTTATGGGAATTGATTCTCTTCTACCATCTGAGGCCCAGGAGCTGAGCTTGGCTTGTCAGGAGGAGACAGCCACCTCTACCTGCTGAGCTAGCTGCTGCTCCTCCAGAGGTGGTGTGGTTCCCAGCACAGGTGCTGGACAACTCAAAATTACCTATAACTCCAGCTTCAGGGGATTGGATGCCCTCTTCTGGTCTCTGTGGATACCTGTACACATACAGCTTACACTCAAACACATACATGCATAAATTAATAATTTTTTTCCCTTTTTAGATGTGTCTGTGTGTGTTTGCCTGAATGTAAGTTTATGTACCACATGCATGCAGTGCCCACAGAGGCCAAAAGGGGGCTTTGATCCCCAGGAACTAGAGTTACAGACAGTTATGAGCTTCCCTATAGGTGTTAGGATTTGAGCCTCAGGTCGTTGGCAAGAGCAGCAAGTGTTCTTAAGCACTGAGCTGTCTCCAGCCTGTGTTTGCTTTCCTAACTGGGCCTTACTTCATTCTTCTTTGCTGCGCACAGAAGGCGAACGTCTGGAATTATTTGGTAATTTCAAACACATGATGCGCTGCAGATCTGTCTAGGAAACTGATGTGTAGTCGGGGATCCTTCGCAGGAGTGCTGGGTTTCCTGTTTTGAAAACACACTCAGACTTGATCGCCCAAAGCCACAGCAAATGTACTGACCGCTTCCTCCCCACTAAAGGCACTGGGCTTTCGGAAGGAGGCAGTCTTCTAACCGTAAATGTCAGCCTTCCCTGCCCCCAAATCTGTCCAGGTGTAAGCAGCTAGGATGATAAATCTGAGCACTAGATAGGCTGTTAGTAGTGGATGGGCAAGAGCTGTGCTCAGCAGGTCTCTTGTGGAGAGTAACGTCCATTAGTCTAAATTCTATTTATTTATTGTGGTTCTGGGGCTTGAGCCTGGCTTTCTACTTGCTAAGCAGGTACTATGCCACCAAATTCTATCCCTACCCCTCTCTTAACTTCTTACTGTGAGATAGGCCATAGCTGTATGAGTGAGTCTCCTGCCTCAGCCTCCTGAGTGGCTAGGCTTACAGGCCTGAGTTCAGGCTCAGATTAGATACCCAACCTGCTAAGAATTCAGTTTCTTTAAAAACATCACCTTTTACTCCAGGAAAAAAGAGAGAGAGAGAGAGAGAGAGAGAGAGAGAGAGAGAGAGAGAACCATGTGCTCCCAAGCCTGTGGTGTGCATCTATTTTAAAGTAAAGTCAAATCTGTTGTTAAAATGGAAGAGGTTGCTGGCAGTACTCACTGCTGCCCAGCTGGGTCCCTCCTACACTGTTCTCAGCCTGGTGTTTCCATGTTAAACATGCGCTCAGAGGGCAGGGGAGTATTCTACAAGTTAGCCATTAGTTTATCTAGAACATTCCAAATGTGGTTATACTATAGAAGGCTTCATATAAATTAACGAGTATGGGATATAAAACAAGGCTTTTTACCACGTCCTGACGTCAAAGCTGGCCGTCGCCATTGTTTGAAGGAACTGACTCGGGATTGGATAGACAGCAGTCGGAGCAACCAGGGCGGTGTCCATCCTAGCGCTTTGTGTCCTGACTCTGGTGACGGGGGCCCTGCTGTCTGTAGCCCACTGCTCCTTACTCTGGTGACGGGGGCCCTGCTGTCTGTAGCCCACTGCTCCTTACTCTGGTGACGGGGGCCCTGCTGTCTGTAGCCCACTTCTCTTTACTCTGTGGAGTTTCTTGCTTCTCAGCCTAGGCCAGATGGCTGACTGTAGGAATTAGCTTTAAAGCTGGCTTCTGGGCTAAAACAGGAGACTGTAGAGGTCAGATAGTGAAAGCGGAGTGAGCTGGGATTGGATCTGTGTTTGGGAGATTACAGTTGTCATAGGACATGGAATTAATGTCTCGGGGAGGGTGGTTTCTCAAGTCTCTGAAGTCATTTACCTAAAATCAGTTAAGCAGCCTTAGGAAGCGACTAGATCATCAAAGAAGAACAGGGGGCTGTTCTGTCTCACAAGCCATTCATCTTTCTCACTGAGGAAAAAGACCTGTCTGAAAGGCATATGGAGCCGGGCGCTGGTGGCGCACACATTTAATCCCAGCACTCGGGAGGCAGAGGCAGGCGGATCTCTGTGAGTTCGAGGCCAGCCTGGTCTACAAGAGCTAGTTCCAGGACAGGCTCCAAAGCTACAGAGAAACCTTGTCTGAGAGAGAGAAAGAGAGAGAGAGGGAGAAGGAAGAAAGGGCATATGTAGCATTAGCACTGAAAGTAGTTGGAGCTGCTATGTAACTCAATGGCTGATGGCTTGCCTTACATGCACAAGTCCCTGGATTCAGTCCCCACCACCATGCAAAATAATTAGAGCAAGATGTGGTGCGTGCCTGTGATAATATAACAGTAAAGCCCTTGGAAGGCAGGGGCAGAAGAACAAGCGTTCCAGGGCACCCTGACTACACAAGAAGAAACTGCCTCCAAAGTCCAAGAGCGCTCCTCATTCAGCATGGATGTGTTACTGCAGAAACAACCTTCAGTCCTGGGTATTATTATTTATTTTTGCCCAAGCATCTGAAACCAACATCCTGTTACAAATGGTTAAGCCATTGTATATAGTCAAGACTATATGCATTCTCATAATTAATGTGTTTAAGCCAGTATTGTGTGACCCTGTGTCACGGGGAAGCAAACTAGTAAGTATTTAACAAAAAAACAGAAAAAAGTACTGTTGTTCTTAAACTGTCAGACTGGGTGGGCAAAGCTTCTAGAAGACACTGGGTGTGTCTTGTGGACAAGAGGGGAAGCTGTGTTGCTGCGTGGCTTGTGACTGTCCTGTCTCCTCCCCTCAGTCCACCTGGAAGGCTGCTGTGGCGGAAGGATGTTTGACTGCAGAGATGTGGTGTTCACCGTTGGTGAAGGAGAGGACCACGACATTCCAATTGGGGTCGACAAAGCCCTGGAGAAAATGCAGAGGGAAGAGCAGTGTGTTTTATATCTGGGACCACGGTAAGAAGCAGCATTTCTGGACACGGTGGAGCTCGCTGCAGACCAAGGGCTGCCTGCTCGCTCACTCAGTGTTCTTCCCACGGCGAAGTCATCTCATTAGTCAGGGGACAGTCGGGAAGTTTGGGGCCTCACAGCACCGTGGAAGTTTCTGAGCGGTTGTCTAAGAAACAGCAGAGACTGGCTTGTGCTCTGCTCTCTGAGTGCAGCAGGCGGGTGTTGAGAGTTGCATTAGAGCATGGTTTACTACACTTGAATCCATGCCACATTCTTATATGGAGTCCCTGAAGGAAGAAAAAACCAGCTTGTTCTTCCTGGATCTAAAGGCAGCGGAGATGACTCATTTTTGCCTAAATTTTTCCCGTCATAAGGATAGCCATTGGCACTTCCAAGCTTAGAACTACCCGGCACTGACAGTCTCTTGTGAAAACATGTTTTGTATTATTTTTAGATCTAAAATTATACCATAAATTCAACTCTTCTATCTTGAGAAATGGACCCCTGAGAGAATCCAGGGGTGCCGCCTGCATGCAAGCGCATCCGCTTGTCCAGAGTAGCCTCGCAGGCTGCAGATTGCCACCGGCAGAATCAGAGTTCTGAGACTCTTTGGCCTGCCCTCACCTCTAAGTGGTCCAGTGATGATAATGCTAATCTTCTCTGTAATCCTGTTTCCCAGTTTCCTTGCCAACACTTCCTTGAAAATTCTTCCAGAGTACTCCATCCTGATTCTAAAGCTGTCGTGAGACCCTTTTGTCTGCTGTTTCTCTTCACCCCTTTCTTCCACGGCTGTAGTCCTATGTTGGTGTATTTGATGCACTGTGCCATAGTTCACTCTACAATGAAGCTACTTCTTTTTGGCTGAAAGCCCCCCACACACACTTACAGAGGTTCTTCATAACCTACATTTTTTTTTTTGAGCTATCTTCTCACTTTTTTTTAGCTTTGGCTGCCCTAAAGCTCACTATGTAAACCATGCTGGTCTCAAACTACCCGCCTCTGGCTCCTGAGTGCTGAGATTAAAGCTCCCTAATCACTTTAAATCTGACATTGCAGAATTATAGTAGCGCTCCCCTCAGGTGGCTTGTATGTTCTCACGGTTGAGTCCATAGGGATCAGCTCTGTAAAGGGTGAGCGTTCAGTAATACATGCCCCAGATCTTCAGGTCTTAGCCCAGCTGGTAAGACAGTTAAGCAAGTCAGACGTTTCTTAGTGTAGCTGGTTCTTTTTTTTTTTTTTTTTTTTTAAAAATAGGCTGTTTTTTTTTTTTTTAAAGATTTATTTATTATGTACACAGTGTTCAGCCTCCATGCCTGAAGGCCAGAAGAGGGCGCCAGATCTCGTTACAGATGGTTGAGAGCCACCATGTGGTTGCTGGGAATTGAACTCAGGACCTCCGGAAGAGCAGTCAGTGCTCTTAACCACTGAGCCATCTCTCCAGCCCCCTGTAGCTGGTTCTTGCAGGTCACACTGGCACGCTTTCTCCGCAGCCCACCTTGGTGGCACGGGGCAGGTCGCCTAACCGTCTTACAAGGTTGCAGAGGCCTGCTTGGAGAAGTCAGGTGAAGCCTTAGCAAACCCCCTGCCCAGGGGAGCCCTTCCTCATTAGCTCCTAAGGCCTTTGCAATGGCTTTTGTTCCTTTTACCCTTAGGCCACAGGAAAATAATCTCTGCAGAACAAAGGGTAAGCTTTTCAAATCTTTTCAGGCATAAAAACTATCAAGTTCTCATAAGTTTTGGTATATAAAGTTTTTTTTTCCTGCCTGCCCCCTGGGGGGATGGTATGTTGACATATCTCTGGAGTATTTTGTTGGTATATTGAGTTCTGTGAAGTATATTCTGTGCAATGCTGTCTACACTGTCTTCATGTGTGTGTGATGCTTACATGTATGTAGACCATCCCTATGCAACCGGTGTGCATAGGGATTGTATGCGTGCAACATACGGACTTGTCTTGTTCAGATAAAATGCTGAGCCAGTTTGTACTCTGAGTGGTCTTCTGTATGCCACCTCCCCCCCCCCCCACACACACACACACCTTCCTTGACATTCACAGACTCCTTGACAGGATGTTTTCTTAAGAAACTAACAAAGCATCCAGTTTTCTCCCACTGGAGCGGTGTCTTTTCTTCAGTGTTCTCTAGAATACTGAGCCTGGCAGTCCCTCCTGGAGACCTTCTCACTCCAAGAGTTTTTCTCACCGTTCTTAAATGTATTTCCTGTGCTCAAAGAAATAATTAAATATTGTGACTGGTCTCTCTTTTGTTTTAGGTTAAGTACTGATAACTTTTTTCTCTTTCCTTCTTTTTACTTTATGCCTCTTTTGTAACAATCCCAAACAAAACACAGGCTGTTAAGAGTGATGACTAATTATAGGCCAGCCGTGTGGGTCCCCAGCTCCCTCGGGACAGTGGGGTCTGAGCTTGGTACTGTCTCGGTGACCGCTCAGGAAGCACTTGCCTCTGGCCTCAGCTTTGTCTGTAAGGAGCAGCTGGTGAGAGCCCACGCAAGTGCTGCTGTTCCCTACAAGGCAGGCTGGCCCTTGACCTCTTTCTGTGTCTGCCCTAAAGGCAGCTGTTGCTCAGGTGTTGACTCTGGACTCCATTTCTGATGTTTCATCTTCCAGTCAGGTCCTGCTTTGCCCAGTCTGAGCCAGTGTGAGTCGGGCACCTTCTGTTTAACAGAGTCAGGCTAGCTGTTTCTGGAATGGATGGGTGTGCGCCTGGTCTCCCAAGATGTGTCCACCAGTCTTAGCAGAATTATTGTTTTAACCAGGAGAGACGGTACAAATAATCTTCTTTAATCCCCTGGTAATAGTTAGGCTGTGGTGCCTTCAAACTTGTCCCCACACTCCCCACACCCCACCCCACCGCGTAGTGGAGCCTCCAGCGAGAGCCCCTCTTAGGCAGCCCTCACCACTGTTGATGTTTAGGGCTAGATAATTCCTGGTTGTAGCAGAGGAGGATTGCCTGTGCCATGACAATGTACAGCAATATTCCTGGACTCTCTGCCAGCCACTAGTGGTCCTACTCAGATCTCCAAGCATTGCTAAATGTCCCTGACAAAGAAGGGTTAAAATCAGCCCAGTGAACGGCCTCTGTCCCAAGCGAATGCCGTTCATCTGTTGCATTCGTCCCTGCTTAGCAGAACTGCGGATCCTAGCATCTCTCAGCAGCAGACTTAAGAAGCACCCACCTGCCTGCCTCCGTTGCAGCAGGTGAGGAGCAGCTCTGGGACAGCCCACTCTCCCCGCCCCAGGGAGAAAACCAGGCGCCATTTCCTAGAATTGGCCACTGGCAATTGTACCCTCTCCTTTATTGCTTTGCTGAAGATGCCCTTTGCCTGTGTCGGGGCTGCCGCACCCAGTTCTTCCCAGGCGCCCGCGCCTCTGCTCCTGCTGCCCATGGTCTTGAGTAGCAGTGGAGGTGAGTGAGTGAGCAGGCCTTCCTGAAAACTCAGACGGGATGGAGGAGTGGCGCGTGCAGCATGGTGTGTGTGTTCTTCCTCAGTCCCTAGCCCCAAGAAGACCCAAGTGGGATATTATAGCCTTAAACCAGTTTTGACATCTTTCAAACCATCACCAGAAAGTTTGGATTAACTGAACTTTTTGTGCCATTTCATATTTCAAGAGTAGCTTGTTTCATAGCAAATAAAAACGGTGTTCCGGTGAACCCCTTGTTATATACTGAGCACTGTTCTGATTTTTCTTTCTTTCTTTTTTTTTTTTTTTTTTTTTGAGACAGTATTTCTCTATTTGTAGCCTTGGCTGTTCTGGAACTAAGAGAGATCTGCCTGCCTCTGCCTCCCAAATGCTTCAATTAAAGGCTTGGACCACCAAACCCAGCATAGGGCAGTGTTCTAGGTGCTGGGAAACCCTAAAACAGACAGATCTCCATGGGGTTCTGTTCTGTTCTGTCAGACACATGCTTCCCAAATACATTTAATTTGTTTAAGATCTGAAGCAGTTCCCTGGACCTAATTTACAAAAGCTTGCTGTGATGGCATACCCCAGTAAACCAGCACCCTACTTAGCAAGGCCTTGTTTCTCAAAATTAAATTTACATAGCTCCGGATTTATTTTGTGTCTTTTTTTAACTTAGTAGGTTTTGGCTAAAGGGTATTTACTGCATCTTAAACAGGATAATTAAGAGGTGTAAAAGTTTGTATGCCTCTAAGTGGGGTGCTGGGCTGCTGGCTGTAGCCATGTGTTCCATTCTGTTTTCAGTGCCCCTTTTAACTCTTTAAGAGCTGTTTTCTTAGCAGCAGTGCTTTAGAGTGAGAAGCTTGTTCTGAAACAAAGACTTGAGGGAACTCAGACTGAGAGTGGGAGAGGGCCATGGTGGGGAAAGGTTCCAGTGGGAGGGGAGGGAGTGCGAGGGAGTTGGGTAAAATGACAGTCATAGACGACAAAATGTTGGAAGTGATTCGGACAGAACTGTGTTGACTTTAATGATCACAGTAGCCAACTCCTCTGTCCTCTCTGCCCATAGAGCCAAAAGGGAAAAAATCCCTCGCAGCAAAAAAGGAAAGGATTAAGTCGCAAATCAAGCAGAGAAAAAGACATCAATATTGAAAAGCATATCAAACACACTGTCCCAGGTAGTGCAGGAATTATGTATGTGTATAAGAGACGAACATGTGTGTGTGTGTGCGCGCGCGTGTGCGCGCGCTCATGCACGAAAGCTGGGTCTAAGAAAACACAGCAGTGAACCGCGGGATGTTTCTCCTTCTGGTCAGCCTCTACTGGGTCTCTCATGGTGCTGATTCTACACCTCAGAATACCAAAGGAAGTACCTGGAAATGCATCAGTTCTTTTAAAGTCTTGTTTTTCCCTCTCCATTTCAGATATGGTTTTGGAGAGGCAGGGAAGCCTAAATTTGGCATTGAACCCAATGCTGAGCTCACGTATGAAGTTACGCTTAAGAGCTTCGAAAAGGTGAGAAAAGCGAACTTCTCAAAAGTCGTGGTGGGTCTCTTCTCATACCCTTCCCGTCACCGTCACCGTGTATTAGGCAGTTTGACTAAGTGGTATCTATTTCTGTGCCTGCTTCTCTTTCCCCGTGATTCCTGCCCCCACCCCGCCACCCCGCCCCTTCTGCTCACAGCCTGGAAGGCTGATGGAAGGGTGGATATAAGAGGAGCGGTGTTATTTTGTTACTGTGTGTGTCAGCCTTTGTTTTTCTGCTTCTTTTTTTTTAAACTCTTGGGTAGAATCCAAGACTTGTTCCCTTATTTGTTCCTAAGCTTGTTCTTTTTCTACTTTTTTCCTGGGTTGAGGACAAAAAAGTTCACGTACTGCCAAGCAGCTCCTTGGGGGAGGTGGGGTGCAGCTTCTCAGGGCTGAACGGATTGTACCCTTCACAGGAGTCTCGGAGAGGCCTCCGCTGGGGCTCCAGGTTGTGATCCCAAGGTCTCAGCCTTGGCGCCAGCAGGGCTCCAACTAGGGACAAGAAACAAACCTGCTACCCAGCTGTTCTCATGCTGGTCCAAGAGTAGGGGAGGAAATCTGCCATGGCCTTGGACTTGCTCACTCCCACCCAGGGCTACCTCTGTAGGTTCCAGCTGCCTTTACTGGGCAGACACACCGCATCCCCCATAAGCTACGTAGGCTGTCGTCCTCAGCTGTATCTCCAAATGACCAGCACCCCAGCCTTCGTTCCCGGAGCTCTCAGGAGACGGCCCTTTTTATCTTTCCTCCAGTGCTGCCACAGCCCCGTGATCTGTACGTCAGGTTCTTGCTAGGAAATGTCTTCCATGTCATACTAGATTCCAAAGGACAGTTGTCACCTCGTAGCCTGTAAGTCTGGGAGAAAGTAGGAGGGTTCTCCCACACCAGCATCCTGTCACACCATGGCTTCTTTTGAGGGGTGACCTCCTTTGAAGGCCTCCAAGCTCAGGAGTGATCTCTTCATGGGCTTTTATTGCTAAGATGGCGAAAAGAGTCTTTAGCACACGATTGTCAAGGCCTTTGGCTGTCCTGACCCTTCTTATAGAGGGCCCCTACCCTCTGTCCCGTGCTTTTTTGAGAGTATTCTCACTGTCACACTGCACCAAGCTCGTGCTGTCACCTCTCCACAAGTGTGCCTGTTCACGTCACTGGGCGGACTCACAGGTAGAGGCCTGTGATGTCTTTGGAATTCACCTGCCCCAATCCCCTGCCTTAAAGAAAGGAAATTGAAGTCAGAAGCCAGATGTGGTGGTGCACACTTATAATCCCAGTGCTCTAAAGGCTAAGGCAGAAGGATGGCATATGTCAGGCCAGCCTGGGCTACATAGCATGACCCTGTCGCCACCACCACCACACCCCATGAAAAAAATACAAAGAGAGAGCTGGGGAGGTGGGGTAAGCATGAGGGCCTGTGCTCAGACCTCTAGCACCCTGTGAAAGCTGGACGTGGAGACACATGCCAGTGACTCATGGCTGAGCAGACAGGAGCACCTTGGGGACTTGCTGGCTGGCCAGCCTAGCCAATCAGTTTGCTTCGAGTTTAGTGAGAGACCCTCAAAAAGTTCAGTGAAGCTCTGACAAGATGGCTGCCCGGGTAAAGCACCAGCTGCAAACCGAGTGGCCTGAGTTTGTCTCTAGAGTCTCACAGAAGGGGAACTGACTCCACAGGCACACACGGTGCACATGCACACACACGTAACAGCATTGAAAATCCATAAAGCTTTAGGAAGTACGCAAAGGAAAACTGTGTTGGAAAATAAATAAAAATGTTACTTTCTTAAAAATAGGTGGGGAGTGATAGAGAAATTGACATTGGCCATGGTTCACATAGGTCCACGCTCATTAGCAGTGTTTGTTGGTTTTGGTTTCTCTAGACAGGGTTTCTCTGTATAGCAGCCCTAGCAGTCCTGGAACTAGCTCTGCAGGCCAGGCTGGCCTCGAACTCACAGAGATACCCCTGCCTCCCGAGTGCTGGGATTAAAGGTGTGCGCCACCACTGCCCAGCTCCACTTGAAAGAAATTGTGGGGTTTTTTTTGTTTTGTTTTGTCTTTTTAAGATGTATTTTTATTTTATGTGCATTGGTATCTATTCTGCCTGTGTGTCTGTGAGAAGGTGTCAGATTTCCTAGAACTGGAGTTACAGACAGTTGTGAGCTGCCATGTGGGTGGTGGAATTGAACTCGGGTCCTCTGGAAGAGCAGCCAGTCAGTGCTCTAAGCTGCCGAGCCATCTCTCCAGCCCTCCATTTGAACTTTCTAATTCAAATAGAGCCAACCACACCTATTACTTTTTCCTAGAATAGCACAGTTATTCCGCTGAGTTCTGTGATCTTAAATCCAGCTGTATATATGGATTTTTTTTAAGTGCTGGGGGTTGAAGCCATGGTCTCGAGCACACAGAACAAGCACTGTCTCACTGAGCACGGCCCCAGAGCTGCTGTTTCTAGACCTGTGTGTACTACTGTGGAGGGTCAGGTACACATAATACAAACTATACTTCACCGGATGACAGTGACGTCATTTGTGTGCAGCTCTACAGTGATGGTGTCGCATGAGCTGCATCTTTCCCGTCGCATTTTGCTGAAAATCCCCCATGTGAAAGCAGGCAGTGTGGTGTGCACCGGTCATCCCCTGCACTGGGGACGTGGCAGCAGGAGGATCAGAAGTTCAAGGTCATCCTTGTCTGCAGGATTATACACTACGCTGTCTGGGGGGGGGGGGGGAATCCCGCAAGCTGATACTGTTAGAGGCCATAATACATCTGGTTGCGTGAATAATGAGACAGCTGCCTGATCTGGAGTTTGAAAAATTCTCTATGCAAGCGCAGCTTGGCCTGGACCATCAGTAATAATCCCACTTCAGAGTCGGAAAGCGAGTAGCTCGGTCCTCCCCGAGGCTGGAGTGCAGCCCATCGGCAGCAAGGGTCAGACCGCAGCTTGGGAGCTCGGCCTGCCAGTGTCTTTGCATTTGGGAATCTTCTAGAAGTAGGCGCTGTTTATTCTCTAGGCTTCAGCTGGTGCGTCCTGCTCGTCTGTCTAACTGCCACAAATCTATACACAGGCCAAAGAGTCGTGGGAGATGGACACCAAAGAAAAGCTGGAGCAGGCGGCCATTGTCAAAGAGAAGGGAACTGTGTACTTCAAGGTGCGTGAGTCCCTGTAAATCCTTCCGTGTTAAGCTGTGTACTCACGTGTCCGTGAGCTGTTTACTGTCGTGTTTCCTGCTCTTCATTCTGCCGACACCTTTTTAGTGAGAATAACCCTTAGTTTTCACAGGCCTGCTCTTGGCAGTGAGAACAGTGCGTCAGTGTGAAAGAGATACTGCAGGCCCTCTCTGTAACCGTCCTCAGAGCAGATGACACCTGGCCGGCTCACCCGCACCAGAGCACTCAGTGCCTAGCAGGTTCTGCTTGGCCCGTAGTCAGCGTGCAGTAAGTGTGGAGAGAAAGGATGCAGAGTGGCTGTTATGGGTCAGAGTTCACAGCAATGACACGTGACAGGAAGGACATGTAGTCTGCGGACATGTGGAGTGATTTCCTCATATGCAGCAGTGGGCTTGCTTTCCCGTACGCACAGCAGAGCCGTCTCCTGGTTGTTCACATTAGTTTCCGGTTGAGAAACGAGTTCCCTTTGCGTTCTAAGTGGGAACAGCGGTTTTCACAGCCGTCGTTATCTTCAAAATAAGTCATAAGTAGTTGAGAATATTGTTGTTTTAAGACAGGGTTTCTGGACAGGCTGTCCAGGAACTTGCTCTGTGAACCAGACCAGCCTTGAACTCACAGAGATCTGCCTGCCTCTGGATTAAAGGCTGCGCCACCACTGCCTCTCTTGTTTGATGAGTTTTATCTAGAAATACATCACTGCTGCTATAACTGAGCAGCAAAATAAAGATGCCTCTAGTGGTGGTGGCTGGGTGCTCAGAACGGCCTGGAGACTGGCATGGGTGACTCAGCATCCAGGGATGCCCAGCACAACCTTCCCAAGGACCTGCTAGGAAGACAGCTCTGAACCTTGCAGTGGCCACAGTGATGCTACTTACAACTGCCCTTAGTGACAGCTGCTTCCCCGGAGCCCTATCCGTGGGACCTAGGAGCCAGTGCTTTATCCTACGGGTCCTAATCCTAGGTGCAAGAAAAGAGATTTCAGAATGACACGCAGCTTGCTCGCCAGTCTATTCCAAAGAGATTGACGCCAGAAGCAGCTGTGGTGGCACACACCTTTAATCCCAGTGCTCCAGAAGCAGAGGCAAAGGCTCTCCAAGTTCAAGGCTAGGTCTCCATAGCAAGTTCTAACCAGCCGGGGCTACATAGTGAGGCCCTATCTGGAAAAAAAAAAAGAGGGGTAGGAGAGGCTGCCCATGTGTTCTTCAGTTATCTTTCTTGTACTGGCAGTCTTTTAAAAAAAGTTCTTTTTTTTCTAGGGCTTGTTAAAGAAAATTCATTGTTTTTTTTTTCCATAACACTATATATAAAGTGGATGCCTGAGTCAAGTGTTCATGAGCTTATTTCTGAGATACGCTGCTGCATCTACAGCCTCATCTGCGGGAGGGGACCAAGCTGAAGAACTGTGAGACTGTAGTCACCCCAGAAAAACACTGCCAGAGATAGTATAGATGACTGGGCTTTTTGTTTTGGGGGGTGGTTCATCTGCTTTCCACTTTGAACTGAAACCCATGATTGGGTCCTAGGATTGTCTTAGTGCGTGTGCACGCTGCGTGTAGTGAAGATGAGCTTGGTTTATCCTGAGTGATGCTGGATCATCATTTTAGAGCGTGCTTTTCACTGTGGATGAAATCCATAGACTTTTAATAATAATACATGTGTTTGTTTATTCTTAACAAATATGCTAAACTAATGTATGAATCGTCAGAAAGCATACAGATGGGAACTCTGCACGGGAATCGGAACATTAGGCCTTTGCTTTTCCTATGATTGAGATCACTCACCTGTGTTGGTCGGGCCACATCAACGTTACAGTGATGATACATAGGTTTCAGCATGTTCTGAATCTTCCTAAAATCACCAATCTGGATAAAATATGGATCGTCGGTCACACATATGGAACATGGTATTTTTAGCATGTAATTTGATAGACAAGATCTCTCAAAACGTTAGTCTGTTGAAGGGGAAATTAATGAAAGGTTCGAAACTGCTGACCTAAGGGCTTAGCTCAGCTCAGAACGTCTCTGAACATTCTGTCCCGCCAGAGTTCCTGGAGGCAGCTTCCTAATGATAGATCACAGCGGTGATGCTCGCTGGAGCTGCAGATTCCAGCAGCGTTGGTGGGCTGCCTCCTGTGCATGGTCCCTGGCAGCACTCGGGGCAGCCTTAACTACCAGCTCCGGCTCCCCAGGGTGGTACACACTGCGTGCAGATGTGTGGGTCCTGCAGAGATCGGCTGCCCTGCGGATTTGGACTTCAGGACATCCACACGTTTTTATCGGCCTGCCAGTTTGGTTCAGTGCTGTGAGCAAAGTAGGATTGAATAGTGCTCTTTGGTTGATGTTGGAACTTCCTTTCCATGTCGCAGGAAATGACTGTCCTCACCTGGTTCTGACCTGGCCTGTGAAGGCTGGGCTTACTGCTGTGTGCGGGCGTCTTGCGCCCCCTAGTGCCCTCGGGAAGGAAGTGTGTCTGGCTGGCTGGCTGTGGCGAGAGCTCCACACAGTGGGCTGAGTGCAGTCGGTCCTCTGTGGGTCTCAGCGGTGCTAAGGGGGTGATCCTGGGTTGACTGCCCTTCTGCAACCTGATAGGAAGTGTGCTCTGCGCAGGCTGTACTCGGCTGCTGCAGAAAAGAGCCCTCGCCTGTATTGCGGCTTCATGTGCGAGATTCCCAGATGCCGCTCCACCCGCGGCATTGGTTATTACAGCAGTCAGCACTAGTCAGCAGGGCCAGGGCCTGTGCCGGCCGTGCCTGGGATTCTGCTTACTCTGGAACAGCGCTTCTCAACCTGTTGGTTGACCCCTAAAGGGCTACAGCATTAAGAAAATGGAGAGCCACTGTTCTGGAAGCTGAGGCAGGGAGACAACAAGTTTGAGGCTAGCCTTGACAACTTAACAAGGCCCTGTCTGTCTAAAATAGAAATGAAGGCTTGAAGATATAATGGGTATAGTGCTTGCTTAGTGTGCGTGAGGCCTTAGTGTGCGTGCAGTCCTTAGTACTGCAGAGGAGGGACGGTAGGACAAGCAAGAGTAGACTAGTTTTCTCTCACATTGAGTTTTGATGTTAAGGTTACTTATACTGTATGCTGCCAACCAGCTAGGTGTGTTCCCACTGCCTGTGGATCAGCACACCATACTCTGGCCCACTGCCTACTCTTACAAGTAAAATGATGCCAGGGCACAGCCACCAGGGCACAGCCGCCGGGGCACAGCCACACTGGGGCACAGCCGCCGGGGCACAGCCACACTGGGGCACAGCCGCCAGGGCACAGCCGCCAGGGCACAGCCACACTGGGGCACAGCCGCACTGGGGCACAGCCGCACTGGGGCACAGCCGCCAGGGCACAGACACACTGGGGCACAGACACACTGGGGCACAGCCGCACTGGGGCACAGCCGCCAGGGCACAGACACACTGGGGCACAGCCGCCGGGGCACAGCCACACTGGGGCACAGCCACACTGGGGCACAGCCGCCGGGGCACAGCCGCCGGGGCACAGCCGCCGGGGCACAGCCGCCAGGGCACAGCCGCACTGGGGCACAGCCGCCAGGGCACAGCCACACTGCTGCAGTTTTGCTCGTGTTGGCAGGTGCTGCTTTCGCACTACTACTGAGAGTGGGGACTTGCGCCATCTGCTTTAGATAGCCCAGGCTTGCTGTCTGAGGACACATCACCATATTGCAGTATTTACTATGCAGTGTTGAATGCCAGGAGAGAAGAGAAAAGTCACCCCCTTTTCCATAAGCCATACGGCTCACCACCCTTTTGAAAGACTGTTGAGTGTTGGCTTCAAATGGTGTAACCACCTGCTGCTAGAAACCAGCACGCTGTGGTGTCAGCCTGCTGCAGGCTCCTTCCCAGGCTCGCACAGGACTAGGAGGGGGCAGGAGAGCTGAGGCCTGGAAACAGGGACACAGAGCGGGGTTGTCGTGCAGGCCTAGTCCTCCTGAGGACTCGGTTCACTCTGTCCCTTCCAGAGCACAGTACCAGTCATCACTGGCTTTCTCCTAGGGCGGCAAGTACATGCAGGCTGTGATTCAGTACGGGAAGATAGTGTCCTGGCTGGAGATGGAGTACGGCCTATCGGAGAAGGAGTCAAAAGCCTCTGAATCGTTCCTGCTTGCAGCCTTCCTAAACCTGGCCATGTGCTACCTGAAGCTCCGAGAGTACACCAAAGCTGTGGAGTGCTGCGACAAGGTGGGTGATGTCGTGTCGTGGGCTGGGGGGCCATCTTCGCCCTCTGCCTCTCTCGGCTGTCTCCTCTGTGCTCAGCATGAGCTGGGACACTCATTGGATTGGGCTAGACGTAGACTGGTGTGTGTTTGTTTGTTATGGGCCGTTGTGAGCCACCCCGTGTGGACGCTGGCTGCTGAATTCAGATCTTCTGCAAGAGTCAGACTCTTAGCCACTGAATGATTTCTCCAGCTCCCTCCCCCCATTCCCTAAACATTTATGTGGGTGTGGGAGGTTCTGTGCAAGCCATGGTGCACACTCATGGACAACCCTCTGGAGTCAGTTCTCCTTCCACCGTCTGGGTCCCGAGGACCAAACCCAGTTTGTGATGCTCCTCAGCAAGGGCCTTCGCCTACGAGCCAGCTCAGTGCCCCCCCAGTCACCACTCTACACACAGCTCCTCCCTTCACACGTGTACACTAGCACCCATGTTTGTTTTTCAGACAAGGTCTCAGATCCCAGTCTGACCTCAGATTTGCTGTGTAGCCACAAATGACCTTGAAGTTCTGATCTTCCTGCCTCCAGCTCTTGAGTGTTGAGATTACAGTCCTACACCACAAGGGGGGGGGGTGTTATTTTTGGGTTTGGTTTTTGTTTTGTTTTAAGCTAGGGATAAAATTCAGGATTTTGTATGTACAACCCCGCTGTCCGTGATTCAGGGCTGGAAAGGTGGCTCACTGGTTCTGAGAGCATTTGCTGTGCAGGCATGGGCGGCCAGAGTCTGAGTCTATCTCAGCACCCACATAGTAAGCCTGCCTAGCCCACACAGAGTGGGAACACTGAGTAAAACAGGAGGGTCGTGAAGGCTGTTGGCTGCTAGCCTCCCTGAAAATTAGGAGCTCCAGGTTCAAAGCAAGACCCCGCCTCAAAAGGGGTAAGGCAGAGAATAATAGAGGAAGATCTGTGGCCTCTGGTATGTGCGTGCGTGCGTGTGTGCATGCACACCCATACACTTACGCACAATACACATAAAATAAGTTTAAAGCTGATTAGAGAAAGATTTGGACTTAGTTGTGTGAAGCCAGGACTCCCCTTCCCATTAGATGAGTGCACTCAGGGGTGAAAGTCTCTTCGTTGTGTTTGCGCAGGGTGAATTCCTACAACTAGAAGTTCTAGAGATTTTAGGTGGGGCTCGGGAGGCAGAGCAGGTGAATCTCTGTGAGTTCGATGCCAGCCTGGTTTACAGAGTGAGTTCCAGGACAGTCCCCAAAGCTACACAGAGAAACTTTGTCTCGAAAAAAAAAAATTATAGGTGGGGAGGAAGTGGCTCAGTGAAGTGCCTGTCACACAAGCTTGCGGACCTGAGTTTGGGCCCTGGCACCCACATAAAAGCTGTGTCTAAGGAGTAAGAGCAGCTCCGTGGCTAAGGGTACCCGCCGCTCAGAGGACCCAGGTCACACGGCAGCTCGCTTTCCGTACCTCCCAGTCAGAGGGTCCACAGGCGTGCACGTACACAGACATGCATGCAGGCAAAATGCCCACACACGTGCAAAAATAATAATTATTATTATTACTCTGAGCCACCCATGCCTGTAATCTCGGTGTTGTTGGGGCAGACTGGCAGATCCTCAGGTCCCACTGACCAGCCGGGCTAGCAAGAGACTGTCTCACACACGAGGTGGACGGCTCCTCGAGGTGGACATCTGGCCCATGTACACACGAGTGCACACATACACAAACCGGGCTGGGGCACTTGTCTTACACTTAGTTCAAAGGTTTCCATTCATGTTTGGCTGGCACTGTTGCCGTGGGCAGAGAAGGGTGGCAGAAGGGCATAGCAGAGGAAACAAAGCCACCTCTAGGGCTTAGAGTGGCACTCACTTTTAATCCCAGCACTCAGGAGGCAGGGACAGGTGGATCTCAGTGAGTTTGAGGCCAGCCTGAGTTCCAGGACAGCCAGAGCTACATAGTAACACCCTGTCTCAAAACAAACATAAAAACACCACACGCCCCTTTGACCTTCCTCTAGTCCAGTGGTCCTCAACCTTCCTAACGCTGTGACCCTTCAATACTTTAATACA
This sequence comes from Microtus oregoni, assembly GCF_018167655.1. Lineage (NCBI taxonomy): Eukaryota > Metazoa > Chordata > Mammalia > Rodentia > Cricetidae > Microtus > Microtus oregoni. The sequence continues at coordinate 13,539,357 of NW_024543220.1, read as the reverse complement.
ATTCCTCATGTTATGGTGAGACCCCCCCAACCATAAAATTATTTCATTGCTACTTCATAACTATACTTTTGCTACTGTTATGAAATTATAAATACCATACTCAGAATATCTGATAATGTGACCCCCAGGTTGAGAACCACTGCTCTAATCTCTTACTGTCCTGGTCAATAAGGACTCTCTGATGGAGTTGCCCGTTAGGGAGCAGCGCTTCAACACAGGAGCTTTGGAAGAGACATTTTATACTAAACCATTGAAAACCAAGTGAATCTGATTATTACGTGACCGTTATATATAACTACGCTTATCTTAGGGTGTAACGGCTGCCGTCCCACCGTCTCAGCCCCCTCGCCCGACTCCCTCCATCTGCACACTCTTTATACTAAATTCATTTTTAATGCCCTCGAGTGAGAACTGCAGCCAGCCTTGTAAACTGCGGACGTCTCTTCTAGGCCCTTGGACTGGACAGCGCCAACGAGAAAGGGTTGTACCGAAGGGGCGAAGCCCAGCTGCTCATGAATGAGTTTGAGTCAGCCAGAGGTGACTTTGAGAGAGTGCTGGAAGTGAATCCGCAGAACAAGGCCGCGAGACTGCAGATCTCCGTGTGCCAGAAGAAGGCCAAGGAGCACAATGAGCGCGACCGCAGGGTGTACGCCAACATGTTCAAGAAGTTTGCAGAGCAGGATGCAAAGGTATGTGCAGGACCCTGGCCCTCGGCAGCTGAGCTGAGCTTGCCCAGGGGAAGGCTAAGTCCTTGAGGCACACCAAGGCTCTTGGATTTTAGGTTTTGGATTGTTTGTTTGTTTGTTTTTTGTAAAATTCTATAGACCTGACTAGTTTCAACTCACTTATCCTCCTGCCTTTGCCTCATGAGTTCTAGCATTACAGTCGTCAGTCACCAAACCAAGTGAGCTTGTTATTTAAAAATATTAATAAATTCAGCCAAATGGCGGTGGCTTACACCTTCAGTCCCAACACTGGAGAGGCAGATGCTGGTGGGTCTCTGAGTTCAAGGTCAGCCTGGTCTGCAGAGTTCCAGGACAGCCAGGGATACACAGAGAAACCCTGTCTTGGGGAAAAACAAAACAAAAACGAAATTCTAAGCTCATCAGTATTTTTCCGAGTAATAGCTCCTGGTTGAGATGTCCAGCCTGACGCGGAAGCAGGTGTGTCACTGCTCTGCCTCACCAACACTGTCCGTGAGTGCCAGGCTGACAGTAGTCTGTCTGGAGACGGTCAGCTTCTTGCCCCGGTCATGCTCTGCTCCCAAGTCTGTCCTCCATCCCCAGCTCTACTACCTAGGACTTGATTATTCAACAGCCACCCCAGATAGCAAGCTCGCCACCGCCGCATTCACCAGCTGTGCGCCCCGAATACAAGATCCACGTTTGTAGACCAGATAAAACCTTCTTTCATCTCCACCTCTGTTAACCCCCAGGAAGCGGCCAGCAAAGCAACAAGCAAGAAGACTGGAGAAGGAGTGGCTGGTAAAAGACTGGAGAGTCAGGCCATGGGAGAAGGGAAGGCCGAAGGCCATGTATGACGTCGCGCCAAGGAGGGAAGAGAGTCCTGACGCCCTCAGCCCTCCTCGCTGGGCTCACACCCAGCTCAGGACTGAACAGTATTTAGTGTAAGGTTTGTTACAGTCTCTGGGATTCTGGAAGCAAATGGCAAAAGCAGTAGCTTCCCAAAATAACCACCTGCTGCTGCCTGGGGTGGGGTGGAGGACACGCCAGGAAGCAGACCAGAAAGGGCCGTTGGTGTGGAGAGACCAAGCCAGCGCTCAAGTCCAGCTCATTTCAGTTTGTCCCCTTCAGTGCCCAGCACGGTGTCCCTTGATGATCCTAATGCCCGGCTGCTGGAGAGTCCATCTGCCCTTCAGTAGCACTGCAGGAACCCCCAAAAACCTAACTCAGTGATCTCTGCTTTCCCCTTGGGAGGTGGGGCAGGGTGGAAGGTGAGGTTTTGTTGGAAACTCACTCAAGTGCTGAGAACATATGCCCAAAACGAGGGATCCCCAGGTCCACAGCAGACTTGCAGGCCACTGCCTGCCTGCCCAGCTTCCCGGCTCCCTTCTCAGACTCTTGAGTGTGGCCGTCAGTCCCCAGGCTGGCCTTCCCTGATGAGAACAGTGGAGTGGCCTTGCTTTCCCCGCTGTCCCTCCTTAGGAATGAGTTCGCGCTCAGTGCTTCATGCTGCTGCTGCTGCTCAGCCTCGTGTTTCTGCCTCGCTGTGAGGAGCTTGAGGCTCCCTCTTGTCCTAGATGTGGAGTGGACTGATGTCCAGATCCAACCAAGACTGATGCGGTCACTCCTTTTTTTAAATGGCTTGTAAGCATGTTAGCGCGCTATGGAAGGAACTTCACACTCCTCTATCATGCAAAAATACTTCTTCACTTTTTACTTTTTTGCTTAGGTTTTGAAAGGCAGAATCTGTGAGGTTTGAAAGCAGACAGTTCCTCTTAGAATAAGGGTACCTGGAGGTGCTGTCCCCCTGTTCCACAGCCTCTTCATTCTGGTATGGACTGTAAAGGATGCTGACTTCCCATGCAGGTACATCACACCAAACTCTCCAGTACTTGGGCATTAGATCAGGGCACGTTTTAAATAGTCACGTAGTTGGATTTTAGTCCTACGGGTAATGGATGGGATTGAGCAAGCCTTGCTTCTCCACAGCCAAGAAACTCCCAAGGGGATGCGCCCAACAGCCCAGGGAGCCGTTACCTAAGCCTGGAAACCTCGCTTTCCTAGCCCTAGGAACACTGGCAGTTGCGTTTATATGGGTTTTTATTTTTATGGTGGTTTTAATAAAGCAAGTCTCACCTTTAGGACCTTAAAACCTACAAATCAAGTTGTTTCCCTCTGTTCTGATTTAATTCTACGTGCAACAGGTGGAATTAAGTTTGGAGGAATTTCATTTACTGGTGACTAAAACCCCTTGAACTTCACACTTTATGCTTCTTCCTCTTTCCATGAATGTTTTCAACCCTGGTCTCCCCTAGGAGGTACAAAGAGCTGGAGGTGACTTCTCTTATTTAACTCTCCAATGTCCGTAGTTTTGTTAACTAGACCGCAGAAACAGTGGGGGCATGGCGAGAGCTTGAGTCTAACAAGTTGGGCCAGTTAGCTTCTTGCAGGAAACCTCACCAGCTATCTCTAGAGTGTACGTCCTGGGCCAAGGAGACCGGTGCCGGGAGGGGGCAGCATGTAAGGTTCCAAACCAGCACCCCTGGACATGTTACTGTAGTCAGTAATTCAAACAATTTATATGGAAATCAGAAGATGTTGTCAAACCGCTGTTAGATGGGATAGAGTGATGGATGACCAGATGATAAATTTAAATTTTGGTTTTTAAAAAATCTTTTAGAATCTGGGAGTAGTGGTGTACTCCTTTAATCCCAGTACTCAGGAGGCAGAGGCAGGTGGATCTCTGTGAGTTCCAAGCCAACCTAGTCTACAAAGCTAGTTCCAGGCTAGCTTGGTCTACATGGTGAGTTCCAGGACAACCAGGGCTACATAGTGAGACCCTGTCTCAAAACAATACAAAAAAATCATTTAGATGCATTTTGTGTTCCTTAAATAAATTTTTTAAAAAGTGGTTTTTCATTGTTCTCAGGGTTTTTTGTTTGTTTGTATGATTTTTAAATTTTACTTTTATCCGTGTATACTTGAGTGTATGTGTGTTCTTGGAGACCAGAAGAGGACTCTGGATCCCCTAAAACTGGAGTTACTGGGAGTTGGGAGCCAGATGTGGGTCCTGGAAACCGAACCCGAGTCCTGCCGAGCAGAGTGCTCTGAAGTGCTGAGTCTCCTTTCTTCCCAACCCGTTCATTCTTCCTGGTTGTTTCAGAGGGCTTTTTAGGAGTTTAGTTTGTGTGTGGGTGTTTACCTGCATACGTGTATCCGTGCACCATGTGCATACAGTGGCCGAGGAAGATCCCTGGAACTAGAGTCACATGGTTGGGAGTCACCTTGTGGGTGCTGGAAACGGAACCCAAGACCTCTGCAAGAGCAGCCAGTGCTCTTTACCTCTGAGCCATCTCTACAGCCATCATGCTGTGAACAGTGGATCGTCTGGTCTCAAGCTCAGCAGAGTGGCCTTGTTCTCGTCACTGTTCTATGGCAGTGACAAGATCCACGGCCAAGGCAGCTGTATAACAGGGATTGTTTGGAGCTCGCAGTTTCGTGGTGGCAGGAACAAGTTCTGAGCCACCATTGCCCCAGTACATCTTGCAGGCAGGACAGGTGTGGGTGGAAGGTTTTGTGTCTGGGTTGGTGTCCCGGTCCCAGCGCTGAATGTCTTATGTGGGTACAGAAGATGGCTGGTTTGGTCTCCCTGTTCTCCGTTACCAGGAGTCCTTGCTAAGGCTCCAGCGCACTGGGTTTCCACATCACTCCCCCAAATGCCCCGCAGTTCTAGCTGTCCCTCCTTCCCCCACCTGGACTCTACTGTTCCTTCCCTACCTGCTCCCAGTCCACCCGCAAGGCCTGCTTCCCCTCCCAGAGAGCTCTGCATCCTGAAGGGACACTTGTCCACTGCTGGTGGAAGTTGTACGGCCGTTATGGAAGCCAATATGGCCGGTTCTTAAGAAAATTGGGAATCATCTACCTCGAGACTGAGCTATACCACTCTTGGGCGTATACCCGAAAAGACTTCATTCTACCACAGGGACACTTGCTCAACTATGTTCATAGCAGGTTTATTCATAATAGCCAGAGACTACAGCCCAGATGACCCTCAACTGAAGAATAAAGAAAATGTGGTATATTACACAATGGAGCATTATTCAGCTGTTAAAAAAATGAAATTTTCTTTCTTTTTTTTAACCACTATACAAACGAGGAAAAAAATGAAATTTTCAAACAAATGGAGGGGACTAGAAAAAAATTAGCCCCAGTGGGGCAACTGAGACCCAGAAAGACAAACGTGATATATAGTTCCTTATAAGTGGACATTACTTGTGAAGTAAAGGATACTCATGCTATGGTCCATAGACCCAGAGAGGCTACGTAACAAGGAGGGAATCTAGGGGGACACATTGATTGTTTTTTCAATCTAAAGCCTAAATCTGGGCTGAGCAGATTTCTCAGTGGGTAAAAGTGTTTACCTCCATACCTGAGGAGCCGAGTTCAGCCCCCAAGTCCCAACTTGGTAGGGGAGAACAGACCGGCAAGTTGTCCTCTGACCTCTACAAGTTTACAGTTATAGAAAATCATTATTTCAGAAACATCATGCAGCTGGGCAATGCTGGCGCACACCCTTAATCCCAGCACTTGGGAAGCAGAGGCAGGAGGATCTCTGAGTTCGAGGCCAGCCTGGTCTACAAAGGCTCCATAGCTACCGAAAAACATGTCTCAAAAAAAAAAACAAATAATAAAAACATCATGCATATACATTAATTTAAAAGCAAAACAGGGCTGGAAAGATTTCTCGGCAGTTAAGAACACCTGCTGATCTTGCTGGGAACCCAGGATGGGTTCACAGCCACAATCAGGTCTAAGCTCAGTTCCAGACCTCCACAGGCAGCTACATACAGCTGAGCACATGAACACACACAGGCACACATGTACACACAAATATAAATGACTTTCAAAAATAAATTTATAGCACACCACCCCTTAAATCAGCTAGGCATGGTGGCGCACACCTTTAACCCCAGCACTCGGGAGGCAGAAGCAAGTGGATCTTTCTGAGTTCAAGGCCAGCCTGGTCTCCAGGGAAGTAACACAGGGAAACCCTGTCTTGGAAAACAAAAGCTCTTTTTTGCCGGGTGGTGGTGGCACACACCTTTAATCCCAGCACTCGGGAGGCAGAGGCAGGTGGATCTCTGTGAGTTCGAGACCAGCCTGGTCTACAAGAGCTAGTTCCAGGACAGGAACCAAAACCACAGAGAAACCCTGTCTCGAAAACCAAAAAAAAAAGCTCTTTTTCCTCACAATCAGAAATACAGACTTTCTGTTCACAGACATGTTTCTAAGAATCAAGTCAAAGAGAAATTATGAATATATGATGTCAAAGGAAAAGGACGATACAGGATTGCATACAGCATAATCTCACTTAGATAAAGATTTGGGGGTCTATTCATACCCAAGTTATCTCCGTGTGTTGAGAGTCTATGTGGATTCAGTCTTCTTTCTTGTAATTCATGGTTCCTGTTTTTCTGGAGTAAGGCATTCCCAACATCCCCTTTCTAATCAGAAAACCCTACAAGCAGAAACCAAGTCATGGGCTAATGTCACAAGTGAGGAGCAGAGTCCTCTGTCGTGAACTCCTTGCCCCTGCGATGGCTGGGGGCCTGATCCTGCGGTCATTCTGCAGATGACTGCACCTCAGCAAACACCTGTAGGGTTCTCGATTTGTTTTAAAATAGTTCCACTTCCTGGATTTTTTTTTAAATGAGCAGGAAGTGAGGTCTTGACCCCATCTGGTTAATGATGTTCTGGCCAGTTGAGTGAGTGTGTGTACGCGCTCTGGGCCAGCAAAACCAGCTGAGGACTGAAGCCTAAGACCCTGGCGTGCGCTCATGCTCCTCTCTCTCTCTCTCATCAGATCCCAGAGCAACAGCAAGGAGCCCCTTGGAGGCTTCTTTTTTTTTTTTTTTTTTTTTTTTTTCGAGACAGGGTTTCTCTGTGGTTTTGTAGCCTGTCCTGGAACTAGCTCTTGTAGACCAGGCTAGTCTCAAACTCACAGAGATCCGCCTGCCTCTGCCTCCCAAGTGCTGGGATTAAAGGCATGCGCCACCACCATCTGGCCTGGAGGCTTCTTTTTTGTCTTTGATTTTTTTTTTAATTTTATTTTTATTGTGCTATACATTTTTCTATGCTCCCTTCCCTGCCTCTCCCCTCCCCTTCAACCCTCTCCCATGGTCCCCCTGTTCCCAATTTACTCAGGAGATGTAAAACAAAAGCTCTTAAACCCACACCTTTTTTTTTTAAATTTATTTATTATGTTTTTTGTTTTTGTTTTTGTTTTTTTTTTTTTTTTTGGTTTTTCGAGACAGGGTTTCTCTGTGGTTTTGGTTCCTGTCCTGGAACTAGCTCTTGTAGACCAGGCTGGTCTCGAACTCACAGAGATCCGCCTGCCTCTGCCTCCCGAGTGCTGGGATTAAAGGCGTGCGCCACCACCGCCCGGCTTAAATTTATTTATTATGTATACAATATCCTGTCTGAATGTATGCCTGAAGGGCACCAGACCTTATTACAGATGGTTGTGAGCCACCATGTGGTTGCTGGGAATTGAACTCAGGACCTTTGGAAGAGCAGGCAATGCTCTTAACCACTGAGCCAACTCTCCAGCCCTGGCGCACACCTTTAATCTCATCACTCAGAAGGTAGAGGCGGGTGGATCTCTCAGAGTCAGCCTCTGCCTCCCGAGTGCTGGGATTAAAGGTGTGCGCCACCATGCCCAGCCACGCGGGCTTTTTATGTGGATGCTGGGGTGAACTTGCACAGCGAGCTCTTTGCTGACCAGGCATCTCCCAGTCCCTTCGTAACAGTTAAGTCAATAGCTCAATGCCCTCTCAATGTTGTGTAACCCGTCTCCAACACAGCCATCTCCCAGCTCTGCAGCTGTCCCAGTAAACCGTAAGTCCTCACAACACTCCCCCAGTCCCCGCGGCCTCCTCTCCACGACTCCAGTAAACCATAAGTCCTCACAACGCTCCCCCCAGTCCCTGCGGCCACCTCTCCACGACTCCAGTAAACCATAAGTCCTCACAATGCTCCCCCCAGTCCCCGCGGCCACCTCTCCACGACTCCAGTAAACCATAAGTCCTCACAACACTCCCCCAGTCCCCGTGGCCTCCTCTCCACGACTCCAGTAAACCATAAGTCCTCACAACACTCCCCCCGGTCCCCGCGGCCTCCTCTCCATGTCTCTCCAGTAAACCGTTAAGTTCTCACAACGCTCCCCCCAGACCCCACAGCCACCTTTCCACGTCTCCCCAGTAAACCGTAAGTCCTCACAATGCTCCCCCCGGTCCCCGCGGCCACCTCTCCACGTCTCTAGGGTTAACTGTGAGCAGACTGAGTTTCTTTTTTGCACTGCTGGGCATTGAACCCAAGGCCTCACACCTGCTAGGCAAGGGCCTTCTTGCTGAGCTACACCCCAGCCCAGGACCCTTTTGTCTTTCTGTGACTGCAATCTTCCACTTAGCATTTGGTTCTGTGTTGAAGCAGGGGCCAGAAACTGAATGACCTGTGGGCGGAGGCTGTTTCCCCCTTTTTTATACTGGTGAAAAAGCTGATAGGAAGAACCAAGTGAGTGTGGTGGCCACACCTGTCATCACAGCACATAGGAGGAGGCGGCCAAAGATCAGGAGTTCAAAGCTGGCCTGGGATACTTTCTCAAGAAAGCAAGACAGCGTGTAGTGCGTGAAAGCAGAAAAATGAAAAAGAAAGAGAAAGCGCCTCACTGCCTTGCTCTCAGTGGTTGTAATCACCACTAATGTGTGTGGTATGTGTATTACATGTCTTTGTGCCTAATTTCCACATATTTGCGACCTTTCCAGCCGCCTTCCTTCTGGTATTAATCTGATCTCATTCCTCTGTGGTCAGAGCATGTACCATGTACGATCCTGCTGGGTCCAAATCCTTTTAATGTATTGAGACTTTCACAGCCGCACATGGTCCGCCCCAGAGAATCTGCCCTACTTTTACGAACATCATATGCGTGCTCTTGCATGGCATTTAAAGAATTATTGCTATTGCATTTTACTCTGTGTGTGTATGTGTGTGCGTGTGTACACACGTGTGGCAGCCAGAGGACAACCCAGGGGACTCGGTTCTGTGTTTCCAGCAGGAGGGGCCACCTTGCTGGGCCGGGTGACATTTTGATTAGTAGCTGTGAGGTCTGCTGGGTTCCAGGGCACCCTCAGCCTGTTCTTTTGTCCAGTTGTTCTGTCCCTGGGTGGAAGTGGATTTTAGTCTCCAGCATGACTCTTAAGCTGTCTTGAATCTGCCTTTGGCCCCTCCAGCGTGGCTTTGTATATTTTGGGGCACACAGATGATTATAATAACGTCCCTCCTACTCTTCATCCTAAGATCTTCGGCTCTTCATTCAGGGGTGCTTGCTGCTCTTCCAATGGCCCTGGGTTCCGTTCCCAGCACACCACATCCATGCAAGGCAAGCTCACTGCCGAACAAGTTAGCCCAACCCTGTTCGCAAGCTCTGTCTTACTAAGCTGCCCAGTCTGCCACTCCCCTACCCTGCCTGCCACTCCCCATTACCGCCTTAATTTGTGTTAAATAATATAAATATTTTCTAGTGTGACCTTCCAATTTCCTTGTCTTTTATTCTTTGGTGTCTAGGTATTGGTGATCCTAGAGATGACTGTGAACATCTTTTTTTTTTTTTTTTTTTTGGTTTTTCGAGACAGGGTTTCTCTGTGGTTTTGGAGCCTGTCCTGGAACTAGCTCTTGTAGACCAGGCTGGTCTCGAACTCACAGAGATTCGCCTGCCTCTGCCTCCCGAGTGCTGGGATTAAAGGCGTGCGCCACCACCGCCTGGCCGACTGTGAACATCTTAATTTAATATAATTTTGAGCTAATACCAATGTAATTTCAATAACATATAAAAACTTTAGCCAAGCCAGGTGGTGGTGGCATAGGCCTTGAATTCCAGCAGAATTCAAGGCAGAGGTGGGTGGATCTCTACAAATTCAAGGCCAGCCTGGTCCACAGAGTGAGTCCCTGGACAGCCAGGCTACACAGAGCTTCTCTGTCTTAAAGAAAACAAAACAAAAAACTTTAGCCAATTATAGTAGCAAGTGAAGGTAGCTCCAGTCCTTGGGAGGCGAAGACGGGAGGGTTAGGATTTCATGGCCGGCCTGGGCTGCAGGAGACCCTAGTTGGGGGGGGGGGGGGGGGAGATCAGTTTATCACCGCTTTCCCTCCCCAGCCCCTTGCACCAGGACGCTTACACAGATAAAAGATAACGCTTCTGATCAGGTGAGCCAGACAGCAGTTTGTTACTTGTTTGTTTGGGGGCTTTGGTTTCTCGAGACAGGGTTTCTCTGTGTGGCCCTGGCTGTCCTGGAACTCTCTCTGTAGCCTGCAGTGCACGAGGCCGGTCTACGCTCTATGCGCTACCATAGTTCGTGAGCCTCGGGCAAGGGGCTGGAGATTGAAACGCACAGACTCATAGAGACAGTCAGAGACATGAACCTCTAGTCACTGGTAAGAAGCCCTTTTTTCAATAGCACCACGGAGGCTTATATACCCAACAGTCAGGTGGGCCCACAAGTGAAAACCTTATCCTCTGATCCTCAAGGCCAAGGCAACACGCGCTCCTGAAGCAGAGCTGGTAAACAACTTTGACACAGCTTTCAGTAACTCAAATCAGAAGGAAAGTAAAGATCTCTAGCAGGGAAGAACAGCTGGAGGCCAGGGCTCCAAATGGTCCCAACAGTAGACCAGGCTGACCTTGAACTCAGAAGTGCTGGGCCACCTTGTCCAACCAGTGTTCCTAGCTACTGAACCTTCTCTCCAACCGCCCCCACCTTGTTTCTCCGTGCAGATCTGAGTTACAGTATCCTGCCTCTGCCTTTTATTCCACCTAAAGGGTTCTTTGGGTTCCCCCGTCCCGTGGCTATGGAGTTTGTTTGTTTTTAATTGAATGTCAACAGTGACCAAACCATTTTAAGATTACATCCTAGAAAAAAGATCTGGGGAGAGGAGGGTTTTATCGCTGGCCTTGCTGGGGATGCCAGGAAAGGCTTGTTTGGCCTTGTAGCCATCTGCCCACCCTGACTGCCCAGCGCGTCATAGGCTGCCATAGAGCAGCTCCCCTCAGCTCCGGGACCTGGCACTTCCAAAAACCAAAGGAAGAAGAGCCGGGGCAGCCACAGGCATGGGGTCAGTTCACCGAGTGAATGCAGACGGTGCAGCTCGGAAGGGCAGTCGCTGCCCGCCCCGCAGGTGTCTTCAGGTCCCGGCAGTGCTCCGCTGTCCAGCTGGTGAGAGTCACTGCCCACCCAGAGGGGGGAAAGGCCCCGCCTCTCCCTGCCCTTCAGTGAGACCACCCCGCCAGCCCCACTCTCCACCCTCGGCCAGAGCTCAGAGGCCGCACGCACGGTCCCATCAGCGGCCGGCACCTTCTGCGCATGCTCTGTGTGTTCAGGACCTCCAGCTCCGTCCTCCCTAGCCCAGTGGGGCCTGATTGGCAGCTTCCCGCAATTACAAGTAAGCACCCTCAAGGAAGCCCCGAGTGCAGGCCTGCTGCGCAGCCTTCAGGTGACTGACTGGCCAGGAGGTGGGTGGACATCTGGAAGGAATCTGGGTCCTTCAGCTCAGCACAGTGAGGGGCCCTGAAGAGCCTGCTGGGGTTGGGGACCTCAGAAGCTGCAGACTCATGCTGTTACCAGCAGTGACTTGAAGTCTGTGAACGTATGCACGAGGGAGGAAGGGCAGAGGCGGGCTGGGCCGGAGCGGGGCTTCGGAGGGAAACAAAGCAGCCAGCCGCTCGGGATTATCGCTCTTTTGGTTGTTGTTTTGTTTTTCTCAAAACAGGTAATAGTCCTAGCTGTCCTGGAACTCGCTCTGTAGAGCAGGTTGGCCTCGAGCTCCCAGAGATCCGCGTGCCTCTGCCTCCCGAGTGCTGGGATTAAAGGCGTGCGCCACCACCACCCAGCGGGTAATTGTTCTTAAAGTCTCCCCAGGCCACTACACCTTGGTGCATGCACCGTAGATCCCGGCTGCCTCAGTCCCTAAAGACGATCATGAGTTAGTCAGCTGGGCCTGAGGGATGGCTCAGCGATAGTGCCAACTGCTCTTATTGAGGACTTGTTCCGTTCCTAACGCCTGTGCCGGGTGACTCACAGGCACCTGTAACTGCACCCCCAGGGGACGTGGGCTCCGTGGACGCCTGCGGTTCCTGACCTGGGGCCGAGGCTGTGGCTCAGTTATTAGTGTACAAAGTGTTGTTGTACACTATACTTGTACAAAGTATGGTTCCAACCTAGCTCATCGCAGACCTGGACGTGCGCATCTTTAGTGCAGCACTCGGGAGGTGGAGGCAGGAGGATCATTGGCTCCAACCATCTTCAGCTACGTAGCTGGTCAGATCCCCCTCCTGAGATCCTGTCTCTAAAATAAATAAATAGAAAAAGAAAACCAAAACCAGGCAGTGGTGGCGCACACCTTTAATCCCAGCACTCGGGAGGCAGAGGCAGGTGGATCTCTGTGAGTTCGAGGCCAGCCTTGTCTACAGAGCGAATTCCAGGACAGGCTCCAAAGCCACAGAGAAACCCTGTCTCGAAAAACCAAACCACCACCACCACCCCCCAAAAAAGGAAAACCAAGCCAGAAATGGTGACACATGCGTTTAATCCCAGCACTGGGGAAGTGTTCTGTGGGTGAGGACGGGGCAAAGGACGTCCCAAAGACTGGGCAGGGGGTGAGAGGAGAGGTGGGAGGGGCAGATAAAGGAGTTTGTTGCCTCTGGGCTGGAGACTGACTGGGATTGTCATGGTTGTCACCTCCTGAAGGGGCTCCACTGCCTGGCCTGCTCTGCCCTGGCCTGCCTGGGTGGAGACCCGCCTGCTGGCTACAGACAGGAGACCCAGCCCTGGAGACTACAGAGCAGCTGGGCTTCCTTCATTCCCCTAGGCCATTCTAGTCTCTACAGCCCTTTGCCCTTTGTCCCAGTGACCTGGCTTCAGAACTTACCTGGCGGTGGCCCATCCTATAAAAAAGGAGTCCCAGCTTGGAGGTTATGCCTTTGGGGTCAGGCACAGACATGCTGACCACAGAGAAGAGCACTCTGAACGGCACCTCCCAGAGAGCACCAGAGGTGCTCAAACTGAAGGTGGAAATGAATACTGGATGAGGACCCAGCCAGGAACGCCGAGATTCCACCAGAGGGCGGAAGGAGACCTTGGGTGGCTGATTTGGAGAGAGGCATCCACATGCTAAAGCTCACTCCTTTGGGGCCTGAGACACCACCCAGAAGGGACTCAGCCTGGTGCACCATCACGGCCTGGCTTAAATATTTGAGATTTTATTTATTTATTTATATTTATGAGTGTTTGCTGGCATGGATAGCTGTGTGCGCTTACAGTGCCAACAGAGGCCAGAAGAAGGCATCAGAGCCCCCGGGACTGGAATTTGAGAGGTGTAAAGCACCAGGTGGTTGGGGAATTGAACCTGGGTCCTCTGGAAGAGCAGCTGGTGCTCTTAATCACAGAGCCATCTCCCTATCCTAAAAAAAAAAAAAAAAAAAAAAAAAAAAAAGCATTTTTAAAGATATCATTGTATGAGCAAAAAAACACTGGAGGAAAGGCCATTTTAAAATTATTTTGTGCATGTGCGTCTGTGTGCACTTTGTGCTGGAAAGCACACTCACGTGACAAGTGTTTGCTAGCAAAGGCCAGAGGAGGGTGTTGGATCCCCTGGGGCTGGGTTGTGTGGGTGCTGGGAGCCAAACTCTGGTCCTCTGCAAGAGAAGCAAGTATCCTTAACCTCTGAGTCATCTCTCCAGCCCCAAGAGACCTATTTACAAATTTAAATTTATTTGTTTTTTTTAGATATTTATTTATTTATTATGTATACAATATTCTGTCTGTGTGAATGTCTGCAGGCCAGAAGAGGGCACCAGACCTCATTACAGATGGCTGGGAATTGAACTCAGGACCTTTGGAAGAGCAGGCAATGCTCTTAACCTCTGAGCCATCTCTCCAGCCCCCTATTTGTTTCTTGTATGTGTATGGGTGTTTTCCCTGCGTGTATGTCTGTTCACCACATATGTTCCTGGTACCCTTGCAGACCAAAAGAAGTTATGGTCCCCTGACACTGTAGTTACAGACAGTTGTGAGCTGCCATGTGGGTGATAGGGATCAAACTCCAGTTCCACGGGATCTGAGGAAGACATCAGGCACACACCTGGTACACATACATGCATGAAGGCAAAACTCACGTAAAAAAACAATACACACAGATATCAGGATGTCCAGGCATCTACCAGAAAGCTCTGGGCTGGGCATGGTGCCACTGCCTACAATCCAGCACCTGAGTGGGAGGCACGAGGACCGGTCCAACTTCTGCTGGCTAAGGAGGCTGAGGTTGGTCTCCAGCCAGGCCAGCAGCCAGGTAGCGTGCCTCCCTAATCCCAGCACTGGGGAGGCTGCGGCAGAGGAATGGCGAGCTCCAGGGCAAGTGACCAGCCGACCCTCTTAGTGCCGGGATTCCAGACAGCGAACAAGAACTGTGGGCTCTCTGTGTGCTAGGAATGGGCAATGAGCAACAAAAGCGCCCCAGAGCCCGGTGTGGCATCTTACCCTATGACAGAAGCATGGGAGGCGGAGGCGGGAGATTGAGGAGCTCAAGACTGTCCTCAGCTACAGTCCAGCCTGGCTGCATGATGGCCCTCTCAAAAAAAAAAAAAAATGAAAAAAAAATGAGGGCTGGCTGGCAGGATGGCTCAGTGGTTAAGACCACTGGCTGCTCTTCCAGAGGACCTGAGCTCAATTCTCAGCAACCACATGGTGGCTCAGAATCATCTGTAATGAGGTCTCGTTTCTGGCCTGCAGGCAGAACACTGTATACTTAATAAATAATTAAATTAAATAAATAAATCTTTAGAAAAAGAAAAGATGAAATACAGAAGCTGGCTACAGGCCAGTAAGATGACCTTTTCAAGTTTAATCTTTAGGACCCCACATTATAGATGGGACCTAAGTACCTCCCCTCAAAGTAATTGTTAAAAACTATTTAAAAAAAAAAAGCCAGGCTTGAAAAGCTGGGTGTTTGTACTTTAATTCCAGTACTCGGGAGGCAGAGGCAGGTGGATCTTTGTTGAGTCCAAGGCCAGCCTGGTCTACAGAGAAACCCTGTCTTCAAAAACAAACAAAGCCAGCCATGGCCATATGATCCTGTAACCCCAGAGCTGGCAAGCAGAAGGTGGCAGGCCATAGAGGAAGACATCCAAAGTTGTTCCCTGGCCTCCTGGTTCTCCACACCACACACATCTGAAATTAAATGTAAAAATAAAATGCAGAAATACAGGGCTGTGAGCAGCTCTCTGTGCTAAGGCACTTGCCTGCATGTGTGAGCCCTTAGGTTCAATCCAACCCCAAGGGAAGAAAGCAAACTAAAATCCTGCGTGAAGATGTGCTAAGAAAGTCTCAATACATCATCTCAGAGACTAAAGGTCACAGGGAACAGGGGACACCCTGTGTCTGTGGATCAGAAAACTCAGTCAGCTTGATGCCAGTAATCTTCCAGCTAAACAGCTCGATGCAGTGGCTCCCGGAATTTCAACTTTGTTGCTATGACACTTATTTTTTTGTGTTTGCCTGAATGTATGTATGTGTACCATGTGCGTGTAAGTGCCCAGGGAAGCCAGAAGGGGGCGTCAGCTCCCCTGGAACTGAAGTTAGGGATGGTTGTAAGTCACCACATGGGTGCTCTTGACCACAGAGCCGTCTTCCCAGTACCCACTGCTGTTCTGATGCAGGGAATCATGTAGACCAGGCTGACCTCAAACCCTCTACATAGCTGAGGAAGACCTGGAACTCTTTTGAACTCCAATTTTTAAATTTATTTATTATGTGTACAATATTCTCAGTATTCTGTCTGCATGTATGCCTGCAGGCCAGAAGAGGACACCAGATCTCATTACAGATGGTTGTGAGCCACCATGTGGTTGGTGGGAATTGAACTCATGACCTCTGGAAGAGCAGCCAGTGCTTTTAACCTCTGAGCCATCTCTCCAGCCCCCTAGTTTGGGAGGTTTCTTTTTCATTTTGTTTTAAATATTTATTTAGTTAGTTTACAGTATTCTGTCTGCATGTATGCCTGCAGGCCAGAAGAGGGCACCGGATCGCATTACAGATGGCTGTGAGCCACCATGTGGTTGCTGGGAATTGAACTCAGGACCTCTGGGAGAACAGCCAGTGCTCTTAACCTCTGAGCCACCTCTCCAGCCCTGGGAGGTTTCTAATACACTCTCAGGACACTGCCAGATCCTGTCTCAAAGGATCCTTGCCACAATTCAGTCAAAAGATCTGTGAATTGCCTTAGGTCCAAACTGGGTGAGAAATTATTAGTTATTTTTGTTGTTGTTGTTTAATAAGATACCTGACAAAAAGCAATTTCATGAAGGAAGGGTTTGGGGGGCCACAATTTAAGGGTAACTTCCATCTGCCACATAGGTCAGCAATAATTTAGTAGTCTACCATCTAGTTTTTGCTTTTGTTTTTCAAGACAGGGTTTCTCTGTATAGCCCTGACTGTCCTGGAACTCACCCTGTAGACCAGGCTGGGCTCAGAGATTAGCCTGCCTCTGCCCTCCCAGTGCTGGGTTCGAAGGTGCATGCCACCATGTCTGGCTTTCAAGCTCTTTTTGTTCTACCACAGAGATAACTGAGCACACGGCCCCCAGGGTCCCTGGGCAGGAACCTTGTGTCTGAGCCTAGGGCAGCAGCAAAAATGCCAAACCCAAAGGGTGAGGGATGTCCAAATCATTGGGTGCCAAGAATAGGGGTGCGGGGAAGACAGCTCTTGGGGGGTCTCCAGTAGGGTGGGCAGAGCCACTTACAGGATGAAGTGCCTGCCCATGGTGTCAGCCCCAGATCTGACCCTGGGAGTAAGTGTGAACACGGAGTGTACGAAGAATCCGCAGTAGGGTGAGGGATCAGGATAGGGGCACCCAGGGGCCCAGGTCACCACAAGCCTGACTGGAACAAATGTGTGGGCTTAAGGCAAAGACCTTTGGAAAAGAGAGAAGGGCATGGAGCCGTCCTGGCCCCGGGTGGCAGGAACAGAATGGGGGTAGGGGGAGCAGGGGAAGCAACCTCCCCACCCGTGTGGGGGGTGGGGATCAAGTCTTCTGGAGGATTAGAAGATGAAGGAGATATCACAGAAGACAGTCCCCCCTCTTCTGTCCCAGGCCTTGTTCTGAGGATGGGGAGACAGAGGAGACAAGGGAAGGGGCCAGATGGGGATTAGGGGCAGGGAGGGGGGCAGCGGGCTGCTGTGACAAGGGGAGCCTTGTAAGCTGGGGAACCTAATGAGATTAGTCCTGGAGGAGGTGGCAGAGCGGGTGGGCAGAGCAGTGAGCAGCAGGAACCCCTGGCTGCCTGTCTGTGTGGGCTGTGCAGCAGCCCGTCATGCACAGGGGGTCTCGCTGGGGCCTGGTGGAGGCCAGACTGCTCACCCAGCTAGTCTACCTGGAACTGTGACTCGGACCCCTTTCCAAACACTCTCAGACAAATGAGGGGGGTGTGAGAGGCCTGGGGTGTTGGCCCAGATCTGAGTGTTACCTGCCTGGGACGGGGGTGGGGGAGGGTGACAGGGGCAGGTTCCATCTGGGGAAAGATCAGGATTCCTGAATGAGCTAGGCAGCCCCCCTCGGCCCTGCCAGGAGGACGGTGAGGGAAGCTGTGACCATATGAAAGTAAACCCAGTCTTGGGTGTGTGCCCCCCAGCACACACAGGCCCTGCTCCATCTCCAGCACCCCATAAGTACCTTTTGGGGGTACACACTTGTCACCCCAGCTCTTGGGGGTGGGGACAGGAGAACCAGAAGGTGGAAGTCCTCCTTAGCTCGACAGTGAGTTCAAGGTCAGTCTATGACCTTGTGTGGTTGGGTTTGTCAACCCTGATACAACTAGGTCATCTGGGATGGCACAAACGCCTCTATCAGATTGGCCTATGGGCACGTCCACGGGGCCTTCTTGATTGATGGGAGGGCCCTGGGCACATGGTCCTGGCTCTAAAAACCAAAAAAGAAAGAAGAAAAGAGCGAGTGAGCGAGATGGCTCTGCAGGCAAAGGAGCCTGCCACCAAGACCATGACCTGAGTGAGTTCCAACCCTGAGACCCACGTGGTGGAGGGAGGGGACAAGTTGCACTATGGCGTGCACCCGTGGGAACGCCTGTGCACAGGCTTTCGTGGGTGTACACAAAGTAAATGTGCTTTTTTTGTGTGTGTGCTTTTTTTTAAAGGTCTTCAAAATGATTCTAATAGAGTCTACCGCAGTAATGCCAGGCCTGTCCCCAGTAACAGAAAACCATTGACACGTGAATCTCGGATCCTGATTCACCAATCTGAAACTTCCAGGCTTTTTTTTTTTTATGAATAGCTGTGCATTTATCTATTTTTATTGCTATCACAAATTGCCCAAAACTGAGTAACTTAATAAAGAAAAAGGGTTTATTTGGCTCAATATTGTAGACTGAAAATCTAACAGGAAGTACCCCCTGTCAGTTTAGTCTTTGGTGGGGGACCCATGGTGGATGCCATCACGGGAGAAAGAGACCATATCAGCCGGCTTCCTGTCAGACCATCTGGGTCCCGTGATCCCATCACCTCCACATGGTCACACTGAGAACCACCCGCCCAGCCTGTGGGCCATGCGCTCCCAGCTGTCATCAGAGCAGAAAGTTCAGGTCCCTTTCTCCAGAGCCTTGGGAGTGGTCCTTCCTGCACCGTCAATCCCGGGCTTACCTTTGACCAAGTACTAAGTCCTCAAGTGCAATGACTCAGCACCCATGGGTGCGGTCTGCAGGTGATAGGCGTGCGCTCGGGCAGGATGCGCCACTGGGCAGGAGGTCTGAAGCGGGTCAGAGAAGAGGCGCGGCCGGCCGGGGACAGCGCAAGGTGGATGGGAGGAGGTTGTCATCAGAGGCTGGAGGCCGGGTGGCGATTTCAGAGGTGGGGCAGTTTCGGGTGATGACAGGACCAGGGCGTGGCTGTGGCAGCATCGTGGTGGAGGTGTGACAGCCACGTGCCAAAACTTCATTAAGACGGGAGAAGCCTCAGGATGCCAGGGCAGCGTGACTCACAATAGCGTGACTCAAGAAGCCAGTTCAGGGCTGGGGGCTGACTCAGTGGCTAAAAGGGCTTGCTGCTCAAGCATGAGGACCTCAGTTCGGACCCTGGCGCCCACATAAAAGCTGGGCGTGGCCACTTGGCCCTGGAACCCAGCACGGGGGAGCATTAATGTTGACTTTAATGTCAATTTGTTGTAGATTAGAATAACCTGCACAGTGGGTCCCACCTGAAGAAGTGTCCAGGTTGCCTTGATTGACAGACCCTAGCTGTGGATGGCACGCCCCCCCCCACGCCCCCGCAGGGTCCAGGTGAAGGAGGTGCAGCCTAAGGAAGAGTGCTTTGAGCACTCCCTCTTCCCACAGAGCTTATTTGCCTGTTGTGCGCCCCGTCCTTCCTGACGCTCGACCAGCCTGTCCACAGCCCAGGGACCAGCAGCTCTCCAGCTTCCTGGCTTCCCCAAGCCAGGCTGGGACAACTGAGGCACCACCGCCCTGTGGACAGAGCAACTCGGCTCTCAGGTGTGTGTGTGCCATTGTTTCTGGTTTAAAGCTGACTTAAAAAGTATACACACATCTACACTTACACTCACACACTCACCTACACTTACAATCTCATGCATACACACATGCACGCATATACTTACATTCACTCGTGCATACAGTCATATAGACATGCACACACATGCATCACACACACACACACACACACTGTTTGGCTCCCGTAGATGAGCTCTCTGCAGACACCATGTGCAGACACCTCTCAGAGCCAGGCTACCTCTGCCGCAGAGGGTTCAGGTAGGATCTTGGAGCAGATCAGCTGTGTGGTCTGGGGCAGGTCACACTCCCTCTCTGTGACCCTCTTCCAGAGACAGGGCAATCCAGTGCCTGGCCCATGCCAAGAATGTGGATTTTTTTTTTCTTAAGAACCTGGGAGCCAGGCGATGGTGGCGCACGCCTTTAATCCCAGCACTTGGGAGGCAGAGGCAGGTGGATCTCTGTGAGTTGGAGACCAGCCTGGTCTACAAGAGCTAGTTCCAGGACAGGCTCCAAAACCACAGAGAAACCCTGTCTTGAAAAAAAAAAAAAAAAAAAAAGAGCTGGAGAGATGGCTCAGCCGTTAAAGGCTAGGCTCATAACCAAAAATATAAGAACCTGGGGAAGGGGGGCTGAGGCAGAGACAGGTGTTCAAGGCTAGCCTTGTCTACAGAGAGAGTTCCAGGATAGCCAGGGCTACCCAGAGAGATCCTGTCAAAAGGGAACCTGGGTTGTCGTTTCTCACCTGGCAGGTTCAAGACCAGCCTTCCCAAAGGCTCCTTGGCTCTTCTCTGACCTCAGGGTTAGGGCGCCCAATGTACCTGGGTCACTTCCTTTGTCCATGACAAACAATGTCTCCGTGTCTTCACTCCCAAAAGATGAGACCCAGGAGAGGAAGGATGGGGAGGGAGGAGGAGGGAAAAAGAGGGTGACACAGGACAGGGCACGGAGGAGGGAGGAGGTGGAAGTGAGGCACCAGCCTCTTCAGCAGTGGCCTCCTCTGTGGGCGGGTTCTGCCGCCGCCTGGTGGTGAGGCTGAGCTGGTGCAACCCCACCTGGACCCATCCTCATCCCCCAGTCAAGGAGGGCGGAAGCCACCTGGTGGTGAGTCCAGAGGCCCCCATCCCACAAACCCATTCAGTTCAGTGGTCATTTGGGTCCCAGATGCCGGAGGCTGCCCTGCTGGACTCCACAGGAGACCGAGCCTGGCCAGTTTCTAACTCTTTTTACGGGAATGGGGAGAGATTGAGACAGGGTCTCATTCTGTAACCCAGGTTGACCTCGAATTCACAAGAGTCCTCCTGCCTCAGGGGCTGGGATTACAGGTGTGTGGGAATGTGTGTTACCTGGGGACTCACAGACTGTTCTAATGTTAGCAGAGTTAAGGGGAGAGCCTGGGCTCCGGCAGCCTTGAGCCAGGCTCGGCCGCCTGCTCTCAACAGACCAACTAAATGGATTGGCTAACTGGGTATCGTGATGGTGCACTCCTTTAACCCGGCACTCGGGATCTGAGGAGGAGCTTGGCGAGTTCGAGGTCACCCAGATTTGCATGGTAAGAGCCTGTCTCAAAATAAATGATAAATACTCATAATGAAAAGCAGAGAAAGATTTCCTCATCATGACCACACTGAGATGAGAAAGAGGCCCTGGGACCCTCAAATCCATCTTTGGGGTCCTGATGTGGGGTTTAGGTTTAATGGAGGTCCCGAGGTTTGCATAGCTAAGCAGTCCTGGTTAAAGTACGGCCCTGACCATCACTGACCCCAGGCTCCTGCAAGGTGGCCTGACGGATGTCAGAACTGTATGAAAATGTCTTCCTGGGAGAACAAGTCCCCCTGTAGCTGGTGCCAGGCTTCAGGCATTTCCTTCTCCCAGCACGAGAATCCTGGGGACATCCTAATTCTTTGGGAGCCATCGTCTCAAAAGTCTGATGGCCGAAGTAGGTAAGATGTGAGATCCTCTTTGGAAGGACATTATATCATCAAACCTTACCACCCAAGGTGAGGAAGCTGTGTCCTTCCCAGGAATGAATGATCTGAGGAGTTACAGGGCTGACCTGAAGTCACAGAGCGAGGGATAACACAGTCAAGTCCCCAGCTCAAGGCCGCCTCACAAGGCCTCCACACTAGTGGTCCGCAAGCTGCCTGGCCATCAAATTTACTCTGCAGAACCTTGACGGATGCTGTTAGTGTGGCACTGGCCTCATAAGGCTCCCCAGGGACCCTTCACTGGCATCTGGGCTCTACACTGATTCTTCTGCTTCCTCGCCTTTGAGACTCTGCCCTCTGACCGGCAGTACCAGTGCAGTGCTGGGCAGGGGCTTTCAGAGGAGATGCCAAGCACACACAGGTGCATCCAGTTCTTGTGCGCCCGCTGAGCTCTGGTGGGCCAACCGTCCTGCCTCCCTGTCCCCTAAGCGGCTTAGCGAGGAGAGCCCAAAGCCTGGGTGCCTGATGCCCACAAGCTTTCCATGGACGCCGCACTCCTGCCTCCCCAGTTCTGTGTTACTCTCCCAGCAGCTGCCAGCAGCGCCCCAGTGAGAAGTACCCCTCCTTTCCTGTTCAGGATTAATCCTCCCCCCCCGGGGGGGGGCTATCCCAGAGAGCACTGCTCAGGGCAGACACATGACTCCAACCGGTCAGTTGGAGTAACATGTCCTTGCGGGCTATGACCCACTCGGGATGAGCCAAGTCGAGCGTCTGCCTGCACATGTTAGTTGGTCTGGGGCATCTGTCTCCTGCCATCAATAGAGTTCTCCTAGCCTTTCCTGAGCCCTTAGCTCTTACTAACTCAGGACCTCTGAGGCTCAGTGGGAACAATGTCCTGGGGACAGCTGGGTGAAGAAGTCATTGCTCAAGTTCACAGACTCCCCAAGTGGACGTCACTCATAGTGATATAACTGACCCTGACCGTTCTCAGAGGACAATGGAAGACTTAGTGGGAGACAAGGAGTTAGACTCCCGGTAGGCAGACAGACAGATAGCAAGGGGGGCCGTGGCTATGTAATTAAGATGGCAAATTTGCAAGACGGCTGGCGTCTTCCTTACCCTCCTAACGGGCTTTTGTCTCCCACCAGCAGGTCCTTGCCGGTGGACTGGCTCACCCTTCCCAGGGCAAAGTCATGAAACACTACAATTCTGGGCCAATCCACCACCCCAGCTTTCTTCAAAATGACCAGCCCTAAATTAGGGGACGAAACCTCCACAGAAACTCTTGAACCCCAGCCCTCGGGAAGAGCCTGGAACTGTGGGCTTTCTGAGTCCCCCCTGCTTTGCAGAGGGTCTTGTTCCCTGCATGCCTGCTGCATGCGTGTCTCCTCGCGCCCAGAACCACCTTGTTTCTTCTGCTGAGTCTGCCTGCGAGGTGTGAGATTTCTCTGCGCTGCGGCTACCTGTTGCGCGTCAGAATTTTCCTGCCTTTTAATTCTTTAACTGGCAGAGAAAATCAGCCCGATCAAGACCCCTAGGCTGCCAAAAAAAAAAAGACCCCTAGGCTGTATCTTTTGGGGGGCTCATCTCTGCTTTCTTCCGAAGACTGGGTCACGTACAGCCCAGCCCAGCCTGGTTCACTCTCAGCAATGATCGGAAGAGATCTTTGACTCAGATGTTCCCTCCATGGTTCTCCTGTGGCAAGGATAAGGGGGTTGAAACAGGGTCTCATGGAATAACCTTGACTGTCCTGGAGCTCCCAGTGTAGACCAGGCTGGCCTTGAACTCAGAGATCTGCCTGCCTCTGTCTCTGCCTCAGCACTGCCGGCTTGTTACAAAGTTCTGCTAACTAACTGTTTCCAAGTGCACTGCAAAGGAAAAACAAACAAAATCTTGTCAATTACCTGGCCCACAGTACACTTTGAACAAAGACAGGGGCTGAGGTCATAGGGGGAGGATGAGTCACTGTCCCTACCTGGCACCAAGATGCAAACTTTGTCTTGGCTGATTTTTCAACATCAAGGTCCCAGGTAACCCAGGCTGGCCTCTATGTAGCTGAGGATGACCCTAAGCTCCTGATCCTCCTGCCCCCACCTGCTGGGTACTAGAATCACACAACACCTCTGGCAAGGGAGACTTTGTGCCAGAAGTCCACATCTGGAGACCCTGGAAATCCTGGGCTTGGTTCTCTGTGGCCACGCCAGAGGAAGAGAAAGCCAGGGTTGCAGCGTTAACCTGACTTCTAAATCCCAACTCAGAAGCTGAGGCAGTTTGGACAGGAAATGTCCCCCAGAGGCTCAGCCACCTAAAGTTTTGGTAAGTGGTCCCCAGTTGGTGAATCTGTTTGGGGAGGGTGCACACCTGGCTGAGGGAGTGTCAGGCTTCGGGGGTGTGCTAAGGCACGCACTCTATCAATCCACATATCTATCTATCCAGAGGTGTGTGAGAGGCTGTGTCACGCCCAGTGACCTCACGACCCTCTCTACCCCAGCAAACGCAGGGCGTAGGTCCCACTCTGCGGCCACTCAGGGGTCCCTTCAGCTGTGGCTGTGGGCCACAGTGGGGCTGGACTCAGACAGCCTGGCCGGGGTCCTGATCCCTTCCTGCGAGCCCGGGGGAGACAAGAGCTGTGAGCAGCAGGTCCTGAGTCACTCAGACAACCTTTGCAAATGGGGGCAAGTGCTGCTGCGACCGACCACCTCTGAGGAACTCAGCTGCAGGCTGTCCAGGTTCCGGCTCTGCACCAATCAGTATGCAGTGCTTCCCCAGGCTGCTTCTGGGGGTCTGGAAAGCCCACCAGAAGGAAGGGATTCTTCAAATGAGAAACCACAGCAAGGAGGACAGTTGTCTGTGGTCACCAGGCTGAGGAGACACACACAGACAGTCTTTTTCTGACTGAAAACACAATTCTAGCAGTCAGGCTTCCTTCTTGGTTCCTGAGATTGAGTCCCTGGGCTTGGGGATGTGTTTCAGTTTCCTGATCCTCGCCATGAAGGTTATGGGATCTGCCAAATAGAGGATGCCTGATGGAGCTGTTGGGATCAGTTGGTTGTTAGGCCGATGTTACTATGTTACCATGTTGCGATGTTACAGTGTTACAGAGGAAGGTCTAGTGTCTAGTGGTCTTTCAAAGCTAGGGACTAGAATTTACAAGAAAATACCAGGAAGGGGGCTGGAGAGATAGCTCAGAACACTGGGTTCTGTTCCCAGCACCCACTTGGTGGCTCACAATCATCTGTAACTTCAAGTTCCAGTTGATGCCCTCTTCCCAGCTCTAAGAAGACAGACATATGGCTCACAAACATTTGTGAGGGTGAAACAACCACACACACACACACACACACACACACACAGTGCATAAATATTGCTTTCTAAAATGATATTGTAAAAATAAATAACCAGGCACATAGTAGGTGTTTTGCTGATTGGATCCACCAAGCAAGCTGTGTGGCCTTAGCCAAGTAGGTGACCTCTCTGTGACATGAGCACACGTGACTAAGAGGGACTTGGGGGACCAGGCAATCTTTGTCCTCTGAAAGTAAATTCAATTTCAGAAAACAGCTAAATTCACGTGGAATGGAGTCTGGTGACTGAGGCCAGGGATCCAGTTGAGAAATGTCCCTTTGAGTTGAAAGCAGTGGTAATTACAGAGCCTCAGCCTGTTTGTCCGGCAGCCTAAAGTCCAGGAGCAGGCGATCAAAGTGCCTGCTGCTTATCTGGGGCCCAGACCCGTCCCTCGTCCCTGCACCAGAGACTCAAACCCAAAAGAACCTCTGACCCAAACCTGAGTGTCCTTCCCACGCCTCAGGCCACCAGCCCTGGGGCTGCCCCTGGGAATTCAAGTACTGCTCTCGAGGGGAGGGGATTTAAATGCATCTACTCAAGATGACTCTAGTAATTATCTTTATTTCTAAAGTTTTGTTTATTGTGTGTTGTGTGTGCACATGTATGCGCATATGTATGTTTACGTGTGTGTGCAGGTATGTGTACGTGTCTGTGTGCGTGTGTGTACGTGTGTGTCCATGTATGTATGCGTGTGTGTAAGTATGTGTACGTGTGTGCAGGTATGTGTTCGTGTGTGTGCAGGTATGTGTACGTGTGTACAGGTATGTGTACGTGTGTGTAGGCATGTGTGCGTGTGTGTCCATGTATGTGTACGTGTGTGTGCAGGTATGTGTACGTGTGTACAGGTATGTGTACGTGTGTGTGCAGGTATGTGTACATGTGTACAGGTGTGTGTACGTGTGTGTGTGCAGGTATGTGTACTGTGTGCAGGTATGTGTACGTGTGTGTGCAGGTGTGTGTACGTGTGTGTGCAGGTGTGTGTGCGTGTGTGTGCAGGTGTGTGTATGTGTGTGTGCAGGTGTGTGTACGTGTATGTGCGCGTGCACACGTGAGTACAGGTGCCACAGGTGCCAGCGGCAGCAGATTCCTGGAGCTTGATTGCGGGCGGTTGTGAGCTGCCCAATGCCGGTGCTGGGAGTAGAAAACAGCAGCGCGTGCTCTTGGGCACCGAGCCTTCTCTCCAGCCGCCTTCTTTGGAGGGAGGTCTGTCTTTTCCGACCGTCCAGCCACTTTTCCAGTTGCCGCTTTGTGGTGCCCAGCTGGGCCTTTGCTTCCGGAATGCTAGGATTTGAACCGCCATGGCAGGTGTTTTTGTTTTGTATTGTTTTTTAAGATGGGAGGAGTGATCTCAATTTTGTGGTCCTCCTAACGCCACCTGCCTTCCAAGAACTGTAATGATAGGCATAGTCCCCAGCCCAGAAACTATTTATCTTCTAAAATATTCAAAATTGTGTGTTAAAGTCAGGCAGTGGTATCACACACCTTTGATCTGAGCTCTCAGAGGCGAAGGCAGGCGGATCTGAGTTTGAGGTCAGCCTGGTCTACAGAGCAAGTTCCAGGATAGCCAGGGCCACACAGAGAAATCCTGTCTCAAAAAAAAAAAAAAAACAAAAAACAAAAAAAAAACTAAAAGTAAAATAATTTTTTTTTCTTGGTTTTTCGAGACAGGGTTTCTCTGTGGTTTTGGAGCCTGTCCTGGAACTTGCTAAGTAAAATAATTTTATAATGAATGTTATTACAATGTTAAAATGTGGGCTGAAGAGATGGCTCAGCTATTAAGGTCACAAACTCCTTCTGCAGGGGACCCAAGTTCTGTTTCCAGCACTCACGCTGGGCAACTCACATAGGCCTAGGACTATCACCTCAGCTTCATAGAATCCACATCCTTCTGGCCTCCGAGGACACCTGCACTCAAGTGCACACACCCACACACAGACACACATGTATTATATAATTAAAAATAATAGCCTGAGCCGGGCTGTGGTGGCGCATGCCTTGAATCCCAGTACTCAGGAGGCAGAGGCAGATGGATCTCTGAGTTTAAGGCCAGCCTGAGCCTGGTCTACACAGTGAATTTCAGGCTAGCCAGAGTTACATAGTAAGACCAGGGGAAACAATAACTAATTAATAACCTAGGACCTGGAAGATGGAGGCAGAAGAATCAGGAGTTCAGCTGCGTAGTGAGTTTGCGGCCAGTATTTGAGGGAGACACTGGTTGGGAGGTTGGGGACAACTGGAGAATCAATCAGTCTAACCTTTTACTCTCCAGTCCCCCACCCCCACTGAAGTGTTACATAGGGAAGCGCCTCATTTAGGTGGAGGGTCCTTCGGGCTGCTGTGCTGAGGAGCATTGTGTGTTCAGATCCTCCCCTCAGTGGCTGAGTCGCTGGGCTGGAGCGCCTGGTCTTTAGAAGTGAGTCCTAGCCAGAGCCGGAGCCGCGCAGGTGGGGAGAAGCTGAGCTGAGATTAGCTACTGAGGGGGATGAGAGGTTGTTAACTACCAGGCACGGGAGAGGAGTGACCAGTGACAGTGACAGGACACGCGACAGGCGCCCAGGAGCACCATGCCTCTGCAGGAGGAGACCCTCCGGGAAGTGTGGGCCTCAGACAGGTGGGAACCCCCACATGGTCCCATGTGAACCCCAGGCCCCATTTGCAGGACCACAGTGGTGGTGGCGGAGTGGGGGGAGTAGAAGAAGGGAACAGCCTGGTTCCATTGTACCCTCAGTGGCCATGAAGAGGACTGGCTGAGCCCGGAACCGCAGCAGCGCCCCAAGCAGGTGTGTCAACAAATTTGGGGTTTGGAAAGGAGGCACGAAGATGCCCCTCGGGGTACACAGGAAGGGAGCTGTAGGGGAGAGGTCCTCTCAACTCTTTACCCGGAAAGTTTAGGAGGAGAAAGGGGGTTAGGAATGGGGTGCCCAGGAACATTTGGGGGGCTTTGGGTCTTGGAAGTGGCTCTCATGCGAGTATGGGTCATCCACACTGAGAAGGGACTGCAGCACCCCTTGGGATAATCCGAGGCTATTTCTGGCGGCACCAAGGGATTAGAGGGGGATAGGAGCCCCAGAGTCCCCTTCTCTCCTGGTGACCCCTATTTCACAGCGACCCACCCAGGGACAGAAATTGAGGAAAAAGAAGTCTGAGACCCCGGAGTCTCAGGGATCCAAGCCCCGCAAAGCTGGAGGTGAATCCTGGGGGGTGTGCGGGTGGGTATGGGCCGGGGAGGCTGAAGTGGGGACCTCTGAGACAGAACTCTGCCCACACATCTGGTCCAGCTGGGCGCAAGAAGCTCGAGGGGCCGCCCGCAGACCCCGCAGAGGCGCGCGCTGTGCCTACAGTCTACGCCAAGTTCCTTCGGGACCCCGAGGCCAAGAAGCGGGATCCCCAGGAAACCTTCCTGGTCGCCCGCGCCCCAGATGTGGGAGGCGGTGAGTGAGGCGTACCGAGGGAGGGGCAGACAGTGTGAGCAGTGATCACCCAGGCCAGGCGTGGGTTCCCCTGCTCTATCTCTGTTACACTTATGGAGAAACTGAGGCAGCATGGGTCCAAGTTTAAAAGCCTTGAGCTACAGTTAGTAGTCAAAGTACCCCAGATGGTGGTAACGGTGAGAAGGCAAGTCAGGAGGGAGCAGAGCAGGGTGCCGCCCACCGCAGCCCCGTGCAGGAAGGGGCTTGAAGCCCCTCAGCACCCTGCAGGGTCTGGATCTCTGGAGCCTGTATTACAAAGAGTATTCTATCCATAGTGGAGGATTTGGAGGAGGATTCCGATGACGATGATGAAGAGGATGAGGAAGAGGGGGGAAAAGAGAAAAGCTCTCTGTCCCCCAGGAGACCACCCAAGGGAAGAGAGAAGAAAGCCAAAGCCCTAGACCAGCGGGGTAGGTGCAGGGAACCCCCAGGAACCCACCCACTGACAGGCAGAAAGAGCTCCCAGCACCGGTGCAGAGTCCTCCCCTGGCCCTCTCTCTTCAATGCTAGTTCCTAGGTCCCTAAGGAGATCAGTTCTCAAGGCTGCGACACACTGCAAAGGGCGCGCCAAGGAGGAAGGTTCTGTTTTCTTTGTGGGCTTTGCTTTGACTTTGTGTGGATTATAATTTGTTTTGTTTTTTGTTTGTTTTTCTTTTTTCTTTTTTTCTTTTTTGGTTTTTCGAGACAGGGTTTCTCTGTGGCTTTGGAGCCTGTCCTGGAACTAGCTCTGTAGACCAGGCTGGTCTCGAACTCACAGAGATCCGCCTGCCTCTGCCTCCCGAGTGCTGGGATTAAAGGCGTGCGCCACCATCGCCCGGCTTTTTTGTTTGTTTTTTGAGACAGGGTTTCTCTTTGTAGCCCAGGCAGTCCTGGGCTACAGAACTCACTCTGTCGACCAGGCTGGGCCTCGAACTCAGAGATCCGCCTGCCTCTGCCTCCTGAGCGCTGGGATTAAAGGCGTGTGCCACCAGAACCCAGCTAACGTTATAATTTTTATTAAGTAGATGGAAGTAAAAGGAAATCCCGACTAAAGACAGTGAGGGCTCCCAGCCTGGAAGGTCTGGTCAGAAATGTGTGCCATGCTTGGTGGGATCTCCGTGGAGCATCAGAGGCTGAGCTCATGGCTGGGGAGGGTCCCTGGAAGAGAGACTGACTGGAGGAGGACTAAGGGTTGAAGTGCCAGCCTGGCTTCCATTCGTTCCCTCACTCATTCCTTCCGTGCCTCTTAAGCTGATTCCTAGCCAGATCGTTTTTTTAGACTCAAGAGAAAGTAACTTCAGAACCATGGACCACAGTCCCCTGTCTGGTGTTCAGCACTCTGGTAACTGCAGGCTGAATGACAGGGTTAGAAGGTGATCCTTGGCCCAATAGGTTTCTTCTTTCCCGACCCCCCCCCCCAAACCTCCTATTCCCAGGGGACCTAGGAAGCCCTGAAGCCCCCCGAAAACCATCCCACACCAAGAAGAAGGAGGCAGGGGAGGGAACCAAGCTGAAAAAGGCAAAGAAGAAAGGTAAGGGGGAGGGGTGGATACTGACAGACGGATGGACGGAGGACAGGGGTCGTTGGGTGTGTTGAAATGGTGACCCCCTTCTTGTATCCTCTCTGCAGGGGCTGGGGAGGCTGACAAGGACCCCTCGAGAAGTCCAGCAGCCCTGAGGAAGAAGACTCCAGCAGCCATGTTCCTAGTTGGGGAAGGTGGCCCGGCTGAAAAGGACGTGAAGAAGAAAGGTGCATGGCGGAAGGGTGGCGGGACCATGGGCATGGTGTGTGCTGTGAGGAGTGAGGGGGGCAAGAGCTGGACCCCGTGGGGGCGTCCTGACACCCTTGTCCTGACAGCCAGGTGGCTCCAAGCGGGTGGCCTTTCTGAGGCTCTGATCAGAACCTTTTTATGGGCGTGGAGAGGATTAAAGGGGAGCGTGGGTGTGGGGAACACCTGGCCAATCAGGATGAAGGGTCTACAGCCTTTCTCCCTCCATGTTCAGGGCCAGCCAAAGGCTCAGAGGAAGAGAAGAAGGAGGAAGAGGAGGAGGAAGAGGAGGAGTCTTCAGCCATGAAGAATAGCAACCAGAAGGGCCGAGCGAAAGGGAAAGGCAGAAAGGTTGTCACCCAAGGGGCAGATGTGGGGGGCTTTGGGGCTAAGGACTTGGCTCCCCACCCATGACTGGGCACACGGCCTAGGAGCTTTGGGCTCAAGGGGACAGAGGAGGCATGGCTCAGGCCACCCACAGCCCTTACATACTCTGCCGTCCAGGCCTTCCCTCTGCGGTATGACTACCAGGCAGTCCCCAGTGAGAAGACATGTGTTAAAATACCAGGGAAGGGCCAAGCAGTGGTGGCACAGGCCTTTAATCCCAGTACTCGGGAGGCAGAAGCAGGTAGATCTCTGTGAGTTCGAGGTCAACCTGGTCTACAAAGCAAGTTCCAGGACAGCCAGGATTGTTACTCAGAAAGACCCTGTCTTGAAAAAAACAAAACAAACAAACAGGGAGGCCGAGCATACAGCAGCAGGACTCTGGGTTTCGTTTCGGGAGGGTGGAGGTGGGGGAATGGGATGGGATAAGGTCTTGCTATGTAGCCAAGGCCAGTCTGGAACTCCAGATCTTTCTACCCTCACTGGTACTGGGATTTCAGATGAAAGTCTAAGTCTGCATCTGGAAGGCACATCTTATACTCCTTTGGGGCACCGAGTGGCCGGAAGTTGGCTAGCGGGAGCCACTGTTAAAATACTTCACCCTGTGCCTGCAACCCCAGCGCATGGGCGGTGGAGGCGGCAGGACCAGGTGTGCAGAGCTAACCTCAGCTACACAGTGAGGTTGATGGCCTACATGAGACCCTGTCTCCAAAAGCAAGGCTGGAGAGATGACTCAGCAGTTAAGCGCATTGGTTGCTCTTGTCAAGGAACCAGGCTTGATTCCCAGCACCCGCAGGGCACCTCACGTTTCCACTTCCAGGGGATCTGATACCCTCTTCTGACCTGAAGGCACCGGGCATGCATGAGGTACACAGACCCATACAGGGGAAAACACTCACACAATTTTTTTTTAAATTTATTTATTTATTATGTATACAATATTATTCTGTCTGTGTATATGCCTGCAGGCCAGAAGAAGGCACCAGACCTCATTACAGATGGTTGTGAGCCACCATGTGGTTGCCAGGAATTGAACTCAGGACCTCTGGAAGAGCAGGCAATGCTCCTAACCACCGAGCCATCTCTCCAGCCCTCACACAAATTTTTTTGAGACAAGGTTTCTTTTTCTTTCTTTCTTTCTTTCTTTCTTTTTTTTTTTTTTTGGTTTTCGAGACAGGGTCTTTCTTTCTTTCTTTTTTAGAGTTTTTGCTTCTTTGTACTTTTTAAAAAAGATTTATTTATTAAGCATACAATGTACTGCTGGCAAGGAAGGCACCAGGTCTCATTACAGATGGTTGTGAGCCACCTTGTGGTTGCTGGGATTTGAATTCGGGACAGCCAGTTCTCTTACCCTCTGAGCCATCTCTCCAGCCCCGAGACAAGGTTTCTCTGTGTAGCTTTGGAACCTATTCTGGAACTTGCTCTGTAGACCAGAATGGCCTCGAACTCACAGAGATCCACCTACTTCTGCCTCCCAAGTGCTAGGATAAAAGCTGTGTGCTACCACTGCCTGA
Source organism: Microtus oregoni (assembly GCF_018167655.1). Classification (NCBI taxonomy): domain Eukaryota; kingdom Metazoa; phylum Chordata; class Mammalia; order Rodentia; family Cricetidae; genus Microtus; species Microtus oregoni. Next base: position 13,507,669 of record NW_024543220.1, on the reverse strand, counting down.
CGAAAAAAATAAATCTTTAAATAAAGTAACCAATTAATCTCTGACTGCCAAAGGCTCCAGAATCTTTGCCAAAGCTTAGAGTCTATTCTGATTTGACATGTTCCACTATCAAGACATGTCGCTAAGGACTTTGAATGACAACCTATGCACACACAAGGAGGCCTGGCTGAGAGTTAAACTCTCCTTGAGAGGGAGAGACCTCCAGGAGCCAGCCCTGGATCAAGCTCTGTGGGTTTAGTAGTTTGTGTAGGAGTGTCAGGTCTTCGGGGATGGATTCGTGTTAACCAAGATCACTGCCATTGCTGTCCGGGGTGTTTTATTCCAGGTGGAAATGCCCTCCCCACAGCAGGCGTCCACATTCACAGGTGCAGAGACGTTTGAGTCAGTGATGACTTTTCTCACTTCGCATTCCAGACATAGTCTTGTGTTTCCCAAGTTTCTTCTGGAGCCGGCTGGAGCACAGTCAAGATGGTCATGTGCCCCTTGGCCAAGGGCCCCAGGCTGTGTTCTACCACCTGCAGCGTAGGATTGCCCCCAGCAGAAGGCTCCTCGGTCCTCACAGATAACTTTGAGGCCTCAGGTGCTGACACCCCCAGCCTGATAGGTCAGTCGCTCTCCTGAGGAGTCCTGGCTCCTCTCACGGAGCAGCAGGAGAAAGGGCGCGAGGTCTCACCCTGCCTCCTTCGGTAACTGAGGTGTTACTAGGAAATTCTCCAAGCTGACAGGTTCCTGAGTCAGCCAAGTCTTGCGTGAGTCAGCTAGGTCTTGCTGCATAACAAATGGCCTCCAAGCTTTAGTGTCTTCAGCTAGGGAGCCAGCTTTCCTGCTTGGTCTCTAAGGGTCACAAATCTAGGGACGGTTTCCCAGAACCATGTGGGCTCAGGGTGTCACACGAGGTTGTACTTACCTGAAAGACTGACTTGGAATGGACCGTTCATTTCTAAAGTGGTTCAGCCATGGTTGTTGGTTGGAGGCCCTTCTTCCTTTCTACAGAGACCTCTCCAGTAGGCATGGCATGACCCCCATTTCTATAGAACAGGGATGGCTACCCCAGTGTGTTAATGAGAATGCAGAGTCGATATTTGGAGTACTAGGCATGGTGGGACACGCCCCTACTCCACGCACTGGGAGGCCAAGGAGGATTGCAGTGGGGCCAGCCTGGGTCCTGGAACTCATTCTGTAGACCAGGCTGGCCTTGAACTCACAGAGATTCTCCTGCCTCTGCCTCCTGAGTGCTGGGATTGATTAGAGGCACCACCACCACCCAGCACCAGGAGATCTTGTACCCTCTTCCGGCCTCCAGGGCACCAGGCACACGCGTTGCACAGACTTGCAGACTAAACGCTCACATCTATTATTAAAAAACAAAAACCAAAACCCTATCACCACCACAACAGAGCCAGATGTGGCAGATAGCTCATAGCTGTTGTCCCAGAACTTGGGAGGTGAAGGCAGGAGAATCAGGAGTTCGAGGCCAGCCTCCAGAACACAGTGAGTTCAAGGTCAATCTGGGCTTTATGAGACCTTATCTTTAAATATGAAAATGGGGTTGGAGAGATGACTTAGCAGTTAAGAGCACAGGCTGGGGGGCTGGAGAGATGGCTCAGTGGTTAAGAGCACTGGCTGCTCTTCTAGAGGTTCTGAGTTCAATTCCCAGCCACCACATGGTGGCTCACAACCATCTGTAATGAGATCTGGCGCCCTCATCTGGTGTGAAGGTGACCATGCAGGCAAAACACTGTGTATATATAATAAATAAACCTTTAAAAATTTAAAAAAAAAGAAATGCAAAAAAAAAAAAGAGCACAGACTGTTCTTCTGAGGACCAGGGTTCAATTCCCAGCACCCACATGGTGATTCACAACTTCCTGTAACTCCAATTCCAGGCAATCTGACACTGTAACACCAACATACATGCCGGCAAAACACTAATGCACACAAAATAAAAATATATATAAAATGGAAACAAGAAAGTTGTAACTAGCTGACCGACCCTTAGTGGTGGAACATGAACTCAAACTGGGACTGTCTGGGTTCAACCTAAATAGTTATAATACATTGCAGAATTCCAGAGCCTTCTCTCATGAGGTTGGGCTTCTAGGCTGTGGGGGATGGAAGTGCCTCCACCCAGGACATATCTCCTTTTTCCCTCCAGAAAGTGGTGAGTGATGGCCTGTCCTGCCTGGGGTGCAGAAGGGGACCTATGAAGTGGGGTGTCCTGGCTGATGCACTGTCTGCCTGTGCAGAAGGAGAACAGGGCTTCGTCTCCCCCCTTGGAAGTGGGTGAACCTCGGGAGTTTGTGCTACAGCCAGCGCCCCAGGGCAGGGCAGTGCGCTGCCGGCTGACACGGGACAAGAAGGGCATGGACCGTGGCATGTACCCATCGTACTTCCTACACTTGGACACAGAGAAGAAGGTTCTGAGAGAGGGGCTGGGGGTGTCTAGGACTGGGGCAGTGTCTAGGTCTAGGGCTGGGGGCTGTCTAGGGCTGGGGGGTGTCTAGGGCTGAGGGGTGTCTAGGGTAGGGGCAGTGTCTGGGGCCTCCCGGGTACCCCAGTTCCACTTTGTCACCTCTCTGTTCCCTTCTCTGCAGGTGTTCCTCTTGGCCAGCAGGAAACGCAAGCGCAGTAAGACAGCCAACTACCTCATCTCCAGGGACCCTACCAACTTGTCCAGGGGAGGGGAGGACTTCATCGGAAAGCTGAGGTGCGGCTGCACTTCCGGGCCACGGGCAGTCACCTCTGTGCCACTGTGGCTGGCAGAGTGACCCCACATGGGATGCTCCAGATGCTCCTTCAGCCTAGGGCATCGCACATTCTGACAAGCCTGGATGTCTTGGAGACCTGATGTAGATGGTCTTGTGGGCTTGAGATGGGCCCCTGGCACTGCATGCCAGCATCTCCCCCAAGGGATGGGGACTATACAGGCCTGACAAAGGCTCTCACAGAGATGGACTCTGTCTAGCTCCATAAGGGCGGGGCCCTTTTCATGGAGTGCTACCGGCTCCCACACAGTACCTTCTCTGAGGAGGTGTACTACTGGGTGTGATGGGACGTGATATAATCCCAGCACTTGGTAGTTAGAGAAAGAATTATCAGGAGTTCAAGGTCACCCTTGATTGTTTAAGGAACTTAGAGGTAGCCTGGGCTACATTAGACCCTGCCCCATTTCCCCCAAAAAAGGAGGAGAGAGAAAGGGGATGTAGTTAAATTGAAAGAGAAGAGTATTTGCTTAACCAAGTTTGATCCTAGCACCACATAAACCAGTTACCATGGAACACACCTGTAAAACCAGCAACCAGCACCAGGAGGCAGAGACGGGAGAATCCACAGTTCAAGGCCAGCCTGGTCTACCTCAGGAGAGGATGTTTCAAGAGCAAAGGAAAGCAGTATTTACTGAGTGTATGAACAAGCAAAGGGAGACTCAATGAGGCCAGGCAGGTTTCCCTATGGCGGCTCAGCTACCCGCTAGTCTGAAAGGACTTCTTTTTTTTTTTTTAATGTGTAGCCTAGGCTGGCCTCAACTCGTGATCCTCCTGCTTCTGCCTCCTTCAGCAAATCCTAGCTGCAAGTACCACCACAACTTTTCACAAAAGTCTGTAGGAGCCTGCCCATGCCTCAGGCATAATCTTGAGCACTTTCCAAACATTAACCAGAAATTTCATCCTTTTACCAAGCAAACCAGAGGAGGATTGTAGCTATTGTAGATTTACAGAGGGGAGGACTCAGGGGGTAAGAGTCCTTGCCACCAAGCCTGATGCCCTGAACTCAGTCTCTTGGGACCCACATGATAGAAGGAGAGAACTGGCTCCTGATCATTGTTCCCTGACCCCTGACGGCCGCACACGTGCATTCGATAGGTCAGTGATCAAAAGAACCAACTCAAGGGGACAGCTGAGATTCCTATCTCCCGGGGCCACAGAGGGAGACAAAATCCGAAATATTTATTTATTTATTTAGTGTGTGTTTGGCTTTTGTTTTTGAGACAGGAATCTCTGTGTAACAGTTCTGGCTGTCCTCGAATTTACAGAAATCCACCTGCCTCTGCTTCCTGAGTGCTGGGATTAAAGGTGTGCGCCACGATGCCCAGCTTGAATTATTTATCTTATTATTTAGTTTTATTCTGAGTGTGGTGTGCACAGGCACATGCACACTGGTATGTCTGTGTGGAGGTCGGAGGACAACTTTGTGGGCTCAGTTCTCTTTCTGCCTTTTCAGGGCTCAAACTTGGCTCCTCAGCCTATGCTGACCCTTTACCACTGAGCCCCAGCCTTAGTTTTGATTTTTTTTTTTTTTGAGACAGGGTTTCTCCGTAGCTTTGGAGCCTGTCCTGGAGCTCACTCTGTAGACCAGGCTGGCCTCGAACTCACAGAGATCCGCCTGCTTCTGCCTCCCGAGTGCTGGGATTAAAGGCATGTGCCACCACCGCCCGGCACAGCCTTAGTTTTGATTTTTTTTTTTTTTTATGAGCCGGGGTCCAGGCTGGTTTGACCTCATTGTGTGGGGGCAGGTGGTACCTGCTACACCTGCCAAAGGCAGCAGCTACTGCCACACCTGGCTCTGTTTTTCTTGCTGCTGGGGATTGAACCTAGAGCCTCAGGCATGCAAAGGAGTGTGCTCCACCACTGAGCCCCACAGCCAGACTGTTTCAAAACAACAGTGATAAGTAATAATTTTAAAACTGTCCCTTCAAGGGAAGCCTGGATCAAGGCACGTGACATACTCACTCCCAAGACACACACTGCCCCTTGCTCTTGAACTAGGGGCTTGGGGGAAGGGTTTTGGGATGAGAGGTGGTAGGGTACCCTCTTGCCTTGGCTCAACTCTTCTCCCACCCTCAGGTCCAATCTCCTGGGCAACCGCTTCACAGTCTTTGACAACGGGCAAAACCCGCAGCGCAGCGGTGGTGTGGACGTGGGGAGCCTGCGCCAGGAGCTGGCAGCTGTTATCTATGTGAGAAGCCACTATCCCCACTGTGCCCGGCTCTCCTCGAGTAGGATGCAGCCTGATGGCCTTTTCTCTCTTTCAGGAAACCAATGTTTTAGGGTTCCGGGGACCCCGTCGCATGACTGTCATCATCCCTGGGATGAACTCGGACAATGAGAGGGTCCCTATCCGGCCCCGAAATGTGAGCCTCTACCTCCCTAGTCTTGCAGGAACCTTGCAGGCTGGGTGAACCTAGGGTCTCAGAGACCGATGACTGGCATGTCCCATGCTCCTGGGTGACTGAAGTCACTTCAGTCATTTACAGTGAAAAGTAACAACCCTGTCAGCTGCCCATTCCCTCTCCCTGCTAGGAGGCCAAGCTGCCTTTGGGGGCCACGCTGGCCAGGAAGCTGGGCCTTGCAGGTTTTGTGGACTCCTACTTCTGAGGTCCGTCAGAAAGAACCAAGGTTCAAATGGGACACAGCAGTGATTAGAACACTAGCTGCTGGGCTGGGGTGGCTCACCTGACAGGCACGAGGCACTGGGTTCCATCCCCAGTGCCGCAAAAACCAGGCATCATGGTTCACGCCTCTAATCCCAGCACTCAGGAGGTAGAGCAAGAGGATTAGAAGTACAAGGTTATCCTCAGCTACACAGGGAGTTTGAGGCTAGCCTGGGCTATATGGGACCCTGACAACACATATACACACACATACACACATACATAACACACACACAAATAATAATAATAATTAATAATAATAATAGAGGGGGCTTGGAGATGTCTCTGTCAATAAAATGCCTGCTGTACATGCATGAAGGCCTGAGTGGAGATTCCCAGTATCCATGTAAAAGCTGAGCACACTGATGTGGACCTGTACCTCAGCACCGGGCAGGTGGAGATGGGTGGATCCCCAAATGCTTTGACCACCCAGCCTAGCTCAATCAATGAGCTCCAGGTGCAGTGGGAGACTAGGACATGAAGAGTGGCCCACGACTCCTCCTGGGTGCCAGTTGTGTCTTTCCACTCTCTGCTCTCAGCGCTGTTCCCCAGTGTCTGCTGAGACCCTCTGTGGACATTGCAGTCCAGGCTGAACAACAGCCGCACAGCCGTCCTGGCTGCTAGTCCACGGAGCTAGTCCACGGAGCTAGTCCACGGAGCTAGCCCACGGAGCTAGTCCACGGAGCTAGCCCACGGAGCTAGTCCACGGAGCTAGCCCACGGAGCTAGCCCACGGAGCTAGCCCAGCCAGCTCTAACCATCTTTTCTCTGTTACCTCCCCTTGGGCGCCCCAGGCCAGCGATGGACTGCTGGTGCGCTGGCAGAACAAGACGCTGGAGAGCCTCATCGAACTACATAACAAGCCGCCCATCTGGAACGAAGACAGTGGCTCCTACACCCTCAACTTCCAGGGCCGGGTCACCCAGGCCTCCGTCAAGAACTTTCAGATTGTGCATGCTGATGACCGTGAGTGTCTGAGGGCCCTCTCTCTTCCCCTCTTGACTCTGGTTTGGGAGGGGGCTCAGAGAGTTCGAGCAAAAGTCTTGGGGTTCACTAGGACAAGTTTGTGACCTAGCCTTGACCAGGATCCTCGGGTAGATGCTTGGACACTCCCAGTGGTATTTGTGATGAGGGGAGGGATGAAGGCTGGAATCTGGGGACCACCTGGAGTTTAACCCCTTGGTGTGTAGTCGGCGGTGGCACCCAAGACCACAGAGCAGAAACAAGAGCTAGAAATTATTGTTTTCATGATAATTGTCCTAAAACAAGGTCTCACTATATAGCCCTGAAACTATCTATAAGGACAAAGCTGGGCTTAAACTCACAGAGATCCCCTGCTTCTGCTTCCCCAATGCTGGGATTAAAGGTATGGTCACTATACCCTGCTAAAATAGAGGATTGTCTTTGGCGGGGGGTGTGGACTTTTTGTTTTTCACAACAGGGTTTCTCTCTGTAACATGTCCTGGAAACTCTTTGTAGAACAGGCTGGCCTCAAACTCATGGAGATCCACCTGCCTCTGCCTCCCGAGTTTTATTATCGAGGTTTGCCACCACGCCCAGCAAGGATTATGTTTTAAGAACAGGATAGCTAGGGCTTGGGGGAGGCATCCACCGCCTTCTGTGTCTGTGTGTGTAGTCAGAGGACATCCTGCAGGAGCCACTTCTCTCCCCTCATCAGTTGATCCCAGGAATCAAATGAATTTGACCTGAAGGTCACCAGACTTGGCAGCAAGCACCAAGAGTAGGAAATATGGACCATGAATTTCTATGTGTCTACGACTTTTTTTTTTTAAGATTTATAATTTTATGCTGGGTAGTGGTGCACACCTTTAATCCCAGCACTCAGAAGGCAGAAGCAGGCAGGTCTCTGTGAGTTTGAATCCAGCCTGTTCTACAGAATGAGTTCCAGGACAGCTAGGGCTATTCAGAGAAACCCTGTCTCGAAAAACCAAAAAAAAAAAAAATAGATTTTGTTTTTGTTTTTCGAGACAGGGTTTCTCTGTGGCTTTGGAGCCTGTCCTGGAACTAGCTCTTGTAGACCAGGCTGGTCTTGAACTCACAGAGATCTGCCTGCCTCTGCCTCCCAAGTGCTGGGATTAAAGGTGTGCGCCACCACCGCCCGGCTCCAAAATCTATTTTTTTATGTGTGTGTATGACTGCATGAATTATGTGTACCTTGTGTGTGCAGGTGCCCACAGAGGCCAGAGGGTATCAGATGTCCTGGAACTAGAGTTACAGGCGGTCTTCTGGGTGCGGGGTCCTCTGCAAAAGCAAACAGTGCTCTTCACTGCTGAGCCATCTCTCCAGCGTCTACTTTTTCTCAGACTGCCCCTGAGGACTTATTTAGGGAACCAAGATCTCCAGGGCATGGATGTCCCTGTCCTAGCTTGGGCAAGAGGTTCCACAAAGGGTTTGGCCAGTACCATGCAATCCGCCGCCCCCAGTCCTTTGCTGTCCCCAGTATCTCATGTCCCCAGGCCTTGGGACTGCTCACCAGGCCAGTTCCTGTGGGAGCCTGGTCCACAACCAGACCAGGATGGAGGGGTTTTTGTTTTAAAATAGCTTCCTATCCCTATTCAGGCTTGGAGAGAGGTGCTGAGATTGGGTTGGGAAGCCAGTTGGGTGGTCTTGCCTGTTACCCAGGTGACCAGCCTGGTCCTCTTAGACAGATTCAGGATAGCCAGGGCATTTCGGAGGGACCTAGCAGGAGGATTAGGAATTCAAGGCCAGCCTTGGCTACTCCAAGACAGAAGGGTGCGGTGGAGGGAAGGGTGTGGAAAGAGGCTGATTGATTGAGTGACTGGAATTGATAGCTCCAGAGCTGGAGAGGCCTGCCACTCCACTCCTGGTTAGAGAAGGACCTGAACTAGGGTCAAATGTGGGCCTTATGAACTGGGGCTGGGCAGAGGAATGAGGCCAAAACTGGACAACGCAGGGAAGGGTTCTGGTTTGGGCAAGTTTGTCAGGGTCCTGTACTGCTAGATTACAGATTTGCTGTAGCCCTGGGCAGAGGCTGATAAGGTGGGGCTCCTGCCCTGCGGACTTGGTGTGACAGACCCTGCACAGGCGGGGCTAGTTGGACGACTCAGTGAAGGGAAGGTGGCCCAAGGCTGCCTGGGGGCTGTGACTCCAAATCAAGGAAAAGGACCTCCCGGTGTTATGGGGTTGCCTGTCAAGAGAGGGCCTGAGGTCACCCCATTGTCGTTCACAGCCGACTATATAGTGCTCCAGTTCGGCCGCATAGCCGAGGATGCCTTCACTCTGGACTACCGGTACCCGCTGTGCGCCCTGCAGGCCTTCGCCATCGCCCTTTCCAGCTTCGACGGGAAGCTGGCCTGCGAGTGACCCCACAACCCCTCGGCGCTGGGAAAACACTCAGCTGGGGGTGATAGGGTCCCTCCCCCACAGCCCGCGCACCCCTAGCCTGGCACCGGCCAGGCGAAGGAGCTCTGACTGGGATGGAGATGAACATCTGGTCGCAGAAAAGCAATGCCTGCCTCGCCCCCTCCTCCCCAGCCACTTCCTGCTCGGGAGCCCGAGTCAGACGTTCGAGGCCCCTCCAGGACTTAACTGGGGGAAACGGAGAAGCAGGGTCCGAGACCCACATTCTCAATAAAGTTACATCCCAGACTGAACACAGCGGTAATTCCCGGATGCGTGCTTGTAGACCCAGGTGCCCACGCGTGCTCTGAGCTCCCTCCCTTGTATCCTTCTGTCCTATGGATCCTCAGCAGTACCTCAGGGTCCGGCCCCCGACTCTCCAAGCAGCAGGGAGGAGAGGGAGGGGCCCCAGAGGTCCAGGAAGAGGGAGAAAGGGAGAAATTCGAGAAACAAGCCACTCGGGGAGAACCAGACAAACCGGGTCCGGGCAGGGCGGAGCCGGGTCTGGGGCCCCGGAGTGGGGGGGCGGGCTCTCGGTGGGAGGAGCGCTGCTGAGGCCTCGACTGCGACGGACCCGAGTGGAAGGGTGGGGAACCCCGAGACTCCGGGCGCCGCTTGGCTGCACGAAACGCGGTTCCCCAGTACCCCCGACACCTTCAAGAGTCCGGCCCAGGGGACAGAACTCCACTTTTGGCTCCGCCCCAGGCCTGATCCCCAAGATTCAGCTGGGTACCCGAAAGGGGGTTGCGTAGGTGGGGACTCTGAGATGGCGAGCGAGAACTGGGGTGCGCGGGAGGGCGAATCCACAGTGACGGGCGTTCTTGGGGCTGGGTGGTCAGAGACCGCAGGCCCGGGCCCGCCTTAGACCACGCCTCCACATTGACACCGCCCATTCACGACCCCGCCCAGATCTAGCCCCGCCCACAGGTTCCGCCCCTCCAGCCCGCAGCCCCCACCCCCCGCCCGGCTCCTCAACACAAACTTTCCGTCCCGCTCGCTCCCTCCTCCGCGCCCAGCACCTCCCGCTCCGGCCCGGCTCATTCCGTGCATTCCGGCCATCCCCCTGCCCACGACCCCCCTTCCCGGCCCCCCTTGCTACTCCCTCGGGCCCGGAGGAGCGGCCCGGCGGAGCGCCCCCCGGAGCTCGGAGCAGGTAAGCCCACGGGACACAACTCGGAGGCCTCGCGCGCAGAGGTGACTGCTCGGGGTGGCTTCTGGATGGCGGGGACCCGAGACACCCTAGGGGCGCTGAGCTATTGTCCAGCCTGCTCCCGAGCCCAGGACCTGGGTGCCGGGAAGTTTGGAGGGAACGGGGGGGAGACGCTCTCCGGGAAGCCCCGCCCACTCACCCCACCCCCCCGCGACCCGAAGGCTGGGAAGCTCGGAGTGTCCCGGGTGCCCGGGCCTGGCCCCGCCGAGTGCCGGGGTGTGCGCCCGGAGCCGCGGGCTTGGAGGGCCTGCCGCCGGGACTCGTATCCGGGGCGCCCTTTGGACTCCGGGAACCCGCGGGCCCCGGCTCCACGCAGGCCTTGGCCAGGGCGCGTCGGTGTGAGCACTGCTCGCGGCTGCACTGGAACCCGGCCGGGCGTCGGGAAGCCACACTGCGAGCCCGGAGCGTGTGCGCACCGAAGGGGGACGCCTGTCTCCTCCAGTTCTGCGGCCCGCGTCGGGGCGAGGGCTTCAGAGTGTCAGCTCTAGCCCAGGAGTCTTGCTCCGGACGCGGCTTCATTTGGGGCCTTCTCCGCAGAACTTGTTAAGGCAATTAAGGGAGTCTGGGCTTCCCTTCCCACTCGGGTCCTCTCCATTGTCCGTCACGTCTTTATTCCTTCTTGGGAAGGGAGGCCGGAGGCTGGTGTGGATCTGTTTTCTAGCCCCAGCAGGCCCTGGGGCAGTGTCACTGAAGCCCCTACTCTACTCCCACCCCCAATAGGGGCCCTGATTGAGGGCTTAGATTCTTAAAGAGCAAGAGGGAACGCTGTCCGGGGCCGGGATTCTCAGGGCCTGTGTCCCGAGCTCTCCAGGTAGGGGCAGAACCAAGTCAGGTCTGGACTTGTAGCCCAGCGGAGAGGATGGGGGTGGGGGCTGGACACGGCTCTGAGGGGCTGGTGTCTATGGTGGCTCCGTGTATTCGCGCTCCCGTGGCCTGGTTCTGTGCACACACGGTTCCGCCTCCGTGCTGGGGTCTAGGACACCCCCCCCCCCCCCCGCGCCCCGGCTGAGGGTTGTTGTCGCCTGGGGCCAGGAGGGAAAGCAACTAGAAGGTGGAGGTTTAGGGAGACTATGGCTCTGTCCTTCCTAGCCCCCGGACCTCCATCGGAGACTCCCTTCTCCACGCTTTTTCTGAGTACTTGTTAAATCAATTGAGGGCGGCTGGTCTTCCCTTCCCACTCGGCTGTTCCCCATTGTCTGTCACGCTGCTTTTTATTCCTTCATGGGAAGGACGGGGGGGTTCTACTCACCGAGTGGGCAAAAGAGTAGCCAGGCCGTCCCCACCCCCAGGGAGGGAACTGTAATTAATGCTAATTAGCACTTTGGGGCTGGGGATGGTGGAACAGAATGGTCAGTGGTTGGCAGGAGATCTCTGAGTGTGTGCACACACACGTAGGTGAGTGTCTATCCAGAGGCCTGCACCCACGTCACTGTGAGTTTTTACATCCTAGCCGGCTCTGTTGTTGGAGAGAAGAGACAGCTCTACAGAGGTCAGGAGACAGGTCTCTGGTCCCTTGATGGGCCAGTTGTGTGGGTGATTCCCCAGGTGCCTAATCCCTGAGCCCCGCAGAGGCTTGTCCCCCTCGCTGCCTCAGTCTCCCTTCATCGTGGAAGCTGAACTTTGAGGGGTCTGGAGAGGTGGGTGGGTGGCCTCTGGTGGAGCAAAGAAGGCGGGAGGGTAAAGTCTTGGGGGGGCTTGTAGTTAAGGCAGGATGAGAGGTAGGTAACCTGAAGTAGTAGTGAAATGACAGGGAGACCGTGGAATTGGGGTGCTTGCTCTTGTAAGTGGGGTTCAGAGGCCACTGGGTGGCTGCCTCCAGCCTCAGTCCCAGAGCCTTTTAGGCTCCCTAGGGCTCCACGTAGGAGCTTGGGGAACGAAGCACCAGGCCTGTCTGTGCTCAGAGGATGCAGTTGCTGAGGGTTGGAGGGTGGACTCCTGCTTGAGGGACCAGGGGCCAGGAGGCCCTGACTGCCAGGCTGGTCCGAGGCTCTTGTCCCCCGTGGGTCACCGGAGCTGTAGCAGCCCTAGGACCCCTCCTAAGCCTCTCTGGTTAGAGCTGGGGATCAGAAGGTTGCTGCGGTCCCTGTGGGTACTGTTGCCCTGTGCGGGCCCTGTCTCCAGACCCAGAATCCAGACCCAACTCCCCAAAGCCTCAGCCCTTGGGGTTTCCTCGAGTGCTGATTGTTTCCTGGATTCCCTGCCAGGCCTGAAAGGGCAGGAAGCGATAGAGGAAATGAGAAGGAGAAGGCAGCCGTGTGTGACTGCGTTGTAGCATCCGAGAGGAGCGTGAGGGGTCGTCTGTGCGGGACGCGCTGTCCAGCAGGTACCTGTGGGAAAGAAGCCAGATACAGATTTTGTGAGCACACGTGGGGAAAGCTGTCCGTGGCAATGCGTGTGAGAACCACTGCGGTGTTCTCCATCCTTGTGGTCATGAGAGAAACGGAGAACCTGGGCTGGCGAGATGGCTCCGAAGCTAAAAAAAAAAAAAAAAAAGTGGTTGAGCCAAGCTTGCCGACCTGTGTTCATTGTCCAGACCCCACATGGTGGGAAGAGAGCCCATGACTCTCTGGGGTGTAAGTCAGCTGGGGAGTGAAGATTTCCCTGTGTGTGCCTGTGTGTATCCGAGAACCTGCCGAGGTGACTTTCTGTTGTTGGGCATCACGCTGGGATAATCGTGATGAAAATTGTGTGTCTGTGGGTACCACTGGCAGTGTGAGGGACAGTGATACTGTGGTTCTATGCGAGGGGCATCCCTGTGACCTGTCATGCCACGGTGCTGCCTGTTGTGAAATGAGTGAGGTGGCCTTGGGTTTGTCTGTGTGACTGTTTATGACACTGTACCTGAGCACAATGACAGGATCCACTGATGTGTACGAGGGTGCCAGTGGCAGCCCGGAAGAGACAGCCAGAGTGTGAGAAACTGGGGTGTGACTGAGATTGACGCCGTGGGTGGTCACTGTCTCAGCTTGTGTGGGTGACATCCTCGGGGCTACGCCACACAGGGTGTGGGGGCCCGTGACCCCAATGCATGTGGCATCTATCTGGAAGACCTTGCAAAAGATACCATCAAGTTGGGTGTGGTGGTGTGCACCTTCTGAAGCAGAGGCAGGGGGATCTCTGTGAGTTCCTGAGTTCAGCCTGGTCTACAGAGCGAGTTCCAGGACAGACGGCTACATGCCCCGTGGGATTCCGGCACTAGGGAGACCAAGTGAGGTGCAGCTTTAAGGCTAACCAGGCTAACCAGGGCTGTACAATGAAACTCAGTCTCCGACAGAAGTCTAACATGGTAGATAGGTATGTATTTTTTTTCCAATCACACTGCAGTCCCCAACACTTGAGAGACTGAGGTATGAGGATGGTAGGTTCAAGTGCAGCCACAGCTACAAAGTGAGACCTTATCTCAAAACCCAATAAGAACAAAAAAAAGAGGAGTTAAAATGATAAATTTATGTTATAATATACATAACCTTAATTTGAATTTTTCCTCACACTTGTAAACCCCGACACTTGGGAGTTCCACAAGTTTGAGGGTGATCTAGGTTACACGAGTGAAGACCCGCTTTCAAAAGTGGGTGGTAGGGTCAACGAGATGGCTCAGTGGGAAGAGGTGCTTGTGGCTCAGCCTGATGACCTGAGCCTGATCTTGAGAACCTATGGGATGGAAGGAGCGTAGGATTAACCTCCACACTGTGCTAGCGCTCTCTCTCTCTCTCTCTCTCTCTCTCTCTCACACACACACACACACACACACACACACACACGAATAAATAACACGATGATTGTATGTGAACATGAATATATATATATATATATATATATATATATATATATATATATTTAAAACACAGGAGGCTACACGGTAAGGTGGCTGCTGCCTCCTGTGTCGGAGGAGGGACGAGGTGGCAGCCTGTGTACTCATAGAAGACACACTGAGACTTCCATGACATCGCTGATTGCTGGCAGCCCAGTGGATAACTTGGCAAGGTGGTGGATAGCCACATGTTAACTGAGTTCTGTGGGACCCCAGCTCCTCAGGTTGTCACTTAGTCTCCCCCTCCCCATCTCTGGGGTTCTGTATACACAAAGAGACCCTGGAGAGTGGCAGAGTTTGGGAGGCCTTCTGGGACTGGTCAGCTCCATCTGCGGGAGGCTTGGGGGCTCTGAGGAGGGGGCTGTTCCTGGCCCGGGCTCCTAGGGGTGGTGGTGAGGGGCGGGAACCAGGGTTCTCAAATTGGAAGCACATTAGTTGAGCGGGAGGGGGGAGGCGCCGCCTCCTCCAGTCGGCCTGTAAATCACTCCCTCCTGTGGAGAAGGGGCGCGGGTCCTCTCTCCCCAGCATGGCAGGGTGTGGCTACTTGGCGGGTACCTCCTGGGTCCTTAGACTGGAGGTGGGAGGGGGGAGGCATAGAGCATCCCTACCCCCTCCCCTGGTCCATTCTGGTCCCAGCCAGAGCTTGGCCACTTGTAGGGTGGGAACCTCTGGCAGCTGGGGAACAGCTGGCTGCCGTGGGGGTGGGGTAGAGGGAAGACAGGCTAGGGGGTGGGGAGGCCCAGCGGGCCCTTCCCAGCCTTGCCTCCTTGTCTACCCGGTCTGGGGTGGAGCGCAGGGGACCCACTGATTTGCCCGCGTTGGGTTCTGCCTAGCTCCTGGAAGTGAGAGCACTTGGGGGCAGGGGTCCCTGCAGGGCCCAGCTCAGCTCCTGCGCCCCTGGGAAACAGCGAAGTGCCACCTAACCACGTGTCTTGTCTCTGCTGTGCCCTTACCAGTGCACCAGCTCTCAGGGAGTCCTCGCCCCCAGGCTTGGCCTTCCCCCTTCGGAGGGAGCGACAGGACCTTTGCGGCTGCCCAACTCTGGCCTCCATTCGGAGCTGTCTGGCCAGTTCTGCCCGTAGATCTGGCCCCAGGGCTGGGAGTGGGCAGCCGGGCCCCTTATCTCCTTAGGCCTCCTGGCCCCCTTCCTCGTCACTGGCCCAAGGCACCTTCTGACCCCCAGGCTGAGGGTCTGGGAGAGGGGAGGAGGCAGGTGTGGCTGCTCTGCAGGCTAAGGGTGAGGTCTTAGGGAAGGCTGAAGCCCTCCAGAAAACTCTTGAGGGAGAGGGTCTGTGGGAGGAGCCGAGCCAGGCCCCGCCCCCCCCCCCTCTCTCTCTCTCTCTCTCTCTCTCTCTCTCTCTCTCTCTCTCTCTCTCTGGGTTCTGTCCTTCCTCTACTCTAGGCCCCTGACTTCCTCCTGCAGTGTCCCGATGGGTCCTACCTGCTTGCCTCTTCACCTGGGTGCTGTGGATCCATCCCTGGGTCTTCTCCCTCCTCCCACCCCAGATGAGAGGCCGGCTGCCTGGCGCTGGCTGGTCTCTGAGCTCTCTACTCTGGCCTGAGCCTGCTGGGTGACTCTTCTGGGACCCTCTTGTCCTTTCCATTCATCTGGGGCCATCTCGCCCTCCGTTTCCTGCTCCCCTGTTCCTCTCAGAACACAGCGTTTGATGGAGGTTGTCTTTGGGGCTGCTCTGCTCCCACTCACCTGCCCCTTGACACTTAGCCTCCCATCTCCCATGAGTCCCTGGGTTTGGAGGTGAGCATTCACGCTCCAGGGATTGTCTTCATCCACTCTAGTGACAGTCACCCCAGTAGCCTCCCATGCCTCCTGAGGATGCCTTCCCTGAATGATGTCAGCAGAGCCACGCTGGGCAAAGCCCTGCACAAATGTGCTTCTGTGGGAGACTCGTGTGGGTACCCTGCTGTCCTGGGGTGTGTGCCTAGAACCATGTCAGTCTTGCAGGTGCCCAGGAGCCATGTAGGGTTGTGCGTTAGGGTCCCTACTTCTTGACACCCCTCACCCCCTAATGCCCTTCCCCCTCCCTAGCTGCCAGAGATCCCAGCCAGGGGCTGCCCCGCCCCCAGTCAGTCCCAGCTCCCCGGCTGCTCTGTTCTCCATATTTGGCCACATGCGCCCGCGGGGGCGGGGCAGGACTGACATCACCCAGGAGGGGGGCACGGCCTGGATGAGGGGGAGACAGCCAGAGACTTGGGGGAGGCCAGCAAGTTTCTTCAGACGTTGGGCTACCAGGGCCCCTGTGAAGTGGGCCTGGCTGTTCCATCGGAGGCTGAGGGCCCAGGGGTCCTATCTCAGGGTGGGTCCTCTGACCCTTCAGCTGGTCTGACAGCTCCTTGGCTGGCAGCGTCAGACAGATACCTGGGGAGGCAAGACCACCAGCTGCTCCTCCAGTGTCCCCTCCCCCAGCTGACACACAGCCCCTTTCCCCATTCCTACTGTAGATGGATGGAGGATTGCAGACCTACACAGTTCTGTGGTGAGGAACAGGCCCGGGGTAGGGTGTCTGCCCCTGGCTGCCCACTACACAGAGACAGACTTCTGGGTGTCCCAGAAGCCACTTCAGCTGAGGGGTCTCAGTGGCCTGGACCTTATTTTCCTATCCACATCGTGGGCTTCACTGCCTTTTTTCTGTCCACATGGTTAGGGTGTGGGCAGCAGGGTCTCTCTTCTCCCCATATTCCCTGTCTCCCTAGCCTCCATCCCTCCATCCAGTAACTCTGTTCAAAACCCAGCTGTGTGTCTTTGGGGAAGTGGTTTGACTTCTCTGTTCCTTGGTTTTTCTCATGTAATAAGTAGGATTACAAAGAGTACCCTAGGGGCTGGAGAGATGGTTTAGCAGTAGAGAGCACTGGCTGCTCTTCCAGAGGACCCAGGTTCAATTCCCAGCACCCACATGGCAGCTCACAACTGTAACTCCAGCTCCAGCAAGATCCAACATTCTCACTCATGCTTGCAGGCAAAGCACCAGTGTGCATAAAATAGAATAAATTATTTTCAAAACAGTACCCCAAACGGTTACTATGAAGATTGGGTGAGTCACCTGTCAAATCCCCAAACTACACCTGGCACACAGCAGGTGCCACTGTTAGAAATATTAAGTCTAGGCCAGGTGGTGGCACACACCTTTAATCCCAGCACTCGGGAGGCAGAGGCAGGTGGATCTCTGAATTCGGGGCCAGCTTGGTCTACAGAGTTGAGTTCCAGAACAGGCGCCAAGGCTACAGAGAAACCCTGTCTCGAAAAACCGAAAGAAAAAAATTGAGTCTAAACGTGATGCTTAGAACTGTGTGCAGTTGCATATATATGCCTGGTACCCTACCACCTGAGAGGCTGAGGCAGGTGGATGGCCAGCATGGCCAGCATGGGCTGCATAGTAAGATGCCCCTAACATAGACACGCAGAATGAACTCCAAGCTCAGCATTGTTCAGACCCTGCCATAGAGAGATCTGGTCTCCCGGTGTAGCTCTGGCTGTCCTTGGGACCTTAGAGAGAACCGCCTGCCTCTGCCTCCCGAGTGCCGGCAGCAAAGGTGTGGGCCACCACACAGGCAGGCACTCTGTGTTCTTGCCTTCCCAGAGCAAAGCGCCCCAGGGCTGGAGGCCCTCAGAACTCTGACTTCAGGTTCCAATGTTCTGGGGTTGCAGGAGGCATGAGGTGCGTCTGGGGCTGTGTTCTTGGGGACAGAGAGGGTGTGTGGAACACAGGTGCCGTCTGTCATGTGGGCCGGGACAGGCTTGCCTGTGGGTGGTGAGGAGGTATGGCAACAGGAAGTGGATTGAGGAGGCCCGGACAGGCAGAGCCAAGCTGCTGGCTGAACCTCCTCCTCGTTGGCCTCTGCCACTCGGGCCTGGCCACTCCCTGGGCAGCGCCTGCCCCATGCTAAGGTCCTGTGGGGGATTCTCCTGAGTTACCTGTGGAGAAGCTGAGGGCAATCTCCTCCCACAGACAGCAGACCTGCATGGGTGCTGGTGGGAGTGGGTCATGAAGGCCTGGCTGGAGCTCTCACCTCTGCCCTGACAGTGCTGCAGACACCAGTCCTAGCCTGATGCTCTCTGCCCGCCTGTGTAGAGACTGCCCAGATATGCAGGTGCCCTGTGGGGGCGGCCCTCACAGTCCAGCTGGACTCGGTTG
Organism: Microtus oregoni; assembly: GCF_018167655.1. Taxonomy (NCBI): domain Eukaryota; kingdom Metazoa; phylum Chordata; class Mammalia; order Rodentia; family Cricetidae; genus Microtus; species Microtus oregoni. The sequence continues at coordinate 13,489,689 of NW_024543220.1, read as the reverse complement.
CTGTACGCAGCTGAGACTGACCTTCAACTCCTGCTCTAGCCTCTAGCCGTCCAAGCTCTGAAGTCACTGGCTGCTGCTGCTGCCTAGTTCTTTGTTTGAAGGCAGGGTCTCCCCATGTAGTCCAGATTAACCTTTAATATTTGCAGTCTGAGTCAGGCACTGGTGCACGCCTTTAATTCCAGCACTCGGGAAGCAGAGGCAGGTGGATCCCTGTGAGTTTGAGGCCAGCCTGGTCTAGTTCCAGGACAGACTCCAAAGCTACAAAGAAACCCGGTCTTGAAAAGCAAAAAAAAAAAAAAAAAAAAAAAATTGCAGTCTGCCTTTTTTTAGCCTTCTGAATGTTGGGTTTACAGGCAAACAGCATACCTGGCTCAAACTAGCAATCCTCCTGCCTCAGCCTCCCAAGTGTGTAATCACGGGGGTGCTGCACCTTTTGATGTATGTACTGTTGTAGGTGGTGGCAGGAGGAGATCTCGCTCCTTTATTAAAAATTATTTTTTCCTGCCAGGCAGTGGTGGTGCACGCCTTTAATCCCAGCACTTGGGAGGCAGAGGCAGGCGGATCTCTGTGAGTTCAAGACCAGCCTGGTCTACAAGAGCTAGTTCCAGGACAGGCTCCAAAAACCACAGAGAAACCCTGTCTCGAAAAAGAAAAAAAAAATTACTTTTTCCCTGTGTGAGAGACAGACAGACGGAGGGCTGGTGCATGTGGAGCTGAGAGTTCAGCCTCCAGGATTTGGTCTACCCTGCTACCGTGCGGGTCCCAGGAAGGGAGCTCAGGACATGAGGATTGACAGATTCTCTTGCCACCGTCTTGTCGGGCCATCTCTGTCTTTGTGGGGGGGGGGGGGGGCAATGTATTACATAGCCCAGGCTGGGGCTGTGCTGTGTAGTGGAGGCAGCTGAATTCCCAATCCTCTTGCCTCAGCCTCCCAAGTAATGGGATTACAGGGGTGAATGGCCATACCAGCTACTATTGCTTTCTCAGTGTTTCAGCCTGGCATTTTTAGTGTGTGTATGTATGAGAGAGAGCGCCTGCTAGGCAGTTGTTAGATGTCGGACATGGGTGCTGGGACATAGGGTCCTCCACTCTTAACATCTGAGCCATCTCTCCGAGGGACCATTTTGACTTTTTATAGGACCCAGGTTCAGAGAGGTAAAGTAACTCATCCAAGGCCATACACAGCTCTGAACAGGCTTAACCTCTAACGGCCTTCATCCAGCCTGGTGTGGGGGGAGCATTGAACAGCCACTGGGGTGACAAAACCCTGTCCTAACCCCCTTCATCTGCTCGTCTAGGCTCAGGCCTTCCAGGGGGCTCAGGCCCAGAGCCCAGAGCAACCAGCACAATAGCGTCCAACAGCTGGACCGCCAACAGCAGCCCCGGGGAGGCCCGGGAGGATGGGTCCGAAGGCCTGGACAAGGGGCTGGACAACGATGCCGAGGGAGTGTGGAGCCCGGACATCGAGCAGAGCTTCCAGGAGGCCCTGGCCATCTACCCGCCCTGCGGTCGGCGCAAGATCATCCTGTCAGATGAGGGCAAGATGTACGGTGAGTGCTGAGTGCGTGGGGCAGGCAGAGGTAGGCGTGGCCCCGTCCCCTGGCCCCGCCCCCTGCTCTCTGTCCCCTGCCAGACCGGTTGGTTGGGGGAGTCCTGGCCGCCTGCCTGGCGGGCGAGTCCGGGCGGGCTTGAGCTGCGTGTGTCTGGGGCCTCCTCCAGCTGTACCTCGCAAACAGGCCGGCCGCAGCCCACACGCGCCCCGCCTCTCCCCAGCCCTGCCGGCTGGAGGTTTCGGGGTGACTCAGGGGGGCCAGGAAAACTGGGTCAGTCCAGCAAGCCTCTGAGAGGCTGTAGCCTAGTGAGGTAGCACCAGCCTCCCCCCGAATCTCAGCACCCAGGACTGAGGGGATACCATAGGAAGAAACAAAGATGGGAGCCCCACCCTCTGTATAGGCCGGTCCTTAATGCCTGAACCCCCTCTCGGGATAGGAAGATACTCTGGGGTGCTTCCATCGGGTGGCGTGGCCTGCCCACAGCGCACCCTCACCAATGGCAGCGCAGCCCCATGGGGTATTTTTAGACAAGGGGTTGGCGGGCAGGGAGGGGCAGTGGGGCCTGTTCTGTCATCACAGAGGAATTTGGGGAATGTGGCAGTTCTGGGGAGGACAGGAGGTTGGGGGGCTAAGTGCACACTCTGGATACTGACATATACCCTATGGCATGTATAGACAGCCCCCACCTTGGCATAGCCTGCTCCCCGAGAGGGTCTCCGAGGGTGCTGAGCAGAGCCCCTAACCCAAGACTGAGGCGAGCAGATACCGCCATATGGGTCATTGGCGTGAGGACCCAGGGACACACCTTGACCTAAGCTACTAGCATCAGAGACACGCTAGAGGCCTCTAGCTCCTGTCTTCCTTCACCAGAGAAGGGACAGGACTTGTTCAGGGTCTCCTGTGATTGGGATGAAGCCAGACTGAACTGCTCAAGACAGGGGCCAAGGGCTGAGACCCACCCTCAACCCCAGCCTCTGAGCCTTGCTGGGAGCCACGGCCACACTACCTGTCAAGGTCCTCCTTTTTTCTGAGGGCCTTGCTCTCCTGCAAGTCCCGGGGGCAGCATGCCGGGGAGCCCTGAGGAAAGCGTGGTGAGGGTGGGGTGCCCAGGCTTGGGTTGGACCCTCCTTCTACCCGGTCCTCATTGGCTGTCTCTCCGACTAGGTCGAAATGAGCTGATTGCCCGCTACATCAAACTGAGGACTGGAAAGACCAGAACGAGAAAACAGGTAGAGAGATGGTCCTGGCCCCCTGCCCCTCCCACCCATGGGTGTCTTGGGTTTAGGGACCACAGATTAGCCACGGAAGATGGGCATGTGCCCAGTGGGGTGGAACGCAAAGGCTTGTGTAGTCTTGCTGGAGTAGGCACCCCAGAACTGCCTTTGGATTATGTGGGAGTTGGCCAGGGAGGGGACCCTGTCAGCAGATAGCAACCCCTACACCCCACTTGTGTTAGCACAGACCACAAAGTGTGATGTAGTTCACACTATCCAGCCCCACTGTGACCATACAGCCGCTCAGAGCCCGCTCTGCGTGTCCTCCCCATATCTTCAGGGTCCTGTTGCTGTGATGAAGACCATAACCAAAAGCAACTTGGGAAGGAAAGGGTTGTTTGATCTTACACTTCCAAACAATGTCTGTCACTGAGAGAAGTCAGGGCAGGAGCCTAGATGTAGAACTGAGGCAGAGGCCATGGAGGAGTGCTGCTCGCTGCTCCCTTAGACTACCCAGGACCACCTTCCCAGGGATATCACTGTCCAGAGCGGGCTGGGCCCTCCCACATCAACCACGAAAATACACCACAGGCCTACCCACAGGCCAGTCTTGTGGGGGCATTTTTTAGTGAGGTTCCCTCTTCCCAAATGACTAGCTTGTATCAAGTTGACATAAAACTAAAACTGGAGGAGTTTAGTGGCCCCTGTTGGGTCACTGATCTGATCTAGGAGGAGATAGAATCAAGATTGGCCCCTGACTTAACAATGAGCCAGGAACAGGTGGTACAGAAGAGGGAGAGAGGGAGCCCTCCCTGGTGGGGCATCCAAGAGTGGGGGCAGTTGTGAGGGGTGGGGTCCTGCCCCTACCAGGGCAGATCTGGGAGGCTAGCCAGGAGGTGGAAACCGACTGCATCCACAGTGGTAGGAGTGGGGGAGCAGCGACAGCTGTGTGTGGCCAGGCTGAGGGGAGCGAGTTGGATGACCTGGGGTACCTAGGAGAGGGGTCAACCAGACAAGCCCCTCCTGCCCTAACCCCATGCTGGGAAGGTGGAGGGAGCCCTAGGTTCCCCGCTTATCGTGACATTTAGTAATTCCTGCCCTGGTCCCTGAATCATTCCCGGGTTCTCAGGACAGCTGGGGTCACTCTGGTCCCTGAGCTCACACTAACACTTGGAGGGCCACAAGAGCACTTTCCCCTCCATGGAGTGGCACACGCCTGTAATCTCAGCACTTTTAAGACTGAGGTGGAGGAGTTTCGTGTGTTTGAGGTTCCAGCCTAAGGCTCCGTCTCAGTCCCCTCCCCCAGACAACACAGACTCTGAGGTCAAGCCCCCAGTTTCCATAGTCTGCCCTACCTGGGGCTAAGTGTGCTTCCCAGCCTGTTGCCTTGGCAACTGTCAATTGATTGACATGGACACCTAGAGCAGCTAAGCGCATCCACTGTTGTTACTGTCACTGTGGTAAGTCATGCCCATATCCTCTGAAACCTCCTGGTCAGCCCTGGGAAGGGGCTGAGGGTCTTTAAGTCCAGACTGCGTCAAACCCAACCCGGTCACATGTTCTGCCTCGTTCTGACCCAACATGGCACCTACTCCTGGCTAGGCTGTCCACACAGGAAACCTAGCCATCTGGGGTGCCCATATCTCCAGTGGCACTCACTCTCATTGAACTCTGTAGCCCATGCTGGTCTGGGACTCAGCTCCTCCTACCTCTGCCTCCCAAGTGCTGGGATCCGAGGTGTGGACCACCATGCCTGGCACAATGCCTCCCTATTAACCAGACAACTTAACACCAAGCTGGGAGTAAGCTCCCTGTGACTTCCAGCTGTCAGAGCTGGCCCTACCTAGGGAAGTGGTCCCCACTTCAGGGTCTGAAGGAATCCTGGGAGAATACCTTGTGGTTGAAGCCAGTGGTCTCCACAGTGCCTGGGCTTGGATGCTAGCTCTGTATCCAGCTGTGTGAGCCTCTCTGGCTGTGATTGGGTCATTGTAAGTCAGAGTTGCTGCCAATACCAAATGGGCTGGGCGTCCAAAGCTTGGTGGCCATCAGTATTGCCAGGACGGGAGCCAGCATCTGCTGGGACTCCAGGGCAGGGACCTGCCGGAGGACTGTGGCTAAGGGGTGTTACTAGGGTTCTCTCTTTCCGAGACAGGGTTTCTTTGTAGCTTTGGAGCCTGTCCTGGAACTCACTCTGTAGACCAGGCTGGCCTTGAACTCACAGAGATCCGCCAGCCTCTACCTCTCCAGTGCTGGAATTGATTAAAGGCGTGCACCACCACCGTTCAGCTAATTACTAGGGTTCTCAAGTCCATAACAACAGCTTCTTTATGGGAATAAAAACTTCTGAAGAAAGTCCACCACAGCTGCTGCTATTGGCCATGGAACAGCGTTGATGACATGTGGGTCTCTAGTCCATTGTCTGTTCCTGGACTGTGCCAAGGGCTGTCATACAGGCTGGGCCCTATTGGCCTAGGATTAGCTCAACTTTACTATTAAGGGCCAGGAAGCGGGTTGCCGGGAAAGAAGTCCTTCCAGTAAGAACACCTACTGTGTGCTTCAGTCTGTCCATGGAAAGGCTGCGTGGCTCCTCTGAAGAAGCTGAGGGAGAAAGGCAGGGGAGGTCCAGACTGAGAATCCGGGTAGGCAGGACGGTGGAGAGATTGCTAGCAGCTGTGGCAAGCCTTTAATCCCAGCAGCTGGGAGGCAGAGGCCAGTCCAATCTACAGGACAGACAAGGCTACAAAGTGAGACCCTGTCTCAAAAGGGGGGGGGCAGTGCTGGAGAGATGGCTCAGAGATTAAGACCACTGGCTGCTCTTCCAGAGGTCCTGAGTTCAATTCCCAGCAACCACATGGTGACTCACAACCATCTATAGTGAGATCTGGTGCCCTCTTCTGGCTGGCAAGGATACATGCAGGCAGAACACTGTCTACATAATGAATAAATGAATCTTTAAAAAATAAAAGGCAGCTGTGGCTTCGGTACACATCTAATGCTGGGAGCCACAGAGCCAAAGCTCGCCTCAGGACCCCCACTTCCTGAGTTAGGTGCAGCCCTCGTCTGCCTGAGCATAGAGCAGATCTTAGACTGGGGTTCTGCTCTGTGAACAGAGGGTGCATAGTGACAGTATCGATAGTCATGTACCCACTGAGATGCCCAAGTTCTCCCATTGGATCCTGGGCCCCCAGAGATGAGGGCTGGGTGCTCCCCCCTCCCTGGCCATTCTGGCTGTGCCTCCTCACCACCTGTTTCCCTTTGTGGTGGGGCACACCTCCCCAGGTGTCCAGCCACATACAGGTTCTAGCTCGGAAGAAGGTTCGGGAATACCAGGTTGGCATCAAGGTACGTTGGGTGCCTGGCAGGGCCTCCAGCCCTTGCCGGGCCTCTCTCGCCCATTCTGCACGCTGTGCACCTCAGGCCTCTGCCTCGTCGGCTCTCCAGTCCACTCTCGGTCTCTCCGGCCTGAGCTCTTCTTGCCCCCTTCTCTCTCTGTCCTCTGCTCTCTCTCTCGTTCCCTACAGGGTCTCTAGACACTTGCAGGTTCTAGCCAGGAGGAGATCTCAGGAGACGGCTCAGGCTGAAGGTATGGGCCCCTGCCACTTGGCCAGAACAGGGCTGAGGAACTGAGAGGGCCTGAGACACACAAGTGACAGTCGTTAGGTTAGGAAGCTTGGAGGAGTCCTGGGTGGTGACACTTTAACCCAACAGGCAGGCAGATCTGAGTTCTGGGACAGCCAGGGCTACACAGTGAGGCGCTTGTCTCAAAAAAGAAACAAAACCAGGCTGTCAGGGTTCCCAGGCCACAGCCCCTGGTGACTGGACAGCAGGTGGCCAGCGTCCCAGAGCCACTCCAGCCTGCCTCTCCTCTGTCCCTGTCCTCTCTTCTCCTGACTGTTGCTTGCTAATGGCCTGGGAACTGAGGGAGGACATGAAAGGTGTTGGCGGGCAGCTCAGTCGAGGTGGGATGAGGGATCTGCCCTTCTCCCTGCTGCTAAGCCTCCCAAGCGCAGGTTCTGGGAGGGACAGACTCATGGTCCTTTTTTTCCTTCATCCTCCCTCACCAGTGCACCCCCTTCTCAGGGTGGGAAGAGTACCCAGCTGCCTCTTGGCTTCCTTGGGAACTGGCAGCCAGGACACAGGGTGGGGGTGGGTTACAAGAAACCACGTCCCTTCCTCCATAGAGCCCTGGTTTGTCTAATCCTCTGTCCCTTTCTCCTTCACAGGCCATGAACCTGGTAAGTGGCCCAGTGCCCGTGGGGAGGGCCTTGAGAGCACCTGGGTGACAACAGGGTAGCACAGGGGTGGCCTGCTCACTGGACATGCTTCAGTGTAGTGCCCAGCATAGGAACCAAATCAAAGCTGCGAATTATGAAGCTAATTCAGTTTCACAGACACGTCAGATAATCTAAGTCCAGGGGGAGCGTGCAGTTTCTGTGCAGACACGTCAGATAATCTGAGTCCAGGGGGAGCGTGCAGTTTCTGTGCAGACACGTCAGATAATCTGAGTCCAGGGGGAGCGTGCAGTTTCTGTGCAGACACGTCAGATAATCTGAGTCCAGGGGGAGCGTGCAGTTTCTGTGCAGACACGTCAGATAATCTGAGTCCAGGGGGAGCGTGCAGTGTCTGTGCAGACACTTTTTTTTTTTTGAGAGAGGGTTTCTCTGTGGTTTTTTGGAGCCTGTCCTGGAACTAGCTCTTGTAGACCAGGCTGGTCTCGAACTCACAGAGATCCGCCTGCCTCTGCCTCCCAAATGCTGGGATTAAAGGCGTGCACCACCACCGCCAGGCTGTGCAGACGCTCTGTGTAACATTCAGGCACCCTGCATTTCAGTGTGTGAGGGAATGCCCAGAGTCAAGTCCCTCAGGGACTGTAAGGGACCACCGTACTGGGCATAGAATAAAGTAGTATTTCATACTGTGGGCTGTTCCCGGAAAGGATACAGACGCCAGGATACTGGGGATCAGAGAGGGTAGACTACTGAATCCACAGTGGAGCTGGACCTCATGTGACCACTGTCCCCCCAGGACCAGGTCTCCAAGGACAAAGCACTCCAAAGCATGGCCTCCATGTCATCTGCACAAATCGTCTCTGCCAGCGTCCTGCAGAACAAGTTCAGCCCGCCTTCCCCTTTGCCCCAGGCTGTCTTCTCCACCTCCTCAAGGGTATGGGGAGGGGGAGCTGGAGGCTGAGGGCTGGGCTGGGGTGTGGCTAGGGTTCCGGAGTACTGAGACCCTGGCTTTGTCCACAGTTCTGGAGTAGTCCCCCTTTGCTAGGACAACAGCCTGGACCGTCTCAGGAGTGAGTACCGCCTGTGGCTTCCACGCATATGCTTCCCTCCTTCCTGAGCCCTGTATTTGTTTCCAACTTGGGGAACCATAGTTAATCTCTGGTTACCACCAGTTAGGGAACAAAACTCGGGGTTCTCAGTTTGGAGAACATACTGACAGCCACAGTAAATAGCTTTTTAGGATGGGAGGGGAGTGTACCCACCAGCTGTGGGACGCAGCTGGGTGCCATCCGAATTAGAATGGGGCAGGCTAGCCTATGAGCAAGTGCTTTGAGGCATCAGCTTGAGGGGATGCGGGGGAGGGGCTGGGCAGGTGAGGGGCTGAGGACCTCTGACCTGCCATATTCCTGACTGACCGCAGCATCAAGCCCTTTGCCCAGCCTGCCTACCCCGTCCAGCCTCCCCTGCCACCGACGCTCAACAGTAAGTGTCCCACCAGGCCACCTAGCACCTGGTACCTCTTGTGTCTGCCCTTCTGTTTGGGACCTGTGTGTACTTGGGTGGGTGGCAGCCATAGGGGGGTTGGTTTAAGTTTTTATTCCCTGGAAAGAAAGAAAGACACCAAAATCTTAACAGAATTCCACTCTTGGTAATGGCATCTTAGCTTTCTGTGTAAACACACATTAAAAACATCCAGTCACTAGTACTAGGCCCACCCCTTGGTGTGTAGGCTACGCACTGCACCCCCCGCCCCTCGGAGTGTAAAGCCCAATCCTGCTGTCCACTGTGCCTGGGCAGATGAGCTACATCTTACTCTTAGGTTACGAGTCCCTGGCCCCGCTGCCCCCAGCCGCTGCCTCCTCTGCGCCTGCGTGGCAGGACCGTACCATCGCCTCCTCTCGGCTACGCCTCCTGGAATATTCTGCCTTCATGGAGGTGCAACGGGACCCCGACACGGTAATGTGGGGATGGTGGGGAGACTGGCCTGTAACGGAGCATCCAGATCAGGGTCCTGGCGGTAGGGTCCTTGAGCCTGCAGGCTGACCCTGGTTCGGCCCTCCCCACAGTACAGCAAACACCTGTTTGTGCACATCGGCCAGACAAACCCTGCCTTCTCAGACCCACCCCTGGAGGCGGTGGATGTACGCCAGATCTATGACAAGTTCCCTGAGAAGAAGGGGGGGCTGAAGGAACTCTACGAGAAGGGGCCCCCAAATGCCTTCTTCCTTGTCAAGTTCTGGGTGAGGCTTCTCCCAACCCAAGATGGGCAGCTTGCCCAGCTCCCTGCTTCTGCTCTCCTGCATGACCAGCGGGCCCCTGGGCGGGACCTGCAGGCCTCTGGGTAGGTGGGACTGGAGGCATGGAGGTGGGGAAGCTGGAGGCTAGCCTCTGGCCTCTGCAGCACTTGGTACCCTCTCCCCAGGCTGACCTCAACAGCACAGTTCAGGAGGGCCCTGGGGCCTTCTACGGGGTCAGCTCGCAGTACAGCTCAGCCGACAGCATGACCATCAGCGTGTCCACCAAGGTGTGCTCCTTCGGCAAACAAGTGGTAGAGAAAGTGGAGGTGAGCAGAGGCCTGGGTGGGGGACAGGCAGACAGGTCGGGGACGTCAGGTGACGCGACCGCCCCACTCCGCAGACTGAGTATGCCCGCCTGGAGAACGGCCGCTTCGTGTACCGCATCCACCGCTCGCCCATGTGTGAGTACATGATCAACTTCATCCACAAGCTGAAGCACCTGCCCGAGAAGTACATGATGAACAGCGTGCTGGAGAACTTCACCATCCTGCAGGTGTGCGCCGCCCCCCCCCCCCCCCACTGCGCCGGCCCGTGCTTGGCCATCTGCCCGCCACTGCCCCTGCTCTACTGAGTCCAGTTCTCTCTTCCTCCCTGCCCCCACAGGTGGTCACAAGTAGGGACTCACAGGAGACCCTGCTCGTCATCGCTTTTGTCTTTGAAGTCTCCACCAGCGAGCATGGGGCACAGCATCATGTCTACAAGCTTGTCAAAGACTAGCGTCCCATTGACGTCCACCAGGATGCAAGACAGACTTTCTTCCACACACCTGCCTGCCTGGGCTCCCACGGTGTGGGTTGGGGGACTCACCCACCCATGGGCTTGAGGCTGGGACCCAGGCTGCCTCCTTGGCCCCGGCACACACGCTCCCTGCCACTGTTCTGCGCTTTACTGGAGAGAAGGGGGCTCTGTGGTGATGTGGCCTTCCTGGGCATTGACCCACAGATGACCGGGTCCCACCTGGCCTCAAGTGACATCAGAGTTGGAGGATGGAGGACACCTGCGGGCTTAGTGCCTGGTCTCTGGCTCCTAAGGGAGCCATGAGCAGGTGAGGGTAGAATGGAGACCAGAGAGGCAGCTTGCAAGGCTGCCCTGGTACAAGGTGTCAAGTTGGGGGCTGGGCTAAGGATGGCCCACACTTCTCGGTACCTTCTAGGTACCAGCCTGTTCCCAGGCCCCCTGTGCAGTGAGCTTGGGTCTCCTGTATCAAAGTGCCAAGATGGAGGCTCACAAAGTGGGCGGAGCTGGAGCCTAAGTTCAGCTACCTCCCTAGAACAGGGCTGGCTACAGGGGCGGGGGCTGTGCTGGCCCAGAGCAAGCGGTACAGCTGGGCTGGAGGCTGGACAGCATACCCACAGCTAGGCACCCCTTCAATGACAGGTGGCAGGGAGCAGGAGGCTGGAACTTGAAGAGCCCTTGTCTCCTCCCCTCCCCTGCTTCCTCCACATCCAGGCCCCTGAGGGTCAACTGGCCTGTCCCCAGGTCACCTGGGTATTTATGAGTTTCAAATGAAGTACTGTGCCCCTCCTCATCCTGCCCGAGCTTCCTGAAGGTTTTCACCGTTCGCATACTGCTCAGGCCACCTCCAACCCCCACCTAGGTTTTATAACATGTATTATATGTATTTTTGTGTATTTTTAAATCCAGCTGTGATGGGCTATATCATAAATGGCTCAAGGCAGGGGCCCATGGCCTGGTTCCTGCTAAAACAATTAAAAAAGCTGTTGGGTCAGGACAGTGTGTATGTGCAGCTTCCCAATATGGCCTACCCATACTCCTAAGGTGCAAGTGTGCTGCCACCAACCACCACCACCGCCAGTCATGCGCACCCAGCACCTGTGCTCGGTAGTGGGCACAGCTCACCTTAGTGGCTTCTGGACAGTTGCTGGCAGTCAAGCCAGGATTCAGAGGCCTGGGGACTTTAGCAGCTGCCAGGTGTGTAGATTACCAGGAAGGAGCATCTACCGAAGGCCTTTAGCAGTCAGCTGTAGATGCCCAGGCTAGACCAGGCACTCAGCCAGCTGAGCCCAGAGATTCTCCTATGGAGAGGCAGAATGAGGCCGCAGTATACATGGGGGGCATTGGCAACCCCTGCAAATGCCCGTAACACCAGGATTCAAAATGGACACCTTACCCTCACTGCCTAACCCGACAAGCCTACTGCTCTAGCCTTCAGATTTACACTGTTCGAAACCCCACTAGCTTGGCTGCCAAGAGGGGCCTCCCCAGCCTCACGGGGGGGGGGGGGGGGGGGGAGGTCACCTAGAGGCTCCAGTAGATGGAAACTAACTGGTGACAGGATTCTGCTCTTTGGCTCTGGGTTGACAGTTAAGTGCTGGAACCCTGAAGTGAGCAGCTCCTGAGGTGGCTTTGCCTGTCACTGCCACAGCTCACTTCACCACAGTGCAATTTCAATTGTCCCTACTGGGACCCTTCACAACCCCTTCCAGAAAAACCCTAAATTCTGCCATAGCTTTGCCTACAAGAAAACGTTCCATGGAGAGACCTGGCTGGGACCAGAACCAAGGCCAACCAGATGTGGGCACATGTCCTGACAGCTGAATCTAGCTCCATACAGCTCCAATCACTCCAGTGGGGTTGGAACTGAGCTCAGACACAGGCAGACCAAGAGTAGAGTAGCACGAAGGTTTATTGGGGCATCCTAGTAAAGACGCTGGGGCTTGCCCATGGTGCTCTTGATATACAAAGCCCGGACATTTTGCCAGTTCTTCTTGAGCAAGGACACCAAGAAATTGACAGCCAAGTGGATGTTGTAGACCAGCTCGTCGTCCGTCATCTTCACGTGGCCGACAGCGACAGCCAGACACAGCACCTGCAGAGGCCAGGCTGGTCAACACCTAGGTGGCAGGCCCGGCTCTCTCCTGAGAGCAGGGTTCACTTCCCACCTCTAGTCAAGCCTGCTGTGCTCAAGGAACCCAAACCCACCTTCTTCATCTGGAACTTGATCGTGGACTTCACCTCGTCCACTTTGGCCACCATGTTTTCATTGTGTGTCAGCAGGGAAGGGAACTTGCCAGCCTTGTTCAGGCCTGGGCCCAGGATACGTGGGATCTGCTTGATCAGAGACTCAGAGGCCAGAAAGGCGTCATACTTCTTGGCTGTGTGAGAAGACAAGGGCTGTTCATATCCAGGCCAGAAAGGCAGAACCAACTTTTTTTTCTGGTTTTTTGAGATAGGGTTTCTCTGTTACTTTGGAGCCTGTCCTGGAACTAGCTCTTGTAGACCAGGCTGGCCTTGAACTCAGAGATCTGCCTGCCTCTGCCTCCCGAGTGCTGGGATTAAAGGCGTGCTCCACCACTGCCTGGCTCAGAACCACCTTTTTAAACTGGCCACCAAGCTGCCTCCGCAGACCCTGCACTCCTGAACCCACAATCCAGGGCACACTGCAGAGGCCCAGAACCAAGCCTAGCTATGAGAAACCCAAAGCAGGACTGCCGCTGTGCAGCCCGGGCGCTTCAGTGAGGGTGGCTGTCATGTTCAATGGCTGGGAACAGGTGTTTGGTGGGGTGTTAGCCAAGCCTGCAAGAGCGGGAGTTGTTTCCTTTCTGTAAAGGCAGGCATAACTACCGCCCAGATCAGAGGGAAGAAGGGAGCTAATGGGAGTCCAATGCGCCCACCCAGTAGCCTCACTTGCCCAAGTGCCAATGCCTGACACCAGTAAAAATCCAAAACGAGGCCACCTTCAACGGAAAGCTAAGCTGTCACAGCCCAGGCTGTCCACTTCACCAGAAAACACAACAGCTGTCTGTGTCAACTTCCCACACCTGGGAGGAGCGCCTCACTGAATGACCTCCTCCACCAGATCGGCCTGTGTGCCGCTTTCTGGATTGCTAACCGCTGTGAAGCACTCTGCGACCGGGGCCGCTCCTGGCTTGTGCCAAGGTAGACCCCTAAACCCCCTTCCGTATGGCGCCTGCCGAAGGCAGCCAGGGCCGCCCGAAACACCAAGCCAGCTGCACCTACCCAGCTTTTTGACCAACTTCTTGTTCTTATTGAGCTTCTTCAGCGCCTCGATGTCCATGTGGGGGATATCCACGGCCTTGGCCTCATCGCAGTGCTGCTGGTCCCCCAGGACGCACACCGAGAACTTGGGGCGAGGGGTGGACTTGAGCCTGCGTTGGGGAGGAGGGAACAGGTCATGACCAGTCCCCGAGAGCCCACGAGGCGGAAGGAGTCCCAGGAGTCTGGGACGGCAGCGAGCCCCGAGCCTTACCCGGAGGTCTGCGACACTAGCCTGGCTTCTCAGGCTAGCCGGCGGGCTCGGCCGAGGCCTCCCCACGCCTCCCCTCTTGTTTTAAGACCCAGGGTGGGGGTCCGTCCAGCCAGCCTGCCCGGAGCAGGGCGCCTGAACTACCCGCGCCCGTCAGTGCCCCCGTGCCCGCCTCGGGCTTGGCCAGAGCGGCAGGGCGAGGCCACACGGGGACACTGAGGGGCTGGGTGGGGTCAGAGCGGTGCCAACCTGACGGTGCCCGAGAAACGCTTGTCCTTCTGGGGGTCGTAGTTCTTCAGGCTGATCTGCAGCTCCACCGTTTCCAGAAACCTAGGCGAGAGGGGCGCCGTCAGCCCGCCGTGCCTGAGGACGCCAGGGTGCCCGTTCCGCCCCACCGGGGAGCGCCGGGGAGCCCGCCCCGCCAGTGCTTACTTGCGGCGCTTGCGCTGGTTCCCGTGCAGGACCTCCCGCACCGCCTCGTACAGGGTGTCGCGAGAGACTTTGCTGCTGTTAGGGAGAAACGAGGGCGCTCAGTGCCCGCCATGCTGGCTCCCCGGAGGGCTCGGGCCCCGCGCCGACGGACGAGGCCCACAGCCTGCCGGGAAAAGACTGGCGACGAGCACAGCCGCGGGGAGAGCCTCCGAGTCGAGCCGCACGATATCCGCGGGACTCCCGGGTGCGCGGATGGCTGCGGATAGCGCTCCGATAGCTACCTACCTCATGGCTGGAGAGGCTGCGGGAACCGGAAGGAAGAGAAGACAGAGCTCCGCGCTTGCGCTCAAATAGCTCTCCTGTTCTCGCGAGAACGGCTTGTCCCGTTGTCTGCTCGGCGCTTAGTCTGGCCGGAGGAGCGCTGCGGCTTGCGGCCGTTGGGGGCGCCACCACGCGGCTGTACCGCGACCTCGGCGCTAGGATCAGCCGGCGTCGGAACTGTGCGGGTTCTGGGCTACCGGCGCTGGAGCTGGGCTCTGAGATCGGATTTCCCTATCTAGTGCCTGACCTCTGTCTTCCCTAGTCACCAGAAGAACTCTGCTTTCCGTCTTCGCCAAATTTGGCGATGAGCCCCGGAGAGCCACGAGGCAGCTGCCCCCACTAGCCCGTACTTGTGCAATGGTCCAGCCGCCACCACTCGTGGGCAGAGACAGCGATGAGGAATAGCTCGAGGAAAAAAAACGATCCTTGAGATCTGCAGCGTCGAGAAGCGTCTTGTGACTAGATTAGGATCAGGTGCGCACCGTTTAAGCGCGAGCCTCCACCTGGGAGAAGGCGCCCACCAGTCTGCCATGGCCATCTGTATAAACTGCCCGACTCTGCCTCTGGGCGATTTGGACTCTGGACCAATGCCCCGTCTTTTCTCAATTAGTTGGCATTTCAAACAAAGCCGGCCTTCTTGCCTGACCCCCCCCCCCCCCTTTGCAGTTAATAGAGAGGAACAGGGTCAAGAGGCCGTGCAGGGGGGTCTCACCCGGATCATGACGGGGGAGACAAACTCCTTCAGGCCACCGTTTTTGGCCAGCACCCACCATTGCCAGGGGCAGGTCTGGGAATAGTTCACCTATCCTGAGCACATTCGCAGCACACATCGGGTACAGTAAAGAAAGTTCACACAGGGTCAGGGAGTGTTGAGTGGCGGGGAGCTTCAGGGGCTACCCAACTGTAAAGGCCACCAGCGGGGTGAGGGGCTGTTAAGCCAGCCTGGTCTCTTAAGCTTTGCTCGCCTTGCCCCGTCAGCTTGTTCTCAAAACCAGGCTTTCTTTGTCCCTAAGTTGATTTCCCACCTCCCGGAACAGGGGATTCGGCTTCACAGGAAGCTGCTGTCTGGGACGTAGCACCCGCCGCAGGGATCAGCTAGGAGGGTGCTGCCATGAACTTTCCTAATTCAGTAATGTCTGTGTGCTAAATTGTTGTTTCCCCCAGACAGGGTTTCTATGTGTGGCCCTAGCTGTTCTGGAACTCTCTACTTGGAGCAGACCCGGCTCAAACTCAGAGATCCCCCTTGCCTCTCCTCCCATCTTGCCATAAGAGCGGGGATGGGGGGTGGGGTGGGGGTGTGTGGTTTCTGGGGATTCAAATTAAAATCCTAAGGTCCTCAGCAAGCTCTTTACCCAGCAGCCATCGCCCAGCCACACCCACAAACATGTCTGAGAAAGGTCTCTCTTTTGCAGCTTAGGCTGGCCTCACACTGTGTGGCCTGAGCGCTGGGATTACAGGGGTGAGCCACCATGCTTGGATGAGCTTTATTAAAAACTATTGCAAAATTATTCAGTTCAGAAACAAACAGAAAAGGAGGGCCACAACATACACCTGAGCACAAAAGACTCACCCTGAGCACACTGGAGCCAGCTCTCCCAGGACACCGCCCATCTACAGCTGGTCCTCCACTGTCCCTGTACTGTGATCAGGAGTGGTAGCCAGCACAGAGCCTAGGGCCTCCTCTCTAAAGTCAAGATGGCCAGGAGTGTTGGACACCAGGGCAGCTGACTCCTGAGCTGGCTGTGCTGTGTGTGTTCCAAGGCAAGGGGTCAGGAAACCGAGTCCTTGTGGGTGGTCAGCGGGCTAGATGTCTCAGCGCTGCCTGCAGGGACTTCTTCAGGAAGGTGGCGTTGGGCTCTAGGGCCACAGCCATGTCCAGGCTCTGCTGCTTTGTGAACTGGAGAGAGGGAATTAGGATTGCGGTGGCCATCTCCTCACCACCCCACAGGCCTTGCTAAGGATGGAGGCTTCTGAGCAACAGAACCTTCCTCCTCCTTGAGGTGAGGCAAGCTCCAGGAGGACCTTGGCGGTCATCAGATAGAACTGGGTAAGGAGGGCGCCTCAACTGAGGGACTGGCTCCATATCGGCCTGTGGAGCATTTCCGTAGATTGCCAGATAACATAGGAGGGTCAGCCCACTGTGGGTAGTGCTACCCCTGGCCAGATGGCCCAGCATAGTGGTCCAGGCCTTTACTCCCACTACTCAGGAGGCAGAGGCAGGAGGGTCTTTGTAGACTTGAAGCCAGCCTGGTCAACATAGAGGGTTCAGCCTAGCCAGACCTACAGAGCCCATCAAGCAGGAAGGCCTATACTCCATCCCCAGCACTACATAACCAGGCCACAGTGGTGCACCCTACAATCCTAACACTCAGCAACTGGAGGCAGGAGGCTCAGATGTTCAAGGTCATTTTGGCCACATAGCAAATCGTAGGCTACGTGAGATGTTGTTAAAAACAAAACAAAAAGCTCTCGGGCCCATGACCTGCAGGGCCTTCTGGAACATGCTTAGTCCCTCTACCCCTTATCTGTAAAATGAGGCTGCTATACAGACACTGTAGCACAAGACAAACAGACCCAGCAAAACAGGAGGCCGGCCAGGCAGTGGTGGCGCACACCTTTAATCCCAGCACTCTGTGAGTTCGAGGCCAGCCTGGTCTACAGAGCTAGTTCAAGGACAGGCTCCAAAGTTACAGAGAAACCCTGTCTCAAAAAAACCAAACCAAGGGCTGGAGAGATGGCTCAGTGGATAAGAGCATTGCCTGCTCTTCTAAAGGTCCTGAGTTCAATTCCCAGCAACCACATGGTGGCTCACAACCATCTGTAATGAGTGCCCTCTTCTAGCCTGCAGACATACACGTAGAAAGAATATTGTATACATAATAAATAAATAAAAAAACAACAACAAAAAAACAAAACAAAACAAAGCACAAACAAAAAAATCAGGAGGCCAAGGCGACAGGACTACAAGCCCAGGGGGCCAAATTTAAGTCAGGCAGCAGACCCCCATCTCAAAGCAAAACCAACAAAAAGGAGCTAACAGTGTCTGAGGGCTGATGCACAGCACAGGCTAGCAAATTCACAGCCTCGGCCACCATTGGCTCTGACAGTCCTAGATCTTCTGCCTCCCCCGAGTGCTGGGATTAAAATAGGCAAGCACCACCACTGCCCAGCTGGCTCTCAGTGTTCTGGCTACATAAGCAGATCCTGGCTCACACTGTCGCCTTTGCCAGGAGCATCCTCCTACTAACTCAGCCCTTGGTCACCATGGCTTTTTATGTGTTTTGGGATGGGACAGAACCTCTCACACAGCTTGGCCTGGCCTCGAACTTCAGATTTCCCTACAGGCTGTGTGCTGCCACACCCAGTCTACATAGTGTTAGGAATCGACCCCAGGGTTCTGTGGCTGGTGGGCAGGCACTCTGCCAACTGAGTGTCATCCCAGACCTCCCCAACTTTTTAAAAAAGTTTTTTTGGGGGTACACAGGTTCGCTACATAGCCCTGGCTGTCCTGGAACTCACTATGTAGACCAGGTTATCCTGGAACTCACAGACATCATCTTCCTCTGCCTCCTGAATGCTGGGACTAAAGGCGTGTGCTACCGTAGCCCAGACTGGCCTTGAATTTACAGCAATCCCCCTGCTTCAGCCTGCCCCACACAGTAACCACCCCCAGTCTCAATCCCCAGTGAGGCTTAGCCGCCCTCCTCTTGGGTCACCAAATGCCTATGCATGGCTCCTCACAAGCAGGACAACAGAGGGACAGGGTCCACTCAAGCATCATGCCATCTTAACTCGCCAATGCCCCACAGAGCACTACCACCAGAGATGCTGGCCCAATGAACAAGCCCCTGTGGACACTCACGCTGGCCTGGTACTTGGTCATCACTGTTAGCATCAGCTTGGCGTAGGACATGGAGGTGGTAGCTGCTGTCGCCTCTCTGCAGAGCCTTTGCACCAAGACATTGAACATCTCAGAGGTCATCTCCACCTGCACGCATTGAGACAGCGTCATACGGCCAGGCCTGGGTTAAATCCCAAGATCTCCATCTCCTAGCAGGTAGCTGGACAGAGTGCTCTAGGAATGGATCTAGAAAGCCCCTCTACAGATCCACATGTTGAAGGTTTGGGCAAAGGTGCTGAGATGGCAGAGCTTTTGGGTCACTAGGGTTTCTCTAAAAGGGACGGTGGTAGCTTGGCCCCTACTCTCTCTCTGCTTCTCGACTGCCATGGCCCGAGCAGCCTACCTACCACACACTTCTTCCACCACGATGTGTCCCATACAGGCCAGGGAGCAACAGAGCCAACACAGATGGAGCCTCTCAACTCAAGTCAACCTTGCTTCCTGCTGTTTACTGTTGGGGAATGTTATTTTCAGGTGTGTGACTTTTGTTTACGCTACATTTGTTTAACTCTGTGAAGCTGTGTTACTGTGCCTGTCTAACACACCTGATGGCCTAATAAAGAGATGAACGGCCAATAGCGAGGCAGGAGCGAAGATAGGCAGGGCTGGCAGGCAGAGAGTGTGAATAGAAGGAGAAATAAGAAAGAAGAGCAACAACAGAAAAGGAGAGGAGGACATCAGGGTCCAGCTACCCAGCTACACAACAAGCCACGGAGGAAGAGGTAAAGAGAGGTATCCAGAAACAGAGAAAGATAAAAGCCCAGAAGCAAAAGGTAGTAGGGATAACATATGAAAAGCTGACTAGAAACAAGCCGAGCTAAGGCCAGGCATTCATAACTAAGAATAAGCCTCTGTGTGATTTATTTGGGAGCTGGGTGGTGGATCCCTCAAAAGAGCCAAGAGTAAACTTCCCACAACGGCCTACCTCAGGTATTCTACCACAGTAAGGGAAGCTGACATACCAATGAGCCCCCGTCCCCACAACTGGACACCAAGGCTCAAAGTAACTGAAGACTGGGGAAAGAAATAAAATGGCAGACACATGGTCTCACACTATAGCCCCTACCCTTGCCAAGCCCAGATCAGTACCACGGGGGAGCCGGTGACACCAGCCTGCCTCAGTGGTTGAAACCTTAATGACAGGGCATGGCGAGGTCCTGAAGGACACTGCCAACTCTTCATAACAACAGATGACCACGACCATCAGGAGGCGCTCAGCACTTTACACCCATTGTTCTTGGGGCTCCTGTTGTGTGAAGACGTACTGCTGTGACTGGGGGCATAAAAAGCTGAATGGGGCTGGAAAGAGGGCTCAGAGGTTAAGAGCACTGGCTGCTCTTCCAGAGGACCTGAGTTCAATTCCCAGTGATCACACGGTGGCCCACAACCACCCGTAATGAGATCTGGCGCCCTCTTCTGGTCTACAGGCATGCATACCAGCAGAACACTGTATGCGTAATAAGTAAATAAAATCTTAAAGAATTGGGTGGCTGGAGAGATGGCTCAGAGGTTAAGAGCATGGCCTGCTCTTCTAAAGGTCCTGAGTTCAATTCCCAGCAACCACATAGTGGCTCACAACCATCTGTAGTAAGACCAACTGGGCTACAAGAGACCCTATCTCAAAAAAGCAATGTACAGCCAGTCAGTTATGGTGGCTCAGGCATGTAATCCCAGTACCTGGGATTAAATTCATGATAGCCTGGGCTACACAGACCAAGGGCTAGGACTATGGTTCTGGAGCAGAGCACCTGCCTAGCATGCACAGAGTCCTGGGCTCAAACCCTGCTGGACACAGGAAAAGCAGGAACGGGGGCCAGGGCTGGTGAGCTTCAGCACCAGTGAGAAGCAGGGAAGGTGAGTTAAAGGCCTGCCGTCTAAGCTGCCAATGCAAGCACTGCTTGTCTCTGCCTCTAAACCAGTGACAGCTAAGCACTGGGGGAGGGGGCGGATGTGGGGGGGTTAGGGGTGGGAAAGGTCAGGGGAGCATTCCTCTCTGTTGATCTCCCAAGTTAGGACTCCAACCCAGTGGGTGGGGCACACCCACAATCCCAGCAGGAGGGACAAAGATCAGGAGTTCAAGAAAGAGGAGGAGGCATCAGCCCAGCAGGTGCTACTAAGAGACAGAGCTAGGCAGACCAGACATCAGCTGCCCATCCCCACCTTCAGTGGCTGGGGCTTTGACCCTGCTGGAAGGCAGCAGCCTGCTTGCCTGAGACTGAAAGCCAGCGGCCTGGGTCCTATGCAGCCTTCTCTAGGCAGCCCACTCACCTGCCGCTCCAGGAGTGCCTGCAACACCAGGAACATCTCCTCCCTCCAGGCCAGCTCCAGGACCTGCCTGCACGGAGGACACACAGTGAGTAAGGGCTGTCTTCCCACCACTGGGCACGCAGAAGAGCAGGCAGCAGCCCCATGTGCAACAGCTGCAGACCCAGGCACAAGTATCTTCCTGGGTTTGATTGCCCACTGTCTGTGAAGTTCTTCTACGTAGAAAGGGGACACTGTGTAGGCTCTGAAGCTAAGTGGTCAGTGAGCAGTGGCTGGCGTTATCTGAGGATACTCCCTTTTTCTTTTTTCTTTCTTGTTTCGTTATTTTGAGACAGGGTTTCTCTGTGTAACAGTCCCCTGTTTTTAAGAAAGATTCACATCTTTCTGTTTTTTAAGAAAGCTGGACGTGGTAGTGCACACCTTTAGTCCCAGCACTCCAGAGGCAGAGGCAGGTGGATCTCTAAGTGTGAAGCCAGCCTGGTCTACAGAGTGAGTTCCAGGACAGTCAGGGCTACACAGAGAAACCCTGGCTCGGGAAAAAAATAAATAAAAACCTGAGTGCATCCAAGTCAATAAACAAGGTGGAGACTGAACTCATTCATGTCTGACTCTGGAGACAACACTCAAACACTATGATGTGTCTGGGCTGAGCTCCTTCTGAGAGGGATCCAGTAAAACTGGGGAAGATGAAAAAAAAAAAAAACAAAACCACCAAACTGGGGAAGTCTAACCTGGCATTCAACATGGGCCCAGAGGAAAGGGCACAAGGTGGGTTTATGCCCCAGGGGCAGCAGCATGTGCTATGCCACTGTGTGTGCATGTGTGTGTGCGTGTGTGGTGCTGGGGTGAAACCCAGCGTGGGGTTAGCATAAAGCCTGCACTCACCCCAGGATCTGGACCTGCATGTCTGGCTCCAAGGACTCATCCTTTACAAGACAGCACAGTAGCTCGGTCTGCACAGGACCTGGGTCAAAGACAGGAGAAGACAGAGGGCTGGGGGAGGGCAGGGGAAGGCTGACAGAAACAGGATGACCACTGTCTGGGAACAAACTAGCATTTTCACTTGCTGAACCCCAACTCGGCAGGGCCGCAAGGGGTGAAGTGTGCAGGGCAGAGGGGGAGGCCTGGATTGGTTCTGCAGGTAGTTACCCATACTCGGGTCCTGGAGTAGAGGAACTAGGAGGGTCTTGCAGAAGACGTAGGTGTACTTCACACAGAAGGAGACAAGGGCAGCTCTGAGCAGCCTAGAGGCGGAGGATGGCAGGGAGAGGACCTAGTCACCAGGGAGAGGACAAAGTCACTTCATCCAGTCAGGAAGTGTTTTACCTCACATGTGTCAGTTGGCAACCCATGTAACTGAGGAAAAGCCACCCCTGGTTCCCAAACCCAAAAGCCCCATCTGGGGCGCAGGTGGGAAGACATTACATGCTGTAAGGTGCCAGGGGTCCGCACCTTAGTCCCTCTCCCAAACCTCCTTCCTGGGGACTCAGGATCCCCATTATTCCTGGCCTTCTGGGGTTTCCTGCACCCACCCGGTCAAGAAAGAGACTCCTGGCCAAGATGGAGGCATTGCTGATGCTGAGGGCTGGTGTGAGACTCAGCAGGTAGCTGCAGAACTGCAGGAGGCCTCCATCAGGGAGCTGGTTCAGCTGCAGCTGGCTGCATAGCAACTCTATCTGAGGGAAACCAGGAAACCCGGTTGACTCTGTGAGGCTGCAGGCCCAGTGGGCCACAGAAAGGGCAGAGCAAGGGCACGAGGGGAGAGGGAGCAGCATGGAGCAGGGAGAGCGAGTGGGAGAACCAACGGCTAAGAAATGACTCAGGGAAACCCTAGTGAAGAGGCAGAAAATGCAGCCCTGAGCCCCATGAGAGGCAGGGAAACAGGCAGGGGCATGGGAGACCTCAGGGCCAGGCCTGTCTCACCTGGCTGGGACCACATTCATGGAGAAACTGCAGGTCTCCTGGAGGCTCGTCTTCCAACCCCTGGGGAGACAAAGCCTGAGTAAGAGCTGGCAGATTGCTGGCGACAGGTCACAGAGGCCACTCTTAGAAGACACCACCAGAGAAGGACTTCCAGGGGATGATAGCATATCCAGACTTGGCCCTGGAGTGAGTATCCTAAGATCTCCCTCCTACCCAGCCCCACCCAGGCTCCATGATCTGGGGCTTCCCTGGGCGTGGGTCAAAAGGGCTGTGGTAAAGAGAGAGGGCCAGTCACCTCTTGGAAGGCTTTCAGCAGCTGCTGCAGCCTGGGCACCTGGTCCTGTAGAGGAGAGAGCAGTTACCATTTCTATAGTGCGGCAGGACCTCCTAGCTCCCTCTGGAGAAAACACCCGGGCAAGAACTGAAAGAATGGCTCAATGGTTAGACACTTCCCTTTCTTCCAGAGGAACTGGAGCTGCTCACAATCACCTGTAACTCAAGCTCTGGGAGATCCTCTGCCCTTTTCTGGCCTCCATGAGAACCACATGTGCCCACACATTGGGGGGGGGGGGCAATGGGAACTGAGGGGCAAAAGTGATTCAGGAAGAACAGGAAGGTGCCATCTCCATCTTACAAGATGTCTAGAGCAGGCTTGTGTGAAACCCAGCCCACTGCTTTTTCTTTTCTGCATCCAACTTCAATGGGGTAGTAGACCCAGTATGGGCGGGCGGGCGGGCGGGCGGGCTGGATGTTGGCATGATTCACGCCAGTGGGTAGAGAAAGCACCAGTGGCCAAACCCTTCAATCCCACACTCTAGATTAGGACAGGTGTTTCCAGTTCCTAGTAACTCCCTCCCCACCTCCACCAGTTTGGGGAGGGGAGGCTGCCCCCCCTTCCTTCCTCCACAACCCACCCCCTCATCCCTGCTCCATGTAAAGAGGTCCCTGTTGGGATTTATGTCTCAACCAGCTTTCACCACTATGCAGAAGAACCATTCTGAAACCAGCCTCCAGCCAAAGTACCTGGACAGCTCGGGGCAACTCCACCCTCTCAGCTGGACCCTTGGCCTCCTCCACACAAGGGCCAGTCTCAGGAGTCTCTGCTTCAGAAGCAGTCTGCTTTGGGTCAGGTGACACGCCTCCTGCATCTAATGGGGATTCTCGGGACTCCAGCTTGGGTCTCTCTTCCTGGTCCTTCTCTTCCTCCTCCAAACCCCGGAACCTTTTAGGGGCTCTCTCTGACTCAGGGCTGGCAGGATCTTCCTCTGGCTCCTTCTTCCGTTTCCCACGGAGCTGCAAGTGCTGGTCCTCTGGAGTTGGAGCCAATTTCAGGCCCCTACTGCCCTGGCCCAGGCGTCCACACAGGTCTCGGAGCTGTGACTGACAGTTTGGGGACAATGGGGAGGTTCCCTCCACAGAGACTCCAATCCCCACATCCCTTCTTAGCAGCACCGCGAGGGCATGGAGCCAGGCATCATGGGTAGATGCTGTGTCCTGCTGGGCAAGGTGCAGTACAGAATGGAGGCCGCTCTCAGGTAGCAAGGGTCGAACAGCCATGAGCAGGGTCATCAGGTTCTTCCGGCATATCCCGGGCAACTGTAGCAGCAGTGGAGTCCTACAGACAGAGTTTTTTTTGTTTTGTTTTCTGGGTTGGGGGTCTCGTTATGTAACCCAGACTGTCACGACCTCTCAATCCTCCTGCCTTAACTCCTTAGGTGCTCTGATGGCAGGCGTGTGTCATACAGGGTGGGGTAGACTGGGTAGGGTGTCCACCACTGTAGCAGGGAATCGGGGGTGATGCCTACAAGATTTGCTAAGAAGAGGCGGCCAAGTATGGCCTTAAATCCCAGCACTTGTGACGCCAAGGCAGACAGACCTGTGAGTTTGAGGCCAGTCAGGGCTATATAGCAAAGCCCTGTCTTAAAACCAACACAAAACAACCAAAGAGGTACTGAGGATGGAAAGGGGACAACAGAGACGGGGACATGGGACATGCACAAGGCAGATAAAAGCTGTGCCAGAACCGGACCAGAAAGGTTTCACAGAGCAAGTGGGACACTGAGACGAAGGAATGGGGTGATAACCCTTCACCCCCAACCTTTACAGCTCCTACAGGGCCAGCTCCTGCTAGCAGCAGGCATTCTCATCCAACCCTGTCCTCCAGGGCTCCCCAGGGCCCCACGCATTTAGCTCTCTAGAATTCTGTGACCTTGTCTCCACTAGTCCCTCTGTGTCAGGGCTAGTCCCCATCACACACGGGTACTCGGCATGTGAGACTAGAGAAGATAAGCTTTTTAATTTGTGGGAAACAGATACTATGTCAGAAAGAAAAACTAGTGTCACAGTGAGGGAAAAAAGATGAAGGTGTGGTCTAAGAGAACCTCCTCCAGCATCCCATAACCTCATAGCAAGTACATACACAACTAAATAAAAAAACATTGAAAGCGGCAGGCTGGGCTGGAGAGATGGCTCAGAGGTTAAGAGCATTGCCTGCTCTTCCAAAGGTCCTGAGTTCAATTCCCAGCAACCACATGGTGGCTCACAACCATCTATAATGAGATCTGGTGCCTTCTTCTGGCCTGCAAGTATACATGCAAACAGAACACTGTATATGTAATAAATAAATTAAAAAAAAAAAGACAGCGGCAGGCTGACACTCAAGGGTCTAGAAGGGAATCCCTTGCCATTCAGAAGGGAGAATTTATCCAGAACACTTATGTGGGGGGCTACCTTCCATACTCAGGGAAGCAAGCCTGCTGTAAGGTGAACACTGTTTGATACACTGGCAACCAGCAGGCCTCACTCCATGACCTAGTGCATGGATCTTAACCCCACACTGTTTTAACTGTTTTAACACAGGTGTTCACTTGACATAAGTATGTTTGCATTGGAGTTTGGTTTTTTCCCTGTTGTTTTGACCATGTCTTTCTATGAAGTCCTGGGGGGCCTTGAACTTAAAGGAATCCTCCTGCCTCTGCCTCCGAGTGCTGCGATTACCAGCATGCAACATCACAACCCAGCTTTTATTTTTCTTCTGAGACAAGGTCTGAGATCGGCCTGCCTCTGCCTCAACTTTGGGGCTAAAGGAGTGTGCCACCAGGTCGGCAACGCTGACTTTTTTTAAAGAGATGAAGTACGCAAGCAAAATCAATGCCTACACTTAGAATTATGCCTGAAAATATTGGGGAGCACTCGGGACATGGCTGCAGGAGTCAGAGGCTAGCCTGGGCTAGATGGAGCCCTGACGCGACTAGACAAACAGAGGGGAGGCGGCGGGGGCCACGGCGGGGACTCACAGCTTCAGGCGGCCGTCGGGGCCCCGCACCTCGGGCTCTGCGCGGCCCAGCGCCTCGAGGAAGCCGCCCCAGGGGAAGTGCTCGGCACGGCGGCCCAGGGTGCGCAGAACCCCCAGCCCGCGCCGGGCGCCCTCGGGTCCCGCCTGCAGCGCCTGCAGCAAGAGGCGGGCGGGGGCGTCCAGGGCCGCCCAGGGCGCCGCCCCGGCCGGGGTCACGGTGTCCGACACCGACCACTCCAGCGCAGAGCCGACGCGGGGCGGAAGCCCGAACACACGAGATCTGAGGGCGCCGCAGCCAGGAAAGGCGCCGCAGCCAGGAAAGGCGCCGCACGGAAGAAGCAGGGAGCCAGAGCAGGGCTTGAGAGGATGAGGCGCAGCACTAGGGGAGGGGCCGGAAGGGGCGTGACTGAGAAAGGGGCGTGGGCAGCAACTAGTCAGACTGCGGGGAGGGGGCGTGGTCGAGGAGGAGCGTGACCAACAACTAAACTCTCGGTGGATGGGCGTGGTCGAGGAGGGGCGTGGCGATGGCGCAGGAAAGGGATACAGAGGGGCGGTCCGGTTCCACCGACTTGTGCCAATCCGGCCGGCGCTTGGTGAAAGGGCTGGATCTAGACTGTTGCCTAATCTTATTCCTTCTCCACGTGTTTTTTAATATTTTCATTTTATTTATTTATTTACTTACCTTTTTTGGTTTTTCAAGACAGGGTTTCTCTGTATCTTTGGGATCTGTCCTGGAACGCGCTCCGTAGACCAGGCTGGCCTCGAACTCACAGAGATTCACCTTGCTCTGCCTCCTGATTGCTGGGATTAAAGGCTTGCTCCACCACCGCCCATGTATTTATTTATTTAGATTTTTAAAAAAGATTTATTGCCGGGCGGTGGTGGCGCACGCCTTTAATCCCAGCACTCGGGGAGGCAGAGGCAGGCGGATCTCTGTGAGTTCGAGACCAGCCTGGTCTACAAGAGCTAGTTCCAGGACAGGCTCCAAAACCACAGAGAAACCCTGTCTCAAAAAAATCAAAAAAAAGATTTATTTACTTAACAATGTTTCTCCTACCTGTACACCTCCAGGCCAGAAGAGGGCACCAGATCTCATTACAGATGCTTGTGGTTGAGGAATTGAACTCAGGACCTCTGGAAGAACAGCCAGTGCCCTTAACCTCTGAGCCATCGCTCCAGCCCCCGTGTATTTATTTTTATTATTTTATGAGTATAGCTGTTTTGCCTGCATGTACGTCAATGCACCACGTGTGTGCCTCATGCCCGAAGGCGTGGAATCCCTTGGAACTGGAGTTATGAATGGCTGTGGGTTTACATGTGGGCGCTGGGGGTGAGCCCAGGTCCTCTGCAAGAGCAGCCAATGCTCCTAACCACTGAATCATCTCTCCAGCTCCTTTTAAATTTTATTTTTAATCATGCGTATGTGTGTGTGTGTGTGTGTGTGTGTGGTTGGGGATATTGCTGCATGTGTATTTGGTGTGCCAAGACTTTGATTCCCTGGGTCCTCCGGAAGATAGCAATATGGGGTCTTGACTGATGAGCCACCTCTCCAGCCACAAATTATCAAATACTGTGGCTGTGGTAATAACTTTCAGGAAGAAGAAAGGAAGATAAAGTGAGATATCTTATAATGAGCCAGATAAAGATGGGGTCAGTGAACCTGTGGAGAGGTCTCTGCAGGCACAGAAGATGCAGTGCAATGGCCCCGGGACTGCAGGAGGGCTGGAGAAGGGGTCAGAGAGGTCACCAGGCCTGGGATCCCACAGAGAACATTGGCCTTCTGCTCTGAATATCATGGGGAACCATGGTAGTGTTTTGAACTGATCTTAATTTTGAGCCAAAACTATTCTTTTATTTCAAGGGAATGAGTTGGAGGAACCTTCTCTCTCTGGTAAGTAGACTGGAGCAGATATCTGGTGTTCCAAAGAGGCTGCTGGGGGATTTGGAGCCTGAGAAGTAAAGCCAGGGCCAAAGATCTGCCACATTCCCCAAGCCTCAGCTCCAGTCTCACTCCCTAAGGTTCTTGCATTTGAACCATCTGGGCAGAACCGGGATTGAGTTCTAAGCCTGGTTCCAGGATCCTGGACCATCGTGGGTCAAGATGTTACATCCCCACCCTCTGAGGAGTGTACAGGAAGCCTTACGGAGCCCAGGCACAACCGATGGCCCCCGAGGACAAGGCAGGGCTAGAAATAAACGTCAGTCTTCAGACAGCACTGGGCCGGCTCAGGTATATTTTATTGGTTTTCTTCCAAAAATCTTTCTACAAAACAGGAAAATTAAAAAACAAAAATCCAACCTGTAGAACAGGTAGGACCCCCTTCCTCAAGGTGGGACTCTATCTCAACATCCATGACCCCCAGCTGGGAATCAGCAGCCCACAGGGGTGGAGGTGGAGGGTTTCTCACTAAAGCCTCAGCAGCTTCCTTCAGCACTAAGATTTCCCACCCAGCAGGCCCTTCCCCTCCTCCCTGCTCCCTCAAGCAGCTCCTGGCTACAGAAGGTCAAGGTAATGCTGAGGTCCTCCCACCCACACAGGACCAAGGCCCAGGCACAGTCTGGGAAGAACACATGTTTCTCTAGGTTGTTGGTGTCTAGGAATGAAGCCATCCCTAACTCCATAAAGTAGAGAGAAACATCCAGAAGGCTTTGGTTTTGGCCACAGCTGCCGTGGGATAGACTCACAGGTGAGGCTGGGTGGGTGGGGGGACACAGCACAACATTGTCACAGTAGGGGCTGAAGTCACCAACATTGCTCAGGTAAAACATTATATTTATCACGGATATTTTTAAAAATGGGTTCTCATGTAGCCCAGGCTGCCTGCCAACTTGATGGGTCACCAAGGATGATCTGGAACTCCCGAACCTCCTGCCTCTCTCTCCCAAGTACTGGGATTACAGGTATGTACCCATACTCTCAACAGTGAGCAAACCGAGGGCCTCGTGCCTGCTGGGTAACGGACTGACCCTCAGCCCCAGCCTTTACGGGTGCTGTGCTTTTCTATTGCTGTGATAAACATCATGTCTAAGAACGAGTTGATTTGGGTGTATGGGTCCAGAGGGTTGGGAGCCATGATGGCAGAGTAAAGACTTGAGGCCTGGAGTAGGACCAGCTAGGCTTAAACTTTAAGCACAAGCAGAGGGAAAACTAGGACTCTGCCTCAGAGCTGGTCCCGGTGACATACTTCCTCCAGTAAGGCAGCCTAACACTTCCTAAACCTATCTAGTGACACCAGCTGGGACCTGTGGCCAGAGCCTCAGGTAGGAACCGGCGCATGTAGATTCAGTCAGACTTGAAAGCCAGTGGCCTTTTCCCCAAATGGAGAACTGGAGCCGGATCCGGTTGAGAGGCAGTAAAAGGAGAGATGGGCCATCACCTTCAAGCCATGTTCTTCCAGGAGGAAGGGGCACTCAAGACTGGCCCTAATGTTGCACCATACACAGTACAGAAGCACCGGCTGAATGTGGGAACCGCGAGGATCCTGGTGTAGGGTTGCCGGTCATGCCGCTGCCTTCCAGCAGGCGGCAGTGACGTGCCTTCAGGGATATCCTAGAATTCTGTCTAGGCAGCACATTGGGGAACCTCTTTTCCTTTTTTTCAACTAGATTTTACTAGTGACATAGAAGGAGGGCAGGCCACAGACAACCCTCACATGTGCCCCTACAACCAAGTGAGAACAGTGTACTGGGCTATGGGTGGCCTTAGCCGGGGCAGCTGCAGGCTAATAAATGTTGAACGATAATGCCGGAGGGGCCCTGGACACCTGTGGTCAGCCTCAGGGAGGCCAGCCAGGGCAGTGGATGCACGGAGGAGTTTCTTTGTCATATAAGCCTTTTCTCCTCAAATCCAGGACAAGCTAGGTCCTTCTTCTCCACATACCACTTACAGACAGGACCCTCAGAGCATCCAGGCGGCGGCAGAAATCCCTCAAAACAACGTCCTTTCCTTGTCCAAAAGCTACCGCCAGGATGGCTCCAAGAGGTGGCCCCATGGGAACTCTCCAGCTTGCTTCCCTTTCCTGGCCCCGACGTGACACCAGCCACATCAACACCTGTCCTGGAATCTTTCAGTGACTTTTTGGTTTGTTTGTTTTGAGACAGGCTCTCATTATGCAGCTCTGGCTGGAACTTGCTAGCTCAGGCTGGCCTCAAACTCTGCCTGCTTCTGCCTCTGTTTTCTAGGTGCTTGGATTGAAGGCGTTTGCCCCCATGCCTCTTATCTCCTTTTTTTTTTTTTTTTTTTTTTTTTGGATTTTCGAGACAGGGTTTCTCCATAGCTTTTTGGTTCCTGTCCTGGAACTAGCTCTTGTAGACCAGGCTGGCCTCGAACTCACAGAGATCCGCCTGCCTCTGCCTCCCGAGTGCTGGGATTAAAGGCGTGCGCCACCACCGCCTGGCTCTTATCTCCTTTTTTAACGTTGCGGTTCAATCTTTTGAGACAGGGTTTCATGTAGCTCAGACTGGCCTCAAACTTGCTATACAGCAATAACATTGAATGTCCACGCTTCCTGCCTCCTCCACCTGATTACAGCTATGTGCCCTCTGGCTGGGTGTATGTGGTCATGGGGACGGAGCCCAGAGCCTCGTGCAAGGTAGGCAGACACTGTGCCAGCTGAGTCGCGTCCCTAGCCCTGAACCATATGTGGTGTTTTGTTTGTTTCACTTTTGAAGATTTACTTTTTATTTTATGTGTGTTTTGCCTACATGTATATCTGCGTACCACTTGTTTGCTGGTGCCAGCAGAGGCCAGAAGAGGGTGTTAGAATTCCTGGTACCAGTTACAGATGGTTGTGAGCCACCATGTGGATTTTGGGAATTGAACACAGGGCTCTGGAAGGGTAGTCAGTGCTCTTAACCACTGAGCCATACAGCTTTCTTTCTTTTCTTCCTCTTTTTTTTTTTTGTTTGTTTGTTTGTTCTTTTTGAGACAGGGTTTCTATGTGTAGCAGCCCTGGCTGTCCTGGAACTTACTCTGTAGACCAGGTTGGCCTTGAACTCACAGAGATCCACCTGCCTCTGCCTCCGAGTGCTGGGACTACCCAGGTTGAGCCGCAGAGGATGTTAAGTGTTCCTTCCCCTCAGTCATTCGGTCTCCCAGGCCTCCTCTCCTTCCTGAGTTCTCCTCCTCCTTGTCCCTCCTGGTGCCAGCTCAGACCTGAATATTGGAGTTCATGTCCCCCTTGCTCCCTAAAGTTACATAGACTGCCTCAGTTTCCTCTTCCGTAGCTTTAGAAGAATAAGGATCCTCACCTCACAGCGATAATAAGCAAAAGCCTTCCTCACACCACAGGCTCTCAGGACATCACTGCTGGTCTTGACAGGTCCTCCAGAGCCTTCCAACGGGGACACCAGTGCCTGGTGACATCCCTCTCCTATAGCACCCTTATTTTCTCCCCCCTTCAGTGTTCCCCTGGGAGCCCCCCTCCACCATCCCCACACGCTTTTCCTCAGTCACTGACCAGGTGCCGTTGTGGTTCACAGGCAAGCCCAGGGCTGCAGATGAGGCTCATGGGGCCTGAAGGCCAGCTACCCTGCATGCCGCTCTCCTACCCTGCCAGCTGCCGACCCTGGTGCCATGACAACCTGAGGACATCCAGGAGGCAATGCTTCTGCCGTGTGCACAGGTACCTCAGGCAGTGGGCGTGGGTGTGGTTCGACTAGATCCAGACACTAAATCCTGACTGTCTTCCTTCCACTGTGGGCACAGGGTGGTTCAGACATTCTTCCAGAACAGCCCCAATAGAGCCCTGGGTGGCATTAAAAGCTTCTGAGCTCCCCAGCCCTCCAGGTCTTAGCATCCCAGAGGGCCAGCGTGCCATCTGCCCCATCACCTGACTTCAGTATCTACTGCTCCTGTCTGGGCTCTGCTGTGGGGCCACGAGCTCCTGGGTGAGGTCTGACTCAGCCTGAGGCTCCTGGGAGTGGCTACGGTTCCCGTCAGCAGCTGCAGGAAGTGGTCTGCTCGCTCACACACGTGGCATCTACTGAGAGCTAGCTGTGTGCAAGGCTTTGTGGTATCTAGGCTGTGGCCTAGGCCCTGCCCTGGGAGGACTCAGGAATCTCTCTTAACCACCGTGCATCCTCCAGTACCCTACCCATCACCTACAGGCACCTATCATGGCCCAAATTCATAGGTGTTCTGAGCATAAAATACACTTAACACAAAGATCAAAGCATTTTGTGTTGACTGAATTAATTGGTAATATTGTACATGTGATTTTGATATATTAGGCTACATAAAACACTTTTGTGGGTGGTTGAGATAGGGTTCTGTATAGCCAGCAAGGCCCAAACTCACAGCAGTCTTCCTGTCTTAGCCCTCCTGGGTCCTGGGGTCGCAGGCTTGAGCCACCATGCCCAACTGTAGTGAATTGTTTTTTAGTCACTAAAAAGGTATCAAGTGGGACTGGCTCAGTGGTTAGGGGCACTTACTGCTTTACAGAGGACTCAGGTTCAGTCATGGCGCCTACACAACAGATTACAGTCATCTATAACTCCATTTCCAGGGGATCTAAGGCCTTTCTCTGTCTGCCTGCTGCCATGTTCCCTATCATGACAGACATGGACTCTAACCCTCTGGGATTGTAAGTCCACAGCAAGTTTTCTTTTAAGAGTTTCCTTTGTCATGGTGCTTTGACCCCCCCCCCCCCAACACAACTAGTCAGTGTTCCCCACAACAAGATTCTGAGTGGAGCTGGCACTGTAACGTGTGTCCCCAGCACCTCACTAGTACTCTTAGTAATCAGATTGGCAGGCGGAGATTTGTAACACGAATAATAAAAACCCAGAGACAGATATGGGACTCAAACTGAAGGTCAGAAAAGCTTAGTCAGTAGAACATGGGACTCTTAATCCCAGGGTTGTGGGTTCAAGCCCCACATTGGGTGCCATTTGTAGACAGAAGTTTCTGTCTTGCCTGGTCCTGAAGCTGTTCAGTCCCAAAGAAACACACAAAGGCTTATATTAATCATAAACTGTTTGGCCTATAAGCTCAGGCTTATTATCAATTAGCTCTTACAACTTAAATCAACCCATAATTCTTATCTATGTTTAGCCATGTGGCTGACACCTTTTCTCAGTGAGACATTCTCATCTTGCTTCCTCTGTGTCTTGCAGGTGACTGGGTCTCTGCCTTTCCTCTTCCCAGAATTTTCTTAGTCTGATTGCTTTGCCCATATTTCCTGCCTGGCTACTGGCCAATCTTTGTTTTATTAAACAAGTACGAGTGACAAATCTTTATAGTGTACAAAAGCAGTATACCACAGTAGAGGTTGGGGTGGGGTACTTATAGGAGGACTTTCAGGTTAAAGTCTGTCTGTGGGTCTATCTGTCTGTCTGTATTCCCCACCTCCCACCCCCAGCTGGACACAGGGCCTCACACTTAGGTAAACAGTCTACTACTAAGCTCAACCCCAAATTCTAAAGCTAAAGGTGAGGACTAAGGAGTCAAGGTCCTGGTACTAGGAAGGTAGCAGTAAGGGACCTGGTACTAGGAAGGTAGCAGTAAGGGAAGAAGAGCAAGGAGTTTGGGGGGCATCAGGACTGGGGTGCCATGGGGAGGCCATTGAGGAATAAGGTTGGTGAGAGGAGGGGCCTGGGTGAATGGCGAAGGAGCTCCTGGTCTTCACTCTTGAAAGCCCAAACAGTCTGCACTGTCGTCATCCCGAGCCTTCCTGACCCTGTGCAGGAGAGAAGCACCAGGAATCTCCCGCAGCAAACGTCCTTCTGAGTGCTTGACCTCTTATTCCTGTCTGCTTTTCTTTGAGCTTAGAAAACCCACAAATCTCAGTCTTGACGGTCATCCCTCCTCTGCCCAAACCTCAGTTCTCCTGGGAGAACGGATGACTTCCGGGTATTGGCAAATGAATCTGGGCTAAAATGTGAATGTCTAATAGAAGGCCTAGAGAATTGGTAGAGCCTTGACACAAAAACGGAAGAGAAGGTGGAACAGAGCCTGAGCTAGCCCGTGATCAGCGGGGTAACACTGGCTTATTCCTTCCCTCTGGGCTCAGTCTCCTCTGTACCAAGAAGTCCTTCCACAGACACGCTCAGATTCATTCATTCATTCATTTTAGTTTTTCGAGACAGGGTTTCTCTGTGTAGCCCTGGCTATCCCAGAACTCACTCTGTAGACCAGGCTGGCCTTGATCTCACAGAGATCTGCCTGCCTCTGCCTCCCAAGTGCTGGGACTAGAGGACCGTGACACCCCCTGCCTGGCTTACTCAAATTCTTAGCTTTCAATAACCAGGATGAACCCAAAATAATGTCTCCCTTTCCAGTGTTTTCCTGAGATCCAGACCCAACACATATGGTTGCTGGGGACCAGGCCATTCTCCCTGATACAGCTGCTGCCCCCAGCCTGGAGTCCTGGTGGGATGTGAGCAGATCTTCATCCCACATGGCTAGAAAGGGGAAGGAGCCTCAGCCAGCTGCTGCCCCATCTCAGGCCTGAAGGACGAGTGTGCGGCTCTGCTCCAGGGATGTGGGTAGGGCAGGAAGCCTTTGGGGTCCTTCAGTAAGTACTAGAAGGCTCCAAGGAGTTTGGAAAGCAAGGTGACCTGGGTCTTGAGGGCTTAGGAGCAGGACTAAGGGTGTGCACGGTTGTGGCCTCCACTGTGGAAAGCTGGCAGAGCTAAGGTTCATGCTGGGAAGCCCTGGGGACCGGGCCTCCCATCCAGGTCACTGTGACCTTGTTCATATCCATGAAGTCACATGTGTGCTGTATAGCTCACATGTAATTAGAATATTATCAGTGCCACAAGGTCACACCACAGTTAGAGGTGGACGGGATGGGGGTGGGGGTGGGGGACATGGGAGATGAGGAGGTGCTTGTCTGAGGCCCCACTCCATCAGGACACTCTAGGTTGGGGAGCTGTTCTGCCAGTTAGAGCCAGAGAGGTCACTTGATCTGGGCTGAACGAGGCGTGACTCTGAGCATGTGACTTTCTTTCCCATCACACCTGTTGGAATATCCATGGCATGGGAGTTACTGAGAGCCTGGATCTCAGGGTAGATGCTGCTCCCCCAATGCCAGGCTGGCAAGCACCCTTTGAACCCCATCAAGAAGCAACAGGGAAAAGCAAAGAAGGACAGGCTGAACCATGCCAGAATTCCCCTGACAGGTTTCTGGTCTTCCTGAGCCCATTCTCATGACAGCTCCTGAAAATGACAGTGTTCTGAGTGGGGCCCCGCTTGGTGGCATTTGGACTTAAGGTGCCTGTTCCATCCCTTGGCGGGGTGCTAAGCAGCCTAGCTGGGTTCAGGGACACTGGCCCCTGAGGAGCCTCCTCCATGGGGCCCCTGGAGACCGTGGGAGGTGCGCAGGGACTTTCCTCTGAGGTAAACAGTCTAAGCTGTTCTCATCTGGGAACCCGTGATCAGCTCGGGTGCTGGAGAGGATGTGTGAGGTCATGATCGGAGGATGCTTGGCATGTGCGGCTCAACGTGAGCATCCAGTGGGAGAAGAACCAAGGCTTGGGGCCAGATCTGATGTGACCTAGGTCAAGGTGCTTCTGGGCCCCTGGTCTTGGCTCTTCTCTGTATGCCAAGATGGATGGGGAAGAAGGAAGGGCATGGCCTCAAAGTTGGTTTACAAGATTTTATTTCCACTAGAGTAAAGCCAGCACTCACTTTAACTGATGGGGCTAGACTGTTGTGAGATAGTTGATTACCCCGCGTAATGATATGTCATTTGTGGTTGGTTTAATAAAAAGCTAAAAGGCCAGTAGCTAGACCAGAGGTATAGGTGGGACTTCTGGATAGAGAGAGCTCTGGGAAGAAGAACGGGGAAGACGCCAAAGGATGTGGAGAGGGAACAGGAGGTACAAGATGAAAGAGAGGTGAAAAGCCACAGGCAAAAAGTAGATTAGTATAAATGGGTTAATTTAAGTTATAAGAACTTGTGGGAGAAGTCTAAGCTATAGGCTGAGCTTTCATAATTAACAGTAAGTCTCAGTGTGGTTTTTAGAGAGCTGGCAGTCCAAAGAGT
Organism: Microtus oregoni; assembly: GCF_018167655.1. Taxonomy (NCBI): domain Eukaryota; kingdom Metazoa; phylum Chordata; class Mammalia; order Rodentia; family Cricetidae; genus Microtus; species Microtus oregoni. The sequence goes on along the minus strand of NW_024543220.1, from coordinate 13,454,042 downwards.
ATGGGAGATGAGGGGGCAAAGGTGAGCAGGTCCAATGAGGACTCAATCAGGTAAAAATGAAAAATTTAAATATTATTATTATTGTTGAGACAAGGTTTCACTATATTGTTTGGGGAGGCTACTTGTTGGTTCCTGGCTGCTCAGCCCCAAAACAATCACACAGAAACCATATTATTTAAAACACCGCTTGGCCCATTAGCTCTAGCTTCTTATTTATTGGCTAACACTTATATCTTAATTTAACCCATTTATTTTAATCTGTGTATTGCCATGTGGCTGTGGCTTACCGGCTAAAGTTCTGGCGTCTGTCTCTGGCAGCAGTAACATGGCTTCTCTCTGACTCCTCCTTCTTTCTCCCAGCATTCAGTTTAGTTTTCCCCGCCTACCTCTATTCCCTGCACAGGCCCAAGACAGTTTCTTTATTTTTTTTTATTTATTTATTTTTTTTTGGTTTTTTTGAGACAAGGTTTCTCTGTGGTTTTGGAGCCTGTCCTGGAACTAGCTCTGTAGACCAGGCTGGTCTCGAACTCACAGAGATCCGCCTGCCTCTGCCTCCCGAGTGCTGGGATTACAGGCGTGCGCCACCACCGCCCAGCCCGACAGTTTCTTTATTAACCAATGGTATTCACAGCACACAGAGGGGAATCCCACATCACTATATAGCCCTGGTTGGCCTTAAAGTCATAAAGACCCACCTGCCTCTGCTTCCTGAGTGTTGGGATTAAAGGTGTGTGCCACCTCATCCAACAAAAGGAAGATTGTAAATTGAGTTCTAACAACTGTCCATCCCTCTCAGTAGTTAGAACACTTGACCGAGAAGCCAATAGTCCTGGGCACTTTTGATACAAATTTTACTTTTATTGGGTCAAAATTATTTATTTTTTTTAACATTGAAATGCAATTTTGAAGCAGAATTAGAGTTTCTTAAGAGATCTGAATATAGACTTTTACTTATGTGTATGTTTGACCGGCATGTGTGCATCATGTGTACGTAGGAGTCTGTAGACGCTAAAGAGGGTGTGGGGTCCTCTAGAACCACAGTTAGAGGCAGCTGTGAGCCTTAATGTGGTGGGCTGGGAACTGAACCCAGGTCTTCCACAAAAGCAGTAACTTGACTGCCGAGCTCTCCAGCCCTCTTTGAGAGTCTCATGTAGTTCTGGACTCTTCCCACACTGCAGCCCCGGATGAACTGGAGCTGACCTGCCCGCCACTTATCTCCAAGTGCTGGCTTTACAGATGTCAGCACCATGCTTGTCCCTCAGAGCTTATAGGGCTGGAGCGAGGACTGTGCTTAAGAGTGAAGGCTCTTCTTCCTTTCCCTTTCTTTTTGAGATGGGGTCTATGTAGCCCAGGCTGTCCTGGAACTCTCTGTGCAGACCCACCTGCCTGTGCTGCTTTAAAGGGGTGTGCCACTACACCTGGCTCTGGCTGCTCTTGCAGAGGACCCAGACTCATAACTGTTTCTAACTCCGGATCCGGGGGATCTGACACCCACTTCCGGTCTCTAAGGGTGCCAGGCACTGAAATGGTGAGCAGGCATACATGCAGACAAAACAGCCATACACTGGTGGCTTGAATAGGTATGGGGCCCCCTCGACTCATGCTTGGACAGGGAGTGGCACTATTAGGAGGTGTGGTCTTTGTGGAGTGGGTGTGGCTTTGTTGGAGGAGGTGTGTCACTTAGGGGGTGAGCTCAAGCCACGCCCCGTGTGGCAGTTACTTCCTGCTGCCTAGAGATCCAAAGCCCAAATCTGTCTCTCCAGCACTGTGCCTGCCTGCATGACGTCATGTTTCCCACAACAAAAATGGACTAAACCTTTGAACTGTAACCAGCCCCAATTGAATGTTTTCCTTTATGAGTTGCCATGGTCATGGTGTCTCTTCACAGCAATAAAACCCCAAGACATACACATAAAGATTAAAAATGATGGCTCACTGAGTCTGGGCATTTCCACTAAGCCTGACAACCTAAGTTCAATCCCTAGGACTCACATGGTGGGAGGAGGATAGCAACCCCAGCAGCTGCCCTGTTCCACCCACCCTAATCACATCTCACACTGCACGACTCCATGGTCTCTTGGGACATGGCCAGTTGATTTAAGTCCCACATGCCGCTTAAGGCCTAGGCCTCACAGCCTCTGGGGGATCCTTCCCCTGGTACCCCAATGTTATTGGCCCTTCCGAACATGTTGATTCTTCCCCCCTCAGACCCTTGGTACCCACATACTGAGAGGTGATACGGGGAGAGCAGGGAGGAACAGAACAGACCCTAGGCTAGCACCAGGAGCCTCCTTTGGCCTCCATGCTGACAGCCCTGGATATGGAAGAGGTATCCCTCAGTACTCAGAATAGCATGAAGAACTCAGTTGGCTTCGAGTCAACTCTTAAATACTTAATTCCCATTTATTTAAACTTCTGTCAGTCTGTGTACACTATTTATATTAAAAACACAGGAAGCTGGGGCTCCTAGCAAAAATATACATTTTAGTTTTGGAGACTTCAGACCCTGAGAGGAACTGCATCCTCAGCACCAGACCTGGGTGGGGGCGGGGACAGGGCGGGTCAGGGAATGCAGCTCCATCCACAGCCTGGGCCCCGCAGGGACAAGGACCCCAAGACCTGATCAGTGGAGGTGGGGCAGGGAGTGTGCTAGTAGGGATAATCTGGCAATGGAAGGTCACTGCATTGGCAGGAACATTCTGTCCCCTTTCCAAGCCACTTCCCTCCAGAGCTGTGGTCTGATGGCCAAGGCCCTGGGGACAAAGGACCATCAGACAGGTTCCAGGACACCAGGGCTTGAAGCCCAGGCTTCCACTGCGTTTCTCTGAGAGTCTGGCTGCTGGCTCCCCGTGGGTCTGGGCAGGATGGGCCTGGCCTCAGCTCTTGGTCTCAGGAGAGCCTGGAGGGGGCTGGGCAGAGGATGGGAGCACCCAGCAAGCTCCATGCCACTTGAAGCAGCAGCTGGGAGCTGGTGACCAGCCAGGCATAAAAGGCGGCCACGGGGATGGGTGTGTGAATGAGAGAAGGACTGGTCAGAGGAGCCCTGGCGACTCCGCCTGTGAGCTGGCACGACACCCCTGCCCGCTCACACATCACCAACCTAGGCACGGGGGCACAGCTGTTTCCTAGCTACCTTGTGGAGAGCAGGGTGGGGGTCCTGTGGTGACTGAGACAGCTGCAGGGGGCGGGTGCGCCAGCGTCTCCCAGACAGAGGAAAGGGCAGCTATGGTCCTGTTCCTCGCAAAGGGTTCTGCCAGTCTTGAATGCAGCTACAGGGTGGAGGCCAGCGGGGTACTGATAGACAGCCTTCCCCATGTGCTGTCTGGCCTCTAACCCTGGGACCCAAACCTGAGTCCTGGGCATCAGTACTTCAATTGGGGTGTGGGACCCCATCTGGAGGGCGTATCCCCAGGGCAGTGCAAGGGCCATCAGTGGCAATGGCCTAGAACACTGGAAAGAAGAATGGAAGGTGTCAGAGTTGGGGCGGGGTGCCTTGGGTTGAGGAGACAGTCTGGGAGAGAAACCTGGCTCCCGGCCCAGGCTCCTTGCCTACTCCCCTCTGCAGGAGGAGCCCTGTGATGGTGACCACAGCCTGGGACAGCAGTCAGTCCAGGCCAAGCTTCTAGGAAAGCTGGGCCCAGAGCTTAGTGTTTCTTTGGATGGCTCAGGTCACTGAAGATGGAGACAGAGGCAAGGCAGGACTGGGCCGGTGCAGGACCCACTGCTCCCGGGAGAGCGGGCAAAGGCAGAGGTCCTGTTCGGGCTGACAGTGAGTGTGCCAACTGCCTCACTGACATGGATCAGACAGACATGGGGACAGGCTGGGAGGAGGAGGATGCTGCAGAAGGCAAGGGGGAAGAGCAGGGGTGCTGGGGAGACATGGGCAGCAGGAGGGAAGGTGGAAGTCTGGGCCACGTGTCTGGAGTGTTGTGAACGGGCCCCAGCTGCCTGGGCTGTGCCCAGTACTTGTGGGCTGCTACTCTCAACAGTCCCACGGCTGGGTGCAGCTGGAGCCCGGAGAGGCCTGGGCTGCATGCCTCAGTACATGTCCTTATAGATTTCCTGGAGCAGGGGGTGCAGCAAGGTTTCGCTCTCTGTCTTCTTTAGCCACTGCATCATCTGGGCATGCTCAGTGACCAGCTGCCGTAGGTCGGCCATCTTCTGCAGCAGCTTGGGGAAGAGGTATGGGCTGTCAGGGTGGTTGACTTGCAGGTGGACCTCCAGAGCCCGCAGAATGGTGTCCTGGATGGCCTCCACCTGCGGCACGTTCATGAGGCCTGGCCGGTCTGTGGAAGACGGGGTAAGAGTGGAGTCTCAGGCCAGGGCAGAGGAACCTGCTAGCCCACTGGGGGTCTCTAGGCCTTGCCTTGTTACTGGCTCCACCCCTGGGTATTCCAGTCCCCGCCCCGTCTTTCTACCCGTCTTGTTTCTGACCAATTATTTTTCCTGGTCTGGCAGGGCCAGCTCCTGGCTAGGACACTTGGTACTTGAACTCAGATCCTGTTTGTGGTTCTGAGCTTCAGTGTCCTTGACCCAGGTTGCTGAGAGGACCAAATGAGTTGCAGACCAGGATGGCTCTGGCCTGCAGTGAGCTCACTGCCCCTGTGGGTGAGCAGGCTTACCTGTGTGTTATACTGGGCTAGAAAAAAAGGAAAAGTAATACAGAAATCTCTCCATCATCCACAAATAACTGCCTGTGACATAATGATGCCCCCCGACCCCCACTAGAGACTGAACTCAGGGCCTCCCACCCGCTAGATAGGCATTGTACCACCGAGCTATCCCAGCAACGTCAACTTCTCTTTCTGCACCTCCATCTGTTTAACAAGATGCAGCTGGTTCTGCACATGTGGTCTGTGCTACACTGTCCCTTGCAGCGGGAGCCGTCCCCTCACCTCCACACAGAATGATGGCGGCGATGAAAAGGGCCAGGTCACTGTCATCGAGTTCCAGTGCATTGAACTTGACAGCAAACTCAAACTTGGGCTCGATGATGTCACTGAAGGGCTTGCGGAGGCTGCGCAAGAACTCATGGGTGACGAAGCCACTGCCATTGGCCACCAGCAGCCCATCCTTGTTGACGATGGAGGCCAGCATGGCGAAGATGGCCTCGTGCACACCGTACTTGAGGAGCGTCACCTGGTCATTGAGGAAGAGGCTGCTGAAGTTGGGGATGCTCTTGGCGAACTCGGTGAGCTCCCGCACGGTCTCCACCGTGGTGCACTGGCAGCGGTAGAAGACATGCACGCTGATCTCCTTGTAGGGTGGCAGCCCGTTCACCAGCTGCTTCCACACCAGGCCCTTCTCCGCCTGCCACAGCGTCTCGATGTCGTGGATGACAAAGGGCTGAAAACCAGCCCCATCAAAAGCCAGGCCTGGGGAAGGGGGGGACCCCGCCCTGTCCCCTGAACCCCCCCTCACAGCCCAGGCTGGCCAGTGACACTCACTGCGTTGTGGCTGGACTTGCCGGTGAGGATGCTACGGGCCTTCTTTTTGGTCATGTTGAAGTTTTTCAGGTAGGCGTTGTAGATGTGCTTGGAGAAGGCCTTTAGGTCGGCCAGCTGCGGGTTGTGCTGGCACCCCTCATTGGCCGTCAGCCCTGCCACCAGCTTCCTCTTCTCGGCCTCTGGCATCCGTCCGAAGCGGATGGCTGTAGAGGGGTTGAGGGCTGGTGAAGGGGGAGCTACAGGTGGGGGCGGGCAGCACCTCTCCTTCCCCTGCTCCTTTCAGGGATGCAGAGTCATCCTTTGGGGGCAAACGAGCAGTGCTGAGGCAGCCCAGGGGCCCAACTCCCTGAGAACCTTTGTTGACTGGGTGGGGGGCTGGCACACACGGCAGCTAGAGAGGCAGACTGGTGACCAGGGCCTGCAGATGAGCCCCACGTCACCACCTTTCTGTCATGTGACTTTGTTCTTTCACCTTCCTTGTGGGTCAGGAAGAGTGGAGAACCTCAAAACTTACTAGAATAACGAGAGGCATTCGCAATAAGCAGTGAGAAGCCAGAGTCATGGGCTGAGGCAGTAACTTGGTTGGTAAAGTGCTTCTGTGGCAAGCCTGAGGACCAGAGCCCGTAGATTCCACGCAAGAAAGAGCTGTGCATGGGGCCAAGAAAGGTGGATCCTGGGAGTTCCCAGCCAATGAGACTGGCTCAGAAAAAAGAGGTGGATGGTCCCAGAGATGTGCATGCATGTGCACCGGCACCGGCACACGCACACAAACACACACACACTCAGATTACAGTCTGAATAACGAAGCAGGCCCTGGCTTCTGTCAGAGAAAGCATGAAGGAAGGGTTCAGTTTGCCCCAGGCTTCCTAGGGCTCCCTGTGACCCCTGCAACGGAACAACGCCAGGTGATACAGACGAGCCTCACACCCACGGGACACACACTTAGGAGAAGCCAGAGAAGGCTTGAAGATGCCTAGTGTGTGTGGTCCAGTGGCTAGCCACCACAGGGAGTAAGCAGGAGGCTTTCCTGGTCTTTGGAAGCCTGAGGCAAGGATGGCTCAGTCTCCTGGGAGTACCTGACCACTGAGAAATTCCCACCTAGGTCCTGGCAGTTGCCACACATGGCCACTTCCTGGTTCCTGCCTACCCTCAGCAATTACAGACCGAGGAAACCCTGGTCTGGACTTTGCATGCTCTGTCAGGCTGAAGTGTGGGGAGCAGGCGACTGTCCAGGCCTCACGGATAGTCTGGGGCCCTCTCTGGCAACATGGGGAGCCCCGAGCTGGGCTGTGCAGCCACCTCTGTGTCGTGCAGGCTTTCTCTCACTCACCATTGTGCGACATGCCGAGCGCCAGGCACTTCTGGAAACGGCAGTACTGGCACTTGTTGCGGTTTTTCTTCTGAATCTTGCAGCTCCGATCACACTTCTCATACTCAAGCTTCATGCGGATTGTCCGTCGGAAGAAACCCTGTGGGACCGAGGATGTAAGGATCTGGGGGTCCAAGGATCTGGGGGGCCCAGTGGCATGTAAGGACACAAAAAAGGCTGAAATCTGGGAGTGGTGGGGATTTAATTAATTTTATTTGTATGAGTGTTCTGCCTGCATGTGTGACTGTGTACCACATGTGTTCAGGACCTGTGGAGGCCGGAAAGGGGTGACCAGATCTCCTGAGATTGGAGTCAGACACCTACCATGTGGGTCTGGGAACCAAACCACAGGGCTCTGCAAGAGCAGCCAGTGCCCACCATGAAAGACAGCGCTCCAGTCCCAGGGAACTTTTTTTTTTTTAAGTAAGGAAAAGCATCCTTTAAAAAAATTATAAATCTTAAAAAAAACAGGGGGGTGTGGCTAGAGAGTTGGCTGCTCTTGCAGAGGTTCTCAGTTCAATTCCCAGCAACCACATGGTGGCTCACAACCATCCCTAATAAGTCTGGCACCTTCTTCTGGCCTGCAGGTATACAAATAAGTCTTTAAAAAAAAATTAAGCTTAGGTATAGTGACATACAATTTTAATCCCAGCACTCAGGAGGTAGAAACAGGTGGATCTCTGTTAGTCTGAGGTCAGCCTGGTCTACAGAGTGAGTTCCAGGACAGTCATTACCATTCTCTGTTACAAAGAGAAACCCTGTCTTTGAAAAAAAAATCAAAAAAAAAAAAAAAAAAAAAGGAAAGAAACAAAAAGACACGAGGCACTGGAAGCCAGCTTCAAATATACAACTAGATGCTCGTTCCAAGGCCACTCTGCCCAACCTGCCTTCCCCACAGAAACCGAGTGGGTAGCTGGGTCAGGAGGCAGGTGTCTGTTCCAGCTCGGGCCTGAAAGGAACTGAAACGTTTTGCTGGGGGTAAATTTTTCAGGGCCCCACCCGAGGCAGGCAAAACCCTGTGCTCCTCAGTCCGTACCTTGCACCCCTCGCATGCATGGACCCCATAGTGGAAGCCTGAGGCCTTGTCCCCGCACACCCGGCATTCCATGTTGAGGCTGCCGCCGCCGGAGGCCCCATCACAGCCTATCTGCAGCTGGTCCAGCAGGGAGGAAGGAGAGGAATTCTGGGAGAGGTCTGTGGATACAGGATAGAGGGGCCATAGAACAATCAGGTACCACGTCTAAGAAGCAGGTAGAAAGAGGAGCTGCAGCCCAGAGCTCAGCCCCTCGAGGCTGTGTGACCTGGGGAGCAGCACTGAGAGGTCAGCATCCAGCGCAGCTTTGCTGGGAAGATGGGCCAAGTCTCCCCAAACGTATGGCCCATGGCAGCAAGCTGTGGCTACTGCTTATAGCCTCCCTGCCAGGGAGAGGAGCGGGCCTGGTGGGGCTTTTGGGGTCAGCAAGCAACAATCCCAGGTGACCACAGGGTGCAATGTGTCTGTTGGAAACTGGGGCGGGTACAGACCTCCCCCCCCCCCCCCCCCGGCTGGTCCTGCTCGGGGGAGAGTGCAGGTACCTGCCTCGCTCAGTTAGTAAATGCAGAGGTTTGGACTGAGGGTTTAAAGCCGGCAGGGATGGGGAGGCCAAGACTGCAGCTTTGGGATGAGTGAGCTGTCACATGACCGTCAGAAGCCAGAGTCCCTTCCAATGGGCTTTGAGACTTAGGGACAAGACAACAGGCTCTGCCTTGGGCCTCAGTACCTGGTTCCACAGTATTGCCTGTTCTCCCCTCATGCTTGCCTTACAGTTGGGGCTCTCTCCTGGAACTGCAGACTTGCCTTCAGAGACAGGTGCTGGACCCCCAGAAAAGGGACAGACACTCAACCAAGAGAAAGATCCAAGCCACATTATCTACCCAGAGTAGCACTCCCTCAACCTGCCTCTCCAGGTCCTTCCTCCCCAGGCCTGCTCCTAGGTGTTTGATTAAAGTGAGACCCCAGCCCTCTAACACCCCTATATCCAAGGAGTCTAGGATGACTGGAAGCATCACCCCAGTCCCTGGCATCCATCCTAAGTCCCCTCCCCTAGGAGTTGCCTTGGTCCGGACTCCACCTCCAGAAAGCCCACCAAGCGCTGACCCCTCCTCAGGGAGGGTCAGGACCACTCCCACGGGCTATCTAGGCCAATGCTGAGAAAAAGAACACATGGTCTTGGGTTTCGCGTTTATTAACCGGAGGGCTGCATTTATTAAACATGAGCATTTTTATTTGGTCTAATCTGGTCTGATTAGAATTATTTGCGTCGGCGGAGAGGCTCGTCTTAAGAAATACCTAACCGTAGGGCCTACTCTGGCAGCAGTAGGGAACTCAGACAGCAGAGACACCATGGGAGCTGCAGTCTTGTGGGCTGCTGCGGTTTAGGAGGGACGGTGACATAGCTCATAAATGGCCACCGCCCTAATTCCCAATGATTGCTACTGCAAAGGTGTAAATGCTCTCCGGCCCTCAGAAGAGGAGAGTAGACCCCTCATCTTCTCTGGCAGGTTGTTCTGGAGGGCAAAGCACCTTTGAGCTTTAGTAGTCTGTCACCATCTGATGGGGGCGGGGGTCTGTGTGTTCAAGTGAGGGCTGGGAGGGCAGGGCACACTGAAGCCCAAAGCCAAGAAGCTGTGGGTACCAGACTTACATGACCCTCCACAGCTCCCAGGGAGTCTACGTTCTCCACACACAGCCAAGGGTCTTTTGGATTGTTTGTATGTTTGAGACAGGTCTAATTAAGTAGCCCAGGCTAGTCCTGAACTCATGGTGCTGCTCCTGCCTCAGCCTCCCAAATGCCACTGTGCCTGGCTTGTTTCATTGCATTTCACTGAGGCTGACAATCGGTGGCATTGACAGACAAGGGTACTAAAGCCGGCAGAGGCAAAAGGTCGCACCAGGTTCACCCTCCTGCCCTGTGCAATCAGGGCTGGGACCCGCCTGCAGGGTGTGTGCCCCACACTTACTGTGCTCCAGGACCTTACTAGGTATTACTTCATTTCATATAAAACCTCAAGTCAGGCTTTGTGTCCCCTACACTAAGGTAAGGAAGCCAAGGCTGACATGAAAGACAGCGGCTGGGAAGGCTTTCCATGCAGATCTGGCTGGGCCATAACAGCCAGGCTTCCATTTAAAGGGCAGTCTAGATTTTAATCCCAGCACCTGGAAGGCAGAGGCAGGCAGGTTTTTGTGAGTTTGAAGCCAGTCTGGTCTAAGTAGTGAGTTCCAGAATAGCCAGGACTACACAGAGAGACTCTGAATCCAAAAGAGGAAAGAAAGATAAAGACGTGATTACCATTAACTCAGGAGATCTGAGGAAGAGTCACTCTTCACAATGTGTGTGGCCCTCACCCCGCAGGAGCAGGCTTTAAGAGAATGTCTGGAAGAGGGGGCCCCACCTCCACCCCCCACCTCCACCGCCTCCACACTTGAGCTGCGTCCTGGCGAGTACAGCCTGGCCTGCAGAACTGGGTACCCGTAACTGTGTGAGCCAAGTTCTCTCTCTCTCTCTCTCTCTCTCTCTCTCTCTGACACACACACACACAGAACAAAATAAAACACAATGTCTCTCTGGGACCCTGACAAGGGGGTGGCAATGTGGGGGCCGGACTAGAACCGTGCAACCCTGGAGCTGCGCACTCCACTGCAGCCCATGGCATGCTCCTTGTGCCCGACAATAGTATTATTATGAAAAACAACAGCAAGATCACCACTGAGACGGCATGAGGTCACTCCTCAAACATCTGAACTCAGTGTGAACCCTGGCCCTGGCACCCCACTGAGTGCCAGTCTCCCCATCTTTGAGTGGGAGCTCAGCAAACACACGCTATTGACTTATCCCCATGTTCTCCCGGGTGGTAGGTGTTCCTACACAGCTCGCCCCCGGGCTGCATGCATGCTGTTGTCCAGCAGTGGCCCATGGGCCAGCTTGACTTTTTACGGTGCGCCCAGAACCCACCATAGCCCTCACATCAGGCAAGGCCTAAGAGAACCTGAGGCTCAGGTCCTTCTATTTTTTGTTGTTGGTTTTTTTTTTTTTTTAAAGATTTATTTATTACAGTGTTCTGCCTGCATGTATGCCTTAATGTCAGAAGAGGGCACTATATCTCATTTCAGATGGTTGTGAGAGCCACCATGTGATTGCTGGGAATTGAGCTCAGGACCTCTGGAAGAGCAGCCTGTGCTCTTAACCGCTGAGCCATCTCTCCAGCCCCCTGTTGGTTTGGTTTTGAGATAGGGCTTCTCTGTGTAGCCCTGGCTGTCCTGGGACTCACACTGGGACTCACCAGGCTGGCCTCGAACTCTGTCTGCCTGTCTCTTGTGGGGATTAAAGGTGTGTGCCACCACACCCAGCTAACTGGGCGGTTTCTTGATCGCTGTCCCATTTGCCTGGACTTTGGGCTCCTTTGGGCTGGTGTTCTGCCCTGTCCACCACTGCCTGGCTCCTTTGGCAAGCTGCCTGGCCTGCTCTGGCATGCTGCCTGGCCCTAAACACTCACCAAGTGCTGCCAAGGAAAGGAAGCGCAGGCGAGCAAAGAGCTGCTTTATCTACCTGCTCCTCTTGTGGGCTGCCATCAAGTAGGAGAGGTGGGTGTGAGCACCAGCTTCCGGAGCCAGTCCCCCTGCCAACAGGGCCCTGGCCATGGACTTCCTTGTTGCTGTGTGCTGATGGGAAGCCTGTACTGCCTGCCTCTCACGGGGATGGGATGGTGACGGGGCTGGGTCACCTGAGTGTGAGTGAGCACAGGCAAGGGCTGGAGCCATGCAGTCTTCCCACTGTTTCAGTGTTCCTTCAGGGTCCCCAAACAGTCTCTGAGGCAGAAGCCACAGACTCATGGGGACAAGGCAGGGAACTGGCAGGAACTGGGAGATGTAGTAGGCGGGGGAGGAGGCTGACAATAAAGGCTGAGGCAGCAGTGAGGGCCACAGCCTATAGTGGCCACCTGGGTCCCTGCTCTACTGTGGGTGGTCTCTATGCCCTCCAGACAGGATGTCAGTATGCAGACCAGGCTGGCCTGAGCTCACAGAGTCCTGTCTGCTTCTGCTTCCTATGTGCTAGAATTAGAGGCGTGCCCCACCATGCATGGTCAATTTATCAACCTTCACCCCGGGATGAGAATAAAACAAGAGCTTTTTAAGTTATGAAAGTCACACACGGTTGCTGAGAAAGGCACGCGGGACGCTCCACACCCCATCCAGGATTTGAATTAGCTCCTCTAGCTCTCTGGTTTGCACTGTCTAGACTCTTCTATTATATGAAAGGTTTTCATGCTTTTTGTTGAAACAGGCTAGCCTGGAACTTGTAACTTTCCTGCTCCAGCTTCCAAGTGCTAGGGTGACAGGCGTGAGCCACCATGCCTGATTCTTATCCTTAAAAACAATTATTCCCAGCCCAGGAGGTGGTGGCACAGGTTTAATCCCAGCACTCTGGAGGCAGAGGCAGGTGGATCTCTGAGTTTGAG